>NC_056627.2:25765536-26483036 GCF_002870075.4 Lactuca sativa | reverse complement strand
TTGCGCATAATCTCTACGGAAATGAAATCCCTCATCTGACCATCAAGCTACCCGACTCTAGTACCTGAGCCAGATTCCTCCCTGGTAGCTGAACTGCTAACTGGTATCTCATGCAACATCACCATGCTGGAAACATAACACATTATTGATCAATACGCACTGCTGCTGAGGGATCTCTCACACACTCTGCTATTTCCCTGGTTTTACCTCGGCCCCTCTTGAATCGAGTACGGATCCTCTGCTTCTAGTAGTACGGGCCCATACTACCTTCCACATCTATCCGTACTTTCCTCAAGAGTTACCTCAACTTCACCAAGTCCCTTTTCTCTACTGCTAATCTTCGCTACTCTCATCCTAGGCTTGCCCTAGGGAACCTCTGACTCCACCCAAATAGTCCTCAGCTGCTGAAGGCCTCCTCGTAATGCCAATTAGCCACCATCTGAATACCATCACATGTGATGAGGCTCACATAATCCTTCCAGTAAAAGACTCGTCCCTACAACGGTTAGACTCAGACGAGAGCTGCGCAATAGGGCCAAATCCAGCACTCTGAGATTATTCAACCCTGATCACATGTGATGTGACGTATTCACCTAATAGCTAACTCTCATCACTCAGAATCCCTCTAAGCATAGAGCAAGCAGAATTCAGATAAAGGAAACATACTCATGCAGACTATTCTCATAATCAAGAAACTGTACTAGCATACAATGTTGAACTCATACTATCAGGCATAACCTAAACAGGTTATCCTAATGCTGTCTACTCAATACTAGCATGCAATTCTCATAAGGCTGAAACACATAAGCAGGCACATAAGGCATCCTCCTAGATCCTTAGTCCTATACTAGCATGATGTTCTACTGAAACTGAAACAGAAACTGAAATTGGAACTAAAACTGAAACTGAAACTGATAATCATAAACTTGTATGGGTAATTTGGGAGTACTTACTTGAGCTCGGCTTATTGCATGCACCACACCCTTTTTCTCTTTTCAAGTTATTCTCTTTCTAAATATTCTCTTCGCTTTTTCTAAAACTCTTTTCTTTTCTCAAACTCCTTTTTACTAAAAATTCCTTTCGAAAATGTTTTCTTTTGAAAACCTTTTACCGTTTCCTTAGTTTGAGTCCAGACACATTCTCAAGTATGTCCGAATCCCTCAAACCAAGGCTCTGATACCAACTTGTAACATCCCAAAACACGACCCAAAAATTTCTTTTAAAAACATTACAAAAACCATATTTATAAAAACCGCATCGTAAGTCATAATATAATTTCCAGTTGTTAATCCAAAACATAATCTTATTATCAGAGTAAACATTCCCAGGCTAACTGACTATGGTGTGTGTACTGCAACCTCTCCGAGCTCCTCCTTTGAAAACCGAGTACCTGAAACCAAAAACTGAAACCATAAGCACGAAGCTTAGTGAGCTCCCCCAAACTACTACATACCATACAATAACATATAAACACATATTGGGCCTTGCCCACTGCATCGGATCGAAGTCCGGAAACTGCATCGGATCGAAGTCTGGAAACTGACTGGGACCTTGTTCCCTACATCGGATCGAAATCCGGACTAACTGGGGCCTTGCCCCTGCATCGGACCGAAGTCTGAAAACTGACTGGGACCTTGTCCCCTGCATCGGATCGAAGTCCGGACTAACTGGATCAGACCGAAGTCCGGAACTGATTGAACATAACATAACATAAACATATCAACTAGCATGAACACACATATACTGCATACTGCATCGGGCCGTAGCCCGGAACACATAACACATAAATCCTGTCTGAGCCACGAAGGCATCGAACATACTAACTACTGCATTGGACCGAAGTCCAGAAACTACTGCTAGCTAAACGGGCCGGCATTGTGGCCTTAGACCGGTTCCTACTGCAAGGAAACTCACCTGAACTGCTGAGCTCTGTTGATAACCCTCTGATTGCTAACCAACAACCCTCTGAGGCGCTGCTCCTTTAGCTCTCCGAGCTACCAAACACAATATAACACTTAGTCTGACAGTCCTCCAAAAGTCAACTAAGTCAACTCTTGACAACGTCAAAGTCCTGGTCAAAGCTAATCATCCAGGTCAACCCTACTCGTCGAGTCTGTCTGCTGACTCGCCGAGTTCATATGCTCAGAATCCTTTCATTTGCGACTCGACTCGTCGAGTCAGCCCCTGACTCGCCGAGTCTACCGATTTCCGAGTCCTGTCCTGTCCAACTCATTGAGTCCCCACTTAACTCACTGATCCGAGTCTTAACTCGAAGGGTTTGGGGTTTTGCGACTTGACTCACCGAGTCCAAGAACAGACTCGCCGAGTCCAAGGCAATCTTCAACAGACTCGCTGAGTTGTTCTTCCAACTCGTCGAGTTCCTGCCTATCTTCATCCAACTCGCCGAGTCCACCCATGTGACTCGCTGAGTTACTACGCGATTTAAGTCTGGTATCTAGCCAGACTCGCCTAGTCCTCTCCCAGACTTGCCGAGTCCTCTCCCATACTCGCCGAGTTCTTACGTGTATTCTCATAATCTCGAGTCACAGAGCTTCTCCTTTGCTCCAAACAATAGATCTGGTCTTCTAAGACTATCTGAACACATAAAGTTGCTAACTTTACATGTGTCTATGATGCAATGAAGCCAAAACACTACAAATTAACTATTAAGGAGGCTAATTGGGCTAGAACAAGGTCGTGGCTACCAAAAGATGTCTTTCTTGAGCTCCTGGAGCTCAAGGATGTCTAGATCTACAATATGAACCGATATAACTGCTTCATCATTACGAATTTATGGTTTTTGAGCCCAAACCACCCATTTGGGGGCAAACTAAATCTAGAAATACAATAGCCAAGGTGAGAGCTTTATTACCAGAAAGTGTAACGACCATAAAAATCCAACCAATTTAAACTTTTCAAAAACAACCCGATTTCATAAAATTATTACAAAAAGGTTTTCAATACAATTATTTCAGAGTGTTCCCAAAATCACATCACAAAACATAATCATGAGGAGCGGTACGATCACGCCTTTGCCTTGCTACGGTCTCCTGAAGAACCTAAAAAACATTAAACCACAACTGTAAGCCCGAAAGCTTAGTGAGATATCCCCAAAATACCAACCACATATACCATACACGCATAACATGCCATATCATAACAGAACACAAAACAGCCATGCACCTCGGGTCTACTGTGTGACTGGTCTGCCGCACCGGCCTTCAGTCCACCTGATCGACCCTCCGAGTCTAACCACATACATCGAGTGTATAGTGTGATTGGTCCGCCTGCACCGGGCCTTCAATCCACCTGGTCCACTCTTTGAGTCTACAGTATGACTGGTCCACCCGCACTGGGCCTTCAGTCGGCTTGGTCCACTCTTCGAGCCTCGGCATGTCTGGTCCGCTCTCTTGGGGCCTACAGCCTATCCGGACCGCTCGCTGGGCCTTCGGGATAACCGGTCTGCCCTAGGTATGTTGGTCTACAGCCCAAAGCAGGTTCCGCCTCAACCCAACCCCAGTCCAACAACCATGTGCAGATAAACATTCAATCATATAACATATCACATCCAATCAAACCGATCTAACAGATCACATAGCATAACATCATCCTAACCAGGATACCGACCTAACCAGTCACTAGCATAGCATCATCCTATATACCAGGATACCGACCTTAACCAGGTCTCTAACATATACCATCCTAACTACCAGGATGCAACACAACAAACAAAACATAACAACGATACCCGGATCACAATCCGATAAAAGGGTCGGCCTTGGTGCCGTAGACCCTGTCAATATAGTGAGGATAACTCACCTCGCAACTGTCGACTGAACAGATAAACCCAAGATGCTCCGACCACTGATACGATCTCCAACACTGGCCAACACCAAAACTCTAAACTCAAAACAAAAGCCAACAATTACCAAAATGCCCCTGGAAATCAACTGGTCAACCCTTGGTCAAAGTCAAAGTCAAAGTCAACCCCTGACTGACTCTACTCGCCGAGTCAACCCGATGACTCGCCGAGTCCCCATGCACAGAACTTCCCCAATCCGCGATCCAACTCGCCGAGTCACCACGAGACTCGCCGAGTCCAACAACTCTGAGTCCTTTCACACTCGACTCACCGAGTCATCCCTTGACTCACCGATTCACAGCTCAACCAGAAGAAAGGTTAGGACCTCACGACCAGACTCGCCGAGTCCAAGGCTATCTGCAACCAACTCACCGAGTTGTTCTTCCAACTCTCCGAGTTCCTGCCCATAGTCAACCAACTCGCCGAGTTGTTCTTCCAACTCGTCGAGTTCCAGCCTATCTTCAAGCAACTCGCCGAGTACACCCTTGTGACTCGCCGAGTACCCCTAGATCTAAAACCATACAGAGGCTTTCCAAGCCATGCAGAAGCTCTAAACCATAGATCTACTCTTTTACAAGCCATCCATCACGTAAAGTGGCAAACTTTACGTGGATCCAAAGAGATCTAGGCATTTTACATTCTAGGGCTAGGGTTTGGGACAAAAGAGCTTCACCAAACACTCAAGAATCGGGACTTTATGACATATAGGACCGTCACAAGCTTAGATCTGAAGTAACATCCTCAGATCCAAGCTTCTATCTCAATTTAGATGTCATATCAACCACCACACATGAACCCATGAAGAAAATAGCTTAAGGAAATGGTTCCTTACCCCTAGAATGAGCCCAACCAACTGTAGATTCCTGATCTCCCCAAGCTTCCTGATACAAGCCTCCAATCTTCAAGCTTAAAGCACCAAAGATCCTTCTCTAAGCTCTAATTGACTCAAGAATGGGGTCTCCTCACGAATTTAGGGCTTCTAGAACTCAAGGAATAGTAAAGAGGCTGGGAGAAGATATGATGTTCTTTATATAGGGCTCAACCCTCGAAATTAGGGTTTTCTCCACTCAGCACCTACTCGCCGAGTCCTTCCATGCTACTCGCCGAGTTGGTCACTTAACACGCGACTAGAGTCGCGACCCAACTCGCCGAGTCCACTCGTGGACTCGCCGAGTTGCCCTTTCCTATTTACACTTTTAGGCCTTCAACTCTACTCTTGATATTCTAGGATGTTACAATTCTCCCCCACTTAAATTAGGCTTCGTCCTCGAAGCCTGCAGCAACACGACTCCAGAACTACTCTCCCAATGCATCACCTGGCATTAACCAGACCAGGTTCCTCAAAGGACAACCACCAAAACCCAAGCCCAATTTTCCTTCCCGCGGTGTTCTAACCACCGCTTCAAGCCGACCACTGGCCTCACCCTTTGACAACAACACTTACAAACTTATCAATTGAGTATCATTCCATGATACTTCACCCGCTCCAAATCACAATAATCACTTGACTCAACAAGCTAGAAATAACCATGAACCATCAGAATTCCCGGTCTGAGCCCAACTTTATTCATTCCATGCTAACAGGATGACACATCCTTCAGCCTCGGAGCAACTCCCATGAGTTTCTCCACCGCAATCTCATACCCATGCTGAACTGGCTCTAGCATCTTCGGGTTGGGAAAACCCGATACACTGACAACACCTCCAAACATCCCCCAGGATGAATTTCCACATTATACATAAATCCTTGATCGAAATCAAACTGGAAATCCAAGATACCATTCATGCATTCCTTCCGAGCCTCAACAAACATTCAACACGGATGTGATTCCATACCACAGCCGCAGAAACACTTCTCATCAACCATGATTGGAACACCCCAATCATAACTCTGCACTACTGCTTTCCCTTCCGTGAACTTACACTCCCTCTCGGAGCTACATTCCTTTCCCTTTCCTTACCGAGGAAATCCACTTGGCCGCCTTGTCACGATGACAAGTGCCATGGTGTTCACCCAATACAACACCATTCTCTTATAGCATAACCGTTATCCCATGCACCATACATGCTCTGGATCCACTCACAAGGACTCTCAATTCCATGCTCTACCTTCCACTCACCACGATCAATACCCGGGGCCAGACCTTCTGACGCTAACACGTCGCGACATACTCAAACCATTTCCTCTTATCGATCTCTCAACACAAGAAGAGTCTACAGCATGACTGGACTGCCTTTCTAGGCCTTCATCCCATCTGGACCACTCTCGGAACCTTCAGCAGGTCTGGACCACCCTCTAGGGCCTTCAGCCTGTCTGGACCGTTCTCCGAGCCTTCGGCCTGATTGGTATGCCCACCTGCCTTCAGTCTATCTGGATCGCTCAACCAGCATCCAACATCCCGAATTATCCCTCCTGGAAAACTCTCCCATGCATATTGTTCTAGCCCTCTAGGTGTTCCGAACTCTATCTCCACCCTACATACTCAATCCCGGCCCGATCCCAGGCCTTCCACAATCAATCACCCTTGGTCTGTATCCCGCCCCGCATACCTGTCACTTACTTATACCAACCTATACTCTTGGCTGAAAGAACCACTGCTGAATCCCAAGCAGCTAAGCAACCTCTCATGCACATCGACCTTCCGGAGAATTTTCCAATTCTCCCCCACTTAGAGCACTGACTATGAACCACTGGTCGCCATCACCGACCTCCCTCAACAACCCTACACAACACAAACACTTACACGCGAACTGATTCCCACTAGAACGAGCAACCTTCACAAAATCACATATCAACACAAATCATCTCGGCTCGAAAGAAACCCGACCTTCAGCAACCACTCCTCAGACCGCAGATGATACCCGACATTCGGACTAAAAGCCAATTTTCGACTAATAACCCTCATGAATGATAACCAATGAAATTCCCAACACCAAACCCTTAACCATACCATAACCCTCAAGGAACAACAAATACAATACCAGAAACCACACAACGAGACTAGCAGATATACAATACTAAACAATAATCATAAGATAACAAGACATCAAGAAAGAACCATACCCGCAGTTGCATCCGGTACTGCCCTGACCTCCTCTGCTGTGAGCTGAAAAGCACGACCCTGAGCCCTAGGGGGCTCCGCTCCACCCTGACCTCCGCCCGTGATCCTCAATGTGGCCGGTGCTGGAGCCTACACCGGTCGTGCAGCAAGCTGTGGAGAGTTGACCCTCAAGTGTCCAACCTGATGACAATGATAACAAATCCTCAAATCTCGACCCGGGGCTGCCTGTCGACAATCCCTCGTATAGTGCCCCTCCTTTCCGCACTTGCGGCATGCACCACCAGACCTACAAACCCCGGTGTGACCCTTCCCACACCTCCCACAAGTGTGGCTGCTCTGATCTCCCAATCTAGAATCAACGGTCTTGGACCGTTTCGGTGCCGGCTGCGACTGCACCGGAGCCTGCCTCTGCTCTCGCAACTGTAACTCAATCTCCAACTCACGTCGCCTGGCGGCCTCCTGCAACTCTAACAAGGTCTCGCACCTCTGCGTAGACACAAACTGCCTGATATCCCGCTTGAGCATACTCAGATATCGGGTCATCTGAGCCTGCTCCGAAGCAAACTCGGGGCAAAACATCGCCCTCTCAGTGAACATCCTGGTGATCTCCGTCACCGACTCTGAATCCTGCTTCAGCTCCAGGAACTCCTGAGCCAACCTCTCTCTCTCAACTCGCGGCACATAACAAGTACTGAACATCTTCCGGAACTGATCCCATGAAACCGTAGCTCTCTGCACATCCGAATACGACCCCGTGGTCAATCTCCACCAATCCTTCGTCCCGAGCCTTAACAGGTTCAGAGCACACCTCACCCTCTGATCAGCAGGGCACGAACACGTGAAGAAACACCCCTCCACGTCCGAAAACCATCTCATAGCAACAATCGGGTCCTGAACCCCGTCGAAGGTAGGAGGCTTTGTATTATCAAAGTCCCTATACTGAAAACCCCGACCAGCTCCTCCCCCTGCCGCTGCTACAGTCGTTGTAGCCGTCGCGGCAGCCGTCTCTGTAAGGGCTGCATAGCGCTCATCAAAATACTCAACCATGGCGGTCTTGATCGACCCAAACAGTTCCGACAACTCAGCCCGGAACAACGCAACAACCTCATCATGCAGGATCTCACGAATCCGCGCATCCAACTCGCATGTGCTCATCTGGCCAATAACCTTGGGCGGTACTGACCTGCCCTAAACTCTCTCTCCTGCTCCCGATCCTAACCCGGATCCACTCCCAGCATGCCTCAGAACCTCCATACTGAAAAACACCACAAGATCTCAGATACTTCCCACAAACCCCAGAACCAACTCCTAGCCCAACCCTAGAGGTCATGGTTTCCTTGATACGCGTATGGGTCCTATGCTTTCAGCAGTACGGGCCCATACTACCTTCCACACCTACCCATATTTGTATCAATTATACCACAACACCCTAGTGAAGAACATACATAACAAGCACACAACCCTCACTCCTAGAGGAACACTGGAAATCTCCCACAAAGGAAACCTTAGGCTAACAGGCATCATAAATCAGGCAACATTATCATGAAACCCTGAAGATCCCTAGCCTAATACTAGCATGTTGTTCTATCAAAGCTGAAAACAAATATGATGTATGGTATTTTGGGTTTACTTACTGGCTCCGGCTGATCGTACCTCCGCGTCCTCCTTTACTCATTTTAAAAACCATTTTAAATTCTCTTTTGAAAACCCTCCTCGATTTGAGACTAGATTCACACGAATGTTCCTCCAATTCACTCAAACCAAGGCTCTAATACCAACTTGTAACGACCATAAAATTCCAACCAATTTAAACTTTTCAAAAACAACCCGATTTCATAAAATTATTACAAAAAGGTTTTCAATACAATTATTTCAGAGTGTTCCCAGAATCACATCACAAAACATAATCATGAGGAGCGGTACGATCACGCCTTTTCCTTGCCACGGTCTCCTGAAGAACCTGAAAAACATTAAACCACAACTGTAAGCCCGAAAGCTTAGTGAGATATCCCCAAAATACCAACCACATATACCATACACGCATAACATGCCATATCATAACAGAACACAGAACAACCATGCACTTCGGGTCTACTGTGTGACTGGTCCGCCGCACCGGCCTTCAGTCCACCTGGTCCACCCTCCGAGTCTAACCACATACATCGAGTCTACAGTGTGATTGGTCCGCCCGCACCGGGCCTTCAATCCACCTGGTCCGCTCTCTGAGTCTACAGTATGACTGGTCTGCCCGCACTGGGCCTTCAGTCGGCCTTGTCCACTCTCCGAGCCTCGACACGTCTGGTTCTCCGTCTTGGGGCCTACAGCCTATCTGGGCCGCTCGCTGGGCCTTCGGGATAACCAGTCTGCCCTGGGTAAGTTGCCCTATAGCACAAAGCAGGTCCCGCCTCAACCCAACCCCGGTCCAACAACCATGTGCACATAAACATTCAATCATATAACATATCACATCCAATCAAACCGATCTAACAGATCACATAGCATAACATCATCCTAACCAGGATACCGACCTAACCGGTCACTAGCATAGCATCATCCTATATACCAGGATACCGACCTTAACCAGGTCTTTAACATATACCATCCTAACTACCAGGATGCAACACAACAAACAAAACATAACAACGATACCCGGATCACAATCCGATAAAAGGGCCGGTCTTGGTGCCGTAGAACCTGTCGATATAGTGAGGATAACTCACCTCGCAACTACCGACTGAATAGATAAACCCAAGCTGCTCCGACCACTGATACGATCTCCAACACTGGCCAACACCAAAACTCTGAACTCAAAACAAAAGCCAACAATTACCAAAATGCCCCTGGAAGTCAAGTGGTCAATCCTTGGTCAAAGTCAAAGTCAAAGTCAACCCCTGACTGACTCTACTCGCCGAGTCAACCCGATGACTCGCCGAGTCCACATGCACAGAACTTCCCCAATCCGCGATTCAACTTGCTGAGTCACCCCGAGACTCGCCGAGTCCAACAACTCTGAGTCCTTTCATACTCGACTCACCGAGTCATCCCTTGACTCACCGATTCACAGCTCAACCAGAAGAAAGGTTAGGACCTCACGACCAGACTCGCCGAGTCCAAGAACAGGCTCGCCGAGTCCAAGGCTATCTGCAACCAACTCGCCAAGTTGTTCTTCCAACTCGCCGAGTTCCTGCCCATATTCAACCAACTCGCCGAGTTGTTCTTCCAATTCGTCGAGTTCCATCCTATCTTCAAGCAACTCGCCGAGTACACCCTTGTGAGTCGTCGAGTACCCCTAGATCTGAAACCATACAGAGGCTTTCCAAGCCATGCAGAAGCTCTAAACCATAGATCTACTCTTTTACAAGCCATCCATCATGTAAATTGGCAAACTTTACGTGGATCCAAAGAGATCTAGGCATTTTACATTCTAGGGCTAGGGTTTGGGACAAAAGAGCTTCACCAAACACTCAAGAATCGGGACTTTATGACATATAGGACCATCACAAGCTTAGATCTGAAGTAACATCCTCAGATCCAAGCTTCTATCTCAATTTAGATGTCATATCAACCACCACACATGAACCCATGAAGAAAATAGTTTAAGGAAATGGTTCCTTACCCCTGGAATGATCCCAACGAACTGTATACTCCTGATACAAGCCTCCAATCTTCAAGCTTAAAGCACCAAAGATCCTTCTCCAAGCTCTAATTCACTCAACAATGGGGTCTCCTCACGAATTTTGGTCTTCTGGAACTCAAGGAATGGTAAAGAGGCTGGGGAGAAGATATGATGTTCTTTATATAGGGCTCAACCCTCGAAATTAGGGTTTTCTCCACTCAGAACCTACTCGCCGAGTCCATCCATGCTACTCGCCGAGTTAGTCACTTAACACGCGACTAGAGTCGCGACCCTACTCGCCGAGTCCACTCGTGGACTCACCGAGTTGCCCTTTCCCATTTACACTTTTAGCCCTTCAACCTTACTCTTGATATTCCAGGATGTTACAATTCTCCCCCACTTAAATTAGGCTTCGTCCTCGAAGCCTGCGACAACACGACTCCAGAACTACTCTCCCAATGCATCACCTGGCATTAACCAGACCAGGTTCCTCAAAGCACAACCACCGAAACCCAAACCCAATTTTCCTTCCCGCGGTGTTCTGACCACCACTTCAAGCCGAACACTGGCCTCTCCCTCTGAAAACCACAATTACCAACTTATCAATTGAGTATCATGCCATGATACTTCACCCGCTCCAAATCACAATAATCACTCGACTCAAGAAGCTAGAAATAACCATGAACCACCGGAATTCCAAGTCTGAGCCCAACTTTATTCATTCCATGCTAACAGGATGACACATCCTTCAGCCTCAGAGCAACTCCCATGAGTTTCTCCACCGCAATCTCATACCCATGCCGAACTGGCTCTAGCATCTTCGGGTTGGGAAAACCCGATACACTGACAACACCTCCAAACATCCCCCAGGATGAATTTCCACCATATACATAAATCATTGATCGAAATCAAACTGGAAATCCAAGATACCATTCCTGCATTCCTTCCGAGCCTCAGCAAACATTCAACCCGGATGTGATTCCATACCACAGCCGCAGACACACTGCTCATCAACCATGATTGGAACACCCCAATCATAACTCTGCACTACTGCTTTCCCTTCCGTGAACTTACACTCCCTCTCAGAGCTACATTCCTTTCCTTTTCCTTACCAAGGAAATCCACTTGGCCACCTAGTCACTATGACAAGTGCCATGGTGTTCACCCAATACTACACCATTCTCTTATAGCATAACCGCTATCCCATGCACCATATATGCTCTGGATCCACTCACAAGGACTCTCAAGTCCATGCTCTACCTTCCACTCACCACGATCAATACTCGGGGCCAGACCTTTTGACGCTAACACGTCGCGACATACTCAAACCATTTCCTCTTACCGATCTCTCAACACAAGAAGAGTCTTCAGCATGACTGGACCGTCTTTCCAGGCCTTCAGCCCATCTGGACCACTCTCGGAACCTTCAGCAGGTCTAGACCGCCCTCCAAGACCTTCAGCCTGTCTGGACCGTTCTCTGAGCCTTCGGCCTGACTGGTACACCCACCGGCCTTCAGTCTATCTGGACCGCTCAACCAGCATCCAACATCCCGAATTATCCCTCCAGGAAAACTCTCCCATTCATATTGCTCTAGCCCTCTAGGGGTTCTGAACTCTTTCTCCACCCTACATACTCAATCCCAACCCGATCCCAGGCCTTCCACAATCAATCACCCTTGGTCTGTATCCCACCCCGCATACCTGCCACTTACTCATACCAGCCTATACTCTTGGCTGACAGAACCACTGTTGAATCCCAAGCAGCTAAGCAACCTCTCATGCCCATCGACCTTCCGGAGAATTTTCCAATTCTCCCCCACTTAGAGCACTGACTATCAACCACCGGTCGCCATCACCGACCTCCCTCAACAACCCTACACAAGACAAACACTTACACGCGAACTGATTCCCACTAAAACGAGCAACCTTCACAAAATCACATATCAACATGTAATAGCCCGGATTCCCAGGTATTAATTATTCTTATAATTTTGGTGATTTGTGAGGAGTTGGAGCTCAAACTCGCCGAGTATGATCGCGGCTTGGGCACGGTTTCACGTCTGGACTCGGCGAGTCCAAAATGTGGACTCGGCGAGTCCACGCTGTTTAATGAAATCCTAATTTCCAGGGTATGAGACCTATTTAAAGGGGCTTATGGCCGTCATTTGCGGCCACCAACCCCAGAGAGAACACTAAAGAGTCTTTGAGCGTGTTGTGAGAGAGAAGAGGAAGATCCTTGACTATTTGTGGGTGTTTTTGCATATAGAAGAGGATCAAGGCAAGAGGAGACCAAAGATGGTGTTAACCCAGTGATTCTTGAGCTCAGAGACTTCATTTGAGGTATCCATTCGTTCCTTTCTCAGTCCTTGGTGTAAATCTTAGAGTTAGGGTTTCTTTGTGGAGTGATCCATGGAGTAATTGGCCTCCTCATGTGTTGGTGCTTTAGATCTGGGCCCAAAGAGGTCCAGAGACCCTTTTCCCTCAAGCTTTATGAGTGTTAATGGAGGCCATGAGCTTAGAATAGCATTCTAGAGACCATATCATCAAATAAGGCCTTTGAACCTTTGCATGAGCACCAAGATAGTAACTTTACGTGATGTATGTGCTTGGAAAGACTAGATCTATGAGTTATTTGAACGGATCTGACCTCAAGAGTGAGTTTGAGTTTATGCATGGCATAGACTCGTCGAGTCTGAAGAACAGACTCGGCGAGTAGCATGAAGATTGTCCATAACCACTCAGCGAGTGGTCTTGCCGAGTTAAGGGGTTGACTCAGTGAGTCAGGGAGAGTCAGAGAGGGTTGACAGGTGGACTGAGTTAAGATGAAACTCGCCGAGTTGTTCTTGAGACTCGGCGACTTGAGTCGTGGTGGCCGTGCAACTCATGCCAAGTGTAACTCGTCGAGTTAGGAAAATACTCGACGTGTCGAGAGAGGATCCCAGGGAATCAGTGGATGCATATAGACTCGCCGAGTCGCTATAGTGCACTCGTCAAGTCCGTTCAAAGTTGACCGTTGACCATTGAGCAGTGTTGACTTGATAGGGGTAGTCAACCTTAGTTGTGAAAGTGTTAACTAGAGATGTATTGTGTTATAGGAGGATTATAGCTCAGGGGATCGAGCGCGAGTGATTTCCGGGATTTGCTTGTTATCGAGATACGCGAGGTGAGTCTTCTCACTATACTTTACCTTGCGTAGGTAATCAGAGTTATGTGACAGAGTATTTTTATGCTATATGTATGTTATGTGTTGTACTGCATTATTTCTATGTGATTTATGTTGTGCATGTTTATAGAGTTGGAACCGGAAGGTTCACAGAGATTAGAACCAGAGGGTTCACAGAGTAGGGTCTACGGACCCACAGAGTTATAGCCTCGAGTGGCTAATATGTGTTATGTGTGGTATTTTGGGGAACTCATTAAGCCTTGTGCTTACAGTGTTGGTGTTATTTGTTTCAGGTACTAGTGATGACCGTGGGAAGGCACCGGCTTGATCAGTACACACACGGGATTTTTATGTTATCAGATCTTGGGATTTTTATGTAGCATGGATTGAGTTTCAAATATTAATGCTTTTATGAATGTTAAATGATTTGTGTTTTTATAAAATGCGAAAAATTGTTTTTGAAATTTACGGTGTTACAAGTTGGTATCAGAGCCTTGGTTTGAGGGATTCGAGTACACCTTCGGGCGTATTTGAACTCAAACTGAGGATTTGTGAAGTATTTTCAAAAAGAGTAAAAGATTTTTGGAAAAACGCAAAGCAGAGTTGTGTGTACGAGCAGTCCGTGCCCGAACGGTGATTTCCCAAAATACCCTCATGTTATGTAATATTGATATTGATATGATGTATTCTCATGCTAGAGTAGGCTAGGTACTCTTATTAGGACTAGAGTGGCCTGATTTGTGATGCCTTAGCCTAGGGAGAGGTGAGTGCTATGAGGTGCTTGAGAGTGAGTAGGTAGCAGCGAGGGGCTTATGAGAGATCGGTTAGAGAGTGGATTATGCATGATAGAGTACTTGGAATTTGGGATCCGAAGAGGAGGACTTGGGGTGTATTCTGCTACAATGCGGACAGTAGTATTGGGCCCGTACTATTGAAAGCACCGAGGCGGTGCACAGCCCAAGTAGGAATCTTTGGAATACCAAGGATCAAGGAGGAATGAGTTGTCAAGTGTGAGTATGCTCAAATGGATTCTAATTTATCGTATGCTGTATTTTAGAGGTAGATCATGGTGAGTACACGTCTTATGCCTGAGAGCAGTGGGGCCAGTGATGAGGAGATCCGCCGGATCATCCATGAGGAGGTGGCTACGGCCATCAGGGCAGAGATACCAGAGATTTTCGGGTCTATTAAGACCACGTTGATTGAGACCTTCGATGAGCATTATGCCACTCTTTCTGAGGCTGCTATTGCAGCGGCCACCGCAGCTATTGCTGCCGCGAGGCCGCAGGGTGGTGATGCGTTGCTGTTCCGAGAGTTCAGCACACAAAGCCGCCGGAGTTTGATGGGACCCAGGACCCGGTGGCGGCTATGAGATGGATTTCTGACATAGAGGGGTGTTTCTTCACTTGCTCATCTCCTGAGCATTTGAGAGTACGGTTCGCACTGAACCAGCTTCGCTTGGGAGCGAAGGACTGGTGGAAGTTTGTGACGGCGCACTTTACGCCTGCTGAGCTTACGGCAGTGACCTGGGAGAGGTTCACTGCCATGTTCCGAGATGAGTACGTTCCCCAGGTGGAGAGGGAGCGTTTGGCCCAGGAGTTTCTGACCCTCAAGCAGGGTACTGAGTGTGTTACGGTGATTACCAGGATGTTCCACAAGAGGGCGATGTTCTGCCCTGAGCACGTGTCCACTGAGCAAGCATGTATGAGCCGATATTTGAGTATCTTGAGGCGAGAAATTCAGGAGTTCGTGGCGAACTCCTCGTACCAGACATTTGCCGAGCTTCGGGCAAATGCCCGGAAGAGGGAGATTGAGCTAGAGACTCGGGCCAGGGAGGAGGCGGAGTCTCAGGGGAGGGATCGGCGACCGGCGCAGTCTCAGCCGGCAGCCAAGCGGGCCAAGCCCGCTGATCCCAAATCAGGGAGCCAGAAGGGCCGCACTTGCGGGAAGTGCGGAAAGGGTCAGGATGGAGCCTGTAGAGCGGGATCTTGCTACAAGTGTGGCAAGGAGGGGCATATCGCCAAGGACTGCCCCAAGGGGTTTGCGGTGTGTTTCCACTACAACCAGACCGGACACCGGAAGGCAGAGTGTCCGCAATTGCAAGGATCATCTCAGGGAGCACCTCAGGGATCTGCCCCTGCCGCCATCAAAGCTACCGAGAGTCGGCCAGTGAAGGCTGAGGCGCCGAGGGAACGAGCGAGAGCCTTTCAGTTGACTGTGGAGGAGGTCCGCGCATCGTCCGATGTCGTGGTTGGTATATATTCTTTCGTGTATTTATTTTGATGTTGAGATATTATGCTTATATTATGTTATGCATAGGTACTTTCCTTGTGAATTCTTTACCTGGCTTGGTGTTATTTGACTCGGGTGCGAGTCGGTCTTTTGTATCTTTGGCTTTTAGTCAGCATATCAGTGTTAGTCGTGAGGCATTGAGTCGGCCTCTGAGAGTTTTCATAGCTGACGAGAGGGTGATATATGCCACGGAGGTTCTCTGGGGGTGCGTGTTCGAGATTTTCGGTGTTGAGTTCCCGATTGATTTGGTTCCTATTGCGATGGGTGATGTCTGTGTCATTGTGGGCATGAACTAGTTGAGCAGATTCGGTGCGGTTATCGACTACGAGCGACAGCTGGTGACCATACGAGACCCTAGTGGGGGAGTTCTTATGGTGTACGGCTAGGGTACACGTTTTGGATCAGCATTTTGTTCGGCCGCTTGGGTGAGGCAGTGTCTGCAGCAGGGCTATAAGGGTTTTGTGGCGTATGTGATGGATACGCGGGTGGATTCTGAGAGACCGAGGTCAGTTGAGGAGGTTCCGATAGTGCGTGAGTTCCCGGATGTATTTCCAGAGGAGTTGCCGGGTGTGCCTCCCGTGAGGCAAGTGGAGTTCAGTATCGATTTGGTTCCAGGGGCTGCGCCTATCGCTAAGGTGCCTTATCGCCTTGCACCTCCAGAGATGCAAGAGTTATCCTCGCAGCGTCAGGAGCTGCTAGGGAAGGGGTTTATTCGGCCGAGCAGCTCGCCGTGGGGAGCGTCTATCCGGTTTGTCAAGAAGAAGGATGGTTCACACTGGATGTGCATTGATTATCGGGAGTTGAACAAGCTGACGGTCAAGAACCGTTATCCGTTGACGAGGATCGACGATTTGTTCGATCAGTTACAGGGAGCATCTTGGTTCTCCAAGATCGATTTGAGGTCTGGATATCATCAGGTGAGGGTGCGAGATGAGGACGTCCAGAAGACAGCGTTCAGGACGCGTTATGGGCATTACGAGTTTGTGGTGATGCCTTTCGGGCTCACCAATGCCCCGGCAATGTTCATGGATCTCATGAACCGAGTGTGCAGGCCGATGCTGGATCGGTCAGTGATTGTATTTATCGACGATATTTTGGTATATTCGAGATCTAGAGAACAACATGAGGAGCATTTGAGGGAGATCCTCGGAGTTCTGAGAGCGGAGAGGCTTTATGCCAAATTCTCCAAGTGTGATTTCTGGTTGTGAGAGGTCCAATTCCTGGGTCATCTCGTTAACCAGAAAGGGATATTGGTAGACCCGGCCAAAGTTGAGGCGGTGATGAGTTGGGAGGTGCCGAGGTCACCCTCCGAGATCAGGAGTTTCCTAGGGTTGGCAGGTTATTATCAGAGATTTATCAAGGATTTCTCTAAAATCGCAGTGCCACTCACCAGGTTGACCTGGAAGGGTGTCACTTTTTCATGGGGCCCCGAGCAGCAGGCCTCCTTTGAGACGCTTTGCCAAAGGTTATGCGAAGCCCGGTGTTAGCCCTCCCGGAGGGGATGGAGGACTTTGTGGTATACTGTGATGCATCGATCTTGGGGTTGGGAGCGGTGCTGATGCAGAGAGGGCATGTGATAGCATACGCATCGAGGCAACTGAAACCTCATGAGACGAGGTATCCCACCCATGACCTAGAGTTGGGGGCAGTGGTGTTCTCCCTCAAGATTTGGCGTCACTACCTGTATGGGGTTCGGTGTACGATATACACGGACCATAAGACCCTGAAGTATTTGATGGATCAGCCCAACCTAAACATGCGGCTAGGGGTGTAAGTGAGCCGAGCTACTCGTGAGCTACTCGGGATCAACTCGTTAAAAGCTTGACTCGAGATCGAATTAAACGAGTCCGAGCCGAGCTCGAGCCTAGATATGAGGCTCGTTTACTAAACGAGCTCGAGTCGAGCTTCAATTAATGGGGCTCGCGAGCCTAAACGAGCTTAAACGAGCCTCTCTCTCTCTCTCTCTATATATATATATATATATATACACACACATACACATACATACACACACACACACACACACATATATATATATGTGTGTGTGTGTGTGTATATATATATATATATATATATATATATATATAGTCTCGTTTAGGCTCGATTAGGCTCGCGAGCCCACTAAATTGTTCATGAGCCGAGCCCGAGCTTCATTTTAAGGATCGAATCGAGCTCGAGCTCGAGCTCGAGCTTCCTCAAATTAAACGAGCCGAGCTCGAGCTTGGTCAGGTTCGGGCTCGGCTCGGCTCGTTTACACCCCTACATGCGGCAGAGGAGGTGGTTGGATGTGGTCAAGGATTATGATTGTGAGATTTTGTACCATCTGAGCAAGGCTAATGTGGTAGCCGACGCCCTGAGTCGCAGGGCGGAGAGCGCCCCATTGCGAGGTGTATGTTTGCGATTGACCGTGATGGCTCCGGTGTTGGACACCATTCGTGGAGCACAGGCTGAGGCCATGAGATCGGAGAACCAGAAGAGAGAGCGAGTTGTTGGGTTGGTATCGGAGTTCGTTACCGATAGTCAGGGGCTTATGACCTTTCAGGGGCGTATATGGGTACCGTATGTGGGAGGGGCACATACCATTTTGATGGAAGAGGATCATCGGTCGAAATTTTCGATCCATCCTGGGGCCACTAAGATGTATTTGCACATAAGGAGAGAGTATTGGTGGCCCTATATGAAGAGGGATGTTGCGTGGTTTGTTGAGAGATGCTTCACCTGCCGTAGGGTTAAGGCCGAGCACCAGAGACCGCATGGTAAGTTGCAGCCGTTGGAGGTTCCCGAATGGATGTGGGAACAGATCACCATGGATTTTATCACCAAATTTCCAAGGACTGCCAGGGGAGTTGATGCAATTTGGGTGATTGTGGACAGTTTGACGAAGAGCGCTCACTTTATTTTTATCAGTGAGAGTTCTTCAGTAGAGAAATTGGCAGAGGTGTATGTGAGGGAAGTGGTGTTACGGCATGGAGTGCCGATCTCGATTGTTTCAGACCGTGATGTGCGTTTCACTTCCAGATTTTGGAAGAAGTTTCACAAGGAGTTGGGTACTAGACTGCATTTTAGTACCGCATATCACCCCAGACAGACGGACAGAATGAGCGGACGATTTAGATGCTCGAGGACATGCTCCGGGCATGTGTGTTGGATTTTGGGGGAAGTTGGGATACGTACTTGCCCTTGGCAGAGTTTTCCTACAACAACAGCCATCATTCGAGCATTGGTATGCCGCCCTTTGAGTTGTTGTATGGGAGGAGGTGCGGGACCCCCATTTGCTGGGGAGAGGTCGGACAGCATGTGATGGGCAGTACAGAGATCGTGCTTCAGACGACAAAGCAGATCCAGCAGGTCAGACAGAGGTTGTTGACCGCTCAGAGTCATCAGCAGAGTTATGCAGACAGACGCCGATCCGAGCTTGAGTTTTAGGTCGGCGACCTTGTGCTCCTGAAGGTCTCACCTTGGAAAGGAGTTATTCGATTCAGGAAGAGGGGCAAGTTGGGGCCCCGATATATTGGTCCATTCCGAGTGATCGCGAGGGTAGGCAGGGTAGCCTATCGTTTGGATTTGCCAGCAGAGTTGGGGCAGATTCACGACACTTTCCATGTGTCGCAACTGTGAAAGTGTATAGCCGATGAGTCGGCAGTGGTTCCATTAGAGGATATTCAGGTGGATGCGAGCCTGAATTATGCTGAGAGACCAGTGGCGATCAGAGATCGGAAAATCAAGGTTCTGAGGAACAAGGAGGTACCCTTGGTTTTGGTTCATTGGCAGCATCGGAAGGGGTCCGAGATGACTTGGGAGCCAGAGCGTGAGATGCATGAGCAGCATCCGGATTTATTTGCAGAGCGAGACTTCGAGGGCGAATTCTAGTTCTAGTGGGGGAGAATTGTAACAGCCCGGATTCCCAGGTATTAATTATTCTTATAATTTTGGTGATTTGTGAGGAGACTCGGCGAGTTGGAGCTCAAACTCGCCGAGTATGATCGCGGCTTGGGCACGGGTTCACGTCTGGACTCGGCGAGTCCAAAATGTAGACTCGGCGAGTCCATGCAGTTTAATGAAACCCTAATTTCCAGGGTATGAGACCTACTTAAAGGGGCTTATGGTCGTCATTTGCGGCCACCAACCCCAGAGAGAACCCTAAAGAGTCTTTGAGCGTGTTGTGAGAGACAAGAGGAAGATCCTTGACTATTTGTGGGTGTTTTTGCATATAGAAGCGGATCAAGGTAAGAGGAGACCAAAGAAGGTGCTAATCCAGTGATTCTTGAGCTTAGAGACTTCATTTGAGGTAACCATTCGTTCCTTTCTCAGTCCTTGGTGTAAATCTTAGAGTTAGGGTTTCTTTGTGGAATGATCCATGGAGTAATTGGCCACCTCACGTGTTGGTGCTTTAGATCTGGGCCCAAAGAGGTCCAGAGACACTTTTCCCTCAAGCTTTGTGAGTGTTAATGGAGGCCATGAGCTTAGAATAGCATTCTAGAGACCATATCATCAAATAAGGCCTTTGAACCTTTGCATGAGCACGAAGATAGTAAATTTACGTGATGTATGTGCTTGGAAGGACTGGATCTATGAGTTATTGGAACGGATCTGACCTCAGGAGTGAGTTTGAGTTTATGAATGGCATAGACTCGCCGAGTCTGAAGAACAGACTCGGCGAGTAGCATGAAGATTGTCCATAACCACTCAGCGAGTGGTCTTGCCGAGTTAAGGGGTTGACTCAGTGAGTCAGGGAGAGTCAGAGAGGATTGACAGGTGGACTGAGTCAAGCTGGAACTCGCCGAGTTGTTCTTGAGACTCAGCGAGTTGAGTCATGGTGGCCCTGCAACTCATGCCAGGTGGAACTCGTCGAGTTAGGAAAATACTCGACGTGTCGAGAGAGGATCCCAGGGAATTAGTGGATGCGTATAGACTCACCGAGTCGCTATAGTGCACTCGTCGAGTCCGTTCAAAGTTGACCGTTGACCATTGACCAGTGTTGACTTGATAGGGGTAGTCAACCTTAGTTGTGAAAGTGTTAATTAGAGATGTATTGTGTTATAGGAGGATTATAGCTCGGGGGATCGAGCGCGAGTGATTTACGGGATTTGCAAGTTATCGAGATACGCGAGGTGAGTCTTCTCACTATACTTTACCTTGGGTAGGTAATCAGAGTTATGTGACAGAGTATTTGTACGCTATATGTATGTTATGTGTTGTACTGCATTATTTCTATGTGATTTATGTTGTGCATGTTTATAGAGTTGGAACCGGAAGGTTCACAGAGATTAGAACCAGAGGGTTCACAGAGTAGGGTCTACGGACCCATAGAGTTATAGCCTCGAGTGGCTAATATGTGTTATGTGTGGTATTTTGGGGAACTCACTAAGCCTTGTGCTTACAGTGTTGTTGTTATTTGTTTCAGGTACTAGTGATGACCGTGGGAAGGCGCCGACTTGATCAGTACACACACACGGGATTTTTATGTTATCATATCTTGGGATTTTTATGTAGCATGGATTGAGTTTCAAATATTAATGCTTTTATGAATGTTAAATGATTTGTGTTTTTATAAAATGCGAAAAATTGTTTTTGAAATTTACGGTATTACACAACACAAATCATCTCGGCTCGAAAGAAACCCGACCTTCAGCAACCACTCCTCAGACCGCAGATGATACCCGACATTCGGACTAAAAGCCAATTTCTAACTAATAACCCTCATGAACGATAACCAATGAAATTCCCAACACCAAACCCTTAACCATACCATAACCCTCAAGGAACAACAAATACAATACCAGAAACCACACAACGAGACTAGCAGATATACAATACTCCACAACAATCATAAGATAACAAGACATCAAGAAAGAACCATACCTGCAGCTGCATCCGGTACTGCCCTGACCTCCTCTGCTGTGAGCTGAAAAGCACGACCCTGAGCCCTTGGGGGCTCCGCTCCACCCTAACCTCCGCCCGTGATCCTTAATGTGGCCGGTGCTAGAGCCTGCACCGGTCCTGCAATAAGCTATGGACAGTTGACCCTCAAGTATCCAACCTGATGACAATGATAACAAATCCTCAAATCCCGACCCGGGGCTGCCTGTCGACAATCCCTCGCATAGTGCGACTCCTTTCCGCACTTGCGGCATGCACCACCGGACCTACAAACCCCGGTGTGACCCTTCCCACACTTCCCACAAGTGTGGCTGCTCTGATCTCCCAATCTAGAATCAACGGTCTTGGACCATTTCGGCGCCGGCTGCGACTGCACCGGAGCCTGCCTCTACTCTCGCAACTGTAACTCAATCTCCAACTCACGCCGCCTGGTGGCCTCCTGCAACTCTAACAAGGTCTCGCACCTCTGCGTAGACAAAAACTGCCTAATATCCCTCTTGAGCATACTCAGATATCGGGTCATCTGAGCCTGCTCCGAAGCAAACTCGGGGCAAAACATCGCCCTCTCAGTGAAAATCCTGGTGATCTCCGTCACTGACTCTGAATCATGCTTCAGCTCCAGGAACTCCTGAGCCAACCTCTCTCTCTCAACCCGAGGCACATAACGAGTACTGAACATCTTCCGGAACTGATCCCATGAAACCTCAGCTCTCTGCGCATCCGAATACGACCCCGTGGTCAATCTCCACCAATCCTTCGTCCCGAGCCTTAACAGGTTCAGAGCACACCTCACCCTCTGATCAGCAGGGCACAAACACGTGAAGAAACACCCCTCCACGTCCGACAACCATCTCATAGCAACAATCGGGTCCTGAACCCCGTCGAAGGTAGGAGGCTTTGTATTATCAAAGTCCCTATACTGAAAACCCCGACCAGCTCCTCCCCCTGCCGCTGCTACAGCCGTTGTAGCCGCCGCGGGAGCCGTCTCTGTGAGGGCCGCATAGCGCTCATCAAAATTCTCAACCATGGCGGTCTTGATCGACCCAAACAGTTCCGGCAACTCAGCCCGGAACAACGCAGCAACCTCATCATGCAGGATCTCACGAATCTGCGCATCCAACTCGCACGTGCTCATCTGACCAATAACCTCGGGCGGTACTGACCTGCCCTGAACTCTCTCTCCTGCTCCCGATCCTGACCCGGATCCACTCCCAACATGCCTCGGAACCTCCATACTGAAAAACACCACAAGATCTCAGATACTTCCCACAAACCCGGGAACCAACTCCCAGCCCAAACCTAGAGGTCATGGTTTCCTTCATACGCGTATGGGTCCTATGCTTTCAGTAGTACGGGCCCATACTACCTTCTACACCTACCCATATTTGTATCAATTATACCATAACACCCTAGTGAAGAACATACATAACAAGCACTCAACCCTCACTCCTAGAGGAACACTGGAAATCTCCCACAAAGGAAACCTTAGGCTAACAGGCATCATAAATCAGGCAACATTATCATGAAATCCTGAAGATCCCTAGCCTAGTACTAGCATGTTGTTCTATCAAAGCTCAAAACAAATATCATGTATGGTATTTTGAGGTTACTTACTGGCTCCGGCTGATCGTACCTCCGCGTCCTCCTTTACTCATTTTGAAAACCATTTTAAATTCTCTTTTGAAAACCCTCCTCGATTTGAGACTAGATTCACACGAATGTTCCTCCAATTCACTCAAACCAAGGCTCTGATACCAACTTGTAATGACCATAAAATTCCAACCAATTTAAACTTTTCAAAAACAACCCGATTTCATAAAATTATTACAAAAAGGTTTTCAATACAATTATTTCAGAGTGTTCCCAGAATCACATCACAAAACATAATCATGAGGAGCGGTACGATCACGCCTTTTCCTTGCCACGGTCTCCTGAAGAACCTGAAAAACATTAAACCACAACTGTAAGCCCGAAAGCTTAGTGAGATATCCCCAAAATACCAACCACATATACCATACACGCATAACATGCCATATCATAACAGAACACAGAACAACCATGCACTTCGGGTCTACTGTGTGACTGGTCCGCTGCACCGGCCTTCAGTCCACCTGGTCCACCCTCCGAGTCTAACCACATACATCGAGTCTACAGTGTGATTGGTCCGCCCGCACCGGGCCTTCAATCCACCTGGTCCACTCTCTGAGTCTACAGTATGACTGGTCCGCCCGCACTGGGCCTTCAGTCGGCCTTGTCCACTCTTCGAGCCTCGACACGTCTGGTTCTCCGTCTTGGGGCCTACAGCCTATCTGGGCCGCTCGCTGGGCCTTCGGGATAACCGGTCTGCCCTGGGTATGTTGCCCTACAGCACAAAGCAGGTCCCGCCTCAACCCAACCCCGGTCCAACAACCATGTGCACATAAACATTCAATCATATAACATATCACATCCAATCAAACCGATCTAACAGATCACATAGCATAACATCATCCTAACCAGGATACCGACCTAACCGGTCACTAGCATAGCATCATCCTATATACCAGGATACCGACCTTAACCAGGTCTTTAACATATACCATCCTAACTACCAGGATGCAACACAACAAACAAAACATAACAACGATACCCGGATCACAATCCGATAAAAGGGCCGGTCTTGGTGCCGTAGAACCTGTCGATATAGTGAGGATAACTCACCTCGCAACTACCGACTGAATAGATAAACCCAAGCTGCTCCAACCACTGATACGATCTCCAACACTGGCCAACACCAAAACTCTGAACTCAAAACAAAAGCCAACAATTACCAAAATGCCCCTGGAAGTCAAGTGGTCAATCCTTGGTCAAAGTCAAAGTCAAAGTCAACCCCTGACTGACTCTACTCGCCGAGTCAACCCGATGACTCGCCGAGTCCACATGCACAGAACTTCCCCAATCCGCGACTCAACTTGCTGAGTCACCCCGAGACTCGCCGAGTCCAACAACTCTGAGTCCTTTCATACTCGACTCACCGAGTCATCCCTTGACTCACCGATTCACATCTCAACCAGAAGAAAGGTTAGGACCTCACGACCAGACTCGGCGAGTCCAAGAACAGACTCGCCGAGTCCAAGGCTATCTGCAACCAACTCGCCGAGTTCCTACCCATATTCAACCAACTCGCCGAGTTGTTCTTCCAACTCGTCGAGTTCCAGCCTATCTTCAAGCAACTCTCCGAGTACACCCTTGTGACTCGCTGAGTACCCCTAGATCTAAAACCATACAGAGGTTTTCCAAGCCATGCAAAAGCTCTAAACCATAGATCTACTCTTTTACAAGCCATCCATCACGTAAAGTGGCAAACTTTACGTGGATCCAAAGAGATCTAGACATTTTACACTCAAGGGCTAGGGTTTGGGACAAAAGAGCTTCACCAAACACTCAAGAATCGGGACTTTATGACATATAGGACCATCACAAGTTTAGATCTGAAGTAGCATCCTCAGATCCAAGCTTTTATCTCAATTTAGATGTCATATCAACCACAACACATGAACCCATGAAGAAAATAGCTTAAGGAAATGGTTCCTTACCCCTGGAATGAGCCCAACCAACTGTAGATTACTGATCTCCCCAAGCTTCCTGATACAAGCCTCCAATCATCAAGCTTAAAGCACCAAAGATCCTTCTCCAAGCTCTAATTCACTCAACAATGGGGTCTCCTCATGAATTTAGGGCTTCTGGAACTCAAGGAATGGTAAAGAGGCTGGGGAGAAGATATGATGTTCTTTATATAGGGCTCAACCCTCGAAATTAGGGTTTTCTCCACTCAGCACCAACTCACCGAGTCGATCCATGCTACTCGTCGAGTTGGTCACTTAACACGCGACTAGAGTCGCGACCCTACTCGCCGAGTCCACTCGTGGACTCGCCGAGTTGCCCTTTCCCATTTACACTTTTAGCCCTTCAACTCTACTCTTGATATTCCGAGATGTTACAGAAAGTGATGAGGTTGAGAAGCTAATCCTGGACCAACAAGCTTCTCCTTGGACCTCCCAACTCCTTCTCCTTCTTCTTCTTCTTCTTCTTCTTCAAAGCTTGCAAATTACTTCTCCAAGGCTAGACCTTGCTCCAAGAGAAGGATATCGTGGCTAGGGTTTGGGGTTCTGGACTATAGGGCCGCAAATGAGCCCTGAGGAAGAGAATAAGGTGCTTATATAGGGTACCAAGTCCCGGAATTAGGGTTTCCCAACCCAGACCAAAATCACCGAGTCCACTTGCCGACTCACCGAGTCGGTCACTTACTTTACACCCGGATCTCGCTCCGACTCGCCGAGTTCCTCCCTGGACTCGAAGAGTCGACCCTCTTTAAGTTATGGTTTTCCTTTCCTTTCTTGACCTTTCTGATTTCGGGTGTTACAAAATTGTACATCACAAGTGGTTTGGATTGAAAATCAACTAAGAGCCTAGTGTTTGTCCTTTAAAGTGTTTCTAGTGGAGAGGATCCATAAAAATGAGGTCTTGGATGTTGGAATCAAGCCATGCATGAGTTATAAGATTTTTGAGATAAGAGAGTGAGTGTTTTCGGTGTTTGTGACCTTCTCAACCGTGAAAATTCTGAAAGTCACTGACTTTATGGAGTAAGAGCCATTAGGGAGTCCAGATCTGGGATTTGAGTTGATGTCTTAACTGATTAAGACCAAATTAGTAGAAAGAGTGAATCTAGGGAGTATGCTGAGCGTAATTCTAGTACGCCCCGCGTACTGCCCCAGTGTCCCCGATGGCCAATCTAGATTCGTGAGTACGCTGAGTGTACCAAGGGAGGTACGCCCCGCGTAACCTCACTGTGGACGTTTGGGTTAAGTCTCATTTTTGGGCCTTGAGTGTTGGGCCTAGAGTTTGGGCTTGTTGTAATAGAGTTATGGACCATAGGATTATATATATGTGCTTTGGGCCCTTGAGTTGGGCTTGCCATTTAGATTTGAGAGTTGGGCCTAGAGAAAGCCCAATTATTATTGGGCCTTGGTGGGCCCAATGGGTTTTAGGTTATTGATGGGCTGGTTAGTGGACTACCTTTTGACCTAATGAGTGAGAGTTTGGACTTAATTCCTAATTGGGTTAATTGTGGATTTGGCTCAGAGTTAGAGGTCGGTGCGTAGCAACAACGTTTATAGGGGATGTTCATCATCCGAGGTGAGTCTTCTCACTATACTTACCATGAGTGGTATCCTTGTGTGACTGAGTTGTCTTATGTGCTTATCTGTGTATTGTTATATTCTGCATTATGTCTTTGTGAATTATGATGAGTATTATTATTATTATTATTGTTATTATGAGTTATTGAGTTGGGATCGGAGGGTCCACCCGAGTTTTGGGACCGGAGGTTCCCACTGAGACACATTGACCGAAGGGTCTTATCTGAGTATTTCCATGAGAAGCTACTGAGATATGTGTGGTATTTTGGGGAACTCACTAAGCTTCGTGCTTACCGTGTTATGTGATATGTCTTTCAGGTTTTTCTCAGGGCCACGGGAAGGCGCCGGCTTGATTGTACACACCAGAGAAAGAGTTATATTTCGAGGATTCTTGATTATTAATCAAACAATTATGGAGTTGTGTTGTAAATTAAATAAATCAGATTTTGTGAAATGTGTTATGAGAATTATGCGATTTTTAAAATGAAAATTTGTTTGAAAATTTACTTCGTTACAGTTTTGTCACCTTGTGTTCGCAACGCAACCAGAAGTTGTTGTGTTGTGGTGCAGTTTGATTAGTTGACTATTGATGTTGACTTTGACCGATTGATTGTTTATCTTTTTTACCAATTTGACTTTTGGTCAAACTTTGGTGGACTTAAGAATATGATTGAGGGGTTGGTCTCACTTTGGTGTTAGGTGCTCGTGTTATTTGTTCGTTGTGGAGACTGTTGTCGAGTTTCTGCTGCTAGAATCAGGTGAATTATCTCATTACACTTTGTGTTGTGTTATATATCCTTTGCATTATAGGATGTAGATGTGTTGTGGTATGTTGATTATGTAAGGATGCTAGTTTAGTCTTTTGCATGTTGATTATTTGATTTCATGTTGATATATGTTATGTTTAGGGGTTAATGGTGGAACAAAATTAGTGTTGTGAGACTAGAATACTCGTAGTTGGTGACCTGACAACACCAGAGTTGTTAGTCAGCACTAATGACTAGGCGACACCAAAACAGTTAGTTGTTGTTGATCAGGTGGATCGGTACTAGAGTCGATAGCCTTTTTTTGTATGTATTGTGGAATGTGTGGTATACTGAGAAACTCAATAACCTTTATGCTTACGTTGTTAACTTAAATATTTTTCAGGTTGATTGGAATTGAAAAGGAAGGGTGCGGCGTAATTGTATATCACATCGGTGTTATATTGCTATTTCGACTTCCATTGGTTTTAAAATATTATTCTGATTTGACGTTATGAATTTTAAACAGATGAATGTTATGATACATTTTCAAGGAATGACTTTTGAATGATTATTACATTTTTAAATCAAAGTTTTGGTTGGAATTAGGGACGTTACACTCAGATTATCATGATTTTGTGCAATGACTTCCAAATGTCGCTCTAGTGATTCATCATCTCATAGCAGTGTAAAAAAGGCAATGAGTGTTTTGTTTATGAAATGTTAATATGAACAACCATACTTGCCCTATTTACACTCCTATAGTATGATTACCTACTTGAGATACCTTGGGAAGCCATTATACAAAATCATAATGCTTTGAAAGAAGAAAAGATGAGGAAATAATGGAAGTGGGTGAATATCTATGTAATGGTTTAATTTAAACTAAATGTTTGTCAACTAGGATGATATGTAACCAAAACAACTTTTTGTCTAATTAACAAGTAATAAACATTAAGCACCTAAAGCATACTGATCGAATGGTTAGAAAAATTATAAACTTACTGAATTAATTTAATTGAAAAAAAAAAACGCATAATGTCAAAATCCAAATTTTATACAAGTTTACTATCTTTTATATACAATTATCTATATTTCAATGTCAAGTCGTATTTTGCCTAACTACGGTATTTCAAAGTAAAATTCAAACATCACATAAAACTAAAAGTTAATTATGTTAATTCCATAAAGATGAAATCAGTCTGAACATTCAAACTTTTGCCTAAAAACAAGATTAGTGGTCAAAATACAATCGGGAATTTGACTAAAACGACCATACAAATGTAAATTATACCATATAGGTCAAACAACATTTACGATTTCAACAAACAAATAACAAACAAATACATATATATTTTTGGTGTGTGGATTTTATTGTTTTGAAATCCATACTGTTCTTGCTCGGACTATTTCAACGTTGTCTTCTTGCATTCTTACCAAATGTGTGCATTCCAAATTTGGTGTTGAAGTTATACCACGTGCATTAGGAGTTGGACCACATGCATTCAGAGTTGTACTGATGGGGATTTTTTTGTCTTGTTTTAGGAGCCTTGTTTTCATGCTTGTTAAAGAATCCAACATATCGGATTGACGACATTCCCTTCTGTATTCCAATGTTATGCTTCCCATGTAGTACTCCTCTAGTACTTTAATTGGTACACTCTGCATATCATATCCACTTGTACATGAGAGAGAGAGAGAGAGAGAGAGAGAGAGAGAGAGAGAGAGAGAGAGAGAGAGAGAGAGAGAGAGAGAGAGAGAGAGAGAGAGACCTCCAAAATCCAACCAATATACTTCACATTATTTACATGTTGATTAGCATCCATGTCACTCCAACTTGGCTGGACAAAAATAAGCCAATATATGTGTGAGGTCTGTACATATATGTTTTATATTTTAACAAGGAAGGTTTATTCTTAATTATATTGTCAATTTTAAAACATTTATATATTAGGTTATTTTTGTTAGCTTAAACGTTTTTTTATTTCTTAAAAAGCTGTTATATTTTACAGTTTTCTTTATAATTTTTTTTAAATGATACTTTAATCAGATCTAAATTGAAGAAATAATAAAATATATAGTTTTTTCTAGAAAAATATGTTTTATGTTTTACCAAGGAAGGTTTATTCTTTTATATATATATATATATATATATATATATATATATATATATATATATATATATATATATATATATATATATATATATATATATATATATATATATATATAGGTGGTATGTTTCGTATAACTGAATGAAATTATAAATTAATGGACTATAAAAAATGATAATATAAAATATTTTATTTTACGATGATGTTCGAATTTTGATGACTTGAAATAATTGAATAAGTCTTTCAATTATTTTTCTATTATATATAAATAGAAAATTAAGTAAAACTAAATTGACAAATGTAGAAAAATATTTATTTTTATTTTTATTTTTAAAAATTAAATAAAATTATAACAAATTGCATATAAACATATTTATTTCATTTAAAATATATATTATAAATGTATTTACAAAATAACAAAAATACCATGAAAATTTGGATTTATATTATAATTAAAAAATATCTGACTTATTTTTGTTAGATAAAAATAGTCATAACTAAAATAAAAATTTGTTATTTAAATATTAATATTATTAAAGATTATATACATAAAAATAATTTATAATTTTAAAATAACTTTCCATTCTCTGAATGAATAACATGCCTACAAAATGAAAAATCAGTATTAAAAGTATTTACATATACAACAAATAATAATGATTTCTTATTCTAACTTTATATTTATTTGTGAAACCCATGTATTATATATGATAATTTAAAAAAAATAAAGCTCATAGTATGTAAGAACTTTGAATTTATAAAAAAATAAGAAAAATAATGAATTATTATAATAGAAATGGTTTTTATCTTTTATATTTAAACAAACATTTTAAATAAATAAAAGAAACTAATAAGCTTTAATCTATAGAATTTTGAAATTAAAAGGTAAGTTCATTACTGAAATTGGTGTCCATTTATTATTATATTTATTACAATTATTATATTAAAATATTATGTGAAATTTAATAAATTAGATAAAATGACATATGGAAAAAAAAATAATTCAAAATAACCACAAAATAACATTTGACAAATTGAATGAGAGTGTGAGAAATAACAAAAAAAAAACTTTCATTTGTTAGAGAGGATTACAGATTAAAATCTTAAAAAACCTTAAAAAACTTTGCCGAAGCTTCGATCCCACTTCTTATTAAGTAGACGATTATCTTTCGATTTTATTATCAAATTTAATTACTTCATTTATTTACATACATAATTTCGATTTTATTATCAAATTTAATTACTTCATTTATTTACATACATAATTTGTTATCATATAGATATATTGATACAAATTAGAAATAATTAACTTGTGTCAAATAAGTTATGATTTAATAAAAATGAGGAAAAATGACTCAAGAGAATAAAATGGGAACAACAATCTATTGATTTTGTTCATATTTACTATTATTTTTTTTATTGTATTATAGACCATCAAACTTGTTGAAATTGTTCACATTTTATTCTTATAATAGGCTATTGTTGGTTAGAAGGATAAAACATGAACAATATTTATAAATGAGATAATATGATGTATGAAAAAAAAAGTACATGCGAACAAAATAAAAAAAAGTAGAATCAATATTTGTTTGAAAACATGAATTCTTTTTTTTCTCCGTTCAAATATTTCAAAACTAACACCGTCCATAGTGCATCATCTAAGCCAGTCGCACCACAATAATAAAAAATGATGTTTTTTCTAATGTGCATATATGAAAATTCAAATATTCACAAATATGCATAAACACACAATAAACATTTATAGTTTTTCATCGTTTTTTGACCTACGATTGGCTTAGATGTTTTTGTTAAGTTATTTTTGGACAAATCAATGTTTATTAATATGCTTGAAATGTTGATTTTTATTATTCATATTTAACCGTGAACTAGATAAAATAACTTGAAAATCGATTCATTCAAACCTTATTTGGTTCAGTTTCGGCTAATATTTTAAAAGCAAAAAAAATGATTAAACCGAATTGAAAAAATAAATAACCGATTAAAACGGCGAATAAAACGCTACATACGTTGATAACCTAGTCTAATAGTAAAAAACTGACCCCCACCCTATAGTAACTTGTTACACTCTTTCGTTTATTTTCGTATGATAAAGTAAAGTAGAACGAGAATTCAAAAAGTATGCGATCTTTTAAGGTTTACGTGTTAGACAAACGTTTTAGTGCTAAACTATTGTAAGGAGTCAAACTAATGTAACCTTGGTGCCCAAGGATGATGTTGCATCTCGATTTACATGTAATTACACTTCTAACCTTTGGTATGAGAATTGTTTGCAATTTGATCTTCAATGGCATGCTTGTACGTTGGGGGTACATGGGTTTTCTTGACTACGCTGGGCATACGTGCTCAGGGGCTAAACCCTAATTTTTAGGGTTTCAACCCTATTTAAACATCCTTAACTCCCAAGTCTTCTTTATTTCATCAGCCTCCAGCCCCATTTCGCCCCCTTGCAAACCCGAATACATTTGAGAACATTTTGATCCATTAGAGTGTGTTTTGGAAATCTTGAAGAAGGTAGAAAGAAGAGAAGATCATCTTGGAAGAGCGGAACACTTTGGATCCAGAATCACATCATCATTTGGAGGTAAAAAGCTATGAACTTGGTGAAGTATTGCTTATCTTGTTTAGCCATGAAATGGTGTTCTTTTGGTCCCTTAATCTTCGTATTATGAGTATGGGTTACTCTAATCCATATAAGTTGTCCTTTTAGACATTTTAGAGTGTCTAGATGCATAAAAATGTAGTCTTGGTCATTAGTCTCTTTCCATGCATGATCTAGGTTGTCTTAATAAGTTAAGAAGTTAGGGTTTTTGGTATTGAGCACTTAATAGCCATGCAATACCATAAAGTTGGAATTTTTATGGTAAAGGACAACGTTTGAGGACTAGATCTGGAATTTGAAAAAAAGAGCTTAAGGATTAAGCTCTTAATAGAAGAAAAGGTGACAAAAATGTACGTTAGGCATACATAATGATACGTTGGGCATACCAGGTCAACATCCCGATTTTTTGGTCAATATGCTAGTACGCCATGCATACCAGCTGAGTACGTTGGGCGTACTCAACTAAGTTGACTCGTTAGACTATTTGACATTTTGATTTTGACCTGTTTTTGACCAAGTTTGACCTACGAGTATTTTGTTTATTTTGATTATAAGTTAAGTTGGTCATGTTCTGATGAATAGATGGCCGGTAGAGCTGATATTCAAAGTTATGTACTGTTCAACAATCTTTTTAGACAGAGAGGTGAGTTTTCCTTACTATACTCGTGGGTCGAAGGCACCAATGCCTACCCACTAGGTTTTGTATCTTGGTATAAAGGATGTTGCTATGCGGTAGTGATCTGTAGATCTGCCTGTTTTTCTGACTGGTTATATATGATTATCTGTTATGTATATGTTGACATGGTATGGTTGGGTTGAGGCAACCCTACTCTATGTAGAAGCCAACAAACCTAGGAGTAAGCCAAACATAAGTTGTGGGCCAGTAAGTCAAGCCAGACTTATGTTGTGGCTCGAGAGCAAGCCATGCATAAGCTGTGGGCCAGTAAGATAAGCCAGACTTGTGCTATGGGCTCTAGAGCAAGCCAGACATGAGCTATGGGCCGGAAGGCAAGCCATACTCATTCTGTGGGCTCGAGGGTAATCTGGTATGTTAGTTGTTAACCCAGTATGAATGTTGTTAGATGTTTGTGTAGTGGTATTTTGTGGGAACTCACTAAGCTTTGTGCTTACGGTTGTTTGTTGTGGTTTCAGGTTCCTCAGATGATTGGGGCAAGGCGAAGGCTTGATCGTGCACATCCTTCATATTTTATGAAATTCGATTTTTGGGATACTCTGATTTGTAATCAAGTCTTTTGGAAATAGTGTTTTGTAAACAATTATGGTTTTGGGCATGGTTTTAAAAATGAAATTTTTTTCTCTGATTTCTAGGAAGTTACAAGTTTGTATCAGAGCCCTGGTTTGAGTGAATTGGATAAGCATTCGTGTGAATTCAGCGTCAAGCTAAGGAGTTGTAAAAGTTTTCAAAATTAGATCCAAATTGTTTTCAAAAATGTTTTGCAAATTATTTACAAAGGTAACCAAAGAAGGATGAGATGTGTATGATCATCCAGAGCAAGAAAGTGTACCCAATATACCCACACTTTTATTTACTTATGATGCTTATGTTAGAAGTGCATGCTAGTATTAGGCTAGGGATCATCAGAAGTTTCATGGTAGAATTTCCTAATGTATGATTCCTGATAGCCTAGGAGGACTTCATGTATGAAATTGACATCATCACTGCAGTTCCTTAGTGTATGCATCATAGTCACACATAACTAATATTTTATAGTCTGAGAAAGTATGATTTAGCCTTATTTCCTGTTCTTTTTTGATTAATGGCTTAGGGTATAATCAAGTATTTGACTGTCTATAGGATCCAAATGTTATCTATGATTAGCATGCACGAACGGCTGCATGGTTGGTGGAAGTTTTAGGAGTGAGTATAGGTGTAGCGGGCCAGTTGAGGACTGTATAGCCACTCATGAGAGAGTAGATGCATGATGTATTTGTATGCTTGATGCTTAGGGTTTGTGGTATGGGATTTGTGTGTAAGATATGCCTGATATTCTATGGTGTCATTATGTCACTCAATTTTATTGACCGAATGTTGTTTGCTTTGTGCTTTGTGGGACTCATACTGCTGTGAGCTAACTATTAAGTGAATATGCTAAGTTATATGCAGTAAAGGTTAAATAATTTTAGAGTGATTTACTTGGCCCTAATACAAAACTCTTGTCTGAGTCCAACTGTTGTAAGGTTGGCTCTTTTATTCAAAATTTTATTTAAGGTTTGTTGTATGTAATTGTATTCAGGAAGTAGTTAGCTGATATTAGTAGGGGTTCTTCAGCAGTTGATGGCAGGTTGAGGTTGGAATCCTAGGAGAGCCTAGGAAGTGACTTAAAGGAATTGATGTACTATTTAGTGGTAGGTATTCATTTGAGAACATGTATATGTGGTTGGATTAGACGGTAGCGGACATGAGTAGTTACTTGGAGGACGCAGAATGATCCTTGAGGAAAGTACATATAGGTATGGAAGGTAGTATTGGGCCGTGCTGCTGAAAGCACATGATTCATACTCAATTAGAGGAAGAATTTCGGGGATTCTAAGGAGCTGATTAAGGTTAGATCGTATGGTTTGGCACCATGATTCATATCAATGTGTTTCCGTCTAATTTGGTTTATCGGGTGTGGTTGTTCAGGCTGAGGATGGGTCTGATGATTGTTAGGGCCTTAGCAGCCATGTCAGTTTGAGTTTGAATGGTGCAGACCTAGGTAAGTTAGTTGGTTTTGAGGTCTCGAGGTCCTTGCTTGAGGAAGTATAAATTGAGTCGCAGGATTAAAAAAGTAAGCGGTTGTAATGATCGGCTCGAGGATTTGCAGTTGGAGGCTGAATGATTGGCGAATGGATTGGGATGTCATTACCCACAGATGAGGTTATGCTCTTCTAGCTTTCTGTATTCGGATGACAAAGAGCAGACATGCGATTTTTAATGTGGAAATGCACTAGAGGGTTCGTGTGTTGTTGTTTCCTTGAGATGAGATCAAGGGCCTGTCTTCCTTGGGTATAGGTAGGTTAGGTTCTCGCTAATGGTTCCACACAATCAGGGAAGTGAATTGGGAGCGACAAATTTTGTTGTCTCTGATGTATCCTAACTGTGGGAATGATGCCTTTTGTATTTATGAATGATTCTCACGATGAATTGACCATTGGATATTTGAAGGCGAAGAGTGTAGTAGTCCATTCATTTCAAAATAGAAAATTGGTGTCATGAATGAATTGTCAATTATTGCTTGCGCATCTTCATGGGACTTTAGATGTTAGAGACATTCATGATTGGGGAGTTTTCGAGGTATCTATACGAGATTCAGAATCTTTTTGAGTTTGCTTGATCCTTGTTTGGAAGGTCAACTTGCGTGACGTTATACATTCCAATGGGTCAGGGGTACTATATATCTGGGTTAGCCAGTTTGAGTATTTCTTCCATTTGCAATGTTAGTTTGTGGTAGTTCGAACCCTAATTGGGAGAGAACAGGGTATTCTTCTTGGAGGATCATCGATTTGTTCGATTTTTTGGTGTCAGAAGAATGGTTCATATGGATCTGCTATTCTGGTATCCAGAATTTAGTTCAAGAATGGTTAAGATGGGGGTGCAGAGCAAGTTGACACCAAAGGTATGTGTTTAGTAATGCAAGAGTCGTCTTCGATATAGGAAACGGCTAGAGGAGAGCTCATTGTAGCTAGTGGTTCCTTTCATGAACGTCAACGAATAGATCAAGAGGGGTGTGGGTCCCTCAGGTTGAGTATCGGTTTTTGAGGGAGTTTTCAGCTTGTTATATAGATTGATATCTATAGTTTAGATCGGGAAATTGTTGACCAGTCAATCGGTTTCAGACTTGGTATGGTTAGTCCCTCATGGGCTTTGTCCAGTAGTGTGTTGGATCAATTGATGAGATAGTTGTCAGCTTGTTGTATAGATTGATATTTATAGTTTAGATTAGACAGTTGTTGATCAGTCAATTAGTTTCAGAGTTTATATGGTTAGTCCCTCATGGGCATTGTCGAATAGTGTGTCAGATCAATGGATTAGTTGTCAATGCACTCTCGATCGTTGGTCTTGTTTTTCATTGTCAAAAGCAGAGGTTCTTCAGAAGTTTTGAGTTATATTAGTTGGAGTTCAATGGATATGTCGACCTATCGTCAAGGTTTGTACATGGTATATTTTGGTTCCTGGGTATGGGTACCCTCAATCGTTGATTGTAGATTTTTTCATAGCAGGCTAGAGTTTGGCAAAAGTCCTTGGTTATTGGAAGTTCGGGTGTTGGGAAAACGTTGTGTAATTTTTCAGGTTTGGATTTGGATTTGCACATAATCAGGTTTTAACATGTCGGTTCGGTATGTTTGGTATATGGATTGGACCATATTTGTGTTTGGTTAGCATCAACATGGATGTTGATTGGGTTCCTGCAAGCCGTTTGATTGATGGATGGGTATTTTAGGTTCCTATGGCGTTGGTTGTGAGTCTTCATGCCCGTGAATGGACGACAACAAAAGCGACTTAGTATCACGAGCTTATCGTTTAGTGGTTTAAAAGCGTCACGATGCATCGTTAATTAGTGGCTATATGATTCGTATGGGTGGGACCCGGTAGTCAAATGTTTGAGGCTCTTAGGTCTTGAATCGTTGGCTTTCTTGGAATGTTTGGGTGTTAGTGCATAGTAGGAGTTGGGAGGATCAGTGACCAGTTGGTTTGGAACATGTGGGCAGTTAAGGGTTGTCGGGAGTATCAGTCATGTATCAAAGTCTCTTGTAAAGTGTTGGCATTATAAATCCCATTTTTTGCAAGTTGTCTATTAAGAGTTTGGTTACCAATGATGGGTATCGGTTATGGAACCTCAAATCAAGAAATTCATTGTGAATATCCCAAGTGATTTGCCAAGTGGGGCTAAAATCTGAGCTGATAAGAAGGGTTTGGATACAACATGAAAATTCTTGGATTGATCATCTTTTCTCGTGGGAGCAGTGGGTTGGTAATCATGTGTCGAGTAGTCAAGGGTGTATTTAATGTTTTTGGAATAACCTATGGATTTGGGATTGGTTGAAATTCGCAATCGATGTATTTTGAGTACTTCGTTCCGACTGTTTGGTGGTGTTATTAGTCAAAGACAAGGGGTAGGTTCAATGAATAGATGAATATTCATCTTGGAATATAGGTTTTAAAGTTTAGAACTGATGGGTTCTCAGTCCCGGTAAGCGTATTGATGAAGTTGTTTCAGCTGTTATAGTTTTGAGAGTCCTCGGGTCTATAGTTATCACTAGAAGTTATGTCTTATGGCTAGGAAGTTGTGGAATATGTTGGCACTGAACTTGTTTCTATACAACAGTTATCTAGCTTAGAATTGTGTTAGGAATCGCCTTATTTTTGAATGGAGTGTTTATCATGAGTGAATGGTTAGTGGTTCTGTTTCCTAGTGATATAAGCAAGGTAGTTTGGGGTCCAAAGGATTTCGTACGATTCAGATTGTAAAGTGAATTCATATTGGCTGTGTTCTGAGATAGTTTTTCTTGTTTGTGACTCTCTAGGTATTGGATTTCCGGATTTTGGGCAGAATTATAATGGTTTTATTTAGTGGTAAAAGCTAGTGGGTTAAGGATTCATTATTGGTTAGGGTACGTAAGTTTCGCTAAGATTGGGTTAAATATAGTATGGGAAGGCAGTCACCTGAATGAGCCTACTTTTAGTTTAGATCGGGTTTCGGGAGGATTGTCTGAATGACCCGAGGCGGAGATGCAAAAACACTACCCTGAGTTATTTGCAGTTGCAGACTTTGAGGACAAAGTCTGATTTAAGTTGGGGAGAATTGTAACATCTCGATTTCATCAACCTCCAGCCCTATTTCGACCCCTTGCAAACTCTAATCCATTTGAGAGCATTTTGAACCATTAGAGTGTGGTTTGGTAATCTTGAAGGAGGTAGAATGAAGAGAATATCATCTTGGAAGAGTGGAACACTTTGGATCCAGAATCACATCATCATTTGGCATCATTTGGAGGTAAAAATCTATGAAGTTGATGAAGTATTGATTCTATCTTGTTTACCATGAAATGGTGTTCTTTTGGTCCCTTAAGCTTATGAGTATGGCTTACTCTAATCCATATAAGTTGTCCTTGCAGACATTATAGAGTTCATAAAATGTAGTCTTGGTCATTACTTTCTTTCAATGCATGATCTAGGTTGTGTTAATGAGTTAACAAGGTAGGGTTTTTGGTACTGAGCACTTAATAACCATGCAATACCTTAAACTTGGAAATTTATGATAAAGGACAAAATTTGAGGACTAGATCTGGAATTTGGACAAAAGAGCTTAAGGATTAAGCTCTTAATAGAAGAAAAGGTGACAACTGCATACACTGGGAGTACCAAGTCAACATCCCGCTTTTCGAGTCAATATGCTAGTACGCCATGCATACTAGCTGAGTACAGTGGGTGTACTCCGCTAAGTTGACTCGATGAACTTTTTGACTATTTGACTTTGACCCTTTTTGACCAAGTTTGACCTAGGGGTATTTTAGGTATTTTGATTATAAGTTAAGTTGGTCATGTTCCAATGAATAGGTGACTGGTAGAGCTAATATTCGGAGTTGTGTCTTGTTCAAGAATCTTATAAGACTGAGAGGTGTGTTTTCCTCACTGTACTCGTGGGTCGAAGGCACCAATGCCGACCCACTAGGTTGTGTATCCTGGTATAGAGGATGTTGATATGTTGTAGTGATCTATTAGATCTGTTTCCTAGTATATAGGATGTTGCTATGCAGTAGTAATCTGTAGATCTGCATGTTTTTCTGACTGGTTATATAATTTTCTATTTATTGGATACATGATATATGTTATGTATATGTCGACATGGTATGGTTGGGTTTAGGTAATCATGTTCTATGCACAAGCCAACAAACCTATGAGCAAGCTAGACATAAGTTGTCTGGCAATAAGGCAAGCCAGACTTATGTTGTTGTATTGGGAGCAAGCCATACATAAGTTGTAGGCTAGTAAGGCAAGCCGAACTTATGTTGTGGGCTAGAGAGCAAGACAGTGCTGAGTTGTAGGCAGGAAGGCAACCCAGACTCATGCTGTGAGCTCAAGGGTAATCCAGTATGTTAGCGGTGGACCTAATATGCATGCTGTCATATGTTTGGTTGGTGGTATTTTGAGGGGAACTCACTAAGCTTTGTGCTTACAATTGCTTGTTATGGTTTCAGGTTCCTCAGATGATCGGGACAAGGCGAATGCTTGATTGTACACATACTTCAAATTTTATGAAATTTGACTTTTGGGATACTCTGATTTGTAATTATGTCTTTTGGAAACAGTGTTCTATAAAAAAATATGGTTTTGGGCTTGGTTTTAAAAATGAAAAATTTTATTTGATTTTTGGGATGTTACAGATGAAATCAGAACAGGAAGGATAAAGCAACATGAGAGAAAATAGCGAATTAGAGAAAAACGGTAAGACTCGAAATTACTTGGTGAACAAGAATTTTATTGCTAGAAAAAGTTGATTATAAGTAATAAAACAAAACAACGTAATATCCCTACTTATACTATATCTATAAGCGTGCTACTCTAACACAAAGACCTATATAAAAGCAATGTTCTCTAAAATACCATTAGAACTAAAATTGTTATTGAACTCATTTGAATAAATTGATTAGATTAGGCAGTTGTCGATCAATCAATCAGTTTTAGAGTTGGTATGGTTAGTCCCTCATGGGATTTGTCCAGTAGTGTTTTAGATCGATTATTGAGGGAGTTTTCAGCTTGTTGTATAGATTGATATCTATAGTTTAGATTGGGCAGTTGTTGATCAGTCAATTAGTTTCAGATTTTGTATGGTTAGTCCCTCACGGGATTTTTCCAGTAATGAGTCGGATCAATGGATTAGTTTCAATGCACTCTCGATCGTTGGTCTTGTTGTTTATAGCCAGAAGCAGAGGTTCTTCGGAGGTTTTGAGTTATATCAGTTGGAGTTTAATGGATATGTCGGCATGTGGTCAAGGTTTGTATAAGGTATATTTTTGTTCCTGGGTATGGGTACCCTAAATCATTAATTGTGGAATTGTTCATAGAAGGCTCGAGTTTGGAAAAAGTCCTTGGTTATCGAAAGTTGGATGTTGGGGAAGCGTTGTGTAATTTTCCAAGTTTGGATTTCGATCTATGCATAATTAGGCTTTAACATGACGCATCGGTAGGTTTGGTATATGGATTGAACCATATTTGTGCTCGGTTAGCATCACTAGGGATGTTGATTGGGTTCGTGCAAGCATTTGGATTGATGGATGGGTATTTTAAACCCCTGTGGCATTGGTTGTGAGTCTTCATGCTAGTGATTAGATGACAACAAAAGCGACTTAGTACCGCGAGCTTATTGTTTAGTGGTTTAAAGGTGTCACGATGCATCGTAAAGCAGTGGCTGTATGACTCGTATAGGTGGGACCCGGTAGTCAATTCTTTGAGGTTCTTACGTATCGAATCATTGGCTTTCTTGATATGTTTGGGTGTTAGTGAATAGTGGGAGTTGGGAGGCTCAGTGACCAGCTAGTTTGGAAAATATGGTCAGTTAAGGGTTGTTGGGAGTATCAATCGTGCATCAAAGTTTCTTGTGGAGCGTTTGGATTATAAATCTCATTTTTTTGTGAGTTTTTTTATTAAGATCTTGGTAAGCAATGATGGATATTGGTTATGGAACCTCAAGTTAGGAAGTTTATTGTGAATATCTCGAGTGATTTGCCAGGTAAACCTGAGCTGATAAGTGTTTGGATATAAAATGAAAATTCTTGGATTGATCATCTTTTCTCCTAGGAGAAGTGGGTTGGTAATGATGTGTCATGGAGTCAAGGGTGTATTTAAGGTTTTTGGTACAACCTATGGATTTGGGATTGGTTGAAATTCACGATCGGTGTATTTTGAGTACCTCGTTGCGCTTGTTTGGTGGTGTTATGAGTCAAAGACAAGGGGTAGGTTCAACGAATGGATGAATATCAGTTCTGGAATATGGGTTTTAAAGTTTATAACTAATGGGTTCCCGGTCCCGAGAAGCGTATTGATGGAGTTGTTTAAGTGTTTATAGTTTTGAAAGTCGCCAGATCTAAAGTTCTCGCTAGCAGTTAGGTGTTATATCTAGAAAGTTGTGGAATATGATGGCGTTGTACGTGTTTCTCTACAACGGTTATCTAGCTGAGACCCGTGTAGGGAGTTACCTTGTTTTTGAATGGAGGGTAGATCAGCAGTGAATGGTCAGGGGTTCTGTTTCCTAGGTATATCAGTAAGGTAATTTGGGGTCTGAAGGATTTCGTATGGTTCAGATTGTAAAGTGAAGTCATATTGACTGTGTTTTAAGATACTTTTGCCTACTTGAGAGTCAGTCGGGGTATTGGATTTCCGTATTTTGGGTAGAATTATGATGGTTTTCTACAGTGGTAAAAGTTAGTGGGTTAAGGATAAATTATCGGTTGGGGATTGTAAGTTTCTCTAAGATTGGGTTAAATATAGTTTGGGAAGGAAGTCCCCTAAATGAGCTGACTTTTAGTTTAGATCGGGTTTTAGGGAGGATTGTCTGAATGACATGAAGCGTAGATGCAAGAACACTAGCCCGAGTTATATGCGGTTGCGGACTTCAAGGACGAAGTCTAATTTAAGTGGGAGAGAATTTTAACATCTCAATTTCCAAGTAATTACACTTTTAACACTTGGTATGAGACTTGTTTGAAATTTGGTCTTTAGTGGAATTGTTGTAAATTTGGGGGCTACGTGAGTACGCTGGGCGTACATGGGTTTTCTTGAGTACATTGCGTATACATTTGGTACGCTAGGGCACATGTGGTTAGGGGTCAAACCCTAATTTTTATGGTTTAGACCCTATTTAAACATCCTTAACTCCCATGTCTTCTTTCTTTCATCAGCCTCCAACCCCATTTCGACCCCCTTGCAAATTCTAATCTAATTGAGAGCATTTTGACCCATTAGAGTGTGTTTTCGTAATCTTGAAGGAAGTAGAAAGAAGAGAAGATCATATTGGAAGAGTAGAACACTTTGCATCTAGAATCACATCATCATTTGGAGGTAAAAAACTATGAACTTGATGAAGTGTTGATTAGATCTTGTTTACCATGAAATGGTGTTTTTTTGGTCCCTTAAGCTAGGTATTATGAGTATGGGTTACTCTAATACATATAAGTTGTCATCGCAGGCATTTTAGAGTGTTTAGAAGCATAAAAATGTAGTCTTGGTCAATAGTTTCTTTCAATGCATGACCTAGGTTGTGTTAATGAGTTAACAATGTAGGGTTTTTTGTTTTGAGAACTTAATAGCCATACAATACCATAAAGTTGGAAACTTTATGGTAAAGGACAACATTTGAGGACTAGATCTGGAATTTGGACAAAAGAGCTTAAGGATTAAGCTCATAATAGAAGAAAAGAAGACAAGTACATACACTGGGCGTACCAGGTCAACATCTCGCTTTTCTGGTCAATATGCTAGTATGCCATGCATAATAGTTGAGTACATTGGATGTACTCAACTGAGTTGACTCGGTGGACTTTTTGACTTTTTGACTTTTTGACTTTGACATTGACCAAGTTTGACCTAGGGGTATTTTGGGTATTTTGATTATAATTTAAATCGGTCATGTTCCGATGAATAGGTGACTGGTAGAGTTGATATTCAAAGTTATGTCCCGTTCAACAATCTTATAAGACTGAGAGGTGAGTTTTCCTCACTATACTCGTGGGTCGAAGGCACCAATGCCGACCCACTAGGTTGTGTATCCTGGTATAGAGGATGTTGATATGTTCTAGTGATATGTTAGGTTTGTGTCCTAGTATATAGGATGTTGCTATGCGGTAATGATCTGTAGATCTGCCTGTTTGACTGACTGGTTATATGATTATGTGTTTGCTGGATACATGATATATGTTATGTATATGTCGACCTGTATGGTTGGGTTGAGGCAATCCTGTTCTATGCGGAACCCAACAAACCTATGAGCAAGCCATACATAAGCTGTAGCCGGTAAGACAAGCTAGAATTATGTTGTGGGCTCGGGAGTAAGCCAAACATAAGCTGTGGGCTAGTAAGGAAAGCTAGACTTATGTTTTGGGCTCGGGAGCAAGCCGGACATGGGCTGTGGGTCAGAAGGCAAGTCAGACTCATATTGAGAGCTCGGGGGTAATCCAGTCTGTTAGCTGTGGAGCCAGTATGCGTACTATTATATGTTTGTGTGGTGTTATTTTTAGGTGAACTCACTAATTCGTGCTTACAATTGTTTGTTACGGTTTTTGGTTCCTCAGATGATTGGGTCAAGGCAAAGGCTTGATCATGCACATCCTTCAAAATTAATGAAATTCGATTTTTGGGATACTTTGATTTGTAATTATGTCTTTTGGAAACTGTGTTTTGTAAACAATTATGGTTTTGGGCTTGGTTTTAAAAATGAAAAAATTTCTTTGATTTTTGGGATGTTACAGATGAAATCAAAACTGGAAAGATGAAGGAATAGGAGAGAAAATAGCGAATTAAAGAAAAATAGTAAGACTCAGAATTACTTAGTGAACAAGAACTTTATTGCTAGAAAAACTTGATTCTAATTAATAAAACAAAGCAACGTAATACCCCTACCCCTACTTATACCAGATTTAAAAAAGTCCTACTCAAACACAAAAACCTGCATAAAAGGAATCAATCACCCCCTTAATTGGTTTGGCCGTGTTGCTCGTTTACAATAATATTTAATCACCTTCTTTTTGAACCATCTCGATTATCGACCTTTCCCAAACACCCGACCTCCACCTTGGTCATCTCCAAAGTCATCTCTCAATCCTTTTGATTGTTGACAACACATGTGGCATATACCATGGTATCCTATTGGACATGTTCATTACTATCTCGATTTTTTCCGGATCAATGACCTCTTCCTTAGCCACATCCAAAGCCACCTGATTTGAACTCCAATGCCATAATGTTCACACCATGTAGTTTCTCCAATCTCTTCCTTTGTTTCGATCACCTTTGTTCAAAGTGGCATATCCGCTGACCAATAAAACAAAGCCACTTGCTTCACTTATTTCTTTCAGTCATGCCAAATGAACTGAATCGAAAGCCACCTGCTTTAGCGGATCATTCCTGCCTAATTTTCACGCACTTACGCCGGTATCCCCTTATCACGAACAAATCGATCAAGACCTACAAAATCCCGTCAGTAGCACCCCCTGCTGAAAACGTTTCGAAACAAATCATTCTTTGATCGTAACTAATAGCCACATACCGCCTCTGTTTATCACCGGTTCCCCCCCCCCCCCCCAATCATATAGAACTGTGCTCCCCGTCTCCCCATGACAATGGTTGACCCGAAAATACTTTACCATCTTCATCTTCTAATACAAAATAGTCTCGAAACAACCACTGCAGTCCCGGACCTTCTTGTGCGACCAAACCTTCAGTTTTGTTGCTCCCCGTTGAAAAAAAAATCATTGCCGAACACCTTGCTTCCGCTGCGATGGCAACCCCGCACCCGAAGGCTCATCACTTTCAAAAGTTAACGCTTAAACTAGCCCCATCTTAACCTCACTTTGATACCAAGTATATGGAGTCAAACTAATGTAACATGTTGCCCAAGAATGAAATCAGAACAAGAAGGATGAAACAACATGAGAGAAAACAACGCATTAAAGAAAAATAGTAAGACACAGAATTACTTGTTGAACAAGAACTTTATCACTGGAAAAACTTGATTATAATTAATAAAACAAAGCAACCTAATACCCCTGCTTATACCAAATCTAAAAGAGTCATACTTAAACTCGGAAAACTGCATAAAAGAAATGTTTCTAAAAATACACTTAGAACTATTTTTTTTAACTCATTTGACTAAACCGATTAAGCCAACTACTATAAATTAAGAAAAAAAACATGAAAACTATAAATATACATACATGCAAAAAAACAAAAAGAAAGATCATTTTTATTATGGTATGACTAAGCTTAGACGATGCACCAGCCGATCATAAGGGGAAATGTGAACAGTTGCAACAAATTTGATCGAGTATGGTGTACAAAAGGAAAAAAAAAGACTAAACAGAATATAGATGCAGCAAATTTGATGATATATTGTGTACAAAAATAAAAAAAAAATACAAAATGTAAACCAAATCAATACCTCGTTACCGATAGTCATTTTCCCATAAATATGTACCCACATAAATTACTACATTCACTACTAGAAACATGACTTACGGAAAAGTCCGTTAATCACTTGCAGATTTATCGCTAAACGATAATATTTAGCTTAGGATTTATTTTGTCGCAGATTCCGTTTCTAAAAACCTTGTTTCTGGTAATGATTATATTGATGTTAATATATTATTGAATAACTATTAATTAAATATAATTAAGTTATTAGTTAAAATAAAAGAGTTTAAAGTAATATTTCTTAATAAATAAAGAATTTTTTTTGCCACGTGTAACACTTATTGATTTGACCACATGTTATTTTGTGGTTATTTTCAGTTAAATTTTTCCGTATAACATTTTATGGTTTTTTCCATTTTATTAAATTTCATATAATATTTAAATATAATAACTGCAATAAATATAATAATAAATAGATATCAATTTCAGTAATTGAGTTTTTTTTTTAATTTTTAAATTAAAACTTCATTATTTTACTTTGTTTATTTATCTTAATTATTTGTTTAAATTTAAAAGAAAATAAAACACATTCATTTTAATAATTCAATATTTTTTAGTTTTATTTTTTTATAAATTCAAACATTTTCAAATTTTTAGAACTTTTTTTAAATGAAACTATCTAATACATGTGTCGTATATGTAGTTCTTATGATATAAGTGCAAAACCGCAAAGCGTAATTGAAAGACTACTAATAGTGCCTAAGAACATAAATATTTGTTTGACTTACCGCTAAACCATGCCGAATTCTCGCAGCAGTTTCATCCGTTAGTTTCTCGATCTTTTCATGATCGATCTTTTCCGTCGCGATTGCGTCTCTGTTGAGATAAAATGGTGTCACTTCGTTTCGAACTTCGTCTGGGATCTTTGATAACCTTCTCGTTTCTCTATTCATAATCACCCATGTACTATATGCATGCATACAACCCGATGATATTTACTTCAAAACTAATTATTAAATAAGAAAAACAATAATAATAAATAATTTACAAAAATTTACCTTGTAGCCCGAGTTATAATTTTCTGAGTAACAAAATCACGTATAATCCAATCTCTTCTCATTCCATTTTTCCCAGCTGCATTCACCCATGTATCGATCTCAACTACGTCTCCCCTGTCGGCCTTTTCGGTTAATAAGATATTGGAAAATTAGGTCAAAGTTCGGAAGAATCAAGAATTTGGTCAACCCTTTACCATGAGCTATATTTTTCGACTTGAACATGGATCCGTGTCACGACCCAAATCAATTTCCGAAGACTCATTTCATGGGTGGCTCCGAATCCGTTTCCAGCCAAACCTGCGCTCGTTACATGATTAAGAGCCGTTTCCTGTGTATTATCACAACCATGTTTGGCACTTAAAATCAATGAATCATATATGAGATTTGGCATTAATAAAGATTAATTTGGCAAGAACTTCTAGAAGAAAAGAAAGAAGTAAATTTAACCTACTTGTAAAAGATTCATCAAAGTTTCCATGGTGGCAGTCTTATCGGGTCCGATTTCATAAGATCTAATAGCAAAAGTTTGTCGATAAACAAACCGATTCTCCACAAACCTACCTAGAAGAACCCCACGATCATCGGGCTCCTCAAAGCTACAATCTTTACTACTAATTTTTTCTCTTTGATCACCTAAACGCACCCCATTAACCTTCTTCCCATTCACTGTTTCAACCCCCTTATCAAAACTCCCAACGCTCGCCTTCACCTTAACCGACTGTCTCAAGATCCTAATTCGGTTTTGCATATCAGAAGCCAAGAAACCCACTCTAGAAAGGTTTTTTTTGGTGGTATGAATATGATGACTCTTTTGAGAATAACTACATTGTACAAGATTAACGCTGTTTGATGATGCCATTGATGTCATGACTACGAGTAATTCCACTTAACTAATGTAGAGAGATATGAAAAAAAAGTAGGGTTTTTTGTTGGGTTGGAGTTGATGGTTCTTGGCTTACCAATTTGGGAAGAACAACGTTGGAGTAATTATGATGGTTGATACAACTACTTAGTTTAGAAATTAAGGAACATGAATGGGAATAATGAAAATGTAGATTTGGGAAGATTAAGAATATTTTAATTAATGGAAGTGTGTTTGTGTTTTGTAGGCGAACAACCATTATGAGTGGGGGAGAAAAATGGTGATCGGGTTAGACGCAAAAGTAGGACTTTTTGTCGGGTACTAAATCAAGTCTATTGCTGTTTAGATTTACGATTAGTTTTTCTAAGGTTAAAAGTGTTTGTGGTTAAGAGTGTGATTATGGTATTGAAAGGTGGCCAGGTACGGATCTTGGTCAAAAAGAGACAAAATCAAGATTCATCGAGTTATGTGGCTCAAAATCTGCACATGGTCCTTTTTTATTTCAATATATTTTTCAATATTTTTATTTAGATTATATAATATTTTTGATGTGGCAAATGTGTAAAACAAAGAGTTTGGTTAAAAGAGAAGTATTGAAAGTCGATCAAGATGTGTTTCAAATATATTTATGTTCTTCACTCATTTTATTTAAATAAATATTATAAAGTCGATGAAGGTGTGTCTCAAATATATGTAAATATATGTAAGTTCTCTGGGACGGTTTTGTCTAGGTGTCCGATATGGTACCGATAACATCCAGTTTCTGTGTATGCAATGTACATTTTTTCGATTTTTTTATCTATTGTGTCATTACATTAAAAAAACCGGCAACTACGTAAAAGAAACTCGCAACTACGTAAAAAAAGTGTCATTTTATTGGATTAGCCAAGCCCAAAAATATATTTACAACTTAAACTTATTAATTAGTAGTCCAAAATCCTATTAATTTTAGCCCAAAAGAATAGCCCAATGACATTTGGATAATTGGATCTTTTGATCCAATTGGAAGAATGAGAGTTTGGACCGGACACTTAATCAACAGAAGAAAAAAAAACAAAAAAAAGGCATCGATACTAGAGGCATTGTGTTCGAGATCGATTTAGGGAAACAAACGCCGAGTTACTAGAAGACATAGGTGCTTTGAACCATTGTGATTCATTTGTAAAATTTGAAAAATCAAAGTTGTTGAAGTTGGCTAAGTTGTACAAGTATGACTTTGATGATTAAGATTTGATAGATCTTGAAGGACAACTTGAGATCTTTTAATATTCTTGCATCAAAGATGAGCGTTTTACCACTTCGAAAAGAATATCCAAGCTTTCTTGTTTGATGGTTAGTACGGGAAAACATTAGTCTTATCCTTTGGTTTATAAGCTTTTAAAATTGACATTGATATTACCCATAGCAACCGCAAGTGTAGAAATATGTTTTTCGAAGATGAAACTCTTGAAGACCGACTTGTGCAATAAGATTAAGAATGAGTTTTTGAACGACCCGTTGCTATGCTATGTTGAGACCGAAACACTTTTGAATAGATGATAGATTGTTGTTATGTTTTTAACTTTTATGTAATGGATTGCTTATTTGTATTATACGTAATGAATTATTTTTCGGTTTTATATTATGTTTGACAAGAAAAAAAAATTTGGCAACACCTACTATCAATTAGTGCGTCCGTCCCTGTAAGTTCTTAACTCGTTTTATTTAAATAAATATATTATTATTGTAGTAATATAATGTGGTAATTATATTTAATATATTGAGAATTAAATTCAATACGTTCAAAGACTGTTCCCATACATTTTAATTTGTACATAATATTTACTCATGTTGTACACCAACACTTATATTTAAATAATAGATGTTACTTAAATATAGAAAAGTGTTGGTGTGTACGGTCATACCTTCGCATCTTCACGAACTGATAAAGTACTTGAACAAAGTATTTAATTCACAATTACAAGTTAAAACTTAGTGAGTTTTCGAAAATACCACATACCACAATACACATACAAACATACAAGCATTGTATCCGTAGCAATCCAACAAATTTTGTAACATCACTTACAGGGGTGTGTGTGTGTGTATATATATATATATATATATATATATATATATATATATATATATATATATATATATATATATATATATATATATATATATATATGAAGATGTTATATTGACATGTGAATGTTGAAAACACGAAAACAATTATACACCGATCGATATATAAAGGTATGTTAGTAATTGTATATTTTTAATAAATTATTACCATTAAAGTTAAATAATAACTTCCTAAAATCTAGCATCTGCTTAATATTTATCTATAAAAAATTATTTAATTGATTTTTTACCAAAAAAATATAAAAATAAACATTTTTTTATATTTTATTTAAAAAAATATTTAACATGATTTTTTTTCAACTTTATCGATTAAATATAAACAAATTTAATAATTTATTGTTTTATATGAATATTTATTTAAATTTTCTTTAAATTTTTGTATAAGTAGTTATTCGTACGTTTATTCACAATTAAATAAAGTTATAATTTTAAATGAATAAATAAGTTATATTTAAGATATACTTGTAATCGGAAATGAATAGAACACCAGATAGATATCAACTACGGTTGTAATCGAAAATAAATAAATCAAATTTATAATCATAAGTGAATAAGTTACTATAAATATATAAAATATTTCAATACAATTATAATTATATGTGAATATGTTGTTGTTGTTGGTGTTTCTTTTTGTATAATTTCCATTGCATTCTTCCTTCTATTCATTTAAGTCATCCACATTAACTCAATTCCATCTACACAAAGTCAAAGAAACAATTAATTAAAGTTATACTTATTGTTAGGTCCAAGATCCTCAATTCTATTCAAGATTCTGGATCTTCAAGATCTTTCAGGATCCCAAATACTTCTTAGGATCTTGAACATTGTTATTATTATTATTATTATTATTATTATTATTATTATTTCCAAACATTTCTAATAGATATACTTCTAGTCTTTTTCTCACATGTACACAATTAGTCAACATAAGGCTCGTTCTCACCGAAAAAGTACTTTAATTAGGCAAAATACCCGATATACCAAGTCAAACAAACATGTTCATTTTTATTCTAGAGGATCCTGGAATATCCGACTTATTGTTTCTTAAACTAGACTATAAATACACATGTATTTTGCACACAACAGACACTTAGACTTACTTCAACTATTGTACTCGTATGTTTATCTTTTCATTTGTAACTTATCTTTTCAATTAATAAAAATTTACAAGGCATGTGATCATTTTCACCTCCCAAGGTTGTGTGCCAGAGATCCTAGCAAGGATCAAAGTCTTTCCTTGTAAACCACTTGTGTCACCTACTTTTGATTTGCTCATTTGCTTTGATTACAACATCACAACCTCTCATATAATTTAGTTGATTTACACTTGATTAATTTTTGACCAAAACAATTTGGCACCCACTATGTGTCTGTAGGGTTCGTAATCCCAAAAAATTATGTCTACACAATCAATCCTTTCTTCTTCCTCTGCTCCCTCTGTTCCTTCGAAAAATCTTCCACCTCCTCCAAGTGGGCTACCTGGCCAGAGGAAAACTTCCAATGTGCAAATGAAGAATACTCATTCGGTTGCTCTAGGATCCCTGGGATCCCAAGATTCTTCTGCCTCAGTCTCCAATAAAGAACTCTTCTTTATGATGAAGACGTTGACACGACATGTGGCTCAGTAACAGGAACATAACATAATGCTGCTCAAGGAATGGAACGGATAAGGGCATATATCCATAAACCTCAGGAGGCGACACCTTCAATCTTACAACCGAGGATCATGAATGTCGACAATCCAGGATCCCTAGGGAAATGCCCGAAATTAATGGTTCCAATATCCGTTGCTACCCTAACGTGGAGAATGATCCCAAACATCTAATCTCTTATGACCTAGGATCTCGTTGAAACCTTTAATAATCTTAATAATAGAAACACTAGTAAATCTTCAATAGTAATATTTCCAATACTAATTCTATTGATCTTGATGCAAGAATAAGTCCAATTATAGCCAAAAAATCCAATAGCTAATGTAAATGATATCAAGTGTACCGAGGATAGTCCAAGGGATAATGACTTAATAGGGTAAGATACTTTTTGAAATGTACACATTTAGTCCTTATTCTTTTTTTCTTGTAAAATAAACCCTTATATTTTATTTTTTGTAACAATGCAGTCCTTGTGACCGGCTATACCCGGTATGCCGGTAATATACGAATTTTCTTTTAGGGAAAATGACTTAATAGGGTAAGATACTTTTTGAAATGTACACATTTAGTCCTTATTCTTTTTTTTTTTGTAAAATAAACCCTTATACTTTATTAATATGTACACATTAGGTCCTTTTCACCGGATTCTATAGGTTTTGCTGATGTGGAAGCACAAGTGGTACTAAATAGCAATTAATTAGCTTAGTCACCGGAGGTGGGTGATCCTCTAGAAATAAGAAAAGGGCGGCGAACCTTTTCTTTCTCGTCTTTCTTCCTTCCGGTTGAACAACAACAGCCAAACACCATTTACCTGTTGTGTTTCTCCGATCTGTCTCTCTTTGCCTCTATCTTTGAGATATGTTGCCAGAAAAAGAAGAAATAATCGACGAGGGGGCTACCAGAGCAGCTCCTCGCAGCCAACTACCATCTCTACTTTCTCCTGCCTCCCCCTTCGACCTTGTTCTTTTTGCCATCATTCCTCCTTGCTACCAGTGATGTGTAGGAACACACAATGGAGTCGCCGGAGATCAGGATTCTCCCTCTTTTTCATGATGAATATGATGGGTTTTAGGTAAAGCAAATAAACTAGAAAACAATTCCTAAGTTCACATGCAACCTACTTTGGATCTATGTTTTAACTATTGAACATACAACTTTGAATTGCAAAACAAGAACCCTAGAGGAAAGAGGCTATTTTCGAAATTTACAAACTAGGGTTTAGTAATTACATACCTTTCAATTGTTATAGTAAACAATTGATAATTCCCTTGATCTTGATCTTGATCTTCTTGGAAGCTTAGCACCACAAGTGTAATGCCTCTAATGGAATCACACCCAAACTAGCAAGAAGGAAACTAGAAGGAGAGAGAGAGAGAGAGAGAGAGAGAGGGAGTATGCAATTTCGTCCCTAGGGTTTCTTCCAAAAGAAGGAGTGGCCAAAATGTGAACCAGGAGGCTCCTTATATAGCCGAGGGATCTAGGGTTTAGGGAAAACCCTAATGCTCGTTTGCTTAGGGCCTAAGCAAACCCAAGGGCCTTATCCAAGCCCCCTTGGACGAAATCCTTAGGGTTTCCCATATAGATTTCGTCCACCTCCTTCCAAGGAGGTTCTGGAGCCTTCCACTCAACTATCTGATAATTGCAAACTAGCCCCTGCACTTCATAATTAATACTTTTAACCCCAAAATTAATTCTGATTAATTTCTGGCTAACTAATTAAATCTTATGATTTCTAATCAATATATTATTTTCATAACATATTAATAAATCATTTATATTAATTTATTAATCTCATAATAAATTAATATCTCTCATTTCATAATTTCCTTGTCCGGTTGCTAGGTTTGAGGGCAACCCAAAAGGACTGTGCTGCTATTAATTCAAGTACATACCAATTATAGTTATGGGCTTAGACACCTAATCCAACAGTCTCCCACTTGGATAAGTCTGTAACTATAATTGATAGTATGACTTCTAAATTTGACCAACAAATTGTAGCTTCCAAAAGCTGCTGTCGAACTCTGACCCAGTCAGTTACGTTTCCTTAGATAAGTGATCATATAATCCTTTGTTCTGCAAGATATCCCCAAACATAAGACATGGAATACAATCAATCTCTTTGTCCATAAGCTATGTTTCCCGATTTCTGATTTGTGATGATATAGGACTTCTAATCGAACACATCAATTTAGTCCTGGCTGGGCCCAGCACAAAAGTCAACACCAAATCATCTAGGGGCCCACAGATATCGCTTTTCCCGTTAGGGCAAAAGGAACGAATAAACGTTGACTCATATGCTTGTATCTTTTACTCATCAAACCATACATGACAATACGTTTTATAACACCAAGTTACTGATGCGTTTTCGTATCACCAATGTATATCCGACTTGCAAATTACAACTCATATATCTCTGTTTCAAGATCATAGATATTATCGTCTCAGTATTACTCGTGATGAATTCCATGAAGTAATACTCTGAGCGTGGGTTTATCCAATACTCAAATCTCACTCTCTGAGTACTCATGAACATTGCAGCAATTCTATTGCTATTCCTATCCTTAGACAATCTGCAATCCTATTCATGACAGTCTTGATTCACTACTTCCAAAAGTACGAGCGACTGTGGAGTTTGAATAATCTTATTATTCAGGAAGACAAAAAACATGCAAAGTGAAACACAATAATAATATTAATCCTATATGGCCCCAAAGCTTTTGAGCGTAAATAAAAACACTTTTATTTAAACACCATATTGATTACTCATTATTCATTGCTTACAGTTTCAGAAAATCAACTTATTACTCGAATTATAACCACAATTGTCCCATGCTCCAAGCATGCACACTTTGGTTTCCTATGGTCCATACTTTGTGAAATAGATCAATTGAAAAACTTTTCATCTCACAATCCCCAATCCTTATTATTAGTATAAGAATACCAAATTCTTACCACTTCTAGAATATGTTAGATTCTAACATTTTATGCAATAATTCTTTCGTAATGTCATAGCACAAAAGTCACCAAGACTCGACTAATGAAATTACAAGGTATTCTATCGGAAATTGTTACAAGACAATTCCATAGACGTGAAGTCTCACATTCAAAGTACATTCCTTTGAACATCCTTCTCGCATAAAAGTTTCTAATCTAGACATATTTCTTAATATCCAACTCCCATTAATGGAAACATTTCCATATTTGCCATATGACAACTCATTCTTAATAGAATCTTATATATTCATAATAATGTCAATATAGCCCATTCAGTACTATACTTCCAACTACTCACAAGCGACAAATCCTCAGTGAACCTCAGATTTTCCTTTGATAGTTGTTTAATTATTTTAGTCAAAACCGATTCTAGTTCCTTTTTCCCTCTTAATGCCCAAGGCATTTGGAAAATTTTAGAATGGTCAAATATTACAGCATATGCAATCGATCCTATACCCGAAGCGTATTGGACACGATGCATAATGTCTCACATAAAGACGTGATACCTTATCATCCTTCTGCCATAATATTTTATGTGTCCTGTTCCCACAATTCGATCTATGAAGAGGGATGTCGTGATCATAATCGAATTTGAGAATGCACTATATATCCTTGACTAAATTTATTAACGTTTCTCGATCTAAGCTTTAGAATTTTGAAATGAAGTATAATATTCTCTCCCTTAATTATAGCAAAACAACTTTTCAACCATTGCAACTTTGCAAAGTGAATCTTTGTTTTCTATAATTAATATTGCTAACTTGCAATACTTTAGCATAATAATCATGCTCCCACTAACATGATGATTATTTTCTTACCAGCATAACACTTAAGCTCCCACTAGCTTTGACATGTATTCAGAAAACAAATCAACTTCCAGAGAACAATGCTTATTGAATTCCTTAAGTTCATATTTCTAATACCTAATGCTTTGATAAGCCTTTATCAAAGCTTCTTAAACTCATACACCTTTGCCTTAGAAAGCTCATATGTGTGTTTAGACAAATTCAAAACTTATGTCACTAAGTCCCAAATGCTCAAACTAATTGCCAAATCTCACAATTCGAACTATGGAAAGGGATGCCGTAACCATAATCGAATTTGACAATACAATTTCCACAATCGCTATCTTCTTAAAATCTCTCTTAGTGAAAGCATTTCCTCACAGTCATTTTTATGAAGGAGGTAATCTTATGACACTTATATTTTGTGGTGTATAAGTTCCTATCCATGTGAATTTGTCAAAACCAAAGTTTGTGACAAATCCAAACTCATATGGACTGAACTTTCTTAATCTTGATTTCTTGCCTTATGGTAACACGAGTGCCCACCATGTCTTCCAAGAAGTTTAGCATCTCATCCTTATCAATGTACTTTCCATTGATCAAGGTGCTTTGTCTTTATGCATTCACATGAGAACTCATAGAACTCACATGCATAATTAACTCAATTGGAATGGCACAGAAAAGGAGTATGTCATCCATGATAGGCTGTAAACCTCAAGTCGTGTGCTAGTGATGATTGATAAGGTTTATTCTTGATTTGTTCTTAAAATCCTTTTCAAGATCATTAAAACTCCCACTGACCTCTTGACATATATGATTCTCTTGTCAGGATACTTTCCTAGACAAAACAAATATTCAAGAGTTAGTGTAGTTCTTATCAAGACAAAACACTTCACAAAATGTGTCCTAGTTGGTCTTTGTCTTATCCAAGACATCATAACTTACCAATTTCAAATGTGCAAGAATAAGAAAACTTTTCAAAATTCCACATTTGATGAGTGTTATAAACCTTCTCGAGACTTGTCACTCAATTCACAATCTTGGAGTATAACTCTAAGACTTGATGTAGGAACAAAGTATGATTGACTTCTTGATTTTAACCATTTCCACAATTCTCGATTCCTCTTCTTAGACATGCAAATGCACTAAGACTCACTTAGAGGATCAATTGAGGTATGGTTCCTGATCACTAAGACTTATCATAAAACGCAATAAAAGGTACTCTCCATTCTTCTTAGAATAGAGAAACTTTTATCTTTCTGTCTTCTTGATTCTTCTTATTCGTTCTGCTATTGATTGAAACTCTTTCGATCAACTCAGAATTATACTTAATCTTATAAGCATGGTTGCAGAAATCGTTAATCAGCTGCTAATCGGTGGACTAGCGATTAGGGATTAATCGTCTAGGCGGGGATTAATCGGGAGATTAGTCGGGAACCATTAATTATTAAGAAAATTATTCAAAAAATTATAAATCTTATATTGATCCTACAAAAAAAGCGATTAATCGGCGATTAGGGCCGATTAGACCCGCCTTTGACCTGCGTTGACCAAACCCGATTAGGTCCGATTAGGTCCGGTTAGGCCCGATTAGGTCCGATTAATTCCGACTTTGACCTGTATTGACCAAGCCCGATTATAGTGACCGATTAACAATAAATCTCATCGGTGGAGGTCCGATTAGCGATTAATCGCCGATTAATCGGCCGATTAGACCGATTTCTGCAACACTGCTTATAGGTATAACCATATTTACTAAACTTTAGTAAATCATGATGAATATCTTTATCACTCTTGTGGTGGACTTGATCAACGCACAACCTAGTGTACTTGATCTCCTAGTCCTTCTCTTGACACTTTGCCAAAGAATTAGTCTAATTTCCAAATATGAAGTTTCTCATTCATCATGCAACCTAGTTGTATGATTTCAAGTTTTTGTCCAATTGAAACTTGGGCGATGAGAATCTTTCCTCATTTAGCAAATTCTCGACGTTTCCACAAATAACATAATTAAGAATCAAATCCATTCATTGTAGTAATACACAAATATCAATTTTTCACAATGATTTCATTGCAAGGATATATATATATATATATATATATATATATATATATATATATATATATATATATATAATTATTCAAACAAAAAGTTCTTTTATTCATAAATGCAGTGGAAAACTTGTCCTTACAATGCAAAATCAACTGAAAAACTATGTATTTATTCCTAACAAATCTATCATAACTTTCTAAGCTCAAAATCTAATCTTCGAATCCATGCGACAGTGATCCATTTCTTCGTGATCAGACTCATCTTGCTTTTCCATCAAGCTTCCTCTCTTTTCTCTGATCCTGCAAAACATTCAAATGTAATCTTATCACATTATGTATTAAGAATCAATGAATAGGAACTTAATGAAGTTAGATAGTGGATTTCATACCTGAGGAGGGGTCATAACACTAGACTCTCCCATCTCTTAGATCTCTTAGGTAGATAGGGCAGCTTTGTCTCCAATGCCCCTTCTCTTGGCAATAAAAGCAGATGGACTCTTTTGGAATGACACAAGGAACTATCTCAGAGTTTACCTTTTCTGGATCTCCAATGTCATCATTTTCAATGTCCATTGAAGTATGGGAGTTTGATTCACCAGACAAATTTGCTTGATCAGCACGCCAAATCATTGCTGATTCAGCAGCTATAAGCAAATAGGTGAGATCAATGGGGGTCACGTCGTGATCCATCATATAGTATTCTCTAACGAACTCACTATATGATTCAGGAAGTGACTAAAGAACCCAGTCAACAGCCGACTCACTTGAAATCTCAACACCAAACATGCTTAACCTATCAATGTTTGACTTCATCTCTAAGACGTGTGCACACACAGGTTTCCCATCTTCGTGTTTACTTGCCAAAAGGGCTTGAGTGATATTGAACTTTTCAATCCTTCGGTCTTGTGGGTTTGGGAGAACAACGGGAGGAGGTGGAGGAATTGAAATCAAGCTAGTCCACATGGCAGGGATTGATCTTTCACCTTTATAGTGGAACAGACTTTGAGTAAGAATACCTTTTCCTTTAGATTCGGGAAGACCATGGTTAGATTCAGACATCTACAAAAACGGGAGAAAATTCAAGTTATTTGATAAGAATCCTTGATGTAACACCCAAAAGAAACATCGAGGCTAGGATCCAACACAACATTCCACAAATTGGAAGAGGGATGCCGTAATCCAATTTGCAGAATATTTGAAGGTAGGTAAATGACGATTTACCAATTTCCACCATGAAAAACGAAAAAGAAGGTTAAGTTTTAAATGTATTGGAAACTCCTAGATCCTTTGAGATACATTGAAACTATTCAATGGCATGTTTTAATCTCGAATTATGCTCTTCTATTTGTGACTGGGATGCCGAGGATGACAAACAAGATGTGAATAACCATACAAATATGCTTGGTAACCTCATTGTCTTTATCATTAACTATTGATGTGCCGGTAAACCACACACGCTCCATCAAAATGACAATTATGAGATACCCATTACTACTCTTTATTAGTGCCTTTTAGTGTGCCGGTTAACCACACACGCTCCACTGACGACCAATAAAGCATAATGTGTAATTTCTTGGATTAGCATACTTTTCACATTTTTCCTAAAGTAACTAGAGTTAGGATTTTTGTAAAATAATGTTCTAGTACTTTCTTTAATAACATTATACTTTTAATGAGATGTAGTTGTCCTATCAAATCCGTTATGCTAACGACCCTCCACTAATCAAGGAAGCGGTGGGTGAGAGTGGACACCCATTCAACTACTATTTTATAGGCAGTTTCCTTATACCCCCTTATAGACTAGCTTCGTGAATGAGGCATACTAGCGATTTGACTGACCATAGTCTTATACATATATAATATTTAACTTTTAATTATAATATATATATATATATATATATATATATATATATATATATATATATATATATATATATAAGGTGTGTTTTAAAACATTTTAAAATCCAAGGGTTTATATAAATTTTCAAAATTTAAACTATTAAATTTTAAATTTAAATAAACCAATTAATTAGATTTAATATTTATCTATTAATTAACTTTTAATTAATTTATTAAATCTTTTAAGGATTATCTAATTAAATTAAAGAATTAATTTAATCCTAATCCATATCCCTTCTAGATTAAAAAATATGAGGATAGGATAATTTCCTTATTTTTCTCAACCAAATAACTAGATTTAATATTTATCTATTAATTAACTATTAACTAATTTATTAAATCTAGTAGGGATTATCTAATTAAATTAAACAATTAACTTAATCCTAATCCATATTCCTTCTAGATTTCAAAAATATGGGGATAGGATAATTTCCTTATTTTTCTCATTTATCCGATAAGGCAACTATTATCCAAAACAAAGAAACCCTAATCTTTATAACATATTTTGAAATTTCAAGGGGAGGAGGCTAGGGTTTTGGAAACCCTAACCCTAATTTCGACTAGGGTTTATAGAGGCTAGGGTTTTCGAAAACCCTTTGCACCAAAACACTAAAATCGAAAATTTTGGCCTTTAGGGTTTAATGGCTATAAACCCTAATTTGCAATTAAACTATTATAACAATTCAATTTAAAACAACAATGGCTCTGATACCACTGATGGGTTTTAGGTAAAGCAAATAAACTAGAAAACAATTCCTAAGTTCACATGCAACCTACTTTGGATCTATGTTTTAACTATTGAACATACAACTTTGAATTGCAAAACAAGAACCCTAGAGGAGAGAGGCTATTTTCGAAAATTTAAAAACTAGGGTTTAGGAATTACATACCTTTCAATTGTTATAGTAAACAATTAATAATTCCCTTGATCTTGATCTTCTTGGAAGCTTAGCACCACAAGTGTAATGCCTCTAATGGAATCACATCCAAACTAGCAAAAAGGAAACTAGAAGGAGAGAGAGAGAGAGGGAGTATGCCATTTCGGCCCTAGGGTTTCTTCCAAAAGAAGGAGTGGCCAAAATGTGCTAGGAGGTTCCTTATATAGCTGAGGGATCTAGGGTTTAGGGAAAACCCTAATGCTCCTTTGCTTAGGGCCTAAGCAAACCCAAGGCCTTATCCAAGCCCCCTTTGATGAAATCCTTAGGGTTTCCCCTATAGATTTCGTCCACCTCCTTCCAAGGAGCTTCTGGAGCCTTCCACTCAACTATATGATAATTGCAAACTAGTCCCTGCACTTCATAATTAATACTTTTAACCCCAAAATTAATTCTGATTAATTTCTGGCTAACTATTAATTAAATCTTATGATTTCTAATCAATATATTATTTTCATAACATATTAATAAATCATTTATATTAATTTATTAATCTCATAATAAATTAATATCTCTCCTTTCATCATTTCCTTGTCTGGTCGCTAGGTTTGAGGGAAACACAAAAGGACTATGCTGCTATCAATTCAAGTACATACCAATTATAGTTATGGGCTTAGACACCTAATCCAACAGAATAAAAGTTGGAAAAATATCGTTGTAGATATGTGGATGCCACCTGGGTATTTCATTTTAACAAAATAAAAGAAAGGGAAAATGACTTGATAGGGTAAGATACTTTTTGAAATGTACACATTTAGTCCTTATTCTTTTTTTTTGTAAAATAAACCCTTCCACGTCAACAAACCTGTAGAGTCCGGTGAAAAGGACCTAATGTGTACATATTAATAAAGTATAAGGGTTTATTTTACAAGAAAAAAAGAATAAGGACTAAATGTGTACATTTCAAAAAGTATCTTACCCTATCAAGTCATTATCCCATAGTCCAACCTATACCCAAAGCATCTCCCACCAGTCATATGATCTCAAGATTTTCTCCTACGATAGCTGATACTGAAGTCCCAAAACATTTCCAAACTCCAATCATGAAACCTTCCGATGAGACTATGGATCCTGAAGAACTTGTGGCACAATATAGAGAAAGAATGAAGATCATCCCCATTCCCTTTCATTTGAAGGAAGCTTGCCTGTGCAAGACTTTTGGTTCGACCCTCACAAAATCATGCTTAACATGGCTACTTAGTTTTCCACTTAATTGTATTACTTCATTTGCACATTTAGTGAATCTTCTTAACAATGAATTTTCTTGTAGAAGAAATTTCAAGAAGATCACTAGTGATCTTTATCGAGTAATCCAAGATCCTAAGGAATCCATTTGGGACTTTGTAAACCGGTTCGGCAGGGAAGCATTGACTATCCCTAACATCGATATGGTGACCACCGTAGAAGCTTTCAAAACGGATTTGAGGAAAGACTCTTTCTTATGAAGCCCTTGTAATGACCCCATGTGAAAGGATGGATGAAGTTAGGAGCAAAGCATTAAGGTTCATTAGGCTAGAAGAGGATAAAAAGATCTAGAAGAGGAACAACCCTCCTAACTCATATGACAACCCTAATAGGAAGGCTGGCTCCTCGGTCCAAAGATTGCATAACTCAAAACCTTGTTCCAAAACTGACCATTACAGGGTTAATACCCTTGAGGATGAATGGGAGGGAGACAATTTTCCTAAGATCACTAACTATTGTTTTTCTATGAATGTTTCAGGTATAATCTATGCCATTCAGGATCTCAGCGACAAAGCAAGGTGGTCAAAGAAAGGAGAAAATTCCACTGGGTTCAAGGATAAGTCTAAGTGAAACATCCCAAAATTACAGTCCAAAAATTTCATTTTTAATTATCAAATAAACCATAATCATTTCATCCAAAAACATGCGTCATTGTATCAAATCAAAGTATCATATCAAAACACATTTCAAAATATCAGAGTAAAACATCCCAGACTAAACGAATAGTGTGTGCACTGCAGTCATCCTGAGCTCTTCTACTTGCTACCGAAAGTACTTGAAACCAAAACTGAAAACTGTAAGCATCAAAACTTAGTGAGTCTCCCCAAAATACCACATACCATACATATAATCATACTACTAGGAGATACGAGCCTTGCCCACACTCTGGGAGATATGGGTCCCGCCCATACACTGCGAACTAGGAGATACGGGCCCCACCCACACTCCGCCAACTTTGAGATACGAGACCCGCCCAAACTCGACTAACTATGAGATACGGGCCCCGCCTACACTCAGTTACTAAGCATGCATACGAGTATCACACATATAACAATTATAATCAAGTCTATCATTCAATCCTATATCCATAATGCTATGATATACGGTCCCCATCCACAATCAGTTACTAATCAATACACATAACTTATACGGGCCGAACTCGATGCCTTCGACCCATTTAAACTAGGAGAAAAAATCAACTCGCAAAGGTGACTGTGAAATCTCGTGGTAAGGAAACTCTAACGGCTGCTCTAATGACTCCCTGACTATCATTATCACAATAACACTAGTCAAAATTCAATAATCCTTCTTAGGGTAAAATGACCATTTTACCCCTAGTCAAATTCAACATTCTGGTTTAAGTCAACATTCTGGGTTGACTCAACTCGCCGAGTTGACCCATAAACTTGTCGAGTTCCATAAACTAGAAACCCTGAAATCATGATCCAACTCGTCGAGTTATTCACGAATTCGTCGAGTTCTCCTATCATCATAATCGCAACTTTCGTATACCACTCATCGAGTCCATCCTGAAATCGTTGAGTTTTTCCTTCTATAGGGTCGGGGCATTTCGACCCAACTCGTCGACTTCCTTTATGGACTCGATGAGTTCTTCAGTCTGTTAAGCCATCTTAATAGATTAAGACCTTTCTTGCAGATCTAATCTCCATACTTCATATGAAGGTTGCAGAAATCTCTCGACGGTAGCTCGGCGGTCGACCAGGGTCAAGGGATTAATCGGCTAGGCGGAGATTAATCGGGGACCATTATTATTAATAAATTACTAAATATAACATTAATCCTAAGAATATGGGTTCAAAATACCAATAACTATCCAAATCTTTAACTTCTTAAATTAACCCTTTACGAAAGTTATATTGTTGTAAAAAAGAATCAATAAATCTAGAACCAATCTCACACACTTCCAAGATAACATAAAACTGAACTCAAAGTACCAGTAACAATCCAAAATTTTAACTCTTTTACTTGGCCCTATAATACTTGTTTTAAGAGTACATAACAATAATAGAAACTCTTAACACTTCACCTCCTTCAACCCAACACCAAAGTACAAGAATGTTGGATCAATTTCACCTTCTTTGTAATAAGCAAACACAATGTTGCTATCATCATGCATACTCTCTCCAACAAAACTACACATAAGTATAAATAACATTAACACCAAGTTTTTGAACAACATGTAAAAATGTGGACTCCGTTCATAAATGGAAACTTAGAGCAAAAAAAAATTTACAATTGAAGGTCACTGAGCTTTGAGAGGAGGTACTTTGTTGCTGCTTCAATTGTGAAAATGGAAATGTATCTAAATTCTATTTGGGACAAAAATCATTTGCAATTAGTTGAGGATGAGATTGAGTATAAGATAATACATCCCTTTCATTCACCAAAATTTTCCTAATTTGATAATTTCCAATCTCACACATTGAAATCGTCAACTAAATGTTTTCAATAAATTCTTTAAGCAAGAATCGTGCATGAGTTGATGCAAATCATCAATTTGTAAATGTAGCTCCTAGATTGTTAAGTATCAATCTGATTTGATGTTAAAGGAATTACATTAGGTCAAGTATCAATATCAATCTAGATGCATATGATTCGTCAAGGAAAAAGAAACAATTGAAATTGAATCATAGAAATGATGAAGTTTTGAGGAATTAAACCATTGATGTGATTCCCTGTGAGAATCAAGACCTGTAAATTTAGACCAAAGGCGCTATGTCGTGAGTGAAGAACTAACATGCGAGCTTTGTGTCGACGAAAAATGGAGGTTCGAGTCGACGTGATTTCTGCCAACTACTCCAGCCGCCACCTACATCCTCGCTAATCTGTGTCGCCGAATCAGGGAGAAGAAGAATCCTTTGTACACTCGAGTTGTGATGTGGGTTGGTGATGGAACTCAAATTCACCTTCGGAAGAACGAAATGCAAAATGGGGAAGAACGAGATGCAAAGTGGAGATATGAATCAGTTATAAGTTCATCCCCATCGCTAGTTGAGGCATTCTTTAGAGGAAAACTTATTCTATAAAAAGAGCATGTATCTCTTAGAAAATTAAACCAAGCTATGTTGGCGAGCCAACTCCTTTGAGCTAGTGGGTTTTTGGTCCGATTATGAGTCTGATTTGGACCGAATTGGACCGGTTTTGACCGATATTGACCAATGCCGATTAGTTAACCCTCTAGCACCTATTCGTAGGCGGTTGGAGGCTGCCAAGCACCTAGGAACTGATTAATCGGCTGCCTAGACCGATATTTACAACACTGCTTCATATACACCCTAAAACTGTCATTTTAAGGGTAAAGTTTCCAACTTTACCCATTAATAACCTTCCTTAATGGGTTTAGCTCAAACACTAACTTTTTAAGACCAAGATCATGATCCAGAAGCCATTAACACTTCAAGCCTTAACATATAAACTGAGATCTAGACCCTACACACTACATGAATAAGTAAAGTCTCTGATTTTCCCTCCATGCATGGCCTTTTGGAGATTAAAAGGCCAAAATGACACCCTAAAGCTTGCATGGGGCTTCAATAGCCATAAAGTTTGCACCTTTATGCCATGAAAGCCCTTCAAGGTCCTAGATTTGGAAGTATACTCACTTGGGACGTCCATTTCCAACGATCAAGGTAGTTGGACAAAAAACCCAGTAAAAGTGATAGAGAAGAGATCCAAGTAATCATTAAGCAAGTTTGAGACTTGTTTACCAGAAAATGCATTGAATAAAATGAATTTGCTGGATCTAATATCTCCTTTTTGAGTCTTCATTCTTCTTCTTCTTCCACATGCTTCACACACATGATTTCTCTAAAAAATGACTCATAAGCTAACACAATGCATTAGGGTTTCAAGATATAGGGTTTAGGACTTGGAGGCTATAAACGAGGCTTACTTTAGTGGTTAAGGCATTTAAATATGGTGTAAAACCCTAAAAATTATGGTTTCACTCTGTCAGTCCTACTTGCTGAGTTGAGGCTCTCAACTTGTCGAGTAGGCTCTACAACCGACATCAAATTTCCATTCCTACTCGACGAGTTTGGGGCCTACAACTCATCGAGTTTCTATACAAAAATGAATAAATCTTTAATTAAATACATACCAGGAACTAGGCATTACAATTCTCTCCCACTTGTTGTAGACTTCATCCTTAAATTCTACTACGTCAGGAAACAACTTCGGGTAGTGCTCCCTCATCTCCTCCTCAGGCTCTCAAGTCCATTCTGAGCCCTTGCGGTGCTGCCACTGCACCTTCACTAGTTCTACTCTCTTGTTCCTTAGCTCTTTGGTTTTTCATTTGAGAATGGCTACCGATCTCTCAATGTAGTTCAGGAAGTCATCAACCTGTATATCCTCTAAAGGCCCAAATGTGGATTCATCCACTAAGCATTTCCACAGCTGGGAGACATAAAAAGTGTTGTGGATCTAGCTAAGCTCTTCTGGAAGATCCAAACGGTAAGCAACCCGACCCACCCGAGATAAAACCCTAAACGGACCGATGTACCTGGGGCCCAGCTTGCCCCGCTTTCTGAACGTAATGACACCTTTCCAAGGTGACACCATCAGGAGAACCATGTCTCCTACCTGAAGCTCCAAGTCTGAATGACGCTTGTCGAAATAGCTTTTCTGCCGACTCTGAGCAGTTTGGAGCCTACTTCGGACCTACTGGATCCTCTCAATAGTCTTGAGTACTATCTTATTACTCCTCATGACTCTCTGACCAACCTTGCCCCAATAGATTGGGGTCATACACTTCCTCCAATAGAGAATCTCAAAGGGAGGTCGGTCTATGCTAGCATGGTAGCTGTTGCTATATGAAAATTCCGCTTATGGAAGATACTTATCCCAAATACCTCCAAAATACATACACATGCACACAACATGTCCTCTAGAGTCTGAATCGTCCTCTCACTCTGCCAGTTAATCTGCAGGTGGAAAGCGGTACTGAAGTGAAGACGCGTACCCATCTCGTCGAGAAACCACTTCCAAAATCTGGAAGTGAAACGAACATCTCAGTCTGACACAACCGAAACAGGCACTCCATGTCGTGCCACTACGTCACGTACATAGATCTAGGCCAGATTCTCAGCCGATATACTCTCCTGGATCAAGATGAAGTCAACACTCTTGGTCAACCGATCCACGATGAACCATATCGAATTTACTCCACGTGCGGTCCTGGGAAGCTTCGTGATAAAATCCATAGTGATATCTTCCCATTTCTACACGGGAATGTTTAACGACTGCATGTTTCCGTTTGGTCGCTGGTGTTCGGCTTTGACTCTCCTGCAAGTCAAGCACTGCTGTATGTACCATGCTACGTCCCGCTTCATGCAGGTCCACCAATAATCAAGGCGAAGATCCCGATACATCTTTGTCGCCTAAGGATGGATGGAGAAACTCGACTTGTGAGCCTCATCCATTAGAACCTGGCGTACACCGCCCCAATACGGAACCCACACCCTTCCATGCAGGGTTAACAACCCACAACTGTCATAATCAAATGAGGCCACCTGGCCTATGATCCGCTCACACTGTCGACGCTCCTCCTTTATACACTTGAACCGTACCTCTCAGATTTGCTCTAGCAATGGAGTAATCACTGTCATCCTTAGACATATGTCTCGAACCGAAGCCGCCACCGCCTTGAAGCTAACAACATCGGCCACCACATTGGCCTTCCTTGGGTGATAAATGATCTCACAGTTGTAATCCTTCACCACATCTAACCACCGGTGCTGCCTTATGTTCAGATTCGAATGATCCATGAAGTACCTTAAGCTCTAGTGATCCATGTAAATGGTGCAAAGAACCCCATATAGGTAATACCATCAAATCTTGAGGGTGAAAACTACAGCCCCAGCTCTAAATCATGCGTCGGGTAGTTCGCCTCGTGAGGCTTCGACTGCCTCAAAGCGTATGCTATCACGTGACCCCGTTGCATCAGCACTGCACCCATGCCCGTGATCGAAGCATCACAGTAAACCATGAAGTCATCGACGCCCTCCGGCATGGTCAGAATCGATGCCTCGCATAACCGCTGTCTAAGAGTCTCGAAGGTTGGCTGCTGCTCAGGCCCCTAGTGGTATGTCACTGACTTCTTGGTTAGTCAGGTTAAAGGAATAGCGATCTTAAAGAAATCATGAATGAATATCTGATAGTAACATGCTAGCCCAAGAAAGCTCCAAATCTCAGTTGGAGACCTCGGAACCTCCCACTGCATCACGACCTCTATCTTGGACGGATCAACCAAAATACCCTTCTGTTTGACAAGGTACCCTAGAAACGACACCTCAAACAACCAGAAATCACACTTGGAGAACTTTGCAAAAAGTCTCTCCCTCCTCAGTGTCTCCAACACCTCCCTCAGGTGCTCCTCATGCTACTCCTGAGTCTTGGAATAAACCAAGATGCCATCGATGAAGACTATCATAGACTGGCCCAACATTGGTCTATACACGTGGTTCATGAGGTCCATGAACACGGAAAGAGCATCGGTGAGCCCAAACAATATCACCACAAACTCATAGCGACCATAGCGAGTCTGAAAGGCAGTCTTGGGCATGGCATCGTCCCCGACTCGCATCTAGTAATAACCCAATCGCAGATCAATCTTGGAGAACCAGGATGCACCCTGAAGTTGGTCAAATAAGTCATCAATCCTTGGGAGGGGTAACAGTTCTTCACTGTTACCTTATTCAGCTCCTGGTAATCTATGCACATCCGATGTGACCTGTCCTTCTTCTTTACAAACAGGATCGGGGCTCCTCATGCTAAACTGCTCGGTTTGATAAATCCCTTGTTTAACAACTCTTGTAGCTGAGTAGACAACTCTTGTATCTCAGGAGGAGCCATCCTATATGGTGCGTTGGCAATAGTAGCCGCACCAGGGACTAGGTCAATCCTAAACTCTACCTACCTCTCTAGAGGTACCCCAGGAAAATCCTCTGGAAACACGTCTGGGTACTCCCGTACGATCGGTACATCATCCATAGTTGCCTTACCCTGATCTCGGGTATCCATAACATTGGCTACATAATCTGTGCAACCCTGCTAAAGGTAGCGCCTCGCTCTCGCTACTGAACATAAAGTCGGTCCATACTGTGGCCTCTCGCCATGAGTCACTAAAACTCTCCCACATGAGGTCCGAACCTGTACAAGTTGCTGCTCGCAGTGGATCGCTGCCCCATTGGGACTCAACCAGTCCATACCCACTATAACCTTATTCCCTCGCAGGGGAATAGGGACTAAATCCACAGAAAATTGCTAATCGGACAACTGTAGTGTACATCCCCTATGAACCCTCGCAACTCGTACCATCCTATCATCCGCTATCTCTAGATCAAGAGAACAGTCCAACTCCCCCAGATCTCCAGCAAATCGTTTGCTAAGCGCAAGCAATACAAAAGATTGGGTAGCCCCCAAGTCAAATAGTACCAGAGCAGATATACAGTTCACAAAGAATGATCCTATAATGAAACACATAAACATAAGCAATAATCTATATATATATATATATATATATATATATATATATATATATATATATATATATATATATATATATATATATATATATATATATATCAGGATAATATACATACCCGTCACGACGTCGGGTGCTGCATGTGCCTCCTCTGTGGTCAACTGGAAGGCTCTGCTCTTTGCCACTGGCACCTCTGCCCGGCCCTGACGACCATCGGTGATCATCAACGTAGCAGGAGCAGGCACCACAACCTGTCCTGCTACTGCTAAAATCGGATACTGGGACCTCTTGTGGCCCCTCTGATTGCACTGAAAGCAAATTAGATCAGATACAGCCAGGGCGGTGGTGGTAGTAGTACAGTCCCTGCTAACATGACCAGTTCGGCTGCACTTGAAGGAGCTCGAACTACCAACCTTGGACGTCCCCTCATGCGACCTCCCACACTTGCCGTAACGGCCTCGACCCTACTGGCCCTTCCTTCGGGAATCTACCTTAGGCTTCTTTCCCAAACCCTCTATACCAAATGCCACATCTGGTTTCCTCTTCCTCTCCATCTCAAAATCAATCTCTCTGTCTCTCTCTCTCTCTCTCTAGTCCTGGCAATCATACCCTCCAGTGTTATTCAGCTGGATCGACTCACGAACTGTCGGATATTGCTCCTCAACATCTCATGATACCGGGCCTTTTTCAATTGTCCAATTCCCAAGGTAAAAGACCAGTTTACCCTTTCCTCACTTGACCCAATAAGCAAAGCCCATCCCAATAGCTCCAAAATCCAAATATATCCCAAAATCCTAAATGGCACTCAAAACCCATTATGGTCCAAACCAAGAAGCCCCAATGCTAAACGATTACCCAAAGGTCAAATGACTATTGGCCCAACAAGGCCCAAACCCTAAAATTCCAAATATGGCCCAAAACACTAAAGTCAACAATAGTCAAGTTGTTGAGTGCGCTCGACGTACTCAGACTTACACCTAGCATACTCCCTCTAGGGCCATTACATACAATGTATGATCTGGGTATGCATAACGTACTCCACATACAACTAACCATTCTATTAATCACTTAATCGGTTAAGCCATTAAGCCAAACTCTCATATCTGATCCTAAATTGTGTTTTAACACGTAATGTTGGCAACGTTACACAATTTATGACGTAATGGGGGCGCAAAATAAAAAAAAAAGAACCATAAGATCAACTCTAACTTATGTATGGGCCAAGATGACTCATCAAGATTGCATTTATGAACAATGGACCTCAAAAATGCCAAGATCAACGATCCCTATCTTCTGGAGTAGCTCGTACTCTCAATCTTGGCTTAAAGGACCTTAAAAAGTATAAAAAGAAGCCCTAACTAGATCTAACCAAATGTTCCATCAAGTTAAGAGCTTTATACCTCAAATAGATTGCAAAGTTGACGACGAGTCTGAATCTTCAAGCTCCAAACCCACCAAGGCTTCAACACCAAGCTTCATCTTCTTCAAAGGGTCCAAAAACACCTAAGGGCTACAACAAAGGCTCACAAACACTCACATGAAGGCTAGTATTTTGTTCTTAGGGTTTTGAGAGATGGAAGCTGGTCATAAGAACCGCGAAAGGCAACTTAAGGTGTTTAAATAGGGCACAAACCCAAAACATCATTGTTTTTCCCAGCTGAGCATACACCTCATGTACTCCCATGTACGCCTAGCGTATGTGGGTGCCTCCACGATTATGCATTATGCCAGTACACCCAACGTACTCCTTGAGTACACCTAGCGTACTTGTCTAGGGCTAAAACCACCAACCTTCCAAAATCCATAAATTATTCATTCTATGTCTGATTTCTATGTTCTTTATATCCACAGAAAGGTAATGAGAGGTTCTACAATTCTATCATTTATCCTTGGCCTTAAAACTTCCTGAGCTTAAATCCAAATTTCATAAATGGCTTGAACTATCACTTTACGGTTATACCCTTGGACTCCAAAACACAGAGTGAACTCTCAGATCACCTAATCTTCGCTATCCACATCCAAGGGGTCTAAATATCTCCTTCCCCCAAGGCCCATATCATTACAATAATTGATATTCGAGTCAAGGCATCGAATTAGGAAACAATTCGAAAAAGGGTGACACAACTCTCACCCACTTGAATTAGATTATGTCCTTGAAATCACATCCTTGCCATTCTCCTAAAACCCAAACGCTCCGGCCAACACCTCTTGATTTCCCCGAATTACCAGGAAGGTTGTCTCTTACCCTTAGAGACCTTCCAAGGCTCCGATCGAACCCTAACCTTGTCACAACTCACACTCCTAATGAATAAAAAATCATTTATCCTTTAAGTATCAAACCAGTATCAAACCAGCACCTCACTGGTATATTTCTTAAATCCCCAAAACTTTGCCCGACTTCAACACAAGTAGGACCATCTCGAGCATAACAACTAGGACCCCATACTAAAATCCGAACTGAAATACGTCCTTTTGGTCTTCTACTATCCAACTGATACCTTAGACAAACAGATCACTTAACCATAAATTGACGATAAAACGCTCTTTTGACTATTAATACGAGTCCCGTCCATTTTCCAATTGGATAAATAATCCATATTCCGAAATCCAAAGATTTTACACTTGAATTTTATCCAAAGTATTCTGATTCCACGGTGACCTTTCACTAAACTGACATATAAAATCCCCAATCTACCGCTAAAATTGACAGCCTCACTCTTAATCCAATCACTAGACTCTTACTGAGAGTCTAATAGATAAAGGTTACCCAAGCCTACACATCATACAAATACCAATCATTGACCGCAGAGTCGTCCTACTGCAAACGTAATCCAATAACTTACGCCAATCAATCTCTATCAGGTCTCACCCATACTATCTTAACTGTACGAGCCTCACCCACGGGTCTCACCTAATCGAGTGATGTACAGGAGTAACCTCGCCTCAGTTCCAACGATCCCCATATTCAACTAAGAGTAATCTTTTGAAGATATTGTCCACCTTGACCCAGGTTTGCACTGATCATTCCTTAGTTCCATGACCATTACCAAAATGGCCTACCTCATTCTGGTGAATGCCACGATCCCATCAGAAACTTACAATACTTCCATACTGCCAAGGACCCAACCCATGGTTTTACAGTCCATCTACAAAACCAACCATAATCATTATAAGTCAAACCCTCTTCTGACTATATGCAATCAATAGTGTTCAGATTCGAATCCCGAACCCTAATCTGACATGTGTTGGATTAGGTGTCTAAGCCCGTAACTATAATATGTATGTACTTGAATTAATAGTGGCATGGTCCTTTTGGGTTGCCTTCACACATGCAGGTAGATTGGATGTTAATTGAGGAATAGAAAGAATTTATTAATTGATTGATAAATTGGAATAAATGATTTATTAATATGTTATGGAAATAATATATTAATTAGTAATCATATTATCATAAATTAATTTGGAATTAATTTTACGATTAAATGAATTAATTATAAATACAGGGACTAAAAGTGTAATTATTCAACAGTTGACTAAAAGGGTCCAAAACATTCCTAAGGGAAGGATGGAAGAAACTGATAGTACATGTAAAATTATTCTAGAGTTTCTAGAATATCTTATCATATATGAATAATCAAAGGAGGTGGATAATTACCACATTTGAGATTAGGGTTATCCATAGCATCCTTGCTGCACTATAAATAAAACCCTTAAGACTATGAGTTTTGGCCACTCTTTGGAAGAAGCAATAGCCAAAAAATTTCTCTCCTCCTCTCTCATATCATTCTATTACATTGTGTGTTTGTGAGCCATTATAAGTGTTACACTTGTGACACTAAGTTCTCGAGATTCAAGATCTACAAGGGAATCATTGTTATTATGATATACCAATCAATGTATGTAACTAAACCCTAGTTGTATATAGATTTTGAAAATTATGTACACTTCCTAAGGTTTCTTCTTTTGTGTTCAAGTTTGCATGTTCAATTAGACAAAACCTAGATGCAAAGCATTAGGTTGCATGCACATATAAGAATTGTTATTAGGCTCAAAACTCATCAGTGGTATTAACGCTTAGGATTAGTTTTCTGTTGAATATGATAAAATTGTGAATTTTTCAAAGTAGAAGGGAACATAATCGTCCTTGTATTCATGGAAATCGTCGATTTAGTCTTTGAACTCGACCAGTTGGTATGCAAATCGACAAGGTCATTGCCCAATTCGACGAGTTGCACTGTTAGATCCTAAATTTTTGGTTTTGATAATTGTCTCATGGATTGATTAGGTTATTAAACTTAATTTGTTTTAATTGTTTAAAAGTAGATATTTTAGTCAGTAATTTTGTATCCTTATCATGAACCCATGATTGGGTTAAATGTTTTGATAAAGATAAAATTAATTTATTAATTTAATTATTAAAAAAAATTAAACCGAGTAATTTTTTGAGAAGTTTTTAAAAAATACATCCTTGGTTTTAAAATTTTAAGTTTAAATTAAATAGTTTAATTTTGATATTTTTTATATTTAGAACCCTAATATTTTAAACTTTTAAAATACACCTTATATATATATTGTAAAATTAAAAGTTTATATATATATATATATATATATATATATATATATATATATATATATATATATATATATATATATATATATATATATATATATATATATATATATAAGAAAAGTTAGTCTTACCGTTAGTAGGCCTCTTTCACGAAGCTGGTCTATAAGTGGAGTTTAAGGAAGTAGCCTATAAAATGACTGTCATCGGATATCCACTCTTACCCACCGCTCTTTTTTTTCTAGTGGAGGGTCGTTAGCGGAACGGGTTTGATAGAAAACTTAATTCTCATTAAAAAGTATAGTGAAATATATGAAGTAAATAAACGTTTTTATAAAATTCCTAATCTTAGTTACTTTAGGAAAATCTGAATTTGATGCTAATCCATAAAATTGCGCGTTTCACTTTATAAAAGTAGTTAGTGGAGCGTGTGTGGTTAACCGTGACACTAATATGTACTAATAAGGCGTAGCAATGGGTAGCTCGTAAATTATCATTGAATAATGGAGTGTGTGTGGTTATCCGACACATTATTTAGATGATAAATGATGGCACATTGATTAGATGATAAATGACATCGAGTGTACCAAGATAATTTGCATGGTTATTCACAACTTGTTTGTGATCCTCAATATCACAGTCACAAATGGAAAGGGCATAATCGAGATTAAACATGCCATTGAATAGTTTATTGAATCTCAAAAGACTGAGTTATTTCATTTAAAACTTAATTCTCTTAAACTTTCGTTTTCGTGGTGGTGAAATTGGTAAATCGTAATTTACCAACCTTTAAATAATTTGAAATTAGATTGTGGCATCCCTCTTCTAAATTGTGAATTATTTAGTTGGATCATAGCCTTAGTTTTTCATTTGGGTATTATGTTAAGGATTTTCTTATCTAATCAAATCTTATCCTTTTTCTTTTTTAGATGTCAACTACAAACGATGCTTCCGGCTCCTCCAACAACAACTCCAACCACTTCTCACTATTGAGCATCTGCTCGAAGGTCACCTTTAATGGTTCTAATTTCAATGATTGGATCCATAACATCAGAATGGCCTTGCACTTCGAGGAAAAGGAATACGTTCTCGAAAAGGAGCTGAACGAGATTGATGAAACTAAATCTACTCCTGAAGAAATTTCTGAATATAGGAGACACTGCAATGATGGTACCAAAGTGGGATGCATCATGGTGACTAGTATGACTCCTGAGCTGTAAAGGTTCTATGAGGACTATTGGCATTATTAGATGTGCAAGGACTTGATTGAGAAGTACCATCAATGAGCCCGTCAAGAAAGGTACAAAATAGTCAAGTCACTCATAACTAGCAAGATGAAGGATGGAGAGTTCGTTACGACCCAATTGCAACACATGTAACATTATGTGGATCGTCTTTTGAAGCTTAATGTTAAGTTCGATGAGGAATTGGCTATTAACATAGTTTTGCACTCACTGCCTAGCTATTATGATCAGTTTGTTATGACTTATCATCTGAACAAGCAGGAAACTACATTGAGTAAACTCCAAAGCTTGCTGAGAACCACCGAGAGTGGGATAAAGGGAAAAAGTATTGCCCCCACCCCTGCTGCTGCTGCTCCCGAAAGGGACGAAGAGGAAAGCTCCCTCAAGACAGAACTAGAAGGGAAAGTCTCATCCCAGGTCATTAAGTAATGTCCCTAAGGGAAAATCTAGTTCTGAAGCTCCACTTGCCTCTGATATGAAGGAGGCTACTTTCTTTTATTTCCATGACTAAGGGCATTGGAGGAGAAGCTACGCCAAGTACTTGCAAGGCATAAAGGATGGCAAGGTTAAGCCAACCTCAGCAGGTATTTACACTATTCTATCTAAAAACTCATCACATTCGAAATCTTGGGTTCTTAATGTAGGGTGTGGTTTTCACATTTGCTCTGAGTTGCAAGGACTAAAAAGAAGTGAAGATATGGAGCATGGAAAGATGAACCTAATCATGGGCAATAAGAGATCATCACCTGTTACCAAGATTGGTGTTTATTATTTAGTGCTTAGTAGTGGGTTATGTTTAGACTTAAATAATTGTTGCTACCGGTAAGAAATGACAAGAAATATTATTTCGTTTCATGGTTTATATAGACAAAGTTTTAGATATTATTTTGATGGTGAGAATGGTTCTATTCATGTTGATTATAATGGTGCATTTTATTTTGAAGAATTACCTTGTGATGACGTATATGAAACTGTGATGGTTGTAGACAATTTAGGAAATAGTGTGTTGTAGATTGATTCGTCTAATGGTTTAGACAAGGATGGAGGGTTGGAATCATTTGAAATAAGGTCAGATGATACATGCGAGTCTTGTTTACATGGAAAGATGAGTAAATCACCTTTCACGGGTTCATGTGATAGAGGAGAGGGATTGTTGGAACTCATACACAGGGATATGTGTGGGACCTTCCGATCCACCAAAAGGGATGCAAATTGATTTTATGTGACTTTTATCGATGATTTTAGTAGATATGGATATATACTTAATCAATCATAAGTCAAAAACCTTTGAAAAGTTCAAAGAGTTCAAACATGAAGTCGAAAATTGTCACACCCCCGAACTAGACGGCGGAAACGTCTTGGGGCTTGTGCGTGACTTCATCTTGTAATATCATCGTAATGTATATAATTGAAACAAGACAACACCATCATCATACATATTAAAATACAACCAATATTGTTTACATCAAGTATAGTATCATAAGTTACATGCCAAAATATTCAATGTATGATGATAACAAAATTCAACAAATTCCACATGTTCTTGTAGACCTTTCCACTTAACGATTCCCTAAGAATACAAGTTATTTTAAAAAGTCAACATATATAATGTTGGTGAGTTCATAAGGATGTTCAAATGAAAAGTTTTGTATTGTTAGTAAAACACCAGAAAATACGAAATTTTCTAAAAAAACTAGTTTGAACGTGATGTGTTAAAATCAAGTATTAATGCATGTGCGTTTTCTGTTTTTGGAATGTATATAAAGATGTAATCTGGTTAAAAATCTTGTATTTCCTGTTGTAAGTAAAGGGTATTATTTAAGTGTGTATTTCCCCAGAAAATCTTATATTTTCTGTTTATAAGAGTATTGTGGTCTAAACCCTAAGACCGAATATCAGTGTATGTATGTTTTCGTATCAACAAGATTTTATAGGTGTTTCTTAAAATTATGTTGGAGAGGATCCCTAGGTGATCCATTTTAACAATACCTGATTATGACGAATTCGCCTGTCGTGGCGTTTTCAGGCACCGACTTGGTTAAGGTAAGGTTTGTCACCCCAGACTGCCCTAGAATAAAATTAGCGAACAACTTAGGTGTGGGGTGTCACCTTGTATAGATCTATACACAAAGTCTCGCTCTCCCTCCTGGAGACTCTCATTATAACCATAGGCTACGATCGTACACTTTAGAGGTGTCAACCGACATGTCTCACTAGATCCTTAACCGTGTTTACACGAATATGGTATCATGTTATGTATAATGTTTTTCCAAGTACATTTTATGTTTGAAAATTCCCCAGAGTATGTATATGAATATACGAGGCCCAACGGACACGTAGGAGTTCCACTAAGGCCCAATAAACATGTAATGCGTAGTACAGGCCCAATAAGCATGTATATGGGCCACAAAGGACCAATAAGCATGTGTTGTATATTCCGGACCCAATAAGCATGTAAATTGACCCTTAAGGCCCAATAAACATGTAAGGCATAATATAGGCCCAATAAGCATGTATATGGGCCACAAAGGCCCAATAAGCATGTGTTGTACATTCCATGCCCAATAAGCATGTAAATGGACCCTTAAGACCCCATAAACATGGAAGGTAGGTATTAGGCCCAATAAGCATGTATACGGACGCTTAAGGCCCAATAAGCATGTAATCAATGTATTTAGTCCGTTTGTTATTACGTTGTTGGTTCTTGTTCCATTGTTTACCAAAATAACATAAAATCCTAGTTTTTGTAATAGTGATATTTTTGGCCCGATATCATGAAAATTGACATCTTCGGCCCAATTGTATATAAGTTGACATTTTTGGCCCAAGTAAATATAAATTGAAGTTTTCGGACCATTATAAAAATTTACAATTTCGGCCTATTTATATATATAATTTACATTTTCAACCCTTTTTAGATAAAAATGACATTTTCGGCCTAATTATATATATAATTTCCATTTTCAGCCCCTTTTAGATAAAAATGACATTTTTGGCCTATTTATATATATAATCTACATTTTCAGCCCTTTTTAGATAAAAATAACATTTTCGGCCCAAGTTTTGTAAAAATAACATTTTAGGCCCAAATCCAAATATAGTGACATTTTCAGCCCATAAAACCGTAAATTTACATTTTTGGCTCAAATTTGTGTTAAATAACAATTTAATCCATAAAATCATAAATTTACAATCTAAGCCCAAAGAAACCGTGAAGGCCCACATTAAGCTCCATTATACGAAATTTTACACCTTTGGCCCTTTTAAAACTATGATTATCATAAAGAACCATTTTTATGTATATATGACCCTTTTAGTCCATGAAAAACCGTAAGTTTCATAAAACACCATTCCTTTTTGTTTATTTGTCATAAATGGTCCCCTTACATGATTTTGTTTAGTTTTTCAACATCCTTAACATGCTTAACACTTTCATCATTATGGTAAGTTGTATAAAGTGTCTTAGTTTACATATATTGTCGAGATCTATGAAGTTCTTCACACAATCACAACATATAACTTAGAAAACACACATAAACATGGACAAATACATACGTCTAACACATAAGCAACTTGTATCCTCCTCCAACACAAAATAAAATTGAAACCAAGGGGGTATGAGCTCACATTGCTTTGATATTTTCTATTTTTGGTGATGAGATGAGGAGATCTTGACCCTATGTGTGTTCTTAAGATGATTTTCAATCTCTAAGATGTTCTAAGAGCATATATCATAAATAATGTGGGTTAATAAGAGATTTTAGGTGTAAACTTGAAGTTAAACTTCTTGAGCAAGAGTAGCTTACCAAAATGGATGAGTTTTTGATGAAGTTATCTTGAAACACCCACACAAACCCACAAAACTTTGAAGAGAAAAGAAGAGTTCTTGAAAGGATATTTGAGAGAGTTTAAAGGTGGTAATGTGTGTGTTTGTGGGTGCTCTCGACCGAGAATAATAAGAGAAGAGAAAGGAGGATTTTGTTGGTCATTACATGGTGGATTAGAGAGTTTTAGCTTAGTTACATGTGAGATCAATTGCATGGATAACCTATATACATTAGTGAGGTGTCAATTCATTAATAAGTCTTATTCTCTCTCTCTCTCTCTCTCTCTCTCTCTCTCTCTCTCTTTCTTTTAAACCGAGAATCCAGATGGAGGTGAAAAGAAAAAGATATGTTGTGCTAGTATTGATTATCAACCAAATTTATAAGGCCTAATAAGGAAGTTTTTGGCCCATTGGGCCCAGATGTGTGTTTACGGCCCAAAAGGGGTAAAAACCAGCCTATTAGCATCATTTATGTGGGTGTTGGCCCAATAAGGCCCATGAAAATTATATAAGACAGTTTAGGCCCATTATGGCCCAAATGCTATAGTTTAATGAATGTGGGTCATATTAGGGCCCAAATAAGGATTCTTAGCCGAAAATAATAAAGTTAAAGGTTTATTGGCCCATAGGCCCAATAAGAGGGTTTTGGTCCAATTAGATTTTGAACCGGGCGAATTAGGGTTACAAACCTAAAGTCGTGTGTATGAAATGTATTGAATTTGGTTATGGGCTTCTTGAGTGAGTTTGGATTAAATGCTTTGTTTTTGGAATGAACATTGGTACATAACATCAATTTCAGAATTTTAGTTATACAAGAGTTGATCACAAGAATACATAACTTCTTAGCCAAAAATGCTAGTTGTGACATCATCCCCTCGTTAGAGGGAATTTTGTCCCGAAGTTCTTTCGAAAGGTATGATGATGAATGAGAGAATAAGTGAGGGTAATTTTTCTTCATCTGGTCTTCATGTTCCCATATGAATTCTAGTCCACATTTAGCGTTCCATCGAACCTTCAGAATCGGAATGCGGCTTTGTTTTGTATGCTTTACCTCCGTATCCATTATCTCGACTTGTTCTTCGATGAACATGAGATTCTCGTTTATTTCGATCTCTTCTAGAGGAATCACAAGAGTTTCATCTGATAAACACTTCTTTAAATTCAAGATGTGGAACACGGGGTGTACATTGTTGAGCTCCACAGGTAACTGCAACTTATAAGCCACTACACCTATTCAGGCAAGAATTTCGAATGGCCCAATATATCATGGATTTAGTTTTTCCCGCTTCCCAAAATGGATCATCCCTTTCCAGGTAGAGACTTTCAATAGCACCCAATCTCCTACTTCAAATTATAGAGGTTTTCGTCGATTGCCAACGTAACTCTTTTGCCGGTCATGCGACGCTTGGTGTCGAGATTTGATTTGGATCATCTTTTCGATAGTCTCTCGAATGATTTATGGTCCTATAAGGGTGCTATCCAATGATTTCCCTTTTGCTAGCTGGGTGTCATCCACCTCAGCCCAATAGAGAGGCGATCTACATTTGTGACCATATAAGGCCTCAAAAGGAGCAACCTTTATACTTGTGTGATAGCTGTTGTTGTACAAGAATTCAATCAAGGGAAAGTGGGTATCCCATGACATGCCGAAATCAATCACACAAACTCATAGCATGTATTTGAGTGTTTGGATGGTTCGTTCGCTTTGGCCATCGGTTTGAGGGTGGTATGCAGTGCTCATATCTAGCTGTGTTCCCATTGCCATCAAAAGCGATTGTCAAAATCATGAAGTAAATATACTATCTCGATCTAAGATAATAGACACTGGCACCCCATGAAGTCTTACGATTCCTTTGATGTAGACTCGCATCAACCTTTCCATCTTCTAAGATTCTTTTACTGGCAGGAAATGAGCAGACTTTGTTAACGTATCGACAATTACCCATATATCATCCAAAACGTCATATGTCTTTGGTAATTCGGTCACAAAGTCCACAGTAATCCTTTACCATTTCCACTCGGCTATTATTGGCTATTGTAATAGTCCAGAGGGCTTTTGGTATTCCACTTTCTCCTTGGCGCAAGTGAGACACTTGCCCACGTAAGTGGCTATCACTGCCTTCATATTTGGCCACAAATAATATTGTTTAATGTCTAGGTACATCTTATCCGAACCTGGATGGACGGAATATCACGTCTTGTGGGCTTCCTTCATGATTACTCTTTTGAATCCCCCAAATTTAGGGACCCGGAATCTATTCATGAAATAATAATCTACGTTCTCCTTGGTTTGAAGGCTCTTATCCATCCCACACAGTGTTTCATTTGCAACGTTCTCCGGTTTCAAAGCATCTATTTGAGCTTCCTTGATCGGCGAGGTTAGGTGCGATTGGATGGTTATATATAGGGTTTTCACTCGGCGACCTGAGTATTCCTTTCTGCTCAGGTCATTGGCTACTACGTTAGGCTTGCCTGGGTGGTAATTGATCTCGCACTCGTAATCATTTAGCAGCTCAACCCATCTTTATTGTCTGATGTTTAACTCTTTTTAGTTTAGAATGTGCTAGAGGCTTTTGTGATTGGTGAAGATGGTGTACTTTATACCGTAGAGGTAGTGCCTCCAAATCTTTAGGGTGAAGTGATGGGTTTTGAGCATTCTAACACTTCCTAAGTGTACATGCAACCCTAATAACCTTGAATCTATGTTTTCTCTATATACATGCAAATTTCTTTTCAAGGTTATTTCCTAACTAGAAGGGCATGGGAAATATATGAAACATAAAAACTAGTAGAAATGCATACCTTGTTGTTGCTTTCATTCCTTCAAGACTTTGTGAGCCTAGCACCCCAAATGTTGTGCCTCAAATGCTTCACACAACACCACAAAAATTGGAATAACTTGAGAGAATACTTCTAGCACTCAAAATCAGTTATGCCCTCTCTAGTAACACTAGGTCACGATTTTGCTAGCCAAAGGGTTCCTTTTATAGTGGTGTCACAATTAGGGTTTCATTAAGAAGACCCATAATTGTCATGACTCTTCATTTCTCATGACCCATGGGTTTGTATCTCCCATGGACTATCCATGGAGCTCCAAATGGTTACATCCATAACCCATAAACCATGGATCATTAATCCACCATAAAAGAATTGATCATTGTCATAATCAACCCTATCTATTTAATTAGTCTCACTTTGATCACCAAATTAATACTAGATTAATACTTGATCAATACTAATTAAATAACACTATTATTAATATATTAGAACTTATAATATATTAATAATCATAAGTGCCATATTCTCTCATTTAGTCTATCCAAGTATTGCAATGCCATGCAACCCAAATGGACCATGCCGGGTCGGATCAAGTACATACCAAATAAAGTTATGGACTTAGACACTATATCCAACAGTCTCCCACTTGGATAAGTCTAATAACTATATTTGCAAATATGACTTCAAAATCCGACTAGCAATCGTAGCTCTTTCAAAGTCTCTTGGAACTGAGATGATGATGATACGCCATTTAAGATAAGTGATCATATAATCCTCTGCTCTCATGATATCAGCCGTACAAACACATGGAACATGGTCTTACTTATTGTCCAACATTTGTTTCTCGATCTCTGATTTGTTTCGACATAGAACTAAATTGAACACATCAATTAGGTTCTGACCGGGCCCGGTACATAGGTCAAAACCAAATCATCGAGGGGCCCAGATATCGCTTCTATTTCTAGATGGAACATATAAACTTCGACTGATATGCTTGTACTAACTATTTGTTGAATTACTCACAAAGGCACGTTTTATAACATCGAGTTACCAATGCGTTTTTGTACAATCAATGAATAACCAACTCATAGTCAACAACTCATATCTCTAGGTTTGAAGATTTATATGATATTACCGTCTCACGATCACTCGAGATAAATTCCATGAAGTGATGCAAGTGAGCGTGGGTTGAATCCAATACTCATCCCTTATGAGTACTCATGAATGTTGTAGCAACCATTACATTGTCTAAATCACTTTAGACAAATCATACAAGCCAAATTCATGACAGTCTTGAATCAATACTTACTTCCAAAGTTTGACCGACTGTGGATGGTTTGAATAATAACATGTTTATTCTAGAAGTAAAAACATGCAAAATTGAAACATAGTAAACAATCAACACAAGATAGTAACACCTTACTCATAAATAAATAACAACTTTTATTTATCATCAAATGTCAATTACATTTTACGAGTTCCGGGAATCTAATTATTGAAACTAATATCATCCTTCAGCCCAATGCGCCTTGCATGCTGTAAATGCTTAACCTTGCTCAGTCCCTTCGTGAGGGGATCTGCTGGGTTCTCATCTGATGATACCCTCTTTGCCACGAGGAGTCCTTCTTCTATTCTATGTCTGATGAAATGGTATTTTCTGTCAATGTGCCTAGATCTCCCGTGATCTCTTGGTTTTTTCGCCAAAGCAACCGCACTTTCAATGTCACAGAAAATTTCCATTGGCTCCTTTATAGCTAGCACAACTCCAAGGTCTCCGATGAAGTTCCTTAGCCATATCGCCTCTTTTGCTGCCTCGCTTGCTGCTATGTACTCTAATTCACAAGTCGAATCAGCTACTGTCTCCTGCTTGGAACTTTTCCAAGTTATTGCTCCTCCATTTAGGATAAAGACCCAGCCTGACTGAGAGCGGAAATTATCCCTATCAGTTTGAAAGCTAGCATCACTATATCCTTCCACTCTCAAGTCATCACTGCCTCTTTGGGTAAGGACCCAGTCCTTAGTCCTCCGCAAATACTTGAGAATGTTCTTTACTGCTGTCCAGTGTGCCTTGCTAGGGTTCCCTTGATATCTACTGACCATGCTCAAAGCAAATGCCACATCAAGGCGAGTACAAGTCATAGCATACATGATCGAGCCCACAGCGGAAGCATATGGTATCTGACTCATTTCAGCTATCTCAGCCTCTGTACGGACTCTGAGTCTTACTTAGCTTGGCATTACTCTGGATTGGTAATTCTCCTTTCATGGAATCTTGCATACTAAACCTCTTCAGTACCTTATCCACATAAGTACTTTGACTAGGGGTGTAAGTGAGCCGAGCTACTCGTGAGCTACTCGGGATCGACTCGTTAAAAGCTCGACTCGAGATCGAATTAAACGAGGCCGATTTTATTATGAATGCAGCACGTATACTTACTTAAATATTTTACTATTTAAAGTATAAACTCTTAGTCAGAGTATTTTTAATCCCTTATGTATTTATAGTTAGTATATCTTTTATGGGTTGATATACTTAATTCACTATAAACAATGCTCTGATACCAATCTGTCACACCCCAAAACCAGGAACGGCGGAAACATTCTGGGGCGGAGGACGTCATGTATAATATCAACAACAATGTAAAGTAGTAAACAAGCAACAACATCATCCATTGCATTAATAATATAATTATTATACAAATGTGTTCTGTCAAATTTTGATAAACACTAAAGCATAAATCAAAATGAAAGATAAGTCTTGAACAAGCTCCATCTTCCTTTCTCCTTGCATCGGTACCTGTCAATGATGACCTGAGGATACAAGTAATGTTGAAAGCGAGTATCAGCTTGGAAGCTGGTGAGATCATAAGTATTTAGTGTCTTAATTTGTATGTAAGTATTTGTATGTAAGAATTTGTAAGTATATGTATTGTAAGTATTGAAAGTGTATATGAACTGTAAGTGTTTGAAAAACCCTAGAAGTCCCTATGATTCCTACTAGTATAAGAAGGTGTCTCCTACCGAGACCTAACTGTTCTCAATGTTCGTTTCTTGTAAGAGTGTGTAATTTTCCCAAGTGTAACTATTATTAACAAAATATAGTTTGTACATTAATGTTTAAGTGAGGTTATCACTAAAAATATGTAATGGGTAAATCATTGTAGTGTTGTAGTTTTGTATTATAGGAACTACTGCTATACTAACTACCTTAAACCGGATTTATATTAAGGTATAATGTGATAATTGCACCATACTATCGACTGGTAACAACGACATACGAATGGTCGTAATAATGGAATGATGTTTGGCACCCGCAGACCTGCAGGTCCGGTTGTAGCTAGCAGCAAGGTGTAGGATAGTCAATCGAGTATAGATCTATACGCAAACTCACACTCTCCCTCCAAGAGAATTCTGGCTACAACTCGGGCCATGACATTTAAGGCATGTTCCGATCCAGTGGATCACAATTGTTAATGTATTCTTGTATATGTAGTGTAATGTTTCTCGTTCTAGTATAGTTGTATATGTTCTCCTCCTAGTATAGTTGTATATGTTCTCTTTCTAGTATAGTTGTATATGTTCTCCTCCTAGTATAGTTGTATATGTTCTCTTTCTAGTATAGTTGTATATGTTCTCCTGCTAGTATAGTTGTATATGTTCTCTTTCTAGTTTAGTTGTATATGTTCTCCTCCTAGTATAGTTGTATATGTTCTCGTAGTAATGTAATGTATAGACTCATGAATGAACTGACTCATTGATCTAGCAGTTGTAGTAGTACGATCCTATGTTACCCCGATGGTAACTTACTAATGATGTGTATAGTACTCATGAATATGGAAGTACTTTTATGTCTATATATGTATAATTGATATATAACTAATATGGAAACAACCTTCGGATGGTCACCCGAAATCCCACCAGACCACATCCAAATCGAGAAAAAGGAAATAGGGCGGATGGCCTTCCTAAGCCCTTTAAACATTGCTTATATATCTATACATATATGGGCATGCAGTTTATAAGTAGTAAAAGCATATATAAGTTTTGTAAGACATTTGAAACAGAAATATTATTTTAAGAAAAGATCGACTTGATATCAATCTATAAAACAATTTGAAGGCATAAGTTTGATAAAACAGTTTAAGTATAAGGAAATATTTGTTTAAAACACAGTTGAAAATAAGTTTGAAAGGTAATGTACAGAGTAAGATGTACAGTGTAATAAGGATTTTAAAACATATAAAATGTTTATAAAAATCATTTGAAGGAAACTGTTTGGTAAAACGGCTAATGAGTAGACAAATCATTTGAATGCTGTATATTAATCACATGTGATTGATGGAATAACTAGCATAATTCTACTTATTAATCACATGTGATTGATATAAGAAGTAGCATGGTTCTACTTGTATCCCCCCCATAAAACATTTAAAAATAGTTTAAAACATTAGTTAAGGGGTATGAACTCACCTGCAGTAAGTGACTGGAATCGAACGGACTGTTATCGTACATATGAAAACATATGTATATAAATAATTAGTGATTAAAACACTAATTATACAAGTAATAACATTTAAGCGCGAGGAAAACACTTTTGGTCAAGTGCTAGGAGGCTAATGGGTTGCAACAAAGGAGTGCAATGCCCCTAATGGGAGTTTAAGGTCTAATGACCATATTATTTGGAGTTTACGGCCCAGGGGAGTAAAATCCTGGCCGTAAACTCTCAACCAAGGCTTGAAATGGTGCTTAGAATTATTACAACTCTAGTGGTGAATTGTTTCAAGGCTATACAAGTGTTTGGGTACCATATTGACTCCTTTGGGGAGTTTACGGCCCAGAGACCACATTCCCTTGGAGTTTACGGCCGTAAACTCCCTTGGGAGGGTTTTTATGGTGTTTTCAAGTCTCAAACATTTCTAGGAACTAAACTAGGCTCTTGTACTTGGCTTTAGAAGAGTTTATGGCACATTTGGCACCATTTTATGGAGTTTACGGCCTTAGAACCTTTTGGGCCGTAAACTCCCTCACTCTTGGTGTTCTAAGTGTTTTAACTAGTCCAAAACTCATTTTGGTACATGCCCAAATTGGTCTCTTGGCTTAAGGAAGGATTTAGGGTGTCATTTGACCCCTTTTTAGGTGTTTACGGCCCAAGAGTTTGTCTTGGCCGTAAACTCCTTTTTCCTTGTGATTTCTTATGTTTGCTAGGCTATAAACACTTTAGGGTACTTTTCCTAATTTAATCTAAGCCTTAGGAAGTGTTTCAAAGCATTTTGGCACTTAAAACTTGGAGTTTACGGCCTAAGAAGCTCCTTGGCCGTAAACTCCCTTCTAGCCATGATTCCTAATTGTTTTGTTCTATAAGGCATGAATTGGAGGCCCCTAGTTCGAGTTCTAAAGCTTTGAGGGTCACTAGAACCCTTTAGGACCTTAAAATGGGTTTACTCCCCAAGAACGTTCTTGGGCGGTAAACTCCCGGATCTCACATATTTGGCATGTAATCTATGTTATTAAGCTTATAACAAGTATTATAAAACAACTAGAGAAGTATACTCATGATTTGGGATAAATACTCGAAGATCTGTGAGAGAGAATTTGTCTTTTCTCTAATTGGAATTCAACTAATGAACCAATTTGGTTCAGAATTCTATTTATAGTCCTGAGGTATTTTTGGCAGCAAATATTTTTATTCCTGGAACGAACTCTAATGTCCTAGAGTCTTGGAATAACAGTGTTGCACAAAACCCTAGTGCATCCACTCTCCTAATATTTCCTTAAGTGTAAAAATCCTGAAAACTGCCAAACTTATACTCGAAATCTGAGTTTTCACTGTAACTGTTCTACATCTATTGGCTTGATATGGTTTGTTCAGAATGGAAATTTCGGGTTGTCACATCATCCCCCTGTTGAAGGGAATTTCGTCCCGAAATTAGAATTTAGGCAAGGAAGTATGCACGAATGATCGAGTCGTGAGGAGGAAACTTCCTAATTGATTTGTTCTAGCGTACCTAAGTGAAATCGGGTTCTTGGTTGGCATTCCAACAAACCTTCACTAACTGGCGACGGGGTTGCTTCGTACGCTTAACCTATCGGTCGAGGGTCACTACGGTTCTAATACGAAGGCGAGGATCTTGACGAGTGGACTTACAAGAGTCCTGACGAAAAGGTATGGTTTCACGATCGAGATGCGAAGAGTAGGATGTACGTTACTGAGTTAGCGGAGTAGGTCTAGTTTGTGCGAGGCGCAAGACCGATTCTGATAAGAATCTCGGAGGTCCTGTCTATCTTGGATTTAGCTTTCCACGCTTTACGCAGCGTATTAAGCCATTCCCAGAGTGAGTTATCCTAAAGAACTTGGTCACTCACTTGGAATTTCAAAGGTTCGTTTTCCTGCTTAACTTCCCAGTTAAAGGCCACCCCTTGCTGGGTCAAAGTCATACGGGTTTCTGTAGCTTGCGAGGAGTTCTGAATGAACTAAGGCGGTAGGTCGGTAAGACCTAGAATTTGGCGAAAGACTGCCAGCGTCTCTGGTGTCGATAAATGCCCAGCGGTTTTGACAAATTGAAAGAGTGCTCATAATTTCCCACATTACTAACAGTGTGTCATAGAAATTTGACTCTTCAATTTCAAAACTCGTGTCTAGAGAACTTCGCTAAAGTTCCTCTGTAGGAAATGTTTCCCTGGGTTTTCTTCTTACTACGAGGGTAGATAAGTAAGTCATTACATGGAGAAATGACGAATTGATCCAAGTAAGAAAAACGCACCCTATTCATTTAGCTCATGAAAACTATGGGCGTATTGGGCCTATCCGAAGGGTATCACTACGGACTCGAAGTGTCCGCATCGAGTTCAAGAGATAGTCTTCCGGACATCTTTCCCTAACACTCGGACTGGTGATATTCGGATCTCAGGTCCATTCCTGAAAGTAATTCTTTCCTTGCGTTTGCTCAACCATTTCATCTATGCGAGGCAGAGATACGATTTCTATGAAAATCTTGACGGAGTCCTCGATATCCGAGGCACATACGTTGCAATCCGTCGATCTCTGGGAGAATATGACCGGGGTTCTCTAGGGTGAGAAACCTAGTCCTCTAATTCTATTTCTGTGTAGTTCGTTAAGTTGTCCGGACTGTTCTTGTATCTCCGTAGGTGTTCAAACTATAGGGCGATCTGTTTACGGGAGTCGTACTGGGTTCTAAGTTTGTTCACATGATGATGTGATTACTTGTAGGCTTAAGCAGTTCTCCGTCATGAAGTTCATATTAGAATTCATACATGGTTTCACAATCATAATTTCGGGTATACGAGTCGCATATAATTAAGGTTGAAAAGGTAGTCGAATAACTGATTCTTCTTTAAGCTCACATCCCATCGGGGAAAAAGAAGTTAAAGTGGAATCATCAATTCTAAACCTGTAGAAGCTTGATTATATATCACTCTTATGTATACCATTCCTCAGTGATAGATCAATCGCATGAATCCTTGGATTAAACTTGACGTACTGCACGAGTGGTTCTTCGGGGATTTCTTCGGAAAGAAAATAACTAAGAGGTACTCCTGGCATGAGTACTTCGGTGTTCTGATATGACGGCTTCGCTGGAAAAGTGATCTAGAAGAAAGAGATGTACGTATGAAGCTGTTTTCATGAAGAACAAATTGAATCGAGTCGTATGATGATGTCGGAATCATACTGAAACTTAAAGGCATTAGATTTGAACATAAGACGTTTACAGACAAAACACAACCGTGCAACCATGAACATAGTTACAGTAATTTAGATTTACTACAAGACTATTGCTGCGAATAAGATATACTACAAAAGACAAGTATACGCAGCACGAGAATTCCTATACAGACAGGATCTCGCAAAAGGTAAGACTCTAATTGCACTAGTTCTAGATAGTTTATAAGTCTGTTACAACGAAACGTCTTAATTACATTAACGTGGTTTCCGGAGTGGGCTCTCCTGCAGCTGTGATCCTGAGAATCTTCCCATCAGCACCCGAGTTCTTTGTTATCGGGCAATCTTTCTTGAAGTGCCAAATTTCACCGCATTGGTGACATATCTGGACAGCACCAATATTGGTGGTGGAAGTGAAGTGTCGAGTAGGAGTTATGGGGACACGGGTTCTTTCCTTGATTTCCTTCTTCGGGTAATCCTTCTTATAATGCCCAAACTCACCACAATTAAAGCAAACTAGGCTTTCCCCAGTGGTGGAGGTAGTTCTACAGAAACGAGCAATGTGCCCTATCTTGTTGCAATTATCGCATTGCAAGAATCGGCACACTCCCTCGTGGTGGTAGTTGCACCGGTCGCACTTCGGGAGTGTTCCTTTGTATGGTCTGCTTGGTATGGGAACGGCAGGGACTTCCACTTGCTGCTGTTGCATAGCCAACCTTTGGAATTTCTTGCGTTCTTTTTGGGCTTGACGCTTTCGTTTCTTGTTCTCTACTTTTCGGCTTTGCGAGCCTGTGGCTGTTACTGTTTGATGACCTCCTGGATGGATACCACAATTGGAAACTTCATTCCCATCAGCAGTATTGACTGTGCTGATAGCGCTACGGTGTGCAAGGACCGCGGTTACGACAGCCACTACGGCAGCTGTAACTGCTGTATGAAAGGTAGCGGCGTCCATAGTAAAAGCGAAGGTTTCCTTGTTCAACTGATTGCTTCCGGATGATGACGTGATTCTGTAACACGAAAGATAAGGATTTTGTGAGCGATTCTGGTTGACCCTGATGTACTTAGATTGTTCATGTAAAGAGTACGACTATGTTCTCGAAAGTTTGACCTACATCCCTATGATGCAGTCCTAGTACTGAATGGAAGTATGTTCGCGAAGGTTTGACCTACATCCCTATGATGCAGTCCTAGTAATGAGTAGAAGTAAGTTCGTAGAATGGTCTCAAATCGTTTGTTGTGTAAGCCAAGGTATCGTGGGTTGGTGAATAACAAGATCCAACCACTAAAAGAGACTTGGAAATGTCTCCGGATCTAACTTTCTATAGTCCAATGACTTGACCAAAGCATGATTCAGATAGACTCTAATGAAAGAATGATAAGGGTACTTGAATGAAGAATGACACAGAAGTTAGCCGGCTGTCAATACCTTTGATTTTCACGATGTAAAGATTCTAGAAAATGACCTTGTAAAGGTCTTACATCATATCCACAGAAGATAGTTCCTGACAGCATAAAGACCTAACTAAAGTACTTACGGTACAAGATAATTTCATAGAAAATGCCACATCAGGCATAGACAGAAAAATACGATTCCTCTTTATAAGGAAATAAAGTAAAGCGTCTACTACTGGCGATGGTCATCCCTCTGGTGAACTCTTAGTTCAGCCAATTGACGTTCCATGTCAAGTAGGTGTCTTTCGTACACCCTTTGGCGTACTGGGAGCTCTATGACTTCGGCTCGTGATTCAGCCAGTGCTTGCAGCAGGGTTTCATGGTTTCTCTCTAATCTCTCGTGAGCATCTTCTAGATGAATGGTGTGGAGGGTATGCATTCTAGCATAGGAGACTATTTCTGTAATCTGATGTAGGGCTATCCTGCCTTGAATCTCATTTCGGGTCAATCTGCAGACCAAGATTTGGCAAGACTTAATCTGCTAAGCCCCCCATTGCTCAAGTTGTAAAAGCTTCGGTCGCCATCAAATGGCATAGACTAATCTTGTCCTTGGCTCCATGTTTCCAAGCATTCTACTCACTCAGGGTCGGGCCATGAAAAAAAAACCGGACGAGGGTTAGGAATTGGAAAGGGAGCTGCTCGGGGTAGGTTCTCAACCTCTGTTTCGGAGTTAGCATCATACGAAAAGTCTTCATCGTGGTGATCATTCAAGGGGATAGGATGATCATTCTCTGGTTCTTCTCCAAACCAACCAGCTATGACTTCATTCGGAAGATACTGGTTGCCGAGGGGATGGAGTCCAACTATGTTTTCTATGCGAGAATTTAGGGTAAGAGAATAATTATTAGACGAACTATCTAGATAATTATTTAGAAAACCTTCATTAGTTACATCGCTATTTGTGAAGTGCATACCAACTATGTGTAATCTAAACAGGATAGACCTTCGAATAAGTGACCTTAATTCCAAATTCACACAGAATAGGGGTAAGGCAAAATTTCCACAAATTCTAAGTCTATAACATCCTAATACATATGGCTTTAGTGTATCCACTTAGCAACTATCAACTTATTAATGAAGATCCCGTTTTAATTCTCAAGTATAAAGTACTTATAGTAACAACAAATACACCTATAGTATTTTAATTTTATGTTATGTTCTATTGTTCTCATTGTGGTAGGGTTGGTAAGATTTTAGCATTGGTGCAACCACACAATTAAACTTAGGCACGTGCTAGTCAACCCTCGGATAATATAGGCGATCAGGCTATATCTTCCCAGTTTTGACCATATGTCTCTAAGCCCACTTGTGTTGTCCAACAATCATAATTCTTTTGTACTGTCCTAGTGACACTGATTTTATTATGAATGCAACCACGTATACTTACTTAAATATTTTACTATTTAAAGTATAAACTCTTAGTCAGAGTATTTTTAATCCCTTATGTATTTATAGTTAGTATATCTTTTACGGGTTGATATACTTAATTCACTATAAACAATGCTCTGATACTAATCTGTCACACCCCAAAACCAGGAACGGCGGAAACATTCTGGGGCGGAGGACGTCATGTATAATATCAACAACAATGTAAAGTAGTAAACAAGCAACAACATCATCCATTGCATTAATCATATAATTATTATACAAATGTGTTCTGTCAAATTTTGATAAACACTAAAGCATAAATCAAAATGAAAGACAAGTCTTGAACAAGCTCCATCTTCCTTTCTCCTTGCATCGGTACCTGTCTATGATGACCTGAGGATACAAGTAATTTTGAAAGCGAATATCAGCTTGGAAGCTGGTGAGATCATAAGTATTTAGTGTCTTAATTTGTATGTAAGTATTTGTATGTAAGAATTTGTAAGCATATGTATTGTAAGTATTGAAAGTGTATATGAACTGTAAGTGTTTGAAAAACCCTAGAAATCCCTATAATTCCTACTAGTATAAGAAGGTGTCTCCTACCGAGACCTAACTGTTCTCAATATTCGTTTCTTGTAAGAGTGTGTAATTTTCCCAAGTGTAACTATTATTAACAAAATATAGTTTGTACATTAATGTTTAAGTGAGGTTATCACTAAAAATATGTAATGGGTAAATCATTGTTGTACTGTAGTTTTGTATTATAGGAACTACTGTTGTACTAACTACCTTAAGCCGGATTTATATTAAGGTATAATGTGATAATTGCACCATACTATCGACTGATAACAACGACATACGAATGGTCGTAATAACGGAATGACGTTTGGCACCCGCAGACCTGCAGGTCTGGCTGTAGCTAGCAGCAAGGTGTAGGATAGTCAATCGAGTATAGATCTATACGCAAACTCACGCTCTCCCTCCAAGAGAATTCTGGCTACAACTCGGGCCATGACATTTAAGGCATGCTCCGATCCAGTGGATCACAATTGTTAATGTATTCTTGAATATGTAGTGTAATGTTTCTCCTTCTAGTATAGTTATATATGTTCTCCTCCTAGTATAGTTGTATATGTTCTCCTCCTAGTATAGTTGTATATGTTATCTTTCTAGTATAGTTGTATATGTTCTCCTCCTAGTATAGTTGTATATGTTCTCTTTCTAGTATAGCTATATATGTTCTCGTAGTAATGTAATGTATAGACTCATGAATGAACTGACTCATTGATCTAGCAGTTGTAGTAGTACGATCCTGTGTTACCCCGATGTTAACTTACTATTGATGTGTATAGTACGCATGAATATGGAAGTACTTTTATGTCTATATATGTATAATTTATATATAACTAATATGGAAACAACCTTCGGACGGTCACCCGAAATCCCACCAGACCACATCCAAATCGAGAAAAAGGAAATAGGGTGGATGGCCTTCCTAAGCCCTTTAAACATTGCTTATATATCTATACATATATGGGCATGCCATTTATAAGTAGTAAAAGCATATATAAGTTTTGTAAGACATTTGAAACAGAAATATTATTTTAAGAAAAGATCGACTTGATGTCAATCTATAAAACAATTTGAAGGCATAAGTTTGATAAAATAGTTAAAGTATAAGGAAACATTTGTTTGAAACACAGTTGAAAATAAGTTTGAAAGGTAATGTACAGAGTAAGATGTACAGTGTAATAAGGATTTTAAAACATATAAAATGTTTATAAAAATCATTTGAAGGAAACTGTTTGGTAAAACGGCTAATGAGTAGCCAAATCATTTGAATGTTGTATATTAATCACATGTGATTGATGGAATAACTAGCATAATTCTACTTATTAATCACATGTGATTGATATAAGAAGTAGCATGGTTCTACTTGTATCCCCCCCATAAAACATTTAAAAATAGTTTAAAACATTAGTTAAGGGGTATGAACTCAACTGCAGTAAGTGACTGGAATTTAACGGACTGTTATCGTACGGAAGGATCGGACAAGTGCTTGGTGTCAAGTGAAGACTTAGACACACACAATGATCCTAATTACATATGAAAACATATGTATATAAATAATTAGTGATTAAAACACTAATTATACAAGTAATAACATTTAAGCGCGAGGAAAACACTTTTGGTCAAGTGCTAGGAGGCTAATGGGTTGCAACAAAGGAGTGCAATGCCCCTAATGGGAGTTTAAGGTCTAATGACCATATTCTTTGGAGTTTATGGCCTAGGGGAGTAAACCCCTGGCTGTAAACTCTCAACCAAGGCTTGAAATGGTGCTTAGAATTATTACAACTCTAGTGGTGAATTGTTTCAAGGCTATACAAGTGTTTGGGTACCATATTGACTCCTTTGGAGAGTTTACGGCCCAGAGACCACATTCCCTTGGAGTTTACGGCCGTAAACTCCCTTGGGAGGGTTTTTATGGTGTTTTCAAGTCTCAAACATTTCTAGGAACTAAACTAGGCTCTTGTACTTGGCTTTAGAAGAGTTTATGGCACATTTGGCACCATTTTATGGAGTTTACGGCCTTAGAACCTTTTGGGCCGTAAACTCCCTCACTCTTGGTGTTCTAAGTGTTTTAACTAGTCCAAAACTCATTTTGGTACATGCCCAAATTGGTCTCTTGTCTTAAGGAAGGATTTAGGGTGTCATTTGACCCCTTTTTAGGTGTTTACGGCCCAAGAGTTTGTCTTGGCCGTAAACTCCTTTTTCCTTGTGATTTATTATGTTTGCTAGGCTATAAACAGTTTAGGGTACTTGTCCTAATTTAATCTAAGCCTTAGGAAGTGTTTCAAAGAATTTTGGCACTTAAAACTTGGAGTTTACGGCCTAAGAAGCTCCTTGGCCGTAAACTCCCTTCTAGCCATGATTCCTAATTGTTTTGTGGTATAAGACATGAATTGGAGGCCCCTAGTTCGAGTTCTAAAGCTTTGAGGGTCATTGGAACCCTTTAGGACCTTAAAATGGAGTTTACTCCCCAAGAACGTTCTTGGGTGGTAAACTCCCGGATCTCACATATTTGGCATGTAATCTATGTTATTAAGCTGATAACAAGTATTATAAAACAACTAGAGAAGTATACTCACGATTTGGGTTAAAAACCCGAAGATCCGTGAGAGAGAATTTGGCTTTTCTCTAATTGGAATTCAACTAATGAACCAATTTGGTTCAGAATTCTATTTATAGTCCAGAGATATTTTTGGCAGCAAATATTTTTATTCCTGGAACGAACTCTAATGTCCTAGAGTCTTGGAATAACAGTGTTTCACAAAACCCTAGTGCATCCACTCTCCTAATATTTTCTTAAGTGTAAAAATCCTGAAAACTGCCAAACTTATACTCGAAATCTGAGTTTTCACTGTAACTGTTCTACATTTATTGGCTTGATATGGTTTGTTTAGAATGGAAATTTCGGGTTGTCACATATATATATATATATATATGTGTGTGTGTGTGTGTGTATATATATATATATATATATACATAGAGGCTCGTTTAGGTTGGATTAGGATCACGAGCCCACTAAATTGTTCATGAGCCGAGCTCGAGCTTCATTTTAAGGCTCGAATCGAGCTCAAGATCGAGCTCGAGCTTCCTTAAATTAAACGAGCCGAGCTCGAGCTTGGTCAGGCTCAGGCTCGGCTGGGCTCGTTTACACCCCTAAGTTTGACTAAGTCCAATTAGTCTCTTACTCCTATCTCTCAATATCCTTATCCCTTGGATATAGGCAGCTTCCCCAAGGTCCTTCATAGCAAAACACTTCCCAAGCCAGGCCTTAACCTCCTGCAAAGTTGGGATGTCGTTTCCTATGAGAAGTATGTCATCCACATACAACACCAAGAAGCTAACTATGCTCCCACTAGCCCTGACATACACACAAGACTCATCCTCACTCTTAGAAATGCCAAACTCTTTGACTTTCTCATCAAAGCAAAGATTCCACCTGCAAGATGCTTGTTTCAATCCATAAATGGATTTTTCAAGCTTACACACTCTATTAGGGTATTTTGTATCGACAAAACCCTCTTGCTGAGCCATGTAAACATCCTCAGCCAACTTCCCATTAAGGAAAGCGGTTTTGACATCCATTTTCCATATTTCATAGTCATGAAATGCAACTATGGCTAACAACACTCTAATAGACTTAATCTTAGCTACTGGTGAGAATGTCTCATCATAGTCAACTCCCGGAGTTTGAGTAAAGCCCTTCGCAACCAGTCGCGCTTTATAAGTGTGTACTTTCCCATCTATGTCGGTCTTCTTCTTGAAGATCCATTTGCACCCATCTGTCTTACGACCTGGTACATTGTCAACCAAGTTCCAAACTTGATTGTCATACATGGACTGAATCTCGCTGTCCATAGCCTCCTTCCATTTCGCAGACTCAGGGCCTGCCATGGCTTCCTTATAATTATTAGGTTCATCTAAATCTATCAGTGTACTATCACTGATAAATGTATCACCTTCAGTGGTGATGTGATAACCATAATAAAATTCAGGTGTGTTTCTCACCCTAGTGGAACGTCTTGGAGGTACAGACTCATCTATCGGCTCAACAGGAGTTTCCTCCTCAGGTTGGCTGACAGCATTTGAGGTTCCTTCACCACTTGACTCTTGAAGCTCTTCAAGGTCAATTTGCCTCCCACTGTCTCCTTGGCTTATGAATTCTCTCTCACGAAAGACTCCTCTTCTTGCTACAAAGACCACATTGTCACTGGGTCTGTAGAAAAGGTAACCAAAGGATCTCTGTGGGTAGCCGATGAAAATACACCTCTCGCTTCGGGGCTCAAGCTTGTCATAAGTCTCACGCCTCACAAAAGCTTCACAACCCCAAATCTTGATGTGGTCCAAATTGGGCACTTTCCCAGTCCACATCTCGTGAGGTGTTTTGGCAATGTTTTTAGTAGGGACTAGATTAAGGATATGGGCGGCAGTCTCTAAGGCATACCCCCAGAAAGAGATTGGTAACAAAGCTCAACTCATCATGGAACGAACCATATCCAACAGGGTTCGATTGCGCCTCTCAGCTACACCATTCAACTGTGGTGTTTTGGGAGGTGTCAATTGTGAGACAATCCCACATTCCATAAGATAGTCAAGGAACTCAATGCTAAGATACTCTCCTCCCCGATCGGATTGGAGCATCTTGGTGTTCCTGCCCAATTGATTCTTAACTTCCTGCTTCAACTCTTTGAACTTTTCAAAGGTTTCTGACTTATACTTGATTAAGTAAATATATCCATATCTACTGTAATCGTCAGTAAAAGTCACATAATAACGATTAGCATCCCTTGTAGCAACTCTGAAGGGCCCACACACATCCGTGTGTACAAGGTCCAACAAACCTTCACCCCTATCACAAGTACCTGTGAAGGGTGACTTTGTCATTTTTCCAAGTAAACAAGATTCGCAACTATCATCTGACTTGAGGTCAAATGATTCCAAGACTCCAGCCTTTTGGAGTTGGCCTATGTGCTTCTTGTTAACATGTCCAAGACGACAATGCTATAAGGATGCTTTGTCCAAGCTATCAGAAGAATCAATATACAACACATTATTTCCTAAATTGTCTACAACATTCACAGCTTCATATACACCATCACAAGGTATTGCTTTAAAGTAAAATACATCATTGTAATAAACATTAATAGCACCATTTTTATTTTCAAATGAAAATGTAAAACCTTGTTTGTACAAGCCATGAAAAGAAATAATATTTCTCGCCATTTCAGGCGAGTAACAACACTTATTCAAATCTAACATTAACCCATTATTAAGCAATAAAGAATAAACTCCTATCTTGGTAACAAGTGATGCTTTCCTATTGCCCATGACTAAGTTTATCTTCCCGTGCTCCACTTGCTCACTTCTTCTTAGTGCCTGCAAATCAGTACAAATATGAATACCACACCCTATATCAAGCACCCAAAAATTAGCATTAGATGAGTTGTTAGACAATATTGTGTAAATACCTGCATGGGTGGGTTTAACCTTCCCATCATTTACATCTTGCAGATATTTGGCGCAGCTTCGCTTGAAGTGTCCCTTATCTTGGCAATAGAAGCACTGTGCTTCCTTTGGGTTCGAAGAAGGAGTAACGGGACCTTTCTTTGTCCAACTTGAAGAGGAACCATCAAGAGTCTTACCCTTGGAACCCTATGAAGGGCTTTTCCTCTTCTTACCCTTCCCTTGCCCAATTGCAAGAACAGGGGTTGTTAAAGGAGTAGAAGTAGCAACCGCTTTACCCTTAAGGCCATTTTCAGCTGTCCTTAAGAGTCCTTGAAGTTTGCTAAGTGTGACTTCCTCCTTGTTCATATGATAAGTCATACGAAACTGATCATAACTTTGAGGTAAGGAATGGAGAATGATGTCAATCGCCAATTCCTCAGGGAAGTCAACATTAAGCTTTAGCAATCGGTCAACGAACCTCTGCATCTTCTGCAAGTGACCGGTGATGGGTTCACCATCCTTCATCCTTGCGGTTATCATGGAGGAAATGATTTCATACCTCTCTTAACGCGCTCTCTGATGGTACCTTTCCATCAGATCTAGGTGCATCTCATAGGGGTAGAAATCTTCATAAGATTTTTGGAGTTCCGGAGTCATTGTGGCCATCATGATGCAGGACACCTTGGTGGCATCCTTTTCATGTGCAATGAACTCCGCAAGCTCTTTTGGAGTAGCAGTGGCTTCATTAACAACCTTAAGCTCCTTGTCAAGGACATATTCTTTGTCCTCATAGCGGGTAATCATCCTGATGTTTCTGATCCACTCATTAAAGTTGGATCCATCAAAGATGACCTTACCACACAAGTTCATTAGGGAAAAGGAGCCTATCGGGTTTGAGCCAGCAGTGTTATTGGAAGACATCTGGAATAAAAGGAAGATAAGTTTCATTAGATTAAGAGTCCTTAATAAGTCACCCAAATGAAATATTAAGGCCAGGATCCAACTAACTATTTATAAGTGGAAGAGGGATGCCGTAATCCACACTATAAAATATTTGAAGGTAGGTAAATGACGATTTACCAATTTCCACCATAAGACGAAATATTTTATTATTAGGTTTTATTGGTTTTGAAACTCCTAGATCTTTTGAGATACATTGAACTTTTCAATGGCATGTTTGAATCTCGAATGTGCCCTCTCAAGTTTGTGACTGGGATGCCGAGGATCACAAACAAGGTGTGAATAACCATACAAATTGATTTGGTACCGTTAACAATATTACCTAATAGATGTGCCGGTTAACTACACACGCTCCACCGATCTATAATAAAGTCAAGTTACCCTTTGCTACTCTTACTAGTCCATGTTAGTGTGCCAGTTAACCACACATGCTCCACTAACGACTTGGTAAGGTACTGTCACAACTAGAAATTTTGTGTCTTGTAATCACTACACTCAAGTAAAATGTAGAAGCAAAAAATTAAGAGCATGTATGATGCTTACTCTATGACAACAAAACTTCAATCCAATACACCATAAAAGTACTACAAATAGTCAACAAGCAATTGGAAACCCTAGAAGTTCTTGTTAGGTCCATTTGGGGCTAGGACTTCCTTATTGGACTCATTGGACCAATAAGCTTCCAATTTGACTATCATGGGATTAGAACCTTTAAATGGGCTACAATTGGACCCACATTCATTTATTTCAACATTTTGGGACATATTGGGCATAGAATGAAATAAATTAAATATTATGAACCATAATTAACCTAAACTAGCCCAACAAAGTATAAAAATTATATTTATATTTTTTTAGGCCAAAAATCATCCAACCTAACTATAATATGGGCTTAGGGGCATTAAAGCCCAATAATCTCCTTTTTCTTTCAAAAATCTCGGCCCAAAGCCCAAATCCAAGAAGTGAAGAGTTGACTTAAGCCTTGCCACCTCACTTATACCTGACATACCTCCATGCATGGACCAACATGCATCTAGGATTGTCAACTCAACTCTCTCTCTCTCTCTTCTCTTCTTCTTGATCTCGGCTGAAAGCACCCACACACACACACACACTTCCATCACTTTTTACTTAACAAACACTCTCAAGAACACCCTCACCTCTCTTCACTAAATTTTCGAGATTTAAGGGCATTTCAAGGAGATTTTTCACAAGAATCACCATCCAAGGTAAGTTTATCCTTAAATCTATGATCTAGGTTCCTTGATTTATCAAACATATCTTCTTAACTCATAAGAAATCATGATCTTGCATCCTAGAATCACCTCAAAGTCGAGATCTTCATCAAAGTGTGCTAGGGCCGAAAATCACCTCATTTTCTTCCATCTTTTCTCCAAAACCGAAACCACACCCAAAGGTGAGCTTCATACCCCCTATTTTTCGGTTTTTATAAGTTTTGTGGGGGGGGGGGGAATACAAGCAACTGTGTAGATCTATGAGTATATGTATGCTTTGTATGATTTCTATGTTTGTTTACATGTTCTTACGTGATTATGGTGTTGAAACTAGTCAAAAAGTCCTTAAAATCGAGATTTGCATTAGGATGTATGAAACAAGTGTTAAACATATTATTACACACAAATCAATTCTAGAAAAATAACCAAGTTGGTTAATATGAACTCATTGGGCTAAAAATCCCATTTTTGGACTCAAAATGTTGAAAATATAAAGTTAAAGGGCCCAAAATGACAAAATACGAATTCTGATGGATGAAATGAGTCAAAACAGTTTCAATAAGGTATTTTTCTGGAAATATTCTCTTTGAAGGATTAAATGTGAAATTTTTAAGCATAATGGGCCAAAAATGAATTTTTCGGCCCAATAAAGCCCAATATGCGAGATTTTCAAATTAGGGGGGCTGAAACTGTGATTTTCTATAAAACAGGGGACTACTAGTGCTCCAAGTCCATTTCAAGGGTTAAAAATGCTTTTCATATTTAAAAGGGACCAAAAATGCAAAAATTTTCTATTTTGGGCCAAAAGTGTAAAAACTACGAACATAAGGGTTTCAGCCGAGAAAAATTTCATTTGGTGGACTAAAACTGTTTTTCAAATAACTTTGGGCTGAAAAATAACTTTTCTACAAGTTTTGATACTAAAGTGTCAAGAAAAATGGTTTGAGGACTAAAATAGAAATTTATTTTATACAAAGGGTTAAATGTGTAAATTATCCAAAAGAAAGGGGCTGCAATAATGAAACATCCTAATGTTTTAAATAATAAATCCGTCATGATGAAATACTAGCACCTCGACTATCGGCAAATTATAATACACCTTCAACACCAAAATCGTTATCAAACGAATTGATTCGGTCTCGAATCAATAGTGAATCCGAAATTACTAACACGACGAAACTTCAATACACACGCGGAAATTTCGGGAAGTCAATACACACGTGAGAATACACCAGACGTCGATACACCGTCTGTGGGCCCAAAAGTTTCAAATCATGTTTGTTGGGCCTAGCTAGCCCAATGGCATGATCTTTAGGCCCGAAGGAAACTCGCTTACATGTAGTTGGGTCTTATATGACCTAATTTCATGTAAAAGGACTTTTACAGGCTTTGTGCTGTTGGACCCCAAGGGCCCTCTGGTGCTGCTAGTAAGGTCGAGAATTCACCAAATGCGAGTCGGGCTAAGGGCCCTTCGCATTCATGATAGCCTTGAACGACTTACGGAAAATATCCGGGCTTCGCACCCTCTTTTCCTCCTCGGTTGTGGGGCTACATGAAGTCCGGGTGTTTGGATTAAGTGAATAGTGCGAGCGACGCCAAAGGGAATTGTTTGTATGGTTGTAAACTAGTCATTTTCATTAATGTGTGTTTATAACAATTCACAATCCATAATTAATCCAACGTCACCGGGACTCAACGAATACACCTGTCGTAACGAAATAACAAGACATAAATCATTTGATGCAAAGTATTAGGAAAACATCGGGTTTTCCTAGGGTTTTCAATTAATACACCTACGGGTTACATACCGAGTTTTACAAATCGTACTTTTACATTTATAGAAACAAACAAGCATACTTACGGATCTTCACACTTTTTATACTAATTTCTTTTCAGAAAATATCAGATTTTCTGGTGATTTTCAAAACAATACAAACCACTATATTTCAAACATTACTTATGAACTCACCAACATTTCATATGTTGACGTTTTTCAAAATACTTGTATTCTCAGGTAACAGGTAAACCGAAAAGGAAAAATGTACTCAGTAATGTCTTGCTGTCGTTTTAATTAGTACCGAACAATTTACTTTTGAGCATGTAATATTATGGATCAATGTACTGAATGTAAACGCTACCAGTTGTAATAATCCAATGCTTGGTATTGTATGATGTTATGTTTCATGTATATTCACTGTGATGGTATTCAATTGAGTCACAATAGCCCTCGGACGTTTCCGCCGTCTGGTTTGGGGGTGTGACAGGTTGGTATCAGAGCTCTGTTTATAGTGAACTAGCATATCTAACCATACATTGATATGCAACTATAAACCAAAAAAGGGACTAACATAACTCTGAACAAAACAAGTAAAACATAACAATAAAACAACCCTTCTTGCATTAGGAATAAGAACATAACGCCAAAGCAAACAAGATAACACTAGTATCCTGGTTAATTTAGGACTGTTCTTAGTGGTATCAAGAAGCGGATGTAGCCTGATCAACTACATTCCCTCCAAGGTATAACTAACACATGTTCTGATGAGATCGCGAGGTAGGGAACCTAAAAACAAACCCCTTTATCACCAAAAGGAGAATGTCTGTTTAGTCTGCAATAGTGGAAGAGGCATAGGATAATATTAGTGAACTTTTACATGTTTTGCTATGTGTTGCGAATCTATGATTGTATTCTAAATGATAGAAGTAGTTAAGTTCGTGCCATACACCTAGTCAGTAGGACCACAACCTCACGGAAACCACGTACACTCAACATCATTCCGTTTCGTGACAAGAAGATGCCTCACCGACCTACTCGCGGAAACCCTGGACCAACCCCACCCAAAGTTGACTCCACTGCATTCCAGGCGGCCGTGTCTCCTGCGGTCACCGCAGCTATGGCACAACTTCACCAAGGGAATAACGGAGGAGGCAATGGGCAAGGGGCCGGGAGTTCGAACAACAGGATGAATCAAGGACCCACCAAAACATGTACCTACAAGGACTTTACAAATTCCAAACCACGAACTTTTAACGGCACTGGAGGAGTGATCACTCTGAAGCGATGGATCGAGAAGGTGGAATCGGTATTCGAGATATGCGATTGTCCTGAGCAGATGAAAGTGAAGTTCGCGGCCTGCACTTTTGTCGATCAAGCGCTCACCTGGTGGAATGGACATGTGGAAGCCATGACACTCCCTGTAGCCAACTCCATGCCGTGGGCGGAGATGAAAGAAATGTTGATGGCTGAATACTGCCCACGAGGTGAGATTCAGAAAATGGAGCAGGAGCTGTGGAACCTCACTGTGCAGAATGCGAATATCGATGCCTACATATCGGGATTTAGTGAACTATCTCTCTTGTGCCCGGGTATGATCACCTCGGAAGGAAAGAAGATTGAGCGATTCATCTGGGGACTAACATCACCAATCCAAGGAAATGTGATAGCTGCAAACCCCGAAACATTTGACAGTGCAAAAAGATTGGCGAAGAAGCTGTATGACCATAACAACAAGAAGGGTGAGAAGCCAGCGGAGGCTGAAGGAAAGAAGGAAGGTGATGGCAAGAAAGGGAAGAACAACAAGAGGAAGGGGCGTCAGGGCCCCGAGACCTCTAAAAAGCAGCAGACAGTGGCAGTTAATGCTGTCACCGCACCGGTTCCAGGCACACCACATGCTCCAGCCTCAGCTGCTTCAAATGGTCCCAGACCTTATTCCGGTAATCTTCCCAAGTGCAACAAGTGCGGTTTCCATCACAATGGAGAATGCAAGGAGTTGCAGTGCACGAGTTGTAACCGAAGGAGACACACGGCGAAGTACTGCAGGACCTACCCTCCCCAGAACCAACAACAGGGAAACAGTAACAACAACAATCGCAACAACAACAACATCACTACCGGCGGCCACAATGCAGGGCCTAGCCACACCTGTTATGGGTGTGGGAGGACCGGGCATTTCCGCCGAGACTGCCCTAACAACAACAATCCAGGAAACGGAGGAACAGGAAGGATGCTGACCATGGGTCAGGGAGAGGCGATTCAGGACCCTGCTGTTGTTACCGGTACGTTTCCCCTAAACCACACCTATACATGCATCCTATTTGACACCGGAGTGGAGCGAAGTTTCGTAAGCAATAAGTTTAAACATTTATTAAAACAACAGCCCTAGAAGCTAAATGAAACCTTTATGGTGGGAATGGCCAATGGGAAAACCGAATCCACTGGGGAAATCTACATCGAATGTACCCTAACCCTCAATCAACACGTCTTTCGAATAGACTTAATGCCTGTATCAATTAGGAGTTTCGATGTGATTATTGGCATGGACTGGTTAAGCCCCCACCATGCTGAAATTATGTGACACGAGAAGGCCGTTCGCCTTCGCCTTCCTAATCACGAAACCCTAGTAATTTACAGAGACAAACCTAGCATAAACCTTCGCCTCGTCTCGTGCATCAAGGCACAAGAACATCTACGAAAGAACAATTTGGCGTTCCTGGATCACATAGTGGATAAAATCAAGGAAGAGGTTAACATTCAAGACATTCCCATAGCATGTGAGTTCCCAGACGTGTTTCTTGAAGATCTTCCAGGAGTACCCCTAGAGAGACAAGTGGAGTTCCAAATTGACCTCGTTCCAGGAGCAACTCCTCTCGCTAAATCACCCTATCGGCTAGCTCCTGCTGAAATGCAGGAATTGTCCAGCCAACTCAGTGAACTCTTGGACAAGGGATTCATCCGCCCTAGTTACTTGCCATGGGGAGCTCCAGTCCTCTTTGTCAAAAAGAAGGACGGATCTTTTAGAATGTGCATCGATTACAGAGAGTTAAATAAATTTACTGTTAAAAATCGCTACCCACTCCCACGAATCGATGATCTATTTGACCAGCTCCAAGGAGCTAGTTATTTTTCTAAGATAGATCTACGGTCCGGATACCACCAACTCAAAGTCCAGGAAGAGGATATTCCAAAAACTGCTTTCCGAACTCGCTACAGACATTATGAATTTGTCGTAATTCCCTTCGGTCTAACAAATGCCCCTGCCGCATTTATGGACTTGATGAACCGGATCTGTCAACCATTCCTCGACAACTTTGTCATCGTCTTTATTGATGACATTCTCGTCTATTCCCGAAGCGAAGAAGAGCATGGCCAACATCTCCGACAAATCCTAGAAACTCTGCGATCGGAAAAGCTATACGCAAAACTCTCCAAGTGTGAGTTCTGGCTCCGGAGTGTGAACTTCCTAGGTCATGTAGTTAGCCAAGATGGAATTCATGTGGATCCCTCTAAGGTCAAAGCTGTTGAAGGATGGGCAATCCCGACAACACCAATGGAAATCCGTCAATTCTTGGGTCTAGCAGGCTACTATAGGAGATTCATTTAAAACTTCTCTAAGATCGCCAAACCAGTTACCTCGCTTACACAAAAGGGCGTACCATTCAAATGGACGGACAAACAAGAAGTCGCATTCCGAACCCTGAAACAAGCTCTCTGTAGTGCCCTGGTACTATCACTACCGGAGGAAACAGAAGATTTCGTGGTCTACTGTGACGCGTCAAATCAGGGCTTAGGTTGCGTTCTCATGCAGCGTGGAAGGGTGATAGCTTATGCATCCCGCCAACTAAAGACGCACGAAGTGAACTATACGACCCATGACCTAGAATTGGGAGCCGTGGTCTTTGCCCTAAAAATTTGGAGGCATTACCTTTACGGTACGAAGTGCACCATCTTCACAGACCACAAGAGTCTACAGCATATCTTGAACCAGAAGGAGTTGAACATTAGGCAACGGAGATGGGTTGAATTACTAAACGATTATGAGTGTGAGATCAAGTACCACCCAGGCAAGGCCAACGTGGTAGCTGACGCATTAAGTCGGAAAGAGTACTCTAGTCGTCGTATGAAAACTCTCTCAATAACCATCCAATCTCACCTAGCCACTCAAATTGCAGTAGCCCAGTCAGAGGCCATGAAGACGGAAAATAGAGCAAGCGAAGCATTGCGCGGAATGGAGAAGAACCTTGAGGCAAAGGAGAGTGGAGTATACTATTTCATGAACCGTCTTTGGGTCCCTAAGCTCGGAGGATTTAGGGAGGTAGTTATGAAGGAAGCCCATAAGATGCGATACTCCGTTCATCCCGGCTCAAAAAAGATGTATTTGGATAATAAACAACACTATCGGTGGCCCAAAATGAAGGCGGAAATTGCCACCTATGTTAGTAAGTGCCTTACGTGTGCTAAGGTAAAGGTGGAGTACCAGAAGCCCTCAGGGTTATTACAGCAACCGGTAATCCCTGAGTGGAAATGGGAGGGGATTTCTATGGATTTCGTGACCAAGCTACCCAAGACATCGGATGGACTGGACACCATATGGGTAATAGTCGACCGACTGACAAAATCTGCCCATTTCCTGCCCATCAAGTAATCCTACAAGATGGAAAGATTGACACGTTTATACATTCGAGAAATCGTGAGACTCCACGGAGTACCAATGTCTAATATCTCGGATAGGGACAGTAGGTTCACTTGACGTTTTTGGGAATCTCTCCAGAAGGCACTGGGAACTCATCTCGACATGAGCACCGCTTATCATCCACAAACGGATGGTCAAAATGAACGAAGCATTCAAACGCTCGAAGACATGCTCCGCGCATGTGTGATAGACTTTGGGAAGTCTTGGGATACCCACTTACCCTTAGTCGAATTCTCATATAACAACAGTTACCATTCGAGCATCAAGGTCGCTCCTTTCGAAGCACTATACGGGCGTAAGCGTAGATCACCGTTATGTTGGGCTGAGGTGGTTGATACCCAACTAGCAAAAACACATACATCGGACAAGGCGCTAACGGGACAGGAGATCATTCGTGAAGCCACGGAAAAGATCGTTCAAATCAGAGCTCGGTTACAAGCATCGCGCGACCGACAAAACAGCTACGCCGATAAACGGCAAAAGCCCTTAGAATTTCAGGACGGGGATCGAGTACTGTTGAAAGTCTCACCTTGGAAAGGAGTTATTCGTTTCGGAAAACGGGGAAAACTGAACCCACGATACAATGGACCTTTCGAGATCGTCGCCCGAATTGGTCCAGTAGCGTATAAACTGCAACTACCCGTAGAACTAAACAGTGTACACCCCGTGTTCCATGTCTCTAATCTAAAGAAGTGTCTATCGGATGAAACACTCGTCATTCCCCTTGACGAGATCGAAATCAACGAGAATCTCCTGTTCGTTGAAGAACCGGTTGAAATCATGGACAGAGAGGTGAAGCGTACTAAGCAAAGTCGCATCCCGATCGTGAAAGTACGGTGGAACGCGAAGCGTGGGCCAGAATTCACATGGGAACCCGAAGACCAAATGAAGCAAAAGTACCCTCACCTATTCTAACATTATCAAATCTAGCTTTCAAACAGAATTTCGGGACGAAATTCCCTCTAACGATGGGATGATGTCACAACTAGAAATTTTGTGTCTTGTAATCACTACACTCAAGTAAAATGTAGAATCAAAAACTTAAGAGCATGTATGATGCTTACTCTATGACAACAAAACTTCAATCCAATACACCATACAAGTACTACAAATAGTCAACAAGCAATTGGAAACCCTAGAAGTTCTTGTTAGGTCCATTTGGGGCTAGGACTTCCTTATTGGACTCATTGGACCAATAAGCTTCCAATTTGACTATCATGGGATTAGAACCTTTAAATGGGATCCAATTGGACCCACTTTCATTTATTTCAACATTTTGGGCCATATTGGGCCTAGAATGAAATAAATTAAATATTATGAACCATAATTAACCTAAACTAGCCCAACAAAGTATAAAAATCATATTTATATTTTTTTAGGCCAAAAATCATCCAACCTAACTATAATATGGGCTTAGGGGCATTAAAGCCCAATAATCTCCTTTTTCTTTCAAAAATCTCGGCCCAAAGCCCAAATCCAAGAAGTGAAGAGTTGACTTAAGCCTTGCCACCTCACTTATACCTGACATACCTCCATGCATGGACCAACATGCATCTAGGATTGTCAACTCAACTCTCTCTCTCTCTCTCTTCTCTTCTTCTTGATCTCGGCTGAAAGCACCCACACACACACTTCCATCACTTTTTACTTAACAAACACTCTCAAGAACACCCTCACCTCTCTTCACTAAATTTTCGAGATTTAAGGGCATTTCAAGGAGATTTTTCACAAGAATCACCATCCAAGGTAAGTTTATCCTTAAATCTATGATCTAGGTTCCTTGATTTATCAAACATATCTTCTTAACTCATAAGAAATCATGATCTTGCATCCTAGAATCACCTCAAAGTCGAGATCTTCATCAAAGTGTGCTAGGGCCGAAAATCACCTCATTTTCTTCCATCTTTTCTCCAAAACCGAAACCACACCCAAAGGTGAGCTTCATACCCCCTATTTTTCGGTTTTTATAAGTTTTGTGGGGGGGGGGGGAATACAAGCAACTGTGTAGATCTATGAGTATATGTATGCTTTGTATGACTTCTATGTTTGTTTACATGTTCTTACGTGATTATGGTGTTGAAACTAGTCAAAAAGTCCTTAAAATCGAGATTTGCATTAGGATGTATGAAACAAGTGTTAAACATATTATTACACACAAATCAATTCTAGAAAAATAACCAAGTTGGTTAATATGAACTCATTGGGCTAAAAATCCCATTTTTGGACTCAAAATGTTGAAAATATAAAGTTAAAGGGCCCAAAATGACAAAATACAAATTCTGATGGATGAAATGAGTCAAAACAGTTTCAATAAGGTATTTTTCTGGAAATATTCTCTTTGAAGGATTAAATGTGAAATTTTTAAGCATAATGGGCCAAAAATGAATTTTTCGGCCCAATAAAGCCCAATATGCGAGATTTTCAAATTTTCTATTTTGGGCCAAAAGTGTAAAAACTACGAACATAAGGGTTTCAGCCGAGAAAAATTTCATTTGGTGGACTAAAACTGTTTTTCAAATAACTTTGGGCTGAAAAATAACTTTTCTACAAGTTTTGATACTAAAGTGTCAAGAAAAATGGTTTGAGGACTAAAATAGAAATTTATTTTATACAAAGGGTTAAATGTGTAAATTATCCAAAAGAAAGGGGCTGCAATAATGAAACATCCTAATGTTTTAAATAATAAATCCGTCATGATGAAATACTAGCACCTCGACTATCGGCAAATTATAATACACCTTCAACACCAAAATCGTTATCAAACGAATTGATTCGGTCTCGAATCAATAGTGAATCCGAAATTACTAACACGACGAAACTTCAATACACACGCGGAAATTTCGGGAAGTCAATACACACGTGAGAATACACCAGACGTCGATACACCGTCTGTGGGCCCAAAAGTTTCAAATCGTGTTTGTTGGGCCTAGCTAGCCCAATGACATGATCTTTAGGCCCGAAGGAAACTCGCTTACATGTAGTTGGGTCTTATATGACCTAATTTCGTGTAAAAGGACTTTTACAGGCTTTGTGCTGTTGGACCCCAAGGGCCCTCTGGTGCTGCTAGTAAAGTCGAGAATTCACCAAATGCGAGTCGGGCTAAGGGCCCTTCGCATTCACGATAGCCTTGAACGACTTACGGAAAATATCGGGGCTTCGCACCCTCTTTTCCTCCTCAGTTGTGGGGCTACATGAAGTCCGGGTGTTTGGATTAAGTGAATAGTGCGAGCAACGCCAAAGGGAATCGTTTGTATGGTTGTAAACTAGTCATTTTCATTAATGTGTGTTTATAACAATTCACAATCCATAATTAATCCAACATCACCGGGACTCAACGAATACACCTGTCGTAACGAAATAACAAGACATAAATCATTTGATGCAAAGTATTAGGAAAACATCGGCTTTTCCTAGGGTTTTCAATTAATACACCTACGGGTTACATACCGAGTTTTACAAATCGTACTTTTACATTTATAGAAACAAACAAGCATACTTACGGATCTTCACACTTTTTATACTAATTTCTTTTCAGAAAATATCGGATTTTCTGGTGATTTTCAAAACAATACAAACCACTATATTTCAAACATTACTTATGAACTCACCAACATTTCATATGTTGACGTTTTTCAAAATACTTGTATTCTCAGGTAACAGGTAAACCGAAAAGGAAAAATGTACTCAGTAATGTCTTGCTGTCGTTTTAATTAGTACCGAACAATTTACTTTTGAGCATGTAATATTATGGATCAATGTACTGAATGTAAACGATACCAGTTGTAATATTCCAATGCTTGGTATTGTATGATGTTATGTTTCATGTATATTCATTGTGATGGTATTCAATTGAGTCACAATAGCCCTCGGACGTTTCCGCCGTCTGGTTCGGGGGTGTGACAGGTACAAAGTGTAATTTTATGGGCTAGCATGAAATTCACATTTTCCTAAAGTAACTAAGATTGGGTATTTATAATGTATAGTTACTTTATAATTAATTATACTTTTAATGAGAATTTAAAGTCATATCCTACCCGTTCGGCTAACGACCCTCCACCGATCAAGGAAGCGGTGGGTGAGAGTGGACACCCATTAAGTCATAATTTTATAGGCAACAACCATATAGCCCCCTTATAGACTGGCTTCGTGAATGAGGCCTACTAACGGTAAGAACGACATATTCTTATACATATCTATATAATAAAATTATAATAATAGTATAAGTGTTGATTTTTAAACTTTTTAAAAATCTAAGGTTTAATTTGGAATTAAAGTATTAGAGTGTAAGACTTTTCAAATTCCAAAACTTGAGGGCAAGAATTGAAACTATTCCAAGTCTCTTCAATTTGTAACTTATGAGTTTTAATGGTTCATAAAAATGAAGACTCTTCATTTTATGAAACCTCTTTAGTTCTTTAATCATAATTTAAAGAAGTGACTTTTGGTTATCCATAACTTGAGGACAAGTTATGAACACCATCATTACAATTAAGATCATGAATTAAACACACATGGAGGTTACACATAATTCCTATGATCTTCTAAAAACTCATAAGAACACAAATTCATGCCAAGCAATTTCATGAATCATATTAACATATACAATTCTTGAAAATTGATAAAAGTCATGTGAAAATGGGTTAACATAATCATTATCATTTTGAAAAACAGTTTTTACAAGTCCAAAACAGATTGGGATAATGATTTTAATCCATTTCCAGCAACAAAACACGAAAAGATTGCCCAGCACGCACCTACTCGTCGAGTGCATGATCCTACTCGACGAGTAGAATGAATTTGTACATGGACTCGGCGAGTCCTCCCCGTGAACTCGGCGAGTCCAGTCGACAGTGAGCAGAATTTTCGATTTTCAAGAAGTTTTGCATCAAGTATACAGAAAACAATCCTAGTCTCTGATACCACTGATGGGTTTTGAGCATTCTAACACTTCCTAAGTGTACATGCAACCCTAATATCCTTGAATCTATGTTTTCTCTATATACATGCAAATTTCTTTTCAAGGTTATTTCCTAACTAGCATGGCATGGGGAATATATGAAACATAAAAACTAGTAGAAATACATACCTTGTTGTTGCTTGGATTCCTTCAAGACTTTGTGAGCCTAGCACCCCAAATGTTGTGCCTCAAATGCTTCACACAACACCACAAAACTTGGAATAACTTAAGAGAATACTTCTAGCACTCAAAATCGGTTATGCCCTCTCTAGTAACACTAGGTCACGATTTTGCTAGCCAAAGGGTTCCTTTTATAGTGGTGTCACAATTAGGGTTTCATTAAGAAGACCCATAATTGTCATGACTCTTCATTTCTCATGACCCATGGGTTTGTAACTCCCATGGACTATCCATGGAGCTCCAAATGGTTACATCCATAACCCATAAACCATGGATCATTAATCCACCATAAAAGAATTGATGATTATCATAATCAACCCTATCTATTTAATTAGTCTCACTTTGATCACCAAATTAATACTAGATTAATACTTGATCAATACTAATTAAATAACACTATTATTAATATATTAGAACTTATAATATATTAATAATCATAAGTGCCATATTCTCTCATTTAGTCTATCCAAGTATTGCAATGCCATGCAACCTAAATGGACCATGCCGGGTCGGATCAAGTACATACCAAATAGAGTTATGGACTTAGACACTATATTCAACACGAAGACCACTGCCCCCATCTCGAGATCATGTGTGGTGTAATTTACTTCATGCGTCTTTAGCTGCCTGGAGGCGTAAACTAGCACCTTTCCATGCTGCATAAGGTCACAACCTAACCCATGCTTCGAAGCATTGTATTAGATTACGAAGTCTTCGGTTCCTTGTAGTAAGGATAGCACTGGTGCACTACAGAGGGCTTGCTTAAAGGTTTGGAAGGCAGCCTCTTACTTTTCCGTCCAGTTGAAAGGAACACACTTTTGTGTCAATGTGGTGTTGGGTTGGGCTATCTTGGAAAAATGTTGGATAAACCTTTGGTAGTATCCTGCGATACCCAATAATTGACAGATTTTTGTTGGTGTTTTCGGAATCGCCTAGCCTTCAGTGACTTTAATCTTGGAAGGATATACATGAATCCCTTCCTTGCTGACTACATGACCCAAAAAGTTTACACTGCGGAGCCAGAACTCGCATTTGGAGAGCTTTGCATATAATCTTTCAGCTCTTAGGGTTTCCAAGATTTGACGGAGGTGTTGACCATGCTCTTCTTTGCTTCTAGAGTAGATAAGAATATCATCGATGAAGACAATCACGAAATTATCAAGGAATGGGTGGCAAACTCGATTCATGAGGTCCATAAATGCAGCGGGAGCATTTGTTAGACCGAAGGGCATCACAACAAATTCGTAATGTCCGTATCGTGTTCGAAAAACATTTTTTGGAATGTCCTCTTCCCGGACTCGGAGTTGATGATAACTGGATCTTAGATCTATTTTTGACAAATAACTAGCTCCTTGAAGCTGGTCAAATAGATCATCGATTCCTGGAAGTGGATACCGATTTTTGATGGTGAGCTTGTTTAATTCCTTATAATCGATGCACATTCTGAAGCATCCATCCTTTTTCTTGACAAATAAGATTGGATCTGTTCTGGATGAGAAGCTTGGTCGGATGAACCCTTTGCTCAGGAGCTCGCTTAGTTGGCTGGATAACTCCTGCATTTTGGCGAGAGCTAACCTATAGGGTGATTTGGAAATTAAAGTGGCTCCTGGTAATAGGTCGATCCAAAATCCAACCTGTCTTTCTGGGGGTATTCCCGGAAGGTCTTCTGGAAATACATCCGGGAATTCGCATGCTACTGGGATGTCTTTAATGTTTACTTCTTCTGTGGTCTTATCCACAACATGAGCGCGGAATGCGTAGTTGTTCTTGTGTAGGCACTTTTATGCCTTGATGCATGAGATAAGGAGAAGATTGGCGCCAAGTTTATGACCATAGATCATTAGGGTTTCGTGATTGGGGAGATGAAGGTGAACGACCTTCTCGCGACACATAATATAATCATGATGAGGGCTTAACCAATCTATGCTGATTATCACATCAGAACTCCTAATATTTACCAGCATCAAGTCTATTTAAAATTAGTGATTGCTTAGTGTTAATGTGCACCCTACATAGACATCTTTGGTTGTTTCAGTTTTCCCATTAGCCATCTTTACCATGAAGGCTTCGTTGAGCTTCTAGGGTTGTTGATTTAGTAAGTGTTTGAATTTATTACTTATGAAGCTTTGCTCCGCCCCGCTATCGAATAAGATGCATGCGTATGTGTTGTTAAGTAGGAACGGACCAGTAACAACTGTTAGGTCCTGAACTGCTTCACCTTGACCCAGTGCCGATACCTGTGACATCCCCAAAATCTCGGCCAGAAACGACCGATTTTCATTTATGCTTTTAAATATTTTCAGAGTAAATCCTTTTGATTTGAAAGAGTTGCGGAATTTGTTCCCAAAAACAAAACATGATAAAACATTGTTTACCGAAGCATTTCATAAAAGAAATGTATTTTCATTATAATCAAAACTCGGGGTGTCATGTTCCGATACAGACCAATAAGCATAAACGAATACATTACAAGTCATATAACAAATATAAACATATGCAGACTTGTAAACAAAACAACTTGATGGTTCATCCATCTCATGCCCTTCCGCCACTACCTGTAATACAATTTAAAACTGAGTGGGTCAGGCTTGGGAGCCTGGTGAGCATATAGGGTTTTCAACCCACAATAAATATCATATTTAATTTTCACCAACCAACAATAACCCAATTACCCATTCCCGTTATTCTCACTTTAATGTCCCTAAAACAACTAACATAAGGGACCTAGTCTAAGAATATTTCATCGGGGCGACAACACATGCTTCGGGGGTACCTCAGCAATATAAGTCAAATAAGGCAACCATGAGGGGGATGGAGTACAGCGAATGAACACCCAAGTTCATTAACACCTACAGGTGGCGAACCTGCTAATGTTTCCACAAGACTGTCTAGAATAGCCAGTGGTCGTCATCTAAACTCCGCTAGATGACTCAATCAAACAACAACGAGGCCTCTCATCTGTTTATTACACACCAACTGTCTACCCATGTTCTACCCAACATATTAGTAGATAAAAATATACATTTGTATACATAGTTTAAAGAAAACCTGTATAGCATGCTTTAATCAACACATATATCACATAACAGATGAGGCACACACACACATAACACATATCTCATAAAGAAATAAGCAGATCTATAAGATAGAAGAGAGTGAATACTCATTCACACATAACACAACCAAATATATACACATAGCACGTATTTTTATATAAAATACTTCGTATTATTGTATTAGAAGAAATAACTACACACTCACTTGATCAGAAGATGATCGGACAGCACTACGGCTTATAGAAGTAGTAATCCACAGCAGATCTGGAAGATCTTCTCGAAAATCGAACTTCTCGCGGGCAGAGCTTCGACTCGGGAACCGCACTTTTCGGGATCTTCAGGATCTCGGGACTTGCCTCGGGGCTAGAGTATGATACCGGGACTTCGGGGTAGCTTCGGGGGTTTTTGCACAGAGCTTCGACACGAAAACGAGAGGGAATTGGCAAAAATACCCGGAACCCTCGCATCCTATTTATAGGAGGCTGGAGACTCGGAGTACGCGGGGCGTACTGCGTTACGCGGGGCGTACTGCCCAAAACGTCATTGCTTACGTATCCGAAGTGCTCGAGTGCGAGTGTCGACATCCCTCGGAGTACGCTGGGCGTACTCGAGTACGCGGGGCGTACCTCGGATCAGATCGGTGACTCCTTCGGATAATGCTTCCGAATTTTGATTTAAATATAAATACAAAATGATTAATAAACTTCGGAAATTCATAACTTCTTCATACGAACTCCGTTTTCGACGTTCTTTATATCCACGGAAAGGTGAGACCATGCTCTACGACTTTTGTTTAGACTCCGTCGGCTAATTTTGACTTTATTTTTATTAATTATTTTTAATAGGCCGGGACAGAAACTTTCGTTATAAATTCATAACTTCTTCGTTTGACGTCCGTTCTCGCCTAACTTTTTATCGTTTCAATACCAACAATGAGATCTTCGATTCTCATTTAGATTGCTTCGGCTAACAACCGCTCGATCTCAAATCGAGTAAAACAGGCTGTATATCGCTAAGCCGGAACTTCGATAAATCATAACTTCCTCATACGAAGTCAGATTTGGGCGTTCTATATATATTCGGAAACCTCGTTTCAACTACTACAACATTAACCAAATATATTAAGTTTATTTTACACTTAAATTTTGACGCTTATTTTTATTCTTAATTAATCAAACCACATAATTAAGCAATTAAGCACAAAACACACAATACTCAAATAATACAATCTTATTATTTCAAAACGGGTTACAGAGGTTAACCTAGACTATTACATTGCTACAAATGGCAAGCCCGGAAACACAGGCGTTACAATTCTCCCCACCTTAGAATGATTCCGTCCCCGGAATCACACATCAACAAACAAATGCGGATAGCGACTCAACATGTCGCTCTCCGTCTCCCAAGTGAGATTCGGCCCATTCGTGTGTTTCCATCGGACAAGCACTAACCCAACCATTTTGCGTCGCAACTTCTTAGTCTTTCGGTCAACAATTGCCTCTGGTTCTTCAATCAACCTTTTGTTCTCATCAATTCTCAATTCAGAAATTGGAATTATATCGGGAACTTCTCCCGTGAACTTCCTCAAATAACACACATGAAAGGTGTTGTGAATTCCATTCAGTTCTTCGGGTAATTCGAGCTTGTAAGCTTGATTCCCAATCCTCTGAAGGACTTTAAAAGGTCCAATAAACCTTGGACTCAACTTTCCCCTTTTACCAAATCTTATAAGTCCCTTCCATGGCGAGACTTTAAGCAAAACCGAATCTCCAACCTCAAAAGTCATCGGTCTTCGCTTCTTGTCAGCATAGCTCTTTTGACGATCTTGAGCTGCTAACATTCTTTCCCTAATTATTTTCAACTTTTCAGCAGTTTGATGAACCAACTCCGGTCCCATAAACTGCTTTTCCCCAGCCTCAAGCCAACAAGACGGCGTACGACACTTCTGTCCATACAAAGCTTGATAAGGTGCCATCTTAATGCTCGAGTGAAAACTATTATTATAGAAAAATTCTACCAACGGTAAATGTTCATCCCAATTACCTAGGAATTCCAAGGTACATGCTCTCAGCATATCTTCAAGTGTTTGTATTGTTCTTTCACTCTGACCATCAGTCTGCGGATGGTAAGCTGTGCTTAAACATAACTTGGTACCCATTTCCTCTTGTAGACTTTTCCAAAACCTTGAGGTGAAACGGCTATCACGATCCGATACAATCGTTAACGGAACACCGTGAAGCCTCACAATTTCCTTCACGTAAGAATTCGCAAGCTTTTCCATAGACCATTTCTCCCTGGCCGCTATGAAATGCGCACTCTTAGTGAATCGATCAACGACCACCCAAATCATGTCGTGACCATTCTTTGTTCTGGGCAGTTTAGTGACAAAATCCATAGCAATGTCTTCCCACTTACCCATAGGCACAGGCAATGGTTCTAAACTCCCGTAAGGTTTCTGATGTTGTGTCTTGACTCTCGCACAAGTCACACACTCGGCCACATACTTTGCAACATCAAGCTTCATCGTCGGCCACCAGTAGTAGGGTTTCAGGTCCCTATACATTTTAGTGCTACCCGGATGAATCGAGTACATGGTCTTGTGAGCTTCTTCCATCAGAAGATCCCTAATTCCTCCTGACTTAGGTACCCAAATACGATCTTGGAATACCTTCAGTCCATGACCGTTAGTACCAAACACCAACGTTTTACCCAAACGTTCCTCCTTTCGGTCATTTTTCTCAGAAGCCTCCTCTTGAGCTTTCCTTATACTTTCCACAATAGTCGAGACAACTTCAATTTTCAACGCTCTTGGCCTCTTCTTTTCAAGATTGACTTTCCGACTGAGAGCATCAGCAACAACATTAGCTTTACCGGGGTGGTAAAGTATCTCGCAGTCGTAGTCTTTAAGTAATTCTAGCCAGCGTCGTTGCCTCATATTCAATTCTTTCTGATTAAAGAGGTATTGGAGACTCTTATGATCAGTGAAAAGTTTGCACTTCGTGCCATAAAGGTAATGCCTCCATATTTTTAGAGCGAAAACTACCGCTGCCAACTCCAAATCATGAGTCGGGTAATTCTTTTCATGCTCTTTCAGCTGTCGAGACGCATATGCTATCACCTTTTCTCTTTGGGTCAAAACACAACCCAATCCAACACCAGACGCATCGCTATAAACAGCGAAGTCTTCAACTCCATCGGGTAGAGAAAGTATCGGTGCCTCGCATAGCTTCTTCTTTAACTTCTCGAATGCTTCTTTATGCTTCTCACTCCAAGCATAAGTAGCTCCTTTGTGGGTCAAAGCTGTTAATGGAGTAGCAATCGAAGAAAAGCCTTGGATAAACCTTCGGTAATATCCGGCTAATCCTAAAAAGCTTCGAATCTCCGTGGGACTTTTCGGTTGTTCCCACTTCATCACAGCTTCGATCTTCGCTGGATCAACCATTATCCCTTCTTGGTTGACCACGTGACCCAAGAATTGGACCTCACGAATCCAAAAATCACATTTGGAGAACTTTGCATAAAGCTTCTCCTTCTTCAAAACTTCTAACACTTCTCGCAAGTGTCTGCCATGCTCCTCCTGGCTTTTCGAGTAGATCAGAATGTCGTCTATGAATACTATCACGGATTTATCAAGGAAAGGATTACAAACCCTATTCATCAAATCCATGAACGCTGCTGGAGCATTGGTTAGTCCAAACGACATAACCAAGAACTCGTAGTGTCCATATCTAGTTCTGAATGCAGTCTTCTCGATATCTTGCTCTCTTACTTTCAGCTGATGATATCCTGACCTAAGATCGATCTTCGAGAAATAGCTCGAACCTTGCAATTGATCAAACAGGTCATCAATCCTCGGCAACGGATATCTATTCTTTATTGTTGCCTTGTTCAGCTCTCTGTAATCGATGCACATTCTCATACTTCCATCTTTCTTCTTTACAAATAACACCGGAGCTCCCCAGGGCGATGAACTAGGTCTAATGAAACCTTTGTCCAATAACTCCTGAAGTTGCATCATCAGCTCCTTCATCTCCGTCGGTGCTAATCGATAAGGTGCTTTTGCTATTGGCGTGGTTCCTGGTAACAAGTCTATTCTGAACTCCACTTGTCTATCAGGTGGTAATCCAGGAAGATCCTCGGGAAATACTTCCGGATAATCACACACCACTGGAATACTCTGCATCACCTTCTTTTCTTTCTTAGCATCAATCACGAATGCTAAATATGATGTACATCCCTTGGTCAAACACTTTCTGGCTTTCATTAGAGAAATGATTCCAGAATTCACTCTGCGTTTGTCCCCATACACCATAAACGAATCTTTTCCAGGCGGGTTTACTTTAACTATCTTCTTCTTGCATAAAATTTCGGCATCATTGGCGCTAAGCCAATCCATTCCCAACACGATGTCGAAACCATTAAGTTCGATAGGCAATAACGCCTCGTGAAACTTATTCCCATTCAGATCAATTAAGATGCTTTTCATACGATGGCTAACAGGTACAAACTTGCCACTAGCTACTTCGACTAATAAAGCATTATTTAGTCTATCAACAGGCAAAGCTAGCTTTCTACCAAACTCATGCGAAATAAAGGAGTAGTTGGCTCCAGAATCAAACAATATATGAGCAGGTAATTCGTTTACGAGAAAGGTACCTGAAGCGACATCAGCTTCATCTTTCGCAGCCTCAAGTGTCATCTGGAAGGCTCTCGCCTTCGGCTTTGGTGGAATGTTGGGCCTAGCTGCCTCCTTCTTCTTCGGACAGTCTTTCAAAATATGCCCCTCTTCATTACACCCAAAACACATCCTTTTGTTGTTCGGACATTCATTGGCAAAATGTCCAACCTTTCCACACTTGTAGCAGGTTACATCCTCGCTACATTTCCCAAAGTGCTTTTTCCTACACTTATCACACCACTTCGCTTCGCCTCCTTTTCCTCCAAACTTTTTCGAATCAGATTTCGAAAATTTGCTTCTTTTACCGGAACCAGATGTTCCCTCAAACTTTCTTTTCTCACCAACCTCAACCTTGTCGGTGGTTCTTCCCTTTATCATGTTCTCCACAGACTTGGCAGCCCAGATAGCTGCCTCTAGAGTAAGTGCCTGACGTACTGGCACCTCATACTCCCATGGAAGTCCCTTCGCATACCGGTCCACCTTTGTCAACTCGTCTGGGACGATACGCAAGGCAAACTCCATCTTATCGGTGAAGTTATTGGTGTATTCATCAACTGACATGCTACCTTTCGTCCATGTCAAAAACTTATTCTCCAACTCCAACATATTTTGAGCCGAACAAAACTTGCGCTTAAACTGCACCAAGAATTCTGCCCATGACAATTGCAGTGGCTCGCTAGGGCTTAAGGTCTTCCCTAGAGTGTTCCACCAACGAACGGCTCCACCTCGGAATTGTCGCACGGCATAGATAGTCTGCAACTTGCCTCTACAGCCACATGTCATAAAGGCTAACTCCATTTCGGAGATCCAATCCATAACCCCAATCGGATCCTCCTTTCCATTGAAGGTCGATGGTTTACAAGTCAAAAAGTCCTTGTACTTGCATCCCATTCCATCATGGTTATCTTGCCTAACTATCGGTGGGTTGGCTTGACCAATAGACCCACTGAAGTTTCCTCCTTCTGAGTGCCCTTCATTCAGTTCAGGCTCTTCCACACGAATCGACAGTTCTTCACGATTTTGTTGAAGCAACCGTCTAGTTTCATCCATCTGACGATCCAACATCGTCTGAATCATCAATTGCACACCAGCCATGGTTATTGGCTCAGGTGCTGCTGCTACGACAGGTATTGGCTCAATCACTGGTGGTTGATTCCTGTTTTCGTCAGCATTTCCAACTCCACTTCTTGTTCTCACCATTTTGATCTACACCGAATAAGGTGAAATTAGATCCTCAATCATGATAGATATTCAAATCATCCTTATCACTCCGAAACGTTTACATGCTAGTTCTAATATCGTAGACGTACGCTTAGAATCCTACACACATAAGGTTTCTAGATCCGGTCGGCAACAGACCATAGATCCGAACAAATAATATCATATATGGCAACATATAACATTTAGCACATAAAGCATTTTAGGCAACTTTCCTAAAATAAACTAGTGCTCGTGTCTAAACCACAACAGACACACATCTCAAAACTTCACTTAGCATTCTAAGTTTAAGTCTAGAAATCCTACAAATTCCTAGTTCGCTTAAACTAATGCTCTGATACCAACGGTGACATCCCCAAAATCTCGACCAGAAACGACCGATTTTCATTTATGCTTTTAAATATTTTCAGAGTAAATCCTTTTGATTTGAAAGAGTTGCGGAATTTGTTCCCAAAAACAAAACATGATAAAACATTGTTTACCGAAGCATTTCATAAAAGAAATGTATTTTCATTATAATCAAAACTCGGGGTGTCATGTTCCGATACAGACCAATAAGCATAAACGAATACATTACAAGTCATATAACAAATATAAACATATGCAGACTTGTAAACAAAACAACTTGATGGTTCATCCATCTCATGCCCTTCCGCCACTACCTGTAATACAATTTAAAACTGAGTGGGTCAGGCTTGGGAGCCTGGTGAGCATATAGGGTTTTCAACCCACAATAAATATCATATTTAATTTTCACCAACCAACAATAACCCAATTACCCATTCCCGTTATTCTCACTTTAATGTCCCTAAAACAACTAACATAAGGGACCTAGTCTAAGAATATTTCATCGGGGCGACAACACATGCTTCGGGGGTACCTCAGCAATATAAGTCAAATAAGGCAACCATGAGGGGGATGGAGTACAGCGAATGAACACCCAAGTTCATTAACACCTACAGGTGGCGAACCTGCTAATGTTTCCACAAGACTGTCTAGAATAGCCAGTGGTCGTCATCTAAACTCCGCTAGATGACTCAATCAAACAACAACGAGGCCTCTCATCTGTTTATTACACACCAACTGTCTACCCATGTTCTACCCAACATATTAGTAGATAAAAATATACATTTGTATACATAGTTTAAAGAAAACCTGTATAGCATGCTTTAATCAACACATATATCACATAACAGATGAGGCACACACACACATAACACATATCTCATAAAGAAATAAGCAGATCTATAAGATAGAAGAGAGTGAATACTCATTCACACATAACACAACCAAATATATACACATAGCACGTATTTTTATATAAAATACTTCGTATTATTGTATTAGAAGAAATAACTACACACTCACTTGATCAGAAGATGATCGGACAGCACTACGGCTTATAGAAGTAGTAATCCACAGCAGATCTGGAAGATCTTCTCGAAAATCGAACTTCTCGCGGGCAGAGCTTCGACTCGGGAACCGCACTTTTCGGGATCTTCAGGATCTCGGGACTTGCCTCGGGGCTAGAGTATGATACCGGGACTTCGGGGTAGCTTCGGGGGTTTTTGCACAGAGCTTCGACACGAAAACGAGAGGGAATTGGCAAAAATACCCGGAACCCTCGCATCCTATTTATAGGAGGCTGGAGACTCGGAGTACGCGGGGCGTACTGCGTTACGCGGGGCGTACTGCCCAAAACGTCATTGCTTACGTATCCGAAGTGCTCGAGTGCGAGTGTCGACATCCCTCGGAGTACGCTGGGCGTACTCGAGTACGCGGGGCGTACCTCGGATCAGATCGGTGACTCCTTCGGATAATGCTTCCGAATTTTGATTTAAATATAAATACAAAATGATTAATAAACTTCGGAAATTCATAACTTCTTCATACGAACTCCGTTTTCGACGTTCTTTATATCCACGGAAAGGTGAGACCATGCTCTACGACTTTTGTTTAGACTCCGTCGGCTAATTTTGACTTTATTTTTATTAATTATTTTTAATAGGCCGGGACAGAAACTTTCGTTATAAATTCATAACTTCTTCGTTTGACGTCCGTTCTCGCCTAACTTTTTATCGTTTCAATACCAACAATGAGATCTTCGATTCTCATTTAGATTGCTTCGGCTAACAACCGCTCGATCTCAAATCGAGTAAAACAGGCTGTATATCGCTAAGCCGGAACTTCGATAAATCATAACTTCCTCATACGAAGTCAGATTTGGGCGTTCTATATATATTCGGAAACCTCGTTTCAACTACTACAACATTAACCAAATATATTAAGTTTATTTTACACTTAAATTTTGACGCTTATTTTTATTCTTAATTAATCAAACCACATAATTAAGCAATTAAGCACAAAACACACAATACTCAAATAATACAATCTTATTATTTCAAAACGGGTTACAGAGGTTAACCTAGACTATTACATTGCTACAAATGGCAAGCCCGGAAACACAGGCGTTACAATTTCCAAAGTGGGTTAGATCTGATCCCACATCGGCTGGGAAGGAGAACTAAGCATTCCTTAAAAGGGGTGTGGATACCTTCCCTAACACAACGCGTTTTAAAGCCGTGAGGGCAGCAGATCCCATAAGAACTCTGCAGTTAAGCGTGCTCGGGCGGGAGTAGTACCAGGATGGGTGACCCCCTGGGAAGTCCTCGTGCCGAGTGGCCCAAAGCGGACAATATTGTGATACGTGCCAGAGGGGGATGTTACAAATGGTATCAGAGCTAGGGCACGGGTCGATGTGTTCGACAGGGACGTCGAACCCTATAATGGGGGGTGAAAGTGGGTTAGATCTGATCCCACATCGGCTGGGAAGGAGAACTAAGCATTCCTTAAAAGGGGTGTGGATACCTTCCCTAACACAACGCGTTTTAAAGCCGTGAGGGCAGCAGATCCCATAAGAACTCTGCAGTTAAGCGTGCTCGGGCGGGAGTAGTACCAGGATGGGTGACCCCCTGGGAAGTCCTCGTGCCGAGTGGCCCAAAGCGGACAATATTGTGATACGTGCCAGAGGGGGATGTTACAATACCCTTCTTGATGTTCCCGCCCACTGGTTGTTTGCTTTGGGGAAGTCGCGCTTAAAATGCCCGGTTCCTCCACACCCATTGTAACACCGTAAAATTCAAAACAACTTTTCACATTTTTAAAACACGTTTTACCAAACATTTAACAACAAAATCCCATTGTGTCATTACTTTGGTTCATAAAATATTTCCCAAGATCAAAATACATAAAAATCCATGTGTGTGTACGAATCATGCTGGCGCCTTCCCACGATCATCACTGGTACCTGAAACACATAACACATAACACTGTAAGCGTAAAGCTTAGTGAGTTCCCCAAAATACCATACATAACACATACTAGCCACTCGAGGCAATAACTCTGTGGGTTCGTGGGCCCTAACTCTGTGGACCCTCTGGTCCTAACTCCGTGAACCTTTCGGTTCTAACTCTGATATACTCTGATATAAATCACATAGAAACAATGCAGTACAACACATCACATAATAGCATACGATAACTCTGGCACATAACTCTAATTACCACTCCAAGTAAAGTATAGTGAGAAGACTCACCTTAGATGTCCTGGTAAATCACTGACTCGGTAGAAATACGATCTAGCCGCCGCCTAAACACGTAAAGTAATACTCTCATAAATATAACTCTCAGAACTAGACTCCACTCTCTCTAGGCACCCTCAGAAGGGTAAAAGACCATTTTACACCTCGTTTGGCTCAAAGGCCCTCATTGTTGACCAAACCCTAAAAGTCAACGAAAGTCAACGGTCAAACTGTGACCCGACTCGGCGAGTGAACTTGGGCAACTCGGCGAGTCCACCTGTGTCCAATTAACTCTTTAGTTCCATTTAACACGTCGAGTCCCTCCCTTTACTCGACGGGTCCCCATGTAAGAATCGCAGGGCCACCCCGACTCAACTTGCCGTGTCTCAAGAATAATTCGGCGAGTACATGCCATGCACAAACTCCATTGGGCTCCTGAGGTCAGATCTGTTCCTCCAATCCATAGATCTGGCCTTCCCAAGCATAATAATCACGTAAAGTCCAGACCTTGACACCCATATATCATCTAGATGGTTTCATTTGGTGATTTAGCCCCAAAAATGACATTCTAAGCTCATGACTCCCAAGATAATTCCTAAAGCTCCAAGGGTTAAGGTATCAAGACCTCTTTGAGTCCAGATCCAAAGCATAAACTCGATAAGGGACCAATTGCTCCACATAATCCTCCTCAAAAGAGTTTAGAAAACCCTAACTCTAAGAATCAATACCAAAACTGAAGAAGGTCCGAATAAATACATCAAGTTGAAGACTCTGGACTCTGAAACCACTAGAATCACACCTCCTTCAGACTCCTCTTGCTCTTGATCACCTTCTTCTTGCTAAACCAAAGATAGAAAGATCAACTATGGCTTCTCCTTCCTCCCAAACGATCTAGCTCACTTAGGGTGCTCTCAAGGGACTGGTAGCCGCAATGGGGGACTATGAGTGCCGTTAAATAGGCTCCAACCCCAAAGGATTAGGGTTTCGTTAAACAGCACGGACTCGCTGAGTCCACTAATGGACTCGTCGAGTCCAGTCGTGAACCCGGATGATAATCCGCGACCCTACTCGATGAATCTAAGCATCAACTCGTCGAGTTCCTTCACAAATTCCAAAAATAATATATTAGAATAATATACCTGGGAATCCGGATGTTACAATTCTCCCCCACTAGAATCAGACTTCTCCCTCGAAGTCTCATTCTGCAAACAACTCTGGATGCTGCTCATGCATCTCGCGCTCCGGCTCCCAAGTCAGCTCTGACCCTTTCCTTTGCTGCCACTATACCTACACCAGAGGCACTTCCTTGTTCCTCAGAACCTTGACCTTCCGATCTCTAATTGCCACTGGTCTCTCAACGTAGTTCAGGCCTACATCCACCTGAATATCCTCTAACGGTACCACTGCTGACTCGTCGGCTATACACTTTCTCAACTGCAACACGTGAAAAGTGTCGTGAATCTGACCCAACTCCGCGGGTAGCTCGAAACGGTAGGCTACACTGCCTACTCTCGCGATCACCCTGAAAGGTCCAATATACCGAGGCCCTAACTTGCCCCTCTTCCTAAATCGGATCACTCCTTTCCAAGGAGAGAACTTCAAGAGTACGAAGTCACCGACCTGTAACTCGAGCTCGGACCGACGCCTATCCGCATAACTCTTCTAACGACTCTGAGCGGTCAACAACCTCTGTCTGACCTGCTGTATCTACTCAGTTGTTTGAAGCACAATCTCCGTACTACCCATCACACGTTGCCCTACCTCTCCCCAACAAATGGGGGTCTGACACCTCCTCCCAAACAACAGCTCAAAGGGTGGCATACCAGTGCTCGAATGATGGTTGTTGTTGTAGGAAACTCTGCCAAAGGCAAATATGTGTCCCAACTCCCATCGAAATCCAATACACACGCTCGGAGCATGTCCTCGAGTGTCTGGATCGTCCGCTTGATGTACCCGTCAGTCTGTGGGTGGTATGCGGTACTAAAATGCAGCCTCGCACCCAACTCTTCATGAAATTTCTTCCAGAATCTGGAAGTGAAACGCACATCTCGATCTGAGACAATTGAGATTGGCACTCCATGCTGTGATACCACCTCCCTCACGTACATCTCTGCCAATTTCTCTGCGGAAGAGCTCTCATTGATAGCAAGGAAATGAGCGCTCTTCGTCAACCGGTCTACAATCACTCAAATTGCATCGACGCCCGTCGCAGTCCTTGGCAATTTGGTGATAAAGTCCATAGTAATCTGTTCCCACTTCCACTCAGGAACCTCTAATGGCTGTAACTTACCACGCGATCTCTGGTGTTCGGCCTTAACCCGACGACAGGTTAGGCACCTCTCAACGAACCACGCAACGTCCCTCTTCATACAGGGCCACCAATACTCCCTCTTTAGGTCCAAATACATCTTAGTGGCCCCGGGGTGGATCGAGAACTTCGATCGATGTGCCTCTTCCATCAAAATGGTACGCATTCCGCCCACAAAAGGTACCCAAATCCGAACCTGAAATGTCATAAGTCCCCGGCTATCAGTAACGAACTCCGATACCAGCCCGATAACTCGCTCCCTCTTTTGGTTTTCTGGTCTCACAGCCTTGGCCTGGGCCCCTCGAATGGTGTCCAACACCGGAGTCATCACTGTCAATCTCATACAAACGTCTCGCATCGGGACGCTCTCCGTCCTACGGCTCAAGGCATCGACTACCACGTTAGCCTTACCCGGGTGGTACAGGATCTCACAATCATAATCTTTTACCACATCCAACCATCTCCTCTGCCGCATGTTCAGGCTGGGCTGATCCATCAAGTACTTCAGGCTCTTATGATCCGTGTATATGGTACACCGGACCCCATACAGATAGTGACGCCAGATCTTGAGGGCGAACACCAATGCCCCCAACTCTAAATCTTGGGTGGGATACCTTGCCTTATGAGGCTTCAGCTGCCTCGATGCATATGCTATCACGTGCCCCTCTGCATAAGCACCGCTCCCAACCCTGATATCGACGCATCACAACATACCACGAAGTCCTCCATTCCCTCCGGAAGGGCTAACCCCGGGGCTTCGCATAACCTCTGACGAAGTATCTCAAAGGAGGCCTGCTGCTCTGGGCCCCATGAGAATGCAATGCCCTTCCGAGTCAACTTGGTGAGTGGCACGACGATCTTGGAGAAATCTCTGATAAATTTCTGATAATAGCATGCCAATCCTAGGAAACTCCTGATCTCTGTAGGTGACCTCGGCACCTCCCAACTCATCACCGCCTCAATCTTGGCCGGATCGACCAATATCCCTTTCTGATAATAGCATGCCAATCCTAGGAAACTCCTGATCTCTGTAGGAACTGGACCTCTCATAACCAAAAATCACACTTGGAGAATTTGGCGTAAAGCCTCTCCGATCTCAAAACTCCGAGGATCTCTCTCAGATGTTCCTCATGCTGTTCTTTGGATCTCGAATACACCAATATGTCATCAATGAACACGATCACCGAGATATCCAACATCGGCCTACACACTCTGTTCATGAGGTCCATGAACACCGCCGGCGCATTGGTGAGCCCGAAAGGCATCACCACGAACTCGTAATGCCTGTAACGAGTCCTGAACGCTGTCTTCTGGATGTCCTCATCTCGCACCCTCACCTGATGATATCCTGACCTCAAATCGATCTTGGAGAACCAAGATGCTCCTTGTAACTGATCGAACAAATCATCGATCCTTGGCACCGGGTAACCGTTCTTGACCGTCAGCTTGTTCAATTCCCTGTAATCAATACACATTCGGTGTGAGCCATCCTTCTTCTTAACAAAAAGGATAGGCGCTCCCCATGGCGAACTGCTCGGCCAAATAAACCCCTTCCGCAGCAGCTCCAGAAGCTGCGAGGATAACTCTTGCATCTCTGGAGGCGCAAGGCGTTAAGGTGCCTTGGCGATAGGCGCAGCCCCCGGAACCAAATCGATGCTAAACTCAAGCTGCCTCTCGGGAGGCACACCTGGTAACTCTTCTGGAAATACGTCCGAGAACTCACGCACCATCGGAACCTCATCAACGGACCTCGGTCTCTCTGAACCAACCCTCGTATCCATCACATATGCTACAAATCCCTTACAGCCCTGTTGTAGACTCTGTCTCGCTCTAGCGGCTGAACAAAATGCCGACCCAGAATGCGTACCCTCACCGTATATGGTAAGAACTCCCCCACTAGGGTCTCGTATAGTCACCAGCTATCTCTTGCAGTCGATAACTGCTCCAAACTTGCTCAACCAGTCCATGCCCACGATGACACAGACATCTCCCATCGCAATAGGAACTAAATCAATCGGGAACTTGACGCCAAAAATCTTGAGTACACATCCTCGGATCACCTCGGTGGCATACACCGCTCTCTCGTCAGCTATGGAAACTCTCAGAGGTCGACTCATCACCTCTCGACTAATACTGATGTGCTGACTAAAAGCCAAAGACACAAAAGACCGACTCGCACGCGAGTCAAATAACGCCAAGGCAGGACAGAATTCACAAGAAAAGTACCTACGCATATCATAATATAAGCACAATATCTCAACATAAAAGTAAATATACGAAAGAATACATAACAGCCATGACATTGAGCGCTGCACGGACCTCCTCCACGGTCAACTGGAAGGCTCTCCCTCGCGCCTTCGGTACCTCGGCCTTCACTGGCCGGCTCTCAGTAGCTCTGATAGTAGCAGGGGCAGATCCCTGAGGTGCTCCCTGGGTAGTCCCTCGTAACTGTGGACACTCTTCCTTGCGGTGTCCGGTCTGGTTCCAGTGAATGCATACTGCAAACCCCTTGGGGCAATCCCTGGCCATATGCCCCTCCTTGCCACATTTGTAGCAAGACCTCGCTCTCCACACCCCCTCGTGGCTCTTTCTGCACTTGCTATAAGTGCGGCCCTTCTGACTCCCAGATCGCGAATCAGCGGGCTTGGCCCGCTTGGCTGCCGGCTGAGACTGTGTCGGTCGCCGATCCCTCGCCTGAGACTCAGCCTCCTACCTAGCCTGGGTCTCCAGCTCTATCTCCCTCTTTCGGGCATTTTCCTGAAGCTCAACAAATGTCCGATACGTCGAGTTCACCATGAACTCCTGTATATCCCTCCTTAAAATGCTCAGGTAGCGGCTCATACATGCCTGCTCGGAGGACACGTGCTCTGGGAAAAACATCGCTCGCTCATGGAACTTCCTCTTAATCACCGTAACAGAATCAGTACCCTGCTTGAGGGTCAAAAACTCCTAGTCCAAACGCTCCCTTTCCACCTGGGGAACGTACTTATCTCGGAACATAACAGTGAATCTCTCCAAAGTCACTGCAACAAGCTCAGCAAGCGAATAATGTGCCATCACAAACTTCCACCAATTCTTCGCTCCCAAGTGAAGCTGGTTCAGCGCGAACCGGACCCTCAAATGCTGAGGAGACGAGCAAGTAAAGAAACATCCCTCTATGTCTGATATCCACCTCATTTCCGCAATCGGGTCTTGGGTCCCATCAAACTCTGATGGTTTTGTGTTGCTGAACTCCCGGAACAACAACGCATCACCACCCTGCGGTCTAGCCGCGACTACAGTTGCAGTGGCCGCAGCAGCAGCAGCCTCAGAAAGAGCAGTGTATCTCTCATCGAATTTCTCTATCAGGGTGGTCTTAATATACCCAAACATCTCTGGAATCTAGTCGCAGATGGCATCAACCACCTCATCATGAATCATCTGGCGGAGCTCCTCGTCGCTCACACCACCTCCACTGGTCCCTGGTCTGTGACGTGTCCCTACCATGATGCCTCTCTGAAATACAACACAATATATCAGTAATTTGCTCGGACATACACACCCTCGATATCCCAACCCGACTTGATCTCTGATACCCTAAGGATTCTTACTTGGGTTGCGCACTGACCCGGTGCCTTCGATAGTACAGGCCCAATACTACCGACCACACCGAATCCGCATTCACACCAAGTCCTCCTCCTAGAGCCCCAAATCCCAAGTATGCTATTCTCTCTAATCACGTGCCACTCACTAGCAAATCTCTCATAAGCTCCTTGTTGCTATCTCAACACTCTCAAGCATTCGTAATAGCAAAATCCCTAGACTAAGGCATCATATATCAGGCCACTCTAGTCCTAATAAGAATACCTAGTCTTACTCTAGCATGCATAATATAACTCATCATACAACATAGTATAACATTCCTTTTACAACTTATTGTAAGGGTATTTTGGGAAATCACCGTTCGGGCGCTGGCTGATCGTACACACGGCTCTGCTCTGTTTGTTTCAAAACTCTTTTTACTCCTTTTTAAAAAAAGAATTTACTTTATTATCAAATTTTTCATCAAATCCTCAGTTTGAGTTCAGATACGCCCGAAGATGCATCCGAATCCCTCAAACCAAGGCTCTGATACCAAATTGTAACACTGTAAAATTAAAAACAAATTTTCACATTTTTAAAACACGTTTTACCAAACACATTTAACAACAAAATCCCATTGTCTTATAACTTTGGTTCACAAAATATTTCCCAAGATCAAAATACATAAAAATCCATGCGTGTGTACGAATCATGTCGGCGCCTTCCCGCGATCATCGCTGGTACCTGAAACACATAACACATAACACTATAAGTGTAAAGATTAGTGAGTTCCCCAAAATACCATACATAACACATACTAGCCACTCGAGGCTATAACTCTGTGGGCCCGTGGGCCCTAACTCTGTGGACCCTCTGGTCCTAACTCTGTGAACCTTTCGGTTCTAACTCTGATATACTCTGATATAAATCACATAAAAACAATACAGTACAACACATCACATAATAGCATATGATAACTCTAGCACATAACTCTAATTGCCACTCCAGGTAAAGTATAATGAGAAGACTCACCTCAGATGTCCCGGTAAATCATTGACTCGGTAGAAATACGATCTAGCCTCCGCCTAAACACATAAAGTAATACTCTCATAAATATAACTCTCAGAACTAGACTCCACTCTCTCTAGGCACCCTCAGAAGGGTAAAAGACCATTTTACCCCTCGTTTGGCTCAAAGGCCCTCATTGTTGACCAAACCCTAAAAGTCAACGAAAGTCAACGGTCAAACTTTGACTAGACTCGGCGAGTGCACTTGGGCAACTCGGCGAGTCCACCTATGTCCACTTAACTCTTTAGTCCCATTTAACATGTTGAGTCCCTCCCTTTACTCGACGAGTGTCACACCCCGCTAAAGCGGAAATGCAAGATATGACAGCGATAACAGTTTCATTGCAAAAGATAAAGATACATCACCATAGTAGTATTGAAAAGTTTACAACCCATAGCTTAAAAAGAAACAAAGTACAAGTTTTCCAAAATAAGATTGTTCATAATATAACTTCATAATAGCTTCAACACGATGCAACATGCTCTATGATGATGAATCTTTATATCCCCTTACTAATTATTTCCTGAAAAAGCATGTAAAACGAGCGTCAACTATGAAAATAGTTGGTGAGTTCACAAGTTTATAAAATCGAGCTTGAAATAAGGCTTTTCGTAAATACAAGTACATTGCATTAATGAGAAACAAAGTTGATTGCTATAATTGATAAACAAGTTCATTGTCATAATAAATAACAAGTTTATCGCTATAATGAGTAACAAGTTTCGTTGCTAAAATAAGTATACAAGTGTCGTTTCTAACATGGAAATACAAGTTTCGTATGTGCATAAAGAATAGTATGTGCATCAAGTTTCCATTCATGAGTTCACAACCCAAGCCTAATGACCGAATCGTGCCCTCTTGACTACTATGTGTATCGCAAACATAGTGTATAAAATGGTAAAATGCACTCTTGCGAATCGTGCGAGTGAGGACTTGTCTACCTCCTGATAGCGCTATCCATAATAACCATAGGCTCAAAAGGGTTAATGAGTTGTGTCTTGAGATTCCAGGGACTTAACCGCGATACAGTCCTCATGAATTAAAGTAACATACACATACATACGAAATATAGCAACCAAGTTTCATACAAGTCAAAATAAATACAACGAACATAAAAATAGTTTAAGACATGCTTTTCCACCCCAAAACAATTAAAAACCGAAAATAGGGGAGTGAGTGAATACTCACAATATGCAAAATATAGCAACCAAGTTTATACGAGTCAACTAAATACAACGAACATAAATATAGTTTAGGACATGCTTTTCCACCCCAAAACATTTAAAAACCGAAAATAGGGGAGTGAGTGAATACTCACAATGTTTCGTGTAGGTACAAGTAGTGCTTCGGAATGCACCAACGTCTTACTACCGGGATCCTACGACATCAAACACACACTAGTGAGTTTCCATGTGGAAATCTAATGCTAATATACTAAACTCTATATATAGCGAAATGCCAATTTATGTTTTAGTATTGGATTTTATATTAACTGGTTACACTTTTTCTGAAATGATGAAATTTTACAATTCGTGCGATTAATTAAAACTTTGGAATATTAATTTTCCAGATTTAGTAATATAAATTAAAGGTATTTCTACACAGTTAAGGTGTTTTATATTCCTAAAAATGTAAAATATTATCAAACAGTTTCCAAAAATTGTCAAACCTTGTATTTTAATTGTAAATACAATAGAGGTTTTTCCAGAAAATTTTCCTTGAATTTTTGATATGGTTAACTATTTTTCAAATTTTTAAGTCTTTATAACAACATAAATTCACGAAAAATAGCATTCAAAGGTTAAAAATTCTCAAACTTTTTATTTAACTGTTATTACACAATACTAAGCTGGGAAAAATATAAAAATAGATTTCAAAGCTGTTTAATTCTATTTTATGATTTTTGAGCATTTATTCCAATAAAAATTGAAATGAATAGAAAATAGTTTCCAAAATTACCCAATTTAATTTTTACAGTTTCTTATAATGTTCCTAAGGTTGAGACAAATATTGGTTAGGAACTTTGGGACCAATAACCCGAGATTATAATTTCATGCTCCAATTTAATGAAAAATATGGAATAAATATCAAACAGTGTTAAAATTCTCTGAAAATTTACATGACTTTCTTATTCTGTGATTATATTCAAAATACAAATTGTCAGATTTTTATACCTTTTGAAAATGATTATTTGGAATTTAAAGCCATTAAATAACTATTTTTATAAATAATTAAGGAATTGGTTCTAGCCCTTGGTATTTTACAGATTATCACATGCATGTGAGGGATTTCAAAAGGAAAAATGTTCAAAATTTATTCAGAAGGGAAAATAGGGGTATTGAACCCAACAAGTTAAGAAATGTTGCACATTATAGTGCATGAGATGTAAATGTGGCTGAAGTTCATGAATTTGAGTAGCACATTCTGTAGGGTTTTAAGCCACGAAATTTCAGGCATCATTCACTGGATATGTTAAGTTTCTAAATTATTTTTCCCCAGATTTATGGTTGGGTTTAAGGCCACTGATAACGCAAGGGAAAAATAGTGATTACAGAAAAAGAGCTGTTTGCGCAACCATTTTGTAAAAATTGCCAAAAATCCGATATTTAATATTTTACAGTGAGACCAGTTGAGTTTGAAAGTTAGCTCGTGGAACTATCCAATACAAAAAGAATATCAGGATTTGGTTAAGTAATGACCGAGTTATGGGCGTTCAAAGCTGAACAAAGTAGTCTGGCAGATTGCATGTCTTCCTTGTTTGCTTTGAGTGCATTCTTAGGGCATTTTGACAAGAACAACATGCATGCTTCTGTTATGGTCCGATTTCTAGCATATGTATGGAGTGAATGAGCATCCAAGATGTACTAGAAATGGTTTAAATGCTTTTGGTCATGCAAGAACACAAAAGAAATGGAGAAGAAGATGTAATATTCGGTTTCGAAGTCACATGAACACATGTGCATCTTTTTCACTCTTTGCATGGGTTTGATCCCAGATTTTCACCATCTCAAACACATGCATTGTGTTATGGTGAGAATCTACAAACCACAAGGGAAAAAGTAAGGATTTCTAGCCATGGAAGGGCATAGAATCCGAAGAGTAGAGAAGAACCATGAAGAAGAGGAAGTAAAATCATGAAACTATGAGGGAGGATTGTGTTGTTTACCTAGGTTTTGATCTCGAGAGAAGCAAGAACACTTCAAGGCCTTCTCAATTTCGAAATTATGGCAGAGAATGGAGGATTTTCTGATGTGTAGGAGTGGTCTTGGAAGTGGGAGAGTTTCTTGGAGAAGGAGTGTGAGATGGAGTGAATAGAGAAGTGGAAGAGTGTAGGGAATGATCTTAATGATTGAGTTTTGGGAAGAGAGAGCATGGGGGAGGGGAGAGTGGCCGGATTTTTTAGCATTAAAGCCTCCTCTCTCTCCTAAATTCAAACTTTATAAAATTCCCTCTTAATTTTTATAAAACCCCAAATTTTTATAAAAGTGATTCTTTAAGCAATTTTTGATTTATTTAAAAATCTTGTTTTTAACTAATAAATTATGCTTAATGTTTGATAAATTAAATTTTTATTTCATTGATATAATCCATAATTTGATTAATAAGAATTTGATATTAGGAAGTTTATAGCCAAATTTTATAAAGTTTTTAAGCTTTAAGATTTATAAATTTGGATTTTGGCTCTTTAGGGTTTTTGGAATATTGTTTGATATTCACCATCATATTGAAATATAATTAGAATATTTTAATTTATTTTTAGGGTTTTATACCCTTTTTCAATTGTAACAAGTTTGAAGTTTCATTCTAATTATAGTATTGGCATTTCCTATTGTAGTTAACCAACTTACTAGAATCGTAAGTGTCAAGTATATTAGTCCTAGATCTTAGTTGGATACTAGTTTATGCAAGATTTTGACCTAATCTATACTACTAGGCCATGGCATGTTGTGAATGAATGGTTTTTATAAAGATGCATGAGTTCGAGAATGAGCTGAATTGACAGTTGTCACAGTATCCCCCACTTAAAAAGAATTTCGTCCCGAAATTCATTTTGTGTCATCGCTTGTCATCGCATGGGAAAAGTTGTGGATACTTTTCCTTCATGAAGTCCTCGTGCTCCCAAGTGTACTCTGGCCCGCGTTTTGAGTTCCATCGAACTTTCACAATCGGGATCTTACTCTGCTTAAGTTGTTTTACCTCCCTGTCAAGGATTTCTATCGGTTCCTCAACGAAGTTTAGCTTATCATTGATCTTAATTTCCTCCAGGGGTACTATCAATGCTTCGTCGGCTAGACATTTCTTGAGATTGGAGACGTGGAATGTGTCGTGAATGGCTCTTAACTCTTGGGGCAATTGGAGTTTTCCCACTTCTTGATTGCCTCAATCTTAACCGTATCTACATGGATTCCTCTTTCGCCGATCACATGACCAAGGAAATGTACTTCCCGAATCCAAAATTCACACTTAGTGAACTTGGCATACAATTTCTGCTCCTTTAACAGCTCCCACACTAGCCTCAGATGTCTCTCGTGATCTTCTTTGGTTTGCGAGTAAACAAGTATGTCATCGATAAATACAATTACAAACTTGTCTAGGTATGGTCTACAGACCCTATTCATCAAATCCATGAAAACAGCGGGTGCGTTCGTTAGTCTAAAAGGCATGACTAAGAACTCATAATGTCCACAACGGGTTCTAAATGATGTTTTGTGAATGTCCCCTTCGTGAATTCTTAGTTGATGATACCCTGACCGAAGGTCGATTTTTGAGAAGTAGGAAGCGCCCTGCAACTGATCGAACAAGTCATCTATTCGAGGGAGGGGATATCGATTCTTGATTGTCGACTTGTTCAGTTCTCTGTAATCAATGCACATTCGGAACAATCCATCTTTCTTTTTGACAAATAACACTGGGGCTCCCCAAGGTGAAGAACTTGGTCGAATAAACCCTTTGTCTAGAAGTTCTTGAAGTTGTCCGGATAGTTCTTGCATCTCAGATGGTGCAAGGCGATATGGTGCTTTTGCTACTGGTGCCGCTCCGGGAATTAAGTCTATCCGAAATTCGACCTTCCTGTGAGGGGGTAGACCGGGCAATTGCTCTGGAAACACTTTGGGATAATTTTGAACCACTGGAATCTCCTTGAGTTGCTTAGCTTCATGTTCTCTTTCTAGCACATGGGTCATGAATGCAATACAATTTTTCTTAAGGTACTTGTGAATCTTCATGCTTGATACTATGTTTAAACTTCTTCCTGGCTTCTCACTGTATGATAAGGGTTTCTAAATTAGGGAGAGGCACTCTAATGACTTTCTCGTAACAACCAATGTCCGCTCTATTTTTGGATAACCAATCCATCCCTACTATCACATCAAAACTACCTAGCTCTATAGGAATTAGGTCAATGCTAAAGAGTTTATCAGGTAAGTTCAGAGTACAACCAGGAATTATATCATTAGCCCTAATTTCATACCCATCAGCAAGTTCAATAGCAAAAGTATTCCTCATTTTTCTCGATTTCAACTCAATCAATGGTCAAAATGCTAAAGAAACGAAATTCCTATCTGCTCCCGCATCGAATATTACACATGCAAAGTGATTGTTTAGGAGGAACGTACCTGTAATCACTTCAGGGTTCTGACGAGCTTCTTCTGCACCAATCACAAAGGCTACACCTCTTGGCCGCCCGCCTTGATTTCCTTGGAAATTTTGCCTAGCTTGGACTTGTCCGTTGATACCAGGCCCCCTGTTCAGTTTGGGACATGCATTACGAAGATGATCAGTACTCCCGCACTCGTAACATGCCCCTTTTTTCATCCTTATTCAGCCTGTAATACTTGGCTATATGGCCCGTTCGATTACATTTTCGACACACTGCACATGCTCCTTCATGATGGAACCTACACTTATCGCATTTTGGATGCGGCCCTATGTACTGCCCCGGTTCCTGAGTCCTCACCGGCTCTTGTTCTTGTGTTCTCACCATGAAATTCCTTGTGGTTTTTTGCTTCCTCCCTGAACCACCATCATTTTTCTTTTCTCCTTGATTTTCTATCTTTCTCTTTTCACTACAACTTCCCTTTACCGAATTCTTAGTCCGAATCATGTCGTTAGTCAATCGATTTTCCAAAGTCACTGCACTCTGAATGGTAGTTGGGTTTGCTGAAGTAACCATTCCCCGAATCTCTGGTGCCAGACCCCAGATGTAACGATCTATCCGTTTCTCCTCAGGAGTAACCATGTGAGGTACCAGTTTTGCTAATTCATGAAATCGGACTGTGTACTTCTCTATTTGTGTTCCAACCATAGAATGGTTCCAAAACTCAGATTCAAGCTTCTGAATTTCATGCTTGGGACAATACTCCTCTATCAGTAGCTTCTTCAGGTCTTCCCAAGTTAGCTGATATGCCGCTGTACGCCTCGGGTTTGAACTAGAGTATTCCACCAGGTCAATGCCCTATCTTGGAGTAAGCAAGATGCATACTCAACCTTGTTGCGCTCGAGGCATTTGCTAATGTGAAGGACCGACTCCATGCTGTCAATCCATTTCAGCAACCAGACCGCACCTTCCTTTCCATGGAACTCCTTAGGTTTACAGGCCATAAAGGACTTGTAGTTGCATTCTCTTTCATTGTTTCCCCGGTTTCCTCCACTACTTCCTTGGTTAGCATTAAGTCCTGCAGTTACTTGAGTAACTATGTTTGGGATTGCTTCCAAGAGCTGTTGTGCTACAACTTGAGCAACATCGGGTGTTTCGTTCTGTGGGCGCCCGCGATTAGGCCTTCCTGACATGGTTCTATGACACAAGAGTAGAAATACGTATAAATACATAAAATAATGTATAATATTTAGTTCACTACTATTTTGAAAACCATAAGTGTTGTCAAATTAATGGGTTGCATTAATACTATGCATATAGATTTGAGAAAGGAAAGAAAAAAAGAAAAATCTTTTTTTTAAACCATTGACTAAATAAATTCTAGGGTTTGACCTCATTGTAAAAGTTTTCAAACATAAAATAAAATTCTTCATTACCATTTGAAATAATCTTAAAACCAAACCAATACATCGATCCCAAAATAAAGTTTTAAATGTTTTTCCCAAAAGACACCCAACATGGGTTTTCATTTCATGACAAAATAAAATAAAATACTAAAATCAGAACCAAATGCCAATCCCTATCCCAACAAGAAACATCAACACCACAATCAGTAATATCCCACCAAGCACATAATATGTTGTCATCGCATGACCTGCCTCTTGTCTAGCAGCACTAGCAGTGTCAGCAGCCTCCATCGAATGCTGAAACAGGATTTCCATCCTTGTCATCACTTCGTTCAATACCTCCTGGTGCCCAGCTATCACAACGAGACTGTGACGTAGGCCCGCTGCCATCGACTGCAATCTACGGGACTCCTCGGGGGTCATACATGGCTGCCTGACAGGTATCCCTATGACTCGCTGTGGTGGGGGTGCTCTCGGTCCTGCAACGCTGGGTCCTACCCCACTAGGTCCTGCCGTGCCAAGTCCTGCTGTGCTGGTGGCTATCCTTCCTGGAATGGGAACACTCTTCCTCGCCGTCCTCCGAATGCGAAGTCCATAAAGTGGCGGCTGTGGCAACACCGATGCAGGTGATGCCTCGCGTTGTTGACTCGGGGCGTTGTCATTGCTGATCTCCACCGAGTTTCCTGTATCTTCCGTGTCCTCCGATGGGTCTTCTTCTACCGAGGCGGGGGGATTACATCGAGGGATAATAGTGACGTAGCCGGACTCGTCGGCTGAGGCGGTAGCACGGGAAGATGACGATGTTGACATAGTGGACTGAGACATAGCTTCAATGAGATATGAAATAAATGACAATGCATGCCTATAATATGCAATGCTTACACACACCAAAATTAACCTTTTGATTTTTTTTTTGAAATAAAGTTTTCTGAAAAGTTTTGTTGAACATATTCTGATTATAATTAGCTCAGGCTTTGTATAAATCTTTCCTTAATTAAACATAGGTGATCAGGCTATGTTTAATCGAGGTCCAATGATACAACTCCCGACTCAATTATACTAGTAATATGTTTGATGTAAAAAGAATTTCTTTGTAAGTTTTAGTTATAGGTTGTGTTTTCTTAAAGAAAACCGATGTTCTCTATAACTTTAGCTCTGATACCACTTCTGTCACACCCCGCTAAAGCGGAAACGCAAGATATGACAGCGATAACGGTTTCAGTGCAAAAGATAAAGATACATCTGTTGGAATAGTGTCTAAGGCTGTAACTATATTAGGCAAGTATTTGATCCGGTTGTGCATTGTCCTTTTGGGTTGCCTTCACCATAGCAACTTGATAGGATGATTTAATAAGAGAGAGTAAATATTATTAATATATTATGGGAATAATATAATGAATAATATATTGTTATTTGATTAATATAAGTCATAGAATTAATTAGAATTAATTTGGTGACTTAAAGAGATTAATTAAATAAAGGGGTATAAACTGTCAATTGTTTGATAGTTAAACTTTGGACTGTAAATCCATTTGTATATGCTATGGACGAATTCTACAAGATTTAGGATAGCTAAATCGTCCATATGATTATCTTAGGAATGGATTTGGATAGCTTTAAGGGAAGATTATCTGATAGGGACTTATCTGTAATCCTTAAGGAGTCTACAAGTATAAATAGACCCTATGGCTGATGGAATTCGACACTTAACCTAAAGTAAGGAACCTCTGGTCGAAATTCCTCCCCTCTCCTCTCTCCTAAATCATCTTCCTTGCTATTGGTGTTTGTAAGCCATTAGAGGAGTGACATTTGTGACTCTAGAAGCTCCAAGACCTCAAGATCAACAAGGAACTCAAAGGTATGATTCTAGATCTATTTCAATGTTGTTATTTAGCTAAATAGTAATTAGAAGTCTTGGATTCAAAGCATGTTTATTAGAAAGCCTAGATCCGAGCATTAGGGTTTTGCATGCGCACATAGGAAAGTTCTTATGGCTAAAACCCATCAGTGGTATCAGAGCCTAGCTTGGTTTTCTTTAAATTGTTGCTTGATTAACTGAAACAAACCTGCAAAATTCGATTTTTAGGTTTCTGAGTCATGGACTCGGCGAGTTCCAAGGTGGACTCGGCGAGTAGGCCTGACTCGGCGAGTCCCCTTGTGCACTCGGCGAGTCCCCTTGTGCACTCGGCAAGTCCAGGCGTCAAGAATGGTCAGATTCGGGATTTCTTTGTAATTATCTTATCTAAACTTTCCATAAACTAATTAGATCAATGTTAATTCGTTTTTCTGATAAATGCAACTGCAATCTTGATCTAGTTAAAGGTAATTATCAACTAATTAAATATTTAATTTCCTTATATGATAGTTAATTAATTATTTTTGATTATTTTGGTAATTATCTTAAAAGAAATCTTGAATAAATCAAATATAGATAATTAGGATATTAATTGTTAATTGGAATTATTTGTTATTTGATCCTCCATGTTTTAAATGTTTAAAACTTGCCCTCAAGTTTTGAAATTTATATTTATGATTAAAAGTTTTAATTTAGACAACTTAAATTTCAAAACCCTAGATTTTAAAAGGTTTAAAATACAACCCTATACTAATATGATATTACTAGTATAATATATATATGTATAACTAAATGCTAGTCTTACCGTTAGTAGGCCTCATTCACGAAGCTGATCTATAAGGTGGGTATAAGGTTGCGGCCTATAAAATGGCGCTTAATGGGTGTACACTCACACCCACCGCTTGCTTGATTGGTGGAGGGTCGTTAGCCGAATGGGTAGGATAGGGCAACCTCATCCTCTCATTAAAAGTATAATAAAAAATATAAAGTAACTACACATATTTTAAAATTTCCCAATCTTCGTTACTTTAGGAAAAGTGAATCGATGCAATCCCATGAAATTACACTTTGCACCCTTGCTAAGAAGTTAGTGGAGCGTGTGTGGTTTACCGGCACACTAATTGGTTCTAAGCAAAGGTGGCAAAGGGCGATTCATTGTTTATCATAGTTCGATGGAGCGTGTGTGGTTTACCGGCACATCGAATAGGTGATCATTACAATGAAGGCACCATGTGAATTTTCATGGTAATTCACACCCGCTTTGTGATCCTCGGCATCCCAGTCACAAACAAGAGGGGCATATCGAGATTTAAACATGCCATTGAATAGTTTCAATGAATCTCATCCGAACCTAGGAATTCTCAAAAACACTTAGGACTAATAGTTTAGGTTTTTGGGATGGAGAATTAGTGAATCGTCATTCACTTACCTTCAATTTATTTGCATGTTAGATTACGGCATCCCTTTTCTAATATGTAAATGTCATTGTTGGATCCTAGCCCTAATTTTTCTTATTGGGTGATAATTAGGGATTCATATTCTAATCTATCTTTGTCCTTTTCTAATTATAGATGTCGAACGCAAACAACGCTGCTGCTAGTTCTTTCACGTTGATGAGCCTTTGCCAAAAGGTCACTTTCGATGGAACGAACTTTAGCGAATGGATAAGATACATTCGCACCATTGCTCGCTATGAGGACAAGGAGTATGTCCTTGATGAGAAGCTCGAGAAAATCAACACCGAAATCGCTACTCCAGCCGAAATCACCACCTTTAAAACTCATGAGCGAGATGCAACGAAGGTACATTGCATCATGATTGCTACCATGAACTCCGAATTCCAAAAGTCCTACAAGGACATGTACCCATACGAGATGCACCAAGACTTATTGGAGAGGTACCACCAAAACGCGAGACAAGAGCGGTATGAGATTTTCACTAACATGATTTCCGCGAAGATGGGTCATGGAGAATCTCTTACCGTGCACTTGCAAAAGATGCAAAGGTATGTCGACTGCCTTCGCAAGTTAAATGTTGACTTCGGGGAAGACTTGGCGATCGACATGGTGCTTCACTCTTTGCCTCCGATGTACAACCAATTTAGGATGACCTACCACATGAACAAGGAAGAGGTCACCCTAAGTAAACTCCAAAGTCTCTTGAGAGTCGCTGAGAGCAACTTCAAGGACAAGTCTGTTGCACCTACTCCCAATCCGCCCGCTGCTCCTGTCTTGGCTATTGGTCAAGGAAAGGGAAAAAAAGAGGAAAGCTTGATCGAAGAACCATCGCAAGGTGAAAGCCCGAGATGGTGCCTCTTCTAGTGGGACCAAAGTTGATCCCGCTAAGCCCTGCCCTAACCCGAAGGAGGCAGAGTGCCACCACTGCCACAAGATAGGACATTGGAAGAGAAGCTGCCCAGATTACCTGCAAGCAATCAAAGAGGGAAAGATCAAGCCATCTTTCGCAGGTATATACACAATCAAATCTAACGATTCTAATCATGCTATTTCTTGGGTTCTTGATACCGGTTGTGGTTATCACATTTGCTCTAATGTGCAGGGACTAAGAAGAAGTAGGGATGTGGAGCAAGGAAGGATAAATCTAATCATGGGTAACAGAAGATCGTCGCCTGTGACCAAGATTGGAGTGTATTCTTTAGTGCTTAGGAATAGTTTGGTTTTAGATTTGAACAATTGTTGCTGTTCGCCAGGATTTAGATTTTCTTTTAATAATGAGAATGGTTCTATTTTGGCTTATCTAAATGGTGTCTTTTACTTTGAAGCTATACCATGTAATGGAATATATGAAATTGTTATGATTGTTGATAACTTAGGAAATGATGTTTTGAATATAGATTTTTCCACTAGTATGGATAAAGCATCCTTATGGCATTGTCGTCTTGGACATGTCAACAAGAAACGCATAGCCAAACTCCAAAAGGATGGAGTGTTGGAGTCATTCGACCTTAGGGAAAATGACACATGCGAGTCTTGTTTGCTTGGAAAGATGACTAAGTCACCCTTCATGAGTACATGTGAAAGGGGCGAGGGTCTATTGGACCTAATACATACCGATGTATGTGGACCGTTTAGATCAACCACGAAGGATGGGAACCACTTCTATGTGACTTTTACCGATGACTATAGTAGATATGGGTATATCTACTTAATCAAACAAAAGTCAGACACCTTTGAAAGGTTCAAAGAGTTCAAGAATGAAGTGGAGAATCAATTGGGCAGGAAAATCAAGATGCTTCGATCCGATCGAGGAGGAGAGTACCTAAGTCTTGAATTCCACGATTATCTCAAGGAGTGTGGAATAGTTTCACAATTGACGCCTACTAGGACACCGCAGTTGAATGGTGTAGCAGAAAGGCGTAATCGGACCTTATTGGATATGGTTCGCTCTATGATGAGTCGTGCTTCACTACCTATCTCTTTTTGGGGGTATGCCTTAGAGACTGCCGCCCATATCCTTAACCGAGTCCCTACCAAGAAGGTTGCCAAAACACCTCACGAGATGTGGACAGGGAAAGCTCCCTCGTTGGCACATATCAAGGTTTGGGGTTGCGAGGCTTTCGTAAGACGAGATACTCACGACAAGCTTGAACCTCGAAGTGAGCGATGTATTTTCATCGGCTACCCGCAGACATCCTTTGGATATCTCTTCTATAGACCATAGGACAATGTTGTCTTCGTTGCGAGGAGAGGAGTTTTCCGAGAGCGAGAACTCATAAGCCAAGGAGACAGTGGGAGGCAAATCGAACTTGAAGAGATTCAAGAATCGATAGATGAAGGAACCCCTACCGCTGGCACTCAACCCGAGGAGGAAACTCCGGTTGAACCAATTGACGAATCCTTACTTCTTAGACGTTCCGATAGAGTTAGAGTTCATCCCCTGTTTTATGGCCTTCATATTACTACCGAAGGGGACACGTATATTAGTGATAGTACACTAATAAATCTTGATGAACCTAATAGCTATAAGGAAGCCATGGCAGGCCCGGAGTCTGCGAAATGGAAAGAGGCAATGGATAGCGAGATCCAATCCATGTATGATAACCAAGTTTGGAATTTGGTTGACTATGTGCCCGGACGTAAGATTGTTGGGTGCAAATGGATCTTCAAGAAGAAGACCGACGTGGATGGAAACATGCACACATATAAAGCGCGATTGGTTGCGAAGGGCTTTACTCAAACTCCTGGAGTTGACTATGATGAGACCTTCTCACCAGTTGCGAAGAGTAAATCTATTAGAGTGATGCTAGCTATTGCCGCATTTCATGATTATGAGATTTGGCAAATGGATGTCAAGACCGCTTTCCTTAACGGAAAGTTGGCTGAGGATGTTTACATGGCTCAGCCCAAGGGGTTTGTGGATCTGAAGCATCCGAATAGAGTGTGTAAGCTTGAGAAGTCCATTTATGGACTTAAGCAAGCATCTCGCAGATGGAATCTTTGCTTCGATGAGAAAGTCAAAGAGTTTGGATTTGTACGAAGCGAAGATGAGTCTTGTGTATATGTCAAAGCCAGTGGGAGTATAGTAAGCTTCCTCGTTCCATATGTCGATGACATATTACTCGTAGGAAACGACATCCCGACTCTGCAGGAAGTTAAGTCCTGGATCGGGAAGTGCTTCGCTATGAAGGACCTCGGAGAGGCTTCTTACATATTGGGAATAAGGATAGTGAGAGAAAGAAATCAGAGACTAATTGGACTTAGTCAGAACACTTACTTAGAGAAGGTACTAAAATGTTTTAGTATGGAAAACTCAAAGAAGGGAGAATTACCGATACAAAGCAATGCCAAGTTGAGTAAGACTCAAAGTCCGAGTACCAAAGCTGAGATAGCAGAAATGAGCCGAGTACCATACGCTTCCGCAGTTGGCTCAATCATGTACGCTATGACTTGTACTCGCCCTGATGTAGCCTTCGCTTTGAGCATGGTTAGCAGATATCAAGAAAATCCTGGCAAAGCACATTGGATTGCGGTGAAGAATATCCTTAAGTACCTTCGGAGGACGAAGGAATGGTTCTTAGTCCTCGGAGGGAGTGATGACTTGAAGGTGCGAGGGTACAGTGACGCCAGTTTTCAGACCGACAGGGACAACTACGGTTCGTAGTCGGGCTGGGTCTTTACCCTAAATGGAGGAGCAGTGACATGGAAGAGTTCCAAGCAGGAGACCGTAGCTGATTCAACGTGCGAATCAGAGTACATTGCAGCGAGCGAAGCGTCGAAGGAGGCAATATGGCTAAAGAACTTTATCGGTGATCTTGGAGTCGTACCTGCCATAGAAGAGCCCATGGAGATTTTCTGTGATAACGAAGGAGCGGTTGCCTTAACCAAGGAACCAAGGGATCATGGTAGATCAAGACATATCGACAGAAAATATCACTTCATTAGACATCGTGTAGAAGAAGGACAACTCGTAGTGAAGAGGATATCATCAGAGGATAACCCAGCAGATCCGCTTACGAAGGGACTGAGTAGGGTTAAGCACTTACAGCATGCTAGGAGTATTGGGCTGAAGGATGATATTAGCATAGATTAGATAGTATTAGAAACATGTAATAGATAAATGTAATTAACATTTGATGATTAAATAAAGGACTTTTATTTATGAGTAATGTTACTGTCTTATGTTAATTGTTTAACTATTGTTTCACTTTGCATGTTTTGACTTCCAGAATAATTGAAATTATTAGGAATAATAGAATTGTTCAAATTGTCCACAATCATTCATATGTTGGAAGTAGATATGAATGAAGATTGTCATGAATTGGTGTGTAGATTGTCTAAATGGTGTTAGACATAGCAAAGGGTTGCTGCAACGTTCATGAGTGCTTATGAACTAGTTTTGAGCATTGGAACAAACCCGCGCTTGCTGGAATCACCTTATGGAATAAGATATAAAAGGGTGATCGCAAGACGATAATATCATATAGTCTTAAAACCTAGATATATGGTTTGTTATTTGTTAATTGGTTGTACATTGATAATGCAAAAACGCATCAGTAACTCGGTGTTATAAAACGCATTGTTGTGTATAGTTGGTTAATGAATAAGTAAATGCATATAAGTCGAAGTTTATCTGTAACTTTTATCTAAGAAGGTAAAAGCGATATCTCGGCCACTCGATGATTTGATTTGACTTATGTGCCAGGCCCGGTCAGAACTGAATTGATGTGTTCGATTAAGTTCTATGTCGAATAAATCAGAGATCGAGAAACCTAAATGCTTGACTTACCATTCCATAGGATTGTCAGCATGATATCTAACAGAGGACTGTACGATCCCTTATCTAAAGGACAAGATTGATTAGATCAGAGTTTGACAGCGTCTTTGAGAGCTACGATTGCAAACCGAATTGTACTTGTATAGTTACTAGACTTATCCAAGTGGGAGACTGTTGGAATAGTGTCTAAGGCTGTAACTATATTAGGCAAGTATTTGATCCGGTTGTGCATGGTCCTTTTGGGTTGCCTTCATCATAGCACCTTGATAGGATGATTTAATAAGAGAGAGTAAATATTATTAATATATTATGGGAATAATATAATGAATAATATATTGTTATTTGATTAATATAAGTCATAGAATTAATTAGAATTAATTTGGTGACTTAAAGAGATTAATTAAATAAAGGGGTATAAACTGTCAATTGTTTGATAGTTAAACTTTGGACTGTAAATCCATTTGGATATGCTATGGACGAATTCTACAAGATTTAGGATAGCTAAATCGTCCATATGATTATCTTAGGAATGGATTTGGATAGCTTTAAGGGAAGATTATCTGATAGGGACTTATCTGTAATCCTTAAGGAGTCTACAAGTATAAATAGACCCTATGGCTAATGGAATTCGACACTTAACCTAAAGTAAGGAACCTCTGGTCGAAATTCCTCCCCTCTCCTCTCTCCTAAATCATCTTCCTTGCTATTGGTGTTTGTAAGCCATTAGAGGAGTGACATTTGTGACTCTAGAAGCTCCAAGACCTCAAGATCAACAAGGAACTCAAAGGTATGATTCTAGATCTGTTTCAATGTTGTTATTTAGCTAAATAGTAATTAGAAGTCTTGGATTCAAAGCATGTTTATTAGAAAGCCTAGATCCGAGCATTAGGGTTTTGCATGTGCACATAGGAAAGTTCTTATGGCTAAAACCCATCAACATCACCATAGCAGTATTTAAAAGTTTACAACCCATAGCTTAAAAAGAAACAGAGTACAAGTTTTCCAAAATAAAATTGTTCATAATATAACTTCATAATAGCTTCAACACGATGCAACATGCTCTATGATGATGAATCTTTATATCCACTTACTAATTATTTTTTGAAAAAGCATGTAAAACGAGCGTCAACTATGAAAATAGTTGGTGAGTTCACAAGTTTATAAAATCGAGCTTGAAATAAGGCTTTTCGTAAATACAAGTACATTGCTTTAATGAGAAACAAAGTTGATTGCTATAATTGATAAACGAGTTCATTGTCATAATTAATAACAAGTTTATTGCTATAATGAGTAACAAGTTTCGTTGCTAAAATAAGTATTCAAGTTTCATTGCTAAAATAAGTATACAAGTGTCGTTGCTAACATGGGAATACAAGTTTCGTATGTGCATAAAGAATAGTATGTGCATCAAGTTTGCATTCATGAGTTCACAACCCAAGCCTAATGACCGAATCGTGCCCTCTTGACTACTATGTGTATCGCAAACATAGTGTATAAAATGGTAAAATGCACTCAAGCGAATCGTGCGAGTGAGGAGTTGTCTACCTCCTGATAGCGCTATCCATAATAACCATAGGCTCAAAAGAGTTAATGAGTTGAGTCTAGAGATTCCAGGGACTTAACGGTGATACAGTCCTCATGAATTAAAGTAACATACACATACATACGAAATATAGCAACCAAGTTTCATACAAGTCAAAATAAATACAACGAACATAAAAATAGTTTAGGACATGCTTTTCCACCCCAAAACAATTAAAAACCGAAAATAGGGGAGTGAGTGAATACTCACAATATGGAAAATATAGCAACCAAGTTTATACGAGTCAACTAAATACAACGAACATAAATATAGTTTAGGACATGCTTTTCCACCCCAAAACATTTAAAAACCGAAAATAGGGGAGTGAGTGAATACTCACAATGTTTCGTGTAGGTACAAGTAGTGCTTCGGAATGCACCAACGTCTTACTACCGGGATCCTACGACATCAAACACACACTAGTGAGTTTCCATGTGGAAATCTAATGCTAATATACTAAACTCTATATATAGCGAAATGCCAATTTATGTTTTAGTATTGGATTTTATATTAACTGGTTACACTTTTTCTGAAATGATGAAATTTTACAATTCGTGCGATTAATTAAAACTTTGGAATATTAATTTTCCAGATTTAGTAATATAAATTAAAGGTATTTCTACACAGTTAAGGTGTTTTATATTCCTAAAAATGTAAAATATTATCAAACAGTTTCCAAAAATTTTCAAACCTTGTATTTTAATTGTAAATACAATAGAGGTTTTCCAGAAAATTTTCCTTGAATTTTTGATATGGTTAACTATTTTTCAAATTTTTAAGTCTTTATAACAACATAAATTCACGAAAAATAGCATTCAAAGGTTAAAAATTCTCAAACTTTTTATTTGACTGTTATTACACAATACTAAGCTGGGAAAAATATAAAAATAGATTTCAAAGCTGTTTAATTATATTTTATGATTTTTGAGCATTTATTCCAATAAAAATTGAAATGAATAGAAAATAGTTTCCAAAATTACCCAATTTAATTTTTAAAGGTTCTTATAATGTTCCTAAGGTTGAGACAAATATTGGTTACGAACTTTGGGACCAATAACCCGAGATTATAATTTCATGCTCCAATTTAATGAAAAATATGGAATAAATATCAAACAGTGTTCAAATTGTCTGAAAATTTACATGACTTTCTTATTCTGTGATTATATTCAAAATACAAATTGTCAGATTTTTATACCTTTTGAAAATGATTATGTGGAATTTAAAGCCATTAAATAACTATTTTTATAAATAATTAAGGAATTGGTTCTAGCCCTTGGTATTTTACAGATTATCACATGCATGTGAGGGCTTTCAAAAGGAAAAATGTTCAAAATTTATTCAGAAGGGAAAATAGGAGTATTGAACCCAACAAGTTAAGAAATGTTGCACATTATAGTGCATGAGATGTAAATGTGGCTGAAGTTCATGAATTTGAGTAGCACATTCTGTGGGGTTTTAAGCCACGAAATTTCAGGCATCATTCACTGGATATGTTAAGTTTCTAAATTATTTTTCCCCAGATTTATGGTTGGGTTTAAGGCCACTGATAACGCAAGGCAAAAATGGTGATCACAGAAAAAGAGCTGTTTGCGCAACCATATTGTAAAAATTGCCAAAAATCCGATATTTAATATTTTACAGTGAGACCAGTTGAGTTTGAAAGTTAACTCGTGGAACTATCCAATACAAAAATAATATCAGGATTTGGTTAAGTAATGACCGAGTTATGGGCGTTCAAAGCTGAACAAAGTAGTCTGGCAGATTGCATGTCTTCCCTGTTTGCTTTGAGTGCATTCTTAGGGCATTTTGACAAGAACAACATGCATGCTTCTGTTAAGGTCCGATTTCTAGCATATGTATGGAGTGAAGGAGCATCCAAGATGTACTAGAAATGGTTTAAATGTTTTTGGTCATGCAAGAACACAAAAGAAATGGAGAAGAAGATGTAATATTCGGTTTCGAAGTCACATGAACACATGTGCATCTTTTTCACTCCTTGCATGGGTTTGATCCCGGATTTTCACCATCTCAAACACATGCATTGTGTTATGGTGAGAATCTACAAACCGCAAGGGAAAAAGTAAGGATTTCTAGCCATGGAAGGGCATAGAATCCGAAGAGTAGAGAAGAACCATGAAGAAGAGGAAGTAAAATCATGAAACTATGAGGGAGGATTGTGTTGTTTACCTAGGTTTTGATCTCGAGAGAAGCAAGAACACTTCAAGGCCTTCTCAATTTCGAAATTATGGCAGAGAATGGAGGATTTTCTGATGTGTAGGAGTGGTCTTGGAAGTGGGAGAGTTTCTTGGAGAAGGAGTGTGAGATGGAGTGAATAGAGAAGTGGAAGAGTGTAGGGAATGATCTTAATGATTGAGTTTTGGGAAGAGAGAGCATGGGGGAGGGGAGAGTGGCCGGATTTTTTAGCATTAAAGCCTCCTCTCTCTCCTAAATTCAAACTTTATAAAATTCCCTCTTAATTTTTATAAAACCCCAAATTTTTATAAAAGTGATTCTTTAAGCAATTTTTGATTTATTTAAAAATCTTGTTTTTAACTAATAAATTATGCTTAATGTTTGATAAATTAAATTTTTATTTCATTGATATAATCCATAATTTGATTAATAAGAATTTGATATTAGGAAGTTTATAGCCAAATTTTATAAAGTTTTTAAGCTTTAAGATTTATAAATTTGGATTTTGGCTCTTTAGGGTTTTTGGAATATTGTTTGATATTCACCATCATATTGAAATATAATTAGAATATTTTAATTTATTTTTAGGGTTTTATACCCTTTTTCAATTGTAACAAGTTTGAAGTTTCATTCTAATTATAGTCTTGGCATTTCTAATTGTAGTTAAGCAACTTACTAGAATCATAAGTGTCAACTATATTAGTCCTAGATCTTAGTTGGATCCTAGTTTATGCAAGATTTTGATCTAATATATACTACTAGGCCATGGCATGTTGTGCATGAATGGTTTTTATAAAGATGCACGAGTCCGAGAATGACCTGAATTGACAGTTGTCACAACGAGTCCCCATGTAAGAATCGCGGGGCCACCCCGACTCAACTCGTCGAGTCTCAAGAACAACTCGGTGAGTACATGCCATGCACAAACTCCATTGGCCTCCTAAGGTCAGATCTGTTCCTCCAATCCATAGATCTGGACTTCCCAAGCATAATAATCACGTAAAGTCCAGACCTTGACATCCATATATCATCTAGATGGTTTCATTTGGTGATTTAGCCCTAAAAATAACATTCTAAGCTCTTGCCTCCCAAGATAATTCCTAAATCTCCAAGGGTTAAGGTCTCTAGACCTCTTTGAGTCCAGATCCAAAGCATAAACTCGATATGGGACTAATTGCTCTAGATAATCCTCCTCAAAAGAGGTTAGAAAACCCTTACTCTATGAATCAATACCAAAACTGAAGATGGTCCGAATAACTACCTCAAGTTGAAGTCTCTGGACTCTGAAACCACTAGAATCACACCTCCTTTAGTCTCATCTTGCTCTTGATCACCTTCTTCTTGCTAAACCAAAGATAGAAAGATCAAATATGGCTTCTCTTTCCTCCCAAATGATCTAGCTCACTTAAGGTGCTCTCAAGGGACTAGTAGCCGCAATGGGGGACTATGAGTGCCCTTAAATAGGCTCCAACCCCAGGGGATTAGGGTTTCATTAAACAGCGCAGACTCACCGAGTCTGCTAATGGACTCGTCGGGCCCAGTCGCGAACCCGGATGATAATCCGCGACCCTACTCGGCGAGTCTAAGCATCAAATCGTCGAGTTCCTTCACAAATTCCAAAAATAAAATATTAGAATAATATAGCTGGGAATCCAGATGTGACACCCATAGCAGGTTTAACTGGCTCCCTCATCATCATTTTTGTTGTTGTTGTTGCGATTGTTGTTGTTGTTGTTGTTGTTGTTGTTGTTGTTGTTCGACTGTTGGTTCTGTTGTGGATGAGTTCTACAGTATCTTGCAGTGTGACCCTTTCGGTTGCAGCTTGTGCAATGCATCTCCCTGTATTATCTGTGGTGGTGGAAATTTCATTTGCTGCACTTAGGTAGGGTCACTGAGTATTGTTTAGGACCATTTTGTCACAGACCTAGTTTCTAGAAAATTCTACAATTGTCTAGAGAACTCCGGAACAATCAAGTATACTCGAGAAGTCTCTGAAGAGATCAGTAATGCTCTACGAGACCCTGGAAGATGCTAGAATATTGTATATGTCTGTGGAACAAAGGAGAATGATCCGAAATAATCAAGAGGATGCTAGACGAAGCTAGAACGACCCGGAAGACTTTGGAAGGATCTAGAACACGCTAGATCATACAAGAATGATTTGGATAATGTCGGGAGAACTTAGAGATTTCTAGAGAATCGTATAAAAGTTTACCATATTCTAGAGTCTTGTAAAATCTATGTATAAAACAGGAAGAGTCTAGATTAGTCATGAATGATCAGGACCTAGAAACTTCCATTTGAGGACGTGTAAGGTTCCTATAAATAGGGGGAGGACTCATTTATCCAAACCATCAAGAAGTTTCCTTGTAAAGAAGTTGAGTTATATAATAGAAGCTTTATTGAAGTGTCCCTTGTCGTAACTCTTGCTTCCTAAGTTCGTTAGTACATCTAGATCGTCGAAGTTAGCCTGACTTAGTCGGAGAAGCACTAAGTGGCACACGGTATTGACTAGTCTAAAAGAGTCATCCCGTGACACGTGGTATCAGAGCAAGGTTCGAGCAAGCAAGAGACCATTACGATGGAAGCAGCAAGTGAAGTATTCAACATTCCCCCTGTCGTCGAGGAGAAAGGAAGGAAGTCCAAAAAGAGGGATCAATCGGTAGATGCCTTGGCAAGCTTAGAAAACAAGCTTACAAGGACAGAGATTAACGTCGGTGAGATTCTTGAATGGAAGGATACCGTCGATCAATTCGTTGCTGAGATAAGTGACACGAGCGATGGATTGAAGGAGACCATCGGTGTCGTCAAGGAAGAAGTCCGTGGACTTATCAACACCCTGCGGAGTGAGTTCCGTGAGAAGGTAGACGCATTACATGCCGAACTAAACATGTGCAAGGCAGCAATCACTGGAAGGACCATTGTAAGAACGTTTTCGCACACAGAAGCACCTAAACCATTGAAGTATGGAGGTAAACGCGACCCCAAAGAACTTGACGAATTCTTTTGGTCGATGGAATGCTACTTCAATGCTAGTCAAGTGAAGGACGACAAGACGAAGGTAGATACAGCCGTACTTTATCTATGCGAGAGTGCAGCTCTATGGTGGCGAAGGAAGCACGGTGATATTGAAAAAGGATTATATACCATAGACACATGGGAAGAATTCAAGAGGCAACTCAAGAGACAATTTTGCCCACATAATGATGAAGATATAGCGATGAAGAAACTTCGTGGGCTAAAGCATACGGGATCCATCCGAGACTATATAGTCGAGTTCATAAGCTTGAGGCTAGAGTTACCCGACATGCAGGAGAAGGACAAACTTATCTATTTCATGGATGGACTACAATCTTGGGCCTACAACGAGCTCAAGAGGAGAAAAGTCAAAGACATTGACGAAGCTATTGTCGTGGCAGAAGATCTAATGGAATTTCGAAAAGAAAGCACGGTTAAGAAGAATAGTGGGGGAGAACAAACTATGACGGAACCGGAACCAAAACAAAACACACCCCAACCTTTGATTACGAAAGGAAAAGAAATCGAAGGAAGAAACCGAAGAGAAGAGCAAAAGGAGATCAAGTGCTACTTGTGTGATGGTCCTCACTTGATCCGAGACTGTCCGAAGAAAAAGACTTTCTATGCGATGGTTTTGCAAGAAGAAGAAGACGAATCACAAATAAGCTCAATGCGTTTTCTGAACTCAATATCGAAAGATGAGATAAAATCTTCTAAGAAGGAAGAAAATAAAGGAGGGAGTCTCATGTTCGTCGAAGTTAAAGTGAATGCAAGGAACACTAAGGCTCTAGTAGATTCTGGAGCAACACATAGTTTCATCGCAGAGGAAGAAGCAAGGAAGTTGGGTATTCATTATACAAAGGAGTTAGGTCGATTGAAGGTTGTCAACTCTCCATCTAATCCGATCCTCGGAGTTTCTCGTGGAATACCCATGAAGATTGCAGAATGGGAAAGGACCATCGACTTGATAGTGGTTCCGATGGACGGCTATCGCATGGTACTAGGAATGGATTTCCTGGATATGGTATGTCCTTGGTGGTTCGAAAGAGACAACACCCTGCGTATAACCAAGGGATTAACTATCCATATAATTCCCTTGGAAAGAAGAAAGACAAAAGCTCAATCCCTTTCAACTATGAAGATGTGTTATGACCAGAGCAATATAATCAAGAAGAATATGAAGCCAAAAGGGGAAGTTTGAATAAGCGAGGCACGTTTGAAGGAACAGGGATCCATATCCCACATGAAGAGTTACTCAAGGTTCTAAGAGGCTGAGAGAAGAAATAGGATTCAAAGTACATCAAGAAATAAAAGCACGCCTTACTCGAAGAGATACTTTGGAGAAAATGAAAAGACACGAAGTAGCCCTGTGACAAGATCGAGACGTATGTATAGAAGACTTGATGAGGACGTCAAGGGTTTAAGTGGGGGAGGGTGTCACGGACCAAGTTTCTGGAAATTTCTACAATCGTCTAGAGAACTCCGAAATAGTCATGTATACCCGAGAAGTCTCCGAAGAGATCAGGAATGCTCTACGAGACCCTGGAAGATGCTAGAATATTGTAAATGTCCATGGAACAAAGGAGAACAATCCGGAATAATCAAGAGGACGCTAGACGAAGCTAGAATGACCCGAAAGACTTTGGAAGGATCTAGAACATGCTAGATCATACAAAAATGATTTGGATAATGTCAGGACGACTAAGAGATTTCTAGAGCATCGTATACAAGTCTACCATATTCTACAGTCTTGTAAAATCTATGTATATAACAGGAAGAGTCTAGATTAGGCATGAATCATCGGGACCTAGAAACTTCCATTTGAGGAGGTGTAAGGTTCCTATAAATAGGGGGAGGACTCATTTTTCCAAACCATCAAGAAGTTGCCTTGCAAAGAAGTTGAGTTATATAATAGAAGCTTTATTGAAGTGTCCCTTGTCGTAACTCTTGTTTCCTAAGTTCGTTAGTACATCTAGATCGTCAAAGTTAGCCTGACTTAGTCGGAGAAGCACTATGTGGCACACGGTATGAACTAGTCTAAGAGAGTCATCCCGTGACAATTTGGTGTGGATGAGGCGGGAGCATGTGGTGTTGTGGTAGCTAGAGTAGCAATATGGAAAACCACTCTCTATTGCTACTTTGATGATTCTGTGTTTTGTCTCCCCTTTTGCTGGTTGCTCAAACTCTTCTTTTTATCACCTTCCTTTTTAACTTCCGCCTCCCCTGCTTTGGCACCCTTTTTGTTGCCATGGTCGTATAGTTTCTTGGCTAGTCTCTTTGCACTGTCATACGTGGTTGGGTTTGCTGCTATCACATTCCCTTGGATTGGCGTGGTCAACCCCTAAATAAACCTTTCAATCTTCTTCCCTTCAGATGTGATCATTCCTGGACACAAGAGAGACAGCTCACTAAACCTTGATACGTAAGCATCGATGTCAGAGTTTTGAACTGTGAGGTTCCACAACTCTTGTTGCATTTTCTTAATTTCTACCCTTGGACAGTACTCGACCAACAAAATTTCCTTAAGCTCCTCCCATAGCATAGCGTTCGCCAATGGGAGTGTCATGGCCTCTACGTGACCATTCCACCAAGAGAGAGCTTGATTGATGAATGTGCATGCCGCCAACTTGACCTTGCACTCCTCAGGACATCCGCAGATCTCAAACATTGATTCCACCTTTTCTGTCCATCTTTTCAGGGTTATTATGCCTCCCGTCCTGTTGAAGGTTCGAGGCTTTGTGTTTGTGAAGTCTTTGTAGGTACAGGTTCTTGTGGATCCTTGGTTTGTTCCCTGATTTGTGCTTCTGGCTCCTTGCCCGTTACTTGCACCGTTGTTTCCGTTGTGAATCTGCGCTAGTGCTGCAGTGACCGCATCTGACACAACCGCTTGGAATGCAGCTGATTTTATCTCAGGTGGCGTCAGTGTCGTGTTGTTTCTGCGGTTTGGTCTTTGAGGCGTCTTTATGTCGTGGAATGGAAACATGTTGAATATCCAATGTATTTAGTTTCAAGATTTCTTGGTTATAGCTCAGTGTTAGTGATTCGGTTGTGTATAAGTGAGTGAATGCATACAATCAACATGTAGAAAAAACTAATAGTACACATAGCAGATAACAACATCATGATAAAATATATAGCCATTTTCATTAATGATTATCTTTTGAGTACATGAAAATTTTCTTAAATAAGGCGTACAATACATAGGAAAATATATGATCCGACATCATGATGACCTTATGAGTAGTGTAATCACTTAAACATAAGGTCGATAGTACACAAAGTATCATACATAAAAGAAACACAATGATAGTAAGGGATACAGCTGATCCTAATCATGATGAGATGTGTCAGGGAGTGATGAAATCATATGCCAAAATGTTGTGCCAAAAGATTAGCCATCTCAGTCATATCCTTGATGACCTCGTCCCTCTCATGCTCTGCCTGCACAGCTAGGGCTTCTACTGCTAATAGTTGTTGCCTAATAGTGGCAACCTCCTCTTCCAAGGAGAGAGTCCTATCAATGGGGTTCCTCAGTGGTACGGGGTGGTCCTGACTTACCTTTGTGGTAGGAGGTTCGCTGGGGACTTCATCAGTGTCCCTGTCTTCCTCCATGACCTCATCGGTATCACCAAACTCATAGTCCGTCTCCGTGTACTCCTTAGGCCCAATACCGGGAGTTACCTCCTGCCCCACCACAAGGTCTTCCTCGATCACTTTGTGGGCCACTAGGGCTTGATAGTAAAGGACGACCTGATGTGCCTCGTCCATGGTGACTACGCGAGAAACTGGGGGTGAGAAGTGTGTAAAGAGAATGTGCATATAGTATTTCCAAAAACACCCCTATAGTATTTTTAATTGTTTAAGTTTGAGCTCCTTAGAGTTCTTGATACGAGGTAAGCTTCTAGATCCATTTTCCGCCATGATTACTCCCAAACACATGTTGGCCATATTTTGAATAAATATAGTTGATCAGGCTATATTTATCCCTAATATGACTACATAATTGTCCGGGTTTAACCACGGTGCTCAATTTCCTCCAGAGGCTTTTAGAGTTATAGTTTTTAATGTATACCTAGAAATCATTTTATTGATAATGTTTTAGTCTGATTGTATTTATAGTTGCATATCCAGTATGATTAGATATACCAGTTCACTATAAACAATGCTCTGATACCAATCTGTCACACCCCAAAACCAGACGGCGGAAACGTCCGGGGGCTTGTGTGTGACTTCATCTTGTAATATCATCGTAATGTATATAACTGAAACAAGACAACACCATCATCATACATATCAAAATACAGCCAATATTGTTTACATTAAGTATAGTATCACAAGTTACATGCCAAAATATTCAATGTATGGTGATAACAAAATTCAACAAATTCCAGTTCTTATTGTAGACCTTTCCACATAACGACTCCGTGAGAATACAAGTTATTTTAAAAACGTCAACATATATAATGTTGGAGAGTTCATAAGCATGTTCGAATGAAAAGTTTTGTATTGTTAGTAAAACACCAAAAAATCTGATATTTTCTAAAAAAATAGCTTGAACATGATGTGTCAAAATCAAGTATTAATGCATGTGTGTTTTCAGTTTTTGGAATGCATATAAAGATGTAATCCGGTTAAAAATCCTTTATTTCCTATTGTTAGTAAAAGGTATTGTTTTAACTGTGTATTTCCCCGTAAAATCCTATATTTTCTGTTTATAAGAGTATTGTGGTCTCAACCCTAAGACCGAATATCAGTGTATGTATGTTTTCGTATCAACAAGATTTTATAGGTGTTCCTTAAAATTATGTTGGAGAGGATCTCTAGGTGAGCCGTTTTAACCATACCTGATTATGAAGAATTCACCTGTCGTGACATTTTAATGTGTGGGGTGTCACCCCGTATAGATCTATACACAAACTCTCGCTCTCCCTCCCAGAGACTCTGGTTATAACTACAGGCTACGATCGTACACTCTAGAGGTATCATGTTATGTATAATGTTTTTCGAAGTACGTTCTATGTTTGAAAATTACCCAGAGTATGCATATGAATGTACGAGGCCCAACGGACATGTAGGAGTTCCACTAAGGCCCAATACACATGTAATGCGTAGTATAGGCCCAATAAGCATATATATGGGCCACAAAGGACCAATAAGCATGTGTTGTATATTCCGGACCCAATAAGCATGTGTTGTATATTCCGGACCCAATAAGCATGTAAATTGACCCTTAAGGCCCAATAAACATGTAAGGCATAATATAGGCCCAATAAGCATGTATATGGGCCATAGAGGCCTAATAAGCATGTGTTTTACATTCCGTGCCCAATAAGCATGTAAATGGACCCTTAAGACCCCATAAACATGGAAGGTTGGTATTAGGCCCAATAAGCATGTATACGGACGCTTAAGGCCCAATAAGCATGTCATCAATGTATTTAGTCCGTTTGTTATTATGTTGTTGGTTCTTGTTCAATTGTTTACCAAAATAACATAAAATCCTAGTTTTTGTAACAGTGATATTTTTGGCCCGATATCATGAAAATTGACATCTTCGGCCCAATTGTATATAAGTTGATATTTTTGGCCCAAGTAAATATAAATTGAAGTTTTCGGACCATTATAAAAATTTACAATTTTGGCCGAATTATATATATAATTTACATTTTCAGCCCCTTTTAGATAAAAGTGACATTTTCGGCCTATATATAATTTACATTTTTAGCCCTTTTTAGATAAAAATGACTTTTTTGGCCCAAGTATTGTAAAAATAACATTTTAGGCCCAAATCCAAATAAAGTGACGTTTTCAGCGCATAAAATCGAAAAGTTACATTTGTTGTTCAAATTTGTGTTAAATGACAATTTAATTGATAAAAATCATAAATTTACAATTTAAGCCCAAAGAAACTGTAAAGGCCCACATTAAGGCCCATTATACGAAATTTAACACCTTTGGCGCTTTTAAAACTATGATTATCATAAAGAACCATTTTTATGTATATGTGACACTTTTAGTCCATGAAAAACCATAAGTTTCATAAAACACCATTTCTTTTTGTTTATTTGTCAAAAATGGTCCCCTACAAGATTTTGTTTAGTTTTTCAACATCCTTAACATGCTTAACATGTTAATCTTTATGTTAAGTTGTATAAAGTGTCTTAGTTTACATATATTGTCGAGATCTATCACAACATATAACTTAGAAAATACACATAAACATGCACAAATACATAGATCCAACACATAATCAAGAGAAGAGAGAGGAGGATTTTTTTGGTCATTACATGGTAGATTAGAGAGTTTTAGCTTAGTTACATGTGAGATCAAATGCATAGATAACATATATACATTAGTGAGGTGTCAAGTCATTAATAAATCTCATTTTCTCTTTTTTTTTAAACAAAGAATGGAGATGGAGGTGAAAAGAAAAAGAAATCTTGGGCTAGTATTGATTATTAACCAAATTTATAAGACCAAATAAGGAAGTTTTCAGCACATTAGGCCCACATGTGTGTACAACCCAAAAGGGATAAAAACAATGGGTTTTCGGCCCATTAACATCATTTATGTTGGTTTTGGCCCAATAAGGCTCATGAAAATGATATGAGACAGTCTACGCCCATTATGGCCCAAATGCTATAGTTTCATGAATGTGGGTCCAATTAGGGCCCAAATAAGGATTCTTAGCAAAAAAGAATCAAGTTAAAGGTTTATTGGCCCATTAGGCCCAATAAGAGGGTTCTAGTCCAATAATAGTTTGAACCGGGAGAATTAGGGTTACAAACCCAAAGTCGAGTGTATGTAATGTATTGAAATAGGTTATGCGCTTGTTGAGTGAGTTTTGATTAAATGGTTTGTTTTCAGAATGAACATTGGTACATAACATCAATTTTAGAATTTTAGTTATATAAGAGTTGATCACAAGAATACATAACTTCCTAGCCAAAAATGCTAGTTGTGACAAAAATCAGTCGGGCAGGAAGATCAAGATGCTCAAATCTGATAGAGGTTAGTATCAAGTTCCATGACTACCTCATGGAATATGGAATTGTTTCATAATTGACACCTCCTAGGACATCACAACTTAATGGTGTGGTTGAGAGGCGTAATCAAACCTTGTTGGAAATGGTTCGTTCTATGATGAATCAAGCTTCACTACCAATATAATTTTGGTGGTATGCCTTAGAGGATGCCACCCATATTGTTAATCTTGTTCTAATAATGAAGGTTTCCAAAGCACCTCACAAGATGTGGATACGGAAGGTTCTGTGACAACCCAATATTTCGACTCTATGTAATGACCTAAAAAGCCAAGTATTGTAACCACTTTTGAAATAATGAAATTAACTTCGAAAATATAATGTACAAAAGTCTCTATTGGGTTACCTACTATGTTAGATATTGTGTCAAGGTTTATAGAAATACTCAAAACACTAAAATCCGAGTTATAACGAAGAAGTTATAACCATTCTAAGATTTCCGAGAAAACCGGCAACATCGATTAACGAAAAATGCGAAGTTTCAATACAATAGTTTTGCTTACCATCCACAAACCGACGGTCAATGTGGGAGGACCATACAAACAATGGAAGATATGATAAGAGCTTGTGTAATTGACGTTGGAAGATATGCTAAGAATCTTGAAGTCAAGGGTGACAGAGTTCGTTACTTCATGGATCGGATTTGGACACCGAAGTTTGGTGGATTCAGAGACGTGGTCATGAATGAGGCTCATAGGACTCGATACTCCGTACATCCAGGTTCGGACAAGATGTATATGGTCCTCAAGAAACTGTATTGGTGGCCGAACATGACAGCAGCGATCGCTACCTATGTGGGCAATTGTCTGACTTGTGCCAAAGTCAAGGTAGAGTACCAAAAGCCATTGGGATTGCTACAACAAACCGAAACACCTGAGTAGAAGTGGGAACGGATAACCATGGACTTCATAACCAAATTACCCAAGACAGAAGGTGGGCTAGACACCATCTGGGTAATTGTAGATAGATTAACAAAATCCGCACACTTCCTACCCATAAAGGAAACCGACAATATGGAGAAGCTAGCTCGAACATGCATCCGAGAGATTGTACGACTACATGGTGTGCCAATATCCATTATCTCTGACAGGGATAGTAGATTCACCTCGCGATTCTGGCAGCCACTACAAAAATCGCTTGGAATGAAACTAGACATGAGTACTGCTACTATCCACAAACCGACGGTCAAAGTGAGAGGACCATACAGACCTTGGAAGATATCCTAAGAGCTTGTGTAATCGGTTTTTGTAAAGCATGGGATACCCATTTACCACTAGTCGAATTTTCATACAACAATAGCTATCACTCCAGCATTAAAGTTGCTCAATTCGAAGCCCTCTATGGCCGGAAGTGCAGATCACCACTGTGCTGGGCTGAAGTGGGTGACATGCAACTAGCCAAGGGATAAGTACCCGACAACACTCTCACTGGCACGAAAATCATAAGAGAGACAACCGAGAAAATTGTACAAATTCGGGAACAACTAAAGGCTTCAAGAGACAGACAAAAGAGTTATGCAGACAAAAGACGGAAACCCTTGGAATTTCAGATTGGGGTTCAAGTGCTATTGAAGGTCTCGCCCTAGAAAGGACTAATACGTTTTGGAAAAGATGGGAAACTAAACCCAAGGTATATCGGACCATTCGAGATCCTTACAATGATCGACTCGGTAGCCTACAAACTCCGTCTACCGCAGGAACTCGATATCGTACATCCTACCTTTCATGTGTCAAACTTGAAGAAATGTTTGTCCGATGAGACCCTTGTCATCCCTTTAGATGAAATGGAAATTAACGAGAGTCTCCAATTTATAGAAGAACCAATTGAAATCATTGATAGGGAAATTAAAATAACAAAACAAAGTCGCATACCCATCGTGAAGGTCCGCTGGAATGCAAAGCGAGGACCTGAATACACCTGGGAACGAGAAGATCAGATGAAACACAAGTACCCACATCTTTTTCCCTAATCCACAAGTGTTTTTCTTACATTAAATTTCGGGAAGAAATTCCCTCTAACGGGGGGATGATGTGACAACCCGATATTTCGACTCTATGTAATGACCTAAAAATTCAAGTATTTTAACCACTTTTGACATAATGAAATTAAATTCGAAAATACAATGTACAAAAGTCTCTATTGGGTTACCTACTATGTTAGATACTGTGTCATGGTTTACAAAAATACTAACAACAATAAAATCCGAGTTATAACGAAGAAGTTATGACCATTCTAAGATTTCCGAGAAAACGAACAACACCGATTAACGAAAAATGCGAAGTTTGAATACAATAGTTTTTAGCTTTAAGTATCTAAATGAATGTTGTAGATATCATTAAACCGTGAGCGTACATAAAAAGAATGTCCAAATCTGACTTCGTATGAGGAACCTATGATTTTTCCAAGATCCGGATATAGCAGTTGACAGCTAAAAACTCGAAATAGAGATCGAGAGGCTTTTGGCCGAAACAACTTAAATAAGAATTGAAGTTCTCAACCAAAGAAGCACAACAGTAAAAAGTCTGGCAAAAACGGACGCCGGATGAAGAACTTATGGATTTTTAACGGGTTTTTCTAGTCCCGGCCTGTTAAAAATAAATAATTAAAAATATATTCAAAATTAACCGACGTAGTCTAAACGAGAGTTGTAGAGTATATTCTCACCTACGCGTGAATATAAAGAACGTTGAAAACGGAGCTCGTACGTGAAAGTTACGGATTTTACAAGCTTAAGGCTGAAAATCCGAGGCTGTCAGGTTTGCCATGACGCGACACAGTTTGCCGCGACCCGACAAGTGACTGAGGGCGTTTCATCAATGAAAGAGGATAAGATTTTGCTCACCACGATGTGGCACAGTTGGCCACGACGTGACACACCATAAATGCTCCTATAATAGAAGCTTAAGGTTGCTGGGTTTGGTGCTCATCTCTTTCCATCTAAGTACTGTTACTCTGCGTAATTACCTCGAAAAGCCATCCCGAAGCCCCGGTTTTCACACTCAAGTTCCAAAGGAAGGTTCTACACTCCTTAGATTCCCGAGATTCCCGAGAATCCCGAGAAAATCAACTCTTCCAAGTCGAAGTTCTACTCGATTATCATCTCGCTTTCTCCCATCAATCAACTGAGTTCATACCCCTATAAACTACACTTTCAAATGTTTTATCAATGCTTTTTATACACCTTTTGGGGGGGGGGGGAGAATACAAGTAAACACATGGTTATTATAGTGTGTAACATAAAGTTTCACTATATACTCTTTTTATCAAGTAAATCATATGTGATTCATAACTACTACATGGGAACTTTCGTATGCAATATATATTCTCGATAACGTATTGTCTTTTGGAAATAAAACATGTTTATACATATACACGAATCAAACACTTTATTTATACTTTAAGTATATGTGATCATTTATGTCACTATAAGTGTTATACTTTACATATATAACAAATGAGCATTACACTAGGGTTTACTATACGAACGAAACACAGACTTTGAAAAACTATAATAGGTATAGTTTAAGAGAAAATCATGAACATTTACATACTAGAAACACTATATCAAAGAGATATTTTCATACACAAGAACAAATTGACATTTTCATATGTAAATCTGTTTTATACTAAGTTTTGTGGGACATTTCATGTACTTTCGAGTATGCATTTTAAGTCCTGTATTATATACCAAAATCCCTTGTAGGGGGAGCGTGATACTTGTGTATAGATCTATACGGGATTGACAATCCCACACCTAAGCTGTTAGCTACAGCTAGGCTGACAGGCCTGGGGTGACAAACGTCATAACTTTCCAACGCTTGAAGAACGTTGTTATAGGCATCCTTGTCAAATAGCATGGTTTTAAGACACACACGGAGTATTAAAAACACATTGATTTACGAGTTTTTCAAATGCCTTAGCGACTTATACATAAACCTACTATTTTAGGCATGAAAATCACTATTGCATTACAAGTTTTGGAACAATTAAACTTCCATCTGCTATAGTAGAAAATATGGGATTTTCTAGGAACATTCAAACATGTACAAACCATTTCATTCTATTTCATACAAAAATTGTTACTAAATACTTATGAACTCACCAGCTTAAATGTTGATCTACTCTTTCAAAACTACTTGTATTTCTCAGGAATTTAGTAAAACAGGTAAACAAACAGCTTTTGAAGAAGGGACGCTGTGGCGTCAGTTTAGTTTCATTTTGACATCATATTGTAATTTGTTTTGAAACAAGTACCTTTCAACAATGTAAACTTTTAAGTTATATATATGGTGGTTGTATTACTTTCTTTACTATGTATTCAATTGTTGCGATACTACATGAAGTCATCCACCCTCGAACGATTCCGCCGTTCTGGTTTGGGGGTGTGACAGATTGGTATCAGAGCATTGTTTATTGTGAACTAAGTATATCAAACCACATAAGATATACAAACTATAAATGCGTAGGGAATCAAAGTCTCTGACAAAATATTTTTACACCTGAACCGCGTTTCATTTTAACTTAAGCTATATGAGTCATAAAAGCACAAATACATGCATACAACGATTTATTTTCATACTTAGAGCAATATAGAAGTATTATAAATAAATTGTGCAGTGCAGGTGTGCCTTGGGATATGTAATCGGAACTGGGATGAATATAGCCTGATCAACTATATTTGTCCGAGAGCCGACTAATGTATGCCAGGGAGTGTCTACAGTGGAAAACAAATTTAAAAGTTAGCAAGAGCATATCATTAAGAATACTATGGGAGTATTTGGGTATCTTCAACCGTTAAACTTAGGGGAAAATTTTACATGCTTTAGCTTATAGTCAATTCTTAACCATATTCACGTATAGACTCAATGGCTGGATTTCATCACACCGGCGACCCCTACTACCCCAACAAAGGTAATGAAGGATGGATTGTAGACGACCCCGAGGAGGAACCCATGGAAGACGAGGAAGACGAAGATTCAGATAGCTCAGCTTTAGAGCCCGAGGTAATCAATCCGCCAGCCGTCCGACCTCCATCGGCTTGACCTCCTTTTAGGATGGGATTTCAAGGACCAACTCCTGTCTGGGGAAGCCACATCCATCATTGGAGCCAGCAGAAAGGATTAGCGGAGGAAGTTCAGCTGAGCGAGCACTCCCAGTTGTGGTAGGCAAACTTGCCAATTAGCCTTATCAATCCGGAGTCCAAGCAAACCGGATTCGCGAGTTTGACATAAGGATGGAAGAGAACGTAGCTGATATCCATCGCCTAGACATGCTACAAGGGAATGCTCAACTCCACACCAACTCCCTCTAGGAACAAATTGATGGGTTTGAGCCATAAGAACTTTCCTACATGCTCATGCAAACCCTAATTTCTTGGATCTAGGTTTCTCTAATTGAACATGCAATATATCCAATACTTTAATGGCCAGATCTAATGTAAACTAACAATCAAAACATATGAAAACAGATCTAGAATTATACCTTGAATTACTTGCTTGAAACCTATTTCTCCTTGGAGCTTAGAGTCACAATTGTCACTCCTCTAATGGCTTACAAACACCAACTAGCAAGAAGATGACTTGAGAGAGGTAAGGAAGAGGGAAATCGGCTCTAGGGTTACTCCAATAACCAAAGTGCCGATTTCCACAACCCCAAGGGTCTATTTATACTGTGAGCTCCTAGGGTTTCACCCTAAAACCCTAGTTGGATAACTTAGCCTCAAAGCAATCCAATATCCCCTCTAGATAAGCCTTGGACGATTTCTAGGTGAACCACATCCCTGAAATCGTCCAACCCATATCCATAAGGATTCTTAGCTCAAATTACAACTATCACACATTTGACAGTTTATACCCCTTTCTTCAATTAATCTCTTTAAGTCGCAAAATTAATTCCTAATTAATTTATGACTTATATTAATCAAATTAATATTATTATTCCTTTAACATATTATTCTCATAATACATTAATAATAATATCTCTTTTCTCTATATAAATCACCCGGTCAAGTTGCTATGGTGAAGGCAACCCAAAAGGACCATGCACAATCGGGTTAAGTACTTACCACATATAGTTACAGCCTTAGACACTAATCCAACCGTCTCCCACTTGGATAAGTCTAGTAACTATAAATGCAAACACAATCCGATCAGCAATTGTAGCTCTTAAAGACGCTGTCAACTTTGATCTTATCAGTAACGTGTCCTTTAGATAAGGGATCGTATAATCCTATGTTTTGATATCGTGCAGACGATTTCATGAAACATTGTCATACTTATTGTCCAACAACTATTTTCTCGATCTCATATTTATTTGACATAGAACTTAATTGAACACATCAATTCAGTCCTGACCGGGCCCGGCACATAAGTCAAATCAAATCATCGAGCGGCCGTGATATCGCTTTTACCCTCTTAGGATAAAAGTAATAGATAAACTTCGACTTATATGCATCTACTTATCGACTAATCAACTATACACAAGAATGCGTTTTATGACATCAATTTACTGATGCAGTTTCGCATTATCAATGTACAACCAATTAGTAAATAATAAACTATATATCTAGGTTTTAAGACCATATGATATTATCGTCTTGCGATCACCCCAAAGTGATTCCAGGAAGCGCGGGTTTATTCCAATGCTAAAAACTTGTTCATAAGCGCTCGTGAACGTTGCAACAAACCTTTGCTATGTCTAATAGCATTTAGACAATCTATACACCAATTAATGACAATCTTCATTCATACCTACTTCCAACATATGAACGATTGTGGACCATTCGAATAATTGATTATTCTAAATAACTTAATTATTCAGGAAGTCAAAACATGCAAAGTGAAACAATAGCTAAACAGTTAACATAAGATAGTAACTTTACTTATAAACAACACTCTTTTATTTAATCATCAAATGTCAATTACATTTACCTATTACACATTTCTAAAACTATCTAATATCATCATTCAGCCCAATACTCCTAGCATGCTGCAGGTGCTTAACCCTACTAAGTCCCTTCATAAATGGATCTGTTGGGTTATCATCTGATGATATCCTTTTAACTACGGGGTGTCCTTCTTCTACTCGATGCCTAATAAAGTGATATTTTATGTCGTTATGTCGAGATCTACCACGATCCCTCGGTTCCTTGGTCAAAGAAACTGCTCCTTCATTATCATAGAAAATTTCCATGGGCTCCTTTATAGCAGGCACAACTCCAAGATCGCCAATGAAGTTCTTTAACCATATTGCCTCTTTTGACGCTTCGCTCGTTGCAATGTACTCTGATTCGCACATTGAATCAGCTACAGTTTCCTATTTGGAACTTTTCAAAGTTATCGCTCCTCCATTAAGGGTAAATACCCATCCTGACTGCGAACGGTAGTTGTCCCTGTCGGTCTGGAAACAGGCGTCACTATACCCTCGCACCTTTAAGTCATCACTCCCTCCGAGGACTAGAAACCATTACTTGGTCCTCCGAAGGTACTTAAGGATGTTCTTGACCGCAATCCAATGCGCTCTTCTAGGATTCCCTTGATATCTACTGACCATGCTCAAAGAAAAGGCCACATCAGGGCGAGTACAAGTCATAGCATACATGATTGAGCCAACTGCAAAAGCGTAAGGTACTCGGCTTCGGTACTCGAACTTTGAGTCTTACCCAACTTTGTATTACTTTGTATCGGTAGTTCTCCCTTCTTCGAGTTTTCCATACTAAAATGTTTTAGTACTTTATCTAAGTAAGTATTCTGACTAAGTCCTATTAGTCTCTTATTTCTTTCTCTCACTATCCTTATTCCCAATATATAGGAACCCTCTCCGAGGTCCTTCATAGCGAAGCACTTCCCGAGCCAGGATTTACCTCCTGCAGAGTCAGGATGTCGTTTCCTATGAGTAGTATGTCATCGACATACAAAATGAGAAAGCTAACTATGCTCCCACTGGCTTTGACATATACACATGATTCATCTTCGCTTCGTACAAATCCAAACTTTTTGACTTTCTCATCAAAGCAAAGATTCCATCTGCGAGATGCTTGCTTAAGTCCATAAATGGACTTCTCAAGCTTGCACACTCTATTGGGATGCTTCAGATCGACAAAAACCTCTGGCTAAGCCATGTAAACATCCTCAGCCAACTTTCCATTAAGGAAAGCGGTTTTGACATCCATTTGCCATTTCTCATAATCATGAAATGCGGCAATGGCTAGCATCACCCTAATAGATTTTATCTTAGCAACTGGTGAGAAGGTCTCATCGTAGTCAACTCCGGGAGTTTGAGTAAAGCCCTTCGCCACTAGTTGTGCCTTATATGTGTGCACATTCCCATCCACGTCGGTCTTCTTCTTGAATATCCATTACTGTCTTACATCCGGGCACATTGTCAACCAAATTCCAAACTTGGTTGTCATACATGGACTGAATCTCGCTATCCATTGCCTCTTTCCATTTAGCAGACTTCGGGCCTGCCATGACTTCCTTATAGCTGTTAGGTTCATCTAGGTTTACTAGTGTACTGACACTAATATACGTGTCCCCTTCGGTAGTAATATGAAAGCCATATAACTGGGGTTGAACTCTAACTCTTTTGGAACGTCTAAGAGGTAAGGATTGGTCAATCTGTTCAACCGGAGTTTCCTCCTCGTGTTCAGGGCCAGCGGTAGAGGTTCCTTCATCACTCGATTCTTGAATCTCTTCAAGATCGAGCTGCCTCCCACTGTCTCCTTGGTTTATGAGTTCTCGTTCTCAGAAAACCCCTCTTCTTGCTACGAATACAACATTGTCAGTCGGTCTATAGAAGAGATATCCAAAGGATTTATGCGGGTAGCCGATGAAAATACATCGCTCACTACGAGGTTCGAGCTTGTCATGAGTTTCTCGTCTTACAAAAACTTCACAACCCCAAACCTTGATATGTGACAACGAGGGAGCTTTCCCTATCCACATCTCGTGAGGTGTTTTGGCAACCTTCTTTATAGGGACTCGGTTTTGGATATGGGCAGCAGTGTCTAAGGCATACCCCCAAAATGAGATAGGTAGTGAAGCACGACTCATCATAGAACGAACCATGTCTAGCAGTGTTCGATTATGCCTTTCTACCACACCATTCAACTGTGGTGTCCTAGGTGGCGTCAATTGCGAAACTATTCCGCATTCCTTGAGATAGTCGTGGAATTCAAGACTTAGGTACTCTCTTCCTCGATCGGATCAAAGCATCTTGATTTTCCTGCCCAATTGATTCTCCACTTCATGTTTGAATTCTTTGAACTTTTCAAACGTTTCTAACTTGTGCTTGATTAAGTAGATATACCCATATCTACTATAATCATCGCTAAAATTCATATAGAAGCGGTTCCCATCCTTTGTGGTAGATCTATAGGGCCCACATACATCGGTATGTATGAGATCCAATAAACCCTCACGCCTCTCACAAGTGCCAGAGAAGGGTGACTTGGTCATCTTTCCAAGTAAACAAGATTCACACGTGTCATCTTCCCTAAGGTCGAATGACTCCAACACTCCATCCTTTTGGAGTTGGGCTATGCGCTTCTTGTTGACATGTCCAAGATGACAATGCCACAAAGATGCTTTATCCATATTATTGGAAGAATCCATACACAACACATCATTTCCTAGGTTATCTACAACCATAACAGTTTCATAAATTCCATTACAAGGCATTGCTTCAAAGTATAAAACACCATTTAAATAAGCATAAATAGAACCATTCATATTATTAAACGAATATCTAAATCCTTGTCTAAACAAACCATGAAATGAAATGATGTTTCTTGCCATATTTGGCGAGTAGCAACAATTATTTAAATCTAAACCTAATCCATTACTAAGAACTAAAGAATACACTCCAATCTTGGTGACAGACGACGATCTTCTGTTTCCCATGATTAGATTTATTCTTCCTTGCTCCACATCTCTATCTCTTCTTAGTCCCTGCAAATAAGAACAAATGTAGTAACCACATCCTGTATCAAGAACCCAAGAAATAGTATGAGATGAATCATTAGATTTAATTGTGTATATACCTGCAAAAGATGGGTTGATGTTTCCATCCTTGATGGCTTGCAGATATTCCAGGCATCTTCTCTTCCAATGCCCTATTTTGTGGCAATGATGACACTCTGCCTCCTTCGGGTTAGGGTTGGGCTTAGCAGGATCAACCTTGGTCCCACTAGAAGAGGAACCATCTTGGGACTTTCCTTTGCGGCCGCTCTTTGACAGAGCCTTCCTCTTCTTGCCCCTTCCTTGCCCTACAGCCAAAACAGGAGCAGCGGTTGGTGCGGGAGTTGGTGCAACAGACTTGTCCTTAAGGTTGCTCTCAGCAGTCCTTAAGAGTCCTTGGAGTTTTCTTAGGGTGAACTCTTCCTTGTTCATGTTGTAGGTCATCCTAAATTGGTTGTATCATGAAGACAACGAGTGAAGAACAATGTCAATGGCCAAATCCTCCCTAAAGTTAACATTTAACTAGCGAAGACGATCAACATATCTTTGCATCTTTTGCACGTGCATGGTTAAAGATTCTCCACTTCCCATCTTGGTGGTGATCTCGTAGCGCTCTTGCCTCGCGCTTTGGTGGTACCTCTCCATCAAGTCTTGATGCATTTCATAGGGATACATGTCCTCATAAGACTTTTGGAATTCTTGGTTCATAGTGGCTATCATGATGTAATGGACCTTCGTTGCATCACGTTCGTGTGTCTTAAAGACAACCATCTCTTCGGGAGTAGCGATTTCCGGGTTGACGTTCTCGAGCTTTTCGTCGAGGACATACTCTTTGTCCTCGTAGCGTGCAATGGTGCGAATGTATCTTATCCATTCACTAAAGTTCGTACCATCGAAGGTCACCTTTTGGCAAAGACTCATTAACGTGAATGAGTTAGCAGCAGCGTTGTTTGCGTTCGACATCTACAATTAGAAAGTACAAAGTTTGATTAGAATTGGATCCCTAATTAAACACCGAAAATGAAAAATTAGGGCTAGGACCCAACAACATTATTTACATATTAGAAAAGGGATGCCGTAATCCAACACACAAATAATTTGGAGGTAAGTGAATGACGATTCACTAATTCTTCACCTTGAAAACATAACCTTAAGTTTTATTGAGAATTCCTAGATTTTGAGATTCATTCAACTTTTCAATGGCATGTTTACTTCTCGATATGCCCCTCTAGTTTGTGACTAGGATGCCGAGGATCACAAAGCGGGTGTGAATAACCATGCAAATCTACATGGTGCCTACATTGTTACAATCACCCATTCGATGTGCTGGTAAACCACACACGCTCCATCGAACTATGATAAACAATGAATCACCCTTTGTCCCCTTTGCTTAGAACCAATTAGTGTGCCAGTAAACGAGACACGCTCTACTAACTTCTTAGCAAGGGTGCAAAGTGCAATTTCATGGGATTGCATCAATTCACTTTTCCTAAAGTAGCTAAGATTGGGAATTTTATAAAATAGTTTAGTTACTTTATAGATTCATTATACTTATTAATGAGAAGAGAGAGTTGCCCTATCCTACCCGTTCGACTAACGACCCTCCACCAGTCAAGCATGCGGTGGGTGTAAGTGTACGCCCATTAAGCGCCATTTTATAGGCAACAACCTTATACCCACCTTATAGACCGGCTTCGTGAATGAGGCCTAATAATGGTAAGACTAGCATTTTAATTTTACTTATATATTTATTAAGCTCTTAATAATATAATAGTATAGGGTTGAATTTTAAACTTGTAAAATTCTAGGGGTTGAAATTTAAATTCTTCTAAATTAAACGATTAATCACCAAATTCAAATTTCAAAACTATCGGGATAAATATTGAACTTTTCAAAACAATAGGGATCAAATAACAAACAATTCAAATTAAACAATTAATTTCATAATCATCTATATTTGACCTAATCCAATTTTAGTCATTAGATAATTACCAAATAATCTTAAATAGTCCATAATTATCATATGAATAATTAATATTCACAAGATTTGATATTATCTATTATTATGTCAAGGATAATCATTAAATTAGGTTAAAATTCGAATTTATACTTAATAAAATGATTTAGGTATCAATCCAAGACAAAACAACAATAAAATCCCGAATTATCCTCTGTCTGACGCTGGGACTCACCGAGTCAAGCTTTGGACTCGCCGAGTTGAAGCTACTCGCCGAGTCCACAATGGAACTCGCCGAGTTCATCAGGCAGAAGACCGAAAATCGAATTTTTCAAGTAACAAGAAATTAACCAATGCATCAATTCAATAGAAATCAATCAAAGCTCTGATACCACAGATGGGTTTGAGCCATAAGAACTTTCCTATGTGCACATGCAAACCCTAATTGCTTAGATCTAGGTTTCTCTAATTGAACATGCAATATATGCAAGACTTTCATGGCTAGATCTAATGTAAACTAACAATCAAAACATATGAAAACATATCTAGAATTATACCTTGAATTACTTGCTTGAAACCTTTTTCTCCTTGGAGCTTAGAGTCACAATTGTCACTCCTCTAATGGCTTACAAACACCAACTAGTAAGAAGATGATTTGAGAGAGGTAAGGAAGAGGGAAATCGGCTCTAGGGTTACTCCAATAACCAAGGTGCCAATTTCCACAACCCCAAGGGTCTATTTATACTGTGAGCTCCTAGGGTTTCACCCTAAAACCCTAATTGGATAACTTAGCCTCAAAGCAATCCAATATCCCTTCAAGATAAGCCTTGGACGATTTCTAGGTGATCCACATCCCTAAAATCGTCCAACCCATATCCATAAGGATTCTTAGCTCGAAATACAACTATCACACATTTGACACTTTATACCCCTTTCTTCAATTAATCTCTTTAAGTCACCAAATTAATTCCTAATTAATTTATGACTTATATTAATCAAATTAATATTATTATTCCTTTAACATATTATTCTCATAATACATTAATAATAATATCTCTTCTCTCTATATAAATCACCCTGTCAAGTTACTATGGTGAAGGCAACCCAAAAGGACCATGCACAATCGGGTCAAGTACTTACCAAATATAGTTACAACCTTAGACACTAATCCAACACAAATGACTGCAGCTCTCTCCGAAATGAGAGATTTGAGGGAGCAACAAGCTGCCTTTGACAGGCATCTCATGGGAGCCAAGCAATCGGATGCGGAGTCAAGCTCCAAGCGTAATCCGTGTAGCAAGTAGTGCTCACCTAACTCCAAAATTTTGATATAGAATAGAACCATCGGCTAAAAGTCTTACCTTCTTTAACTTTTTGTAATCAGAGACCTTTAAAAAGGTTAAAATCTTCTAACTTCGGCTGTAACAAAACCATATGTTTAATATATATAGGGCATACCTCTTTCGTGTGTTAATTTTGTGCATTTCAATCGAGTTCATGAGTTTGTTTATTGTTATTCAAACTCCATTAGTTAATCAAAATCAAAGCCCTGTGTTGGTCAAACCAAATTCTTGAACTATTAAAGATAGTTAACTCATTATCATTCAACTCTCAACCACCAAAACTTATAATATTTTATTTTTATTTCTTGGCAGCGCGATGCCTCCTCGTCTAAACCTAAGACCCAGGCCAGGCGTGATACCTCCACCACCACCACCTCCATCGATGGAAAAATGCCGCATTGATAGCTGCTGTAGCCGCTGCAGTAACAGCAACAATGAAACAGATGGGTAATAATGGGTCGAGAAGAGGAGTCAATAGCTCTACGAATGGCCAACTTCCAGGTCCTTTAGGAGATTGTACCTTCAAGGACTTCACCAATAGCAAGCCCATGACTTTTAACGGATCCTGAGGGATAATGGCTCTATCACAATGGATAGAGAAAACAGAAGTGATTTTTGAGATCTGTGCGTGTTTGGAAGTGAGAAAGGTAAAATTTGCCGCTTGTACATCCTCCGAGAGAGCCCAGACATGGTGGAATGGACACGTCAAGTCACTAACCCTGGTAGTGGAAAATTCTATGGGATGGGAGAATCTAAAACAACTGTTAATGCAAGAGTATTGTCCAAGGGGCGAAGTACAAAAGCTAGAGCAGGAACTTTGGGGCCTTATTATGGTAGGCTCGGACATCACGACCTATACCAATAGGTTTAGTGATTCGGCAATCCTTTGCCCAAGGATGGTTGCTCTAGAGGGCAAGAAGATCGAAAGATACATCTGGGGACTATCACCCCAGATTCGAGGAAGTATACTAGCTTTCAAACTAGTCACTTTCGATAGCAGCAAACAGTTGGCACAAGCTCTTGTTGACCATGGAATCTCTCAAAGCTTCGCAACTGCTGTCCCAAAACAAACCATATGAAACAACAACAACAACAACATCAGTACTTACAACAACATGAAGAAGAAGTTTTGAAACAAGAGGAAGGGTCAGTCTTCATAGGAACCTTCAAAGAGGCAACAAATAGTGGCAGTGCATGCCGCTACTACCCCCACTACTGCTCCGGTTATCCCTGTGCCAGCGAAGCAATATGCGGGGAACCTACCAAAGTGCAACATATGCAATTTCCATCACAATGGAAATTATCAGGAGATGCACTGCAACAATTGCAACAAGAAAGGGCACACTTCCCGTTTCTGTAAGGCACCGGCACGACCAATCACCCATGTCCCTAGAGTAGGGGTGGGCCAGGCATGTTATGGATGCGGTGAGGCTGGACACTACAGTTACACCCCAAAACCGGAACGGCGGAAACGTTCTGGGGTGGATGACTTCATGTCAAGTATCACAACACATGCATTATAGTAATCAAAGTACAACAACCATTGCATTAATAGTAATAGTTTTACATGGTTTATATTACAGTATAAAAAAGTAATACAAGTAAGTATAATAAGTAGAGCTTGGTACTAAGCTATCTTCATCAACAGCTCCGGGAATGTACCTGTCTAATGCTGACCTGAGAATACTAGTTATTTGAAAAGCGAGTATCAGCATTTTTACAAATGCTGGTGAGTTCAAAAGTATTCAGTGTCATTTCATTCAAATAACTTTAATAAAAGTGGTAGTTTTAGAGTATCCATTAAGTTAGAGTCCTTTCAAGAAAATCCTATATTTTCTTTAATAAAAGCAGTCTTCTACCAAGACTGGACGAGGTTATGTGGTAAAAAGTAGTTTTCCCTTAATCCCTATCATTATCAAAATATAGAATTTGATTATTAAAGAAAGCAAGAGAAATCAGGGAAATAACATATGCCTCAGCAGTGAAGACTGCTGACTAAGGCGAAGGAATCATAGACTCCAGGAGAGTATCGAACAAATGACACGCCTGGCTCAATCTAACAAAGAGAGACACAGACCCCAGACGGTAGCAAATGAAAGGTACGGGTAGCAAAGTCTAAAAACAGAGGATACAGACACCAGACAATATCAAATGAATGATACAGCTAGTAAGGTCTAAAACAAGGAATACATACCCCAGACAGTATCAAATGAAACATTCAACTAGCAAGGTCTAAAAGAAGGAATACAAACCCCAGACAGTATCAAATGAAAGAAACAGCTAGTAAGGTCTGAAAACAGTGTGACTCTGAGAGTGGGTTTTCAGCATACAGTGTAAAGTACAGTGTAAAATACAGTGTGAAATACCGTTACCTTAAGGCCATGAATTGTAAGGTAACCTGGGATACTCGTAACCATACTAACTAACACTAGAGTACCTGACGCCCTACAAGCGTCTATAAAATGTGACATTTGTCACCCCTTGGCTTGGTAGGCTGTGGACTGTAGCTAGCAGTCAGGGTGCGGGGGTGTCAATCCCGTATAGATCTATACACACAATGTCCGCTCTCCCTACAGGAGACTCTGGTTACCAACTAGACGACGGAGAAGGCCGTGTCCCGAAGATGCATCCCAAATAGTGGGTAGTGGGTTTCCAATATAAGTGCTGAACTAGAGGTAAAGACTCATAACCGAACTGATGAATCAAACAACCTTCGGATGGACATCCCAAATAGTGGGTAGTGGGTTTCCAATATATGTCTATGCTCGTATACATAATATATAACTAATGAATCAAACAACCTTCGGATGGACATCCGATCCCACCAGAACACATCTCAACGAAGAAAAGGAAAGAGGGCGCAAAAGCCTTCATAAGTCCTTCAATCATCATTTATATGCATCTATACAAGCCCAGACATAACATCTAACTACGTTTGAGTGTGTAACAAGTGGAAATATATCGTGAAGTATAACCAAGTCGTGATGTATAACCGAATCGTGTGGAATAACCGAATCGTGAAGTATAAGTGTACAATGTGGTATAACCGGATCGTGAAGTATAAGTGTACCAAATATAAGTGTATCACAAAATGGAAGCGAAAACAAGTGAAGTAAGTGTTGGATAACATGTCTAAGTCCATAACTATTTCTGGTTAGTACTTGACCCGACCCGACATGGTCCATTTGGGTTGCATGGCACCATGCAATTGGATAGACTAAATGAGAGGACTAACACTTGGAGATTATTAATATGTTATAAGTTCTAATATATTAATAATATTATTTGATTAGTTTGATCAAAGAATTAATTTGGAATTAATTAAGTGATCAAAAGATAACTAATTAAATATATGAGTTGATTATGTAAATCATTCATATCTTGTATAGTGGGCTAAGAGGCTCCATGGATTATCAAGATGGGTTCTACCCATAGGATGCTCCATGGATGCTCCATGGGAGTTACAAACCCATGGGTCATGGAAATGAAGAGTCATGACACATTAGGGTTTACATGGTGTAACCCTAGATGTGTCAACACTATATTAGAGTCCCATTCTCCACCAAAATCAGCTACACATAAAAAACAAGAGGGCTAGGCCGATTTCAAGAAGTGTGTGTTCTCTCAAAAGTCTTTCCAAGAGCATTTGGTGTTGTGTGAAGCATTTGAGGCATCACACTTGGGGTGCTAGGCTCACAAGGTTTCAAGGAACATAAGCAACAACAAGGTAAGTTATTCTATCTTTCATTCAAGTTAGAAATTGTTCCCCATGTATGCTAGATAGGAATATAACCTTGGAATTCAACTTTGCATGATAATTAGACAAACATAGATCCAAGGTTATTAGGGTTGCATGTACACTTAGGAAGTGTTAGAATGCTCAAAACCCATCAATAAGAGCGTCTACTAGACATAAGTGACTACAAGTATAAGCGAAATAGAGGCAATAACAAGTATAAACGCATCACGAAGTGAAAACGTTATCAAGTAGGAGTTTAAACTAAGAGGGAGTATCAAAACATGGAAGAAAACCTTTATACTTGAGAAAATCACAACTTGGTGTTCTTTGGTAAAATAAGTTTGAAAACCTTTAGAAATTCTTTGGAAACTTTTCATAAACTAGCTTAAAATGAACTTTGATAAAACAGTTTAAGTAAGAGTTTTTGAACAAGTGAACACCATTTATAGTATCCTACTTGGTAAAACAGTTTACAGTGTGGTAAATCCTTGTGCATGCGGGTTATCAATCACATGTGATTGATATGATAACTGGCATGTTTAACTTGTATTCCCCCTATAAAATATGTAAAAACATTTAAAAGGTTCATTCAGGGGTATGAACTCACCTGGTGTAAGTGGATCCGACGAAGGTGCTGGTTGGGTGCTCGGTGTCAAGTAAAGACTTGGACACACTTAGTGACCTATTTAACATATGATAACATATGTTCACATACAATTACTACATTTAATACTAATTAAACAAGTATACGCACTCTAAAGAGCGGAAAACACTTTGGTTAAGTGTTTGGCATGTCCCGGGTAACATTTAAGGGTGTGAATGACTTAGGAATGGAGTTTACTCTTCAAGAGTAAACTCTATACACTTAGTTTACAGCCCTGGGACAACTCCCCATGAGTTTACGGCCTTAAACTCATGGTGAGGGTGTTCTAGGATATTTAAAGGCTCTATCTTGATCGTGGAATTATGCTAGGTCGAAATCCAAAAGGTATGGATGGGTTTAAGGCATTTAAAGGGACCAAATGGGAGTTTACGGCCCCAACCATGGGAGTTTATGGCCGTAAGCTCCCAAAGACCTCTTCCTTGGATGTTTTAAGTCTTAAATGGTAGAGGATAAAACCCTAAGCATTTTTCCAAGTCAAATGGGGAGTTTAGGGCACCATTTAACCCCTTTATAGGAGTTTAGGCCCAGGTACCCTTTCATGAGGGGTTTACGGCCGTGAACTCCTTATAGAGTTGTTTTAATTGAGTTTAAGGTCCCTAGCTTGTTTGTGGTTGATTCTAGAATTTAATCCAAGGCCATTGGTGTGTTTAAGGGCATTTTTAACACACAAATATGAGTTTACTCCCCATGAAGAGGAGCTTACGGCCCAAGCATGTCCTTGGGCAGTAAAATCATGTTTACTCTTCAAAAACCCATTTCAAGGTGTTCTAAGTCCGAATATGTAAGCCTAAAAATCATATCTAAGCCTTAAGGGCAATTTGGAGGGGTTAGGGGCTTAAAAACCCCAATACATGGTGTTTACGGTCCAAGAGTGTTCTTGGGCCATAAACACATCATTTTGTCCCTAATTTATGTTTTAAACTCGAATTTGCAGGCTAGATAAGCTATATAACAAGTTAGGATAGTTTACCTACTCGTTTGGGGCGCGAAACGGACGAATTTTTGCTCGGGAAAAAGTTATAGAGAGAGAGTAAAAAGGTGAAAATGGAGTTTACTCTCCCTTATATAGGGGTTGGAGTTGAAGCTCAGTGGAAATCTACCCAATACTGCCGTTAAACGGTGCTTTTGGTCGCACCCGATTTAGTGGTCACAATAAAATTTAACTTTTTCCAACTTAATATGGAAATGTAATTTACATGCTTTTACTTATCTTATTATGACGAACTACGACATAAGATATAAATAAATAAAACATTTATTTATTTTACGACCTCAAATTAACAGAACTTTTATACAGTGGAATATTCCGTTAACGGTAACGGGGTAATGTAACAGAATAAACTTGGGTTGTCACATCATCCCCCCGTTAGAGAGAATTTCGTCCCGAAATTAAGGTCTAGGAAAGGTAGTAGGTATGAATGGCCATGTAGAGGCAGGAGGGTACTTCCTATTTTGTTTGTCCTCGCATTCCCAAGTGAACTCTGGTCTGTGTTTGTCATTTCAACAAACCTTCACCTACGGGATGCGGATTCCGTCTCGTGTAGTTAGTGGGTTCCGACTGGTGCATCTACGAGGTTAGGGTTCTCAATGGTCTCTATTAAGATGAGTGGGATACGAAGAGTGACATCAGGTAAACACATATCAAGTCTAAGAAGTGGATCGATCGGGTGTGAAACTTGTGGAATATCCGGAAGTAGTAGTGGTCTGACGAGGGTTGGACCAAATCTCCGTGAGGATTCTCAGATGGTCCTAAGCTCTCGGAAGGGTAGAGATTTTCAGTACTTAGAACATAGTCTACTTCTATGGCAAGATCATCACTGGCGTGACCGCCATTCCGAAGTTCCTAACGTTCTCTCCCATACGGGTAGTGTAGTCCTTCAGGTTGGTTCTTAAGAAGCTCAAGTTGTCCTTGGTTTCACGTTTTCCTGTCAACTGGCTTTTAGAGGCTTTCTAGATCATCGGATGGGTTGTGTGTCTACGGTTATCTGCTTGCTGTAGAGTGTCTATCTCAAGCTCGTGCAAAATGAACCTGCACTTCTGATGCTTAAGGTATTTCTAACGGAAACCCTTAGGTTCAGGGAGATAGGGTTTCATCAAACGAGTGTTGGACTATCTTTGGGAGGTGGTTCTACTATTTCTGCGTGAGATAGTATTCGTGGAACACCTAATAGTCCAATAATTCTCTAAGACTTTGGTTTATTCTAGTGTGGAAAACGCATGCTCCTACATAACCCCTCGACTAACACCAAGGCTGGTGTCAAGTCTATAATCTCTTCGGGATCTGGGTCATGAGGCTTAATGCAACTACTTTCGCACTTTGATCAAGTATTCTTGGCTGCGGAGGTTATCCTGTGGTTCTCGGTATTCTAGTGTTTACTTCGGTGAATGAAGTCTATCGTCTATAGGGTGACGACGATTTCCTCCATGCAAGAGGGCAGAGGATCCTAGGCACTACTCGTCGGTAACGGGGTGGACGAAGTGCCTAAGTAGTGCGAGCATCTACTGCAACTACTCTTCCGAAGGTTCTACGTTTTCCCGGTCCAGGTCAAATCTAGTGAGTATAGGGTTCCATTGCTCGGAACTTTAATCCCTTTACTAAATGAGGGTGTTAGCTACTATGTGGGCTTAACCGGTATGACAACAAATTTCGGATTTATGTTATTATAGTAGCTCAACCCGCAGTGGTTATCTTGACTCTAGCTCCTATTTTATGGAATAGGATGAAGGGCTTTACTATGAGGTTCGTGGTAGAGCTCATACTTGGCTTAACCATTAATACTTGGTGTATGCAGGCCGTATATAATTGAGGTCGGCAGGACGTTCAGTTGAGCGACTCCACCCCAGACCCACAGCCCAATGAGGAACAGGGAGTAGGGAGGAAGCACACATCTTAAATCTTTTTGATCTCAACTATGTACCACCTTTCTACATATACCTGGTTATAGTGGTCAGTCCCATGAGTTCTATCCTCTGGGTTCACGAACCTGATGTGCGAGGTGCAAAGGGTCTTTCTGGGGAATCTACGAAGTATGCTTCGGATGGTTATTATCTGCTGGAGTATCTGCAGTGTCGTTCGCTTCGGTTTCCATATGACTAAGAGGGGTCGGTCAACAGCGCATGCTACCCTTCTCTTGGGTACTTCGGAAGATTTGAGATAAGAGGGACGACTGACGGATCGTATTATGTTTGATTATTTGTATTATTTTTAGGTTGGGAAGAACCTTTATTTGCCGACAAGGCTACGGAGAAAGTTCTTTTTACACAGCACTAGGGATGTACACATGGTTGCACTACGTCAAACCATGATCGATGGAGTCGTTGAAGTTGGCATACCTCGACATGGTATAAAATGAGGATCGATAGAGTCATGTGCCGAACAGGCACACAAGTTCTAGGCTTCTCGGGTTTTGTCCTGTGTATCACTGTCGCAGATACTTGGACCGATAGAGTCGACGCGGAACTATAGAGAGTTCTAAGTGTTTCTGACTGGAGTACCTTCTCATGAATGGATTCTCACAAGGCATTTCTATAATCGCCTAACATATCATAGTCATGTATAGTTAAGGTGGGGAGGACTGTTGACTGAGCGACTCCGCCCTAAATCCACAACCAAACGAGGAACAGGAAATGAGGCGGCATTCACTCACTCTAGGTCTATCCATCTTAACTATATGTGGTCGTAACGTATATGTTAAGCCATTATAGTTTTACCTGATGAATTTTAAATTTTATAACAGTGCTGCGACTTTCGCCTTAATGGAGAAGTATTTACATTTTAATTAGTCTTTTAATGTTTTTAGTTTAGTTATCTGAGATCGAGAGACGTACCAAAATCTTCCGGGTTCCTTGATGCTTCTCCCTAAGCAGTAAAGTTAGGCTCCTCCTGTGTCCTTGTCTTTTCCTTCGGTTGGGCAGTCCTTCTTGAAGTGTCCAATCTCACCACATAGGTGGCAAACTGTATTGGTCGTCACATTGGTGATTGATGCAATACGCTCCACCGGAGTTCTGCATACATGAGCAGTATGCCCCTTCATGTTGCACCTAGCATATATGAGTTCCCGGCAGACACCATGATGATGGTAGTTGCACTTGCTGCAGTGGAGGAGGTTTCCTAGGTATGGTCGTCTTGAAGTCAGGAGGGAAGGATTGACAGGAGTATTGAATGCCTCAGCTCGTTGCCCTTCGGAAGGTCCTTGAGCCAAGGTACCTCCCTCCTCGATCTTGAGTTTTCTCTTTAGTGGATTCGGTTGAGGTTCTTGAGTGGCTGGGTATGCAGGGGTTGGTTGTTGCTGTCCATTTCTAGGATCGGAATTCCTGATAGGGCCCTTGCTAACATTGGCGTTGTTAGCATTCAGGTAAACCATGACAGTTGCTACGGCTGCCGAGGCTGCAACTTGGAACGTAGCTTCATCGAATAGGAGAGTAGGTTTCTTGCTTGCGGATTGGTTATGCTTCTTCGATGGCATGGTTTTCCTACACGGAAGGAATACATGATAATGAGAGAAGACGGCTAACCCTGGACATATCTATCCTGACTGTATTAGGCATAAATTTTTCCCGTGCCTCGGGTACTGGTTGTCTGAGTGTCGACCTAAATCCCTATGATGTAGTCCTGGTAATCAAGGTAGGAGTATGAGTATCGGGAAAAGGCCATAAGATGCGAGTCGTTCCTACTAAGTTACCTTTTATACTGGGAAAGGTATCACTCTTCGACCTAGAGAGATTTGAGAACAGTTCGGAACAAAACTGTGGAAAGAGAGGCTTATGAAGGCTTATGGCTAAACATTCTCAATAGAGGTGCGGGGATCCGCTCTAATCGTGTTACTGGCAACGGGAAACGACGATTTTACCTAACACATAGCGTGAGTAGTGTAACCACTAACTCACTAAATTGTATTATTTTATGGGTGTATTAGCGTGACGAACACGAGGGTAAGACACTTCTTGGGTTCCATGTACTGGCTCCCTCTGTCTGCCTCGTATCTTTGATTGGAATCGGCGTTGGTTTCCTTCGGATAGTTACCTAGGATTCTTTTCTCATGAAGACACATTCAATTTCTACTCCACCTTAATACCAAATCCGACTCCGGGTGTCATCATTTCCTGATGGATGACTGGAAATCTCGGAAGTTTCGGAGAATTTCTCACCGATCTCTCTAAAAAGATATATGCACTTGGTGAATTCAATAGTCTCAACCCAGTTCATTTATTTCCGAACAGCAACCTTCTCAATGAACTTCCTCTGGGTCTGAGTCAACTCTTCTGTCAAGCACTAAAGTGGATAGGGTGGTCTATAGGGTTCGTGCGAGAATGGAAATGTCTAAAGAATCCTAAAAGATTATTAACATTTCACTGGATGATCCATATCGAGTCCTGCTACGATTACACAGGGTATACAAATCATATATAGCTTAGATCTGATAGGCCTTCGAATATGTTATACTACTCTATATCCACATCCCAACGAGGAAAAGGAAGTAGAGCGAAACTACACATTCTTAGCCTATGGGATCCTTATTATATATAACCTTGGGAGTACACTCTCTGTAATTGTAGGTATATCAATAAGGATCTTTTTAGTTCTTCAGACAAGGTTAGTTCTGGATCCTAAAATACCCCTATGGTATTTTAATTCTTGTTTGTTTCTTATCTGCTGATTACGATTCTGGGATTATTGTTAGTCTTTTAGTATTACAAAATACTCCTATAGTATTTTGACTTTATGTTTGGCTCTAGCATTCCTAGTTGGTAAGTTTCAAACCTGTTGCACACCACTATCACTCCCAAGCACATGTTCATCACATCTCAAATAAATGTAGTTGATCAGGTTACATTTATTCCAATTTACGATTACATGACTACCCAGGTTTGACGGCAATGCTCAACATCCGAAGACTTTTATTATTGTTCTTCTTGTGATACTTGTGTTCGAGTGTTTAGGTTTTGGATGTTCTTATACTTTCGTAAAATATGATTATATTTTAAAGTATAATTCGTGGTCAGAGTGTTTTATCCCTTTGTATTTATAGGCTGTATATCTTTTATGAATTGATATACTTAGCTCACTATAAACGATGCTCTGATACCAATCTGTCACACCCCAAAACCGGAACGGCGGAAACGTTCTGGGGTGGATGACCTCATGTCAAGTATCACAACACATGCATTATAGTAATCAAAGTACAACAACCATTGCATTAATAGTAATAGTTTTACATGGTTTATATTACAGTACAACAAAGTAATACAAGTAAGTATAATAAGTACAGCTTGGTACTAAGCTATCTTCATCAACAGATCCGGGAATGTACCTGTCTAATGCTGACCTGAGAATACAAGTTATTTGAAAAGCGAGTATCCGCATTTTTACAAATGCTGGTGAGTTCATAAGTATTCAGTGTCATTTCATTCAAATAACTTTAATAAAAGTGGTAGTTTTAGAGTATCCATTAAGTTAGAGTCCTTCAAGAAAATCCTATATTTTCTTTATTAAAAGCAGTCTTCTACCAAGACTAGACGAAGTTATGTGGTAAAAAGTAGTTTTCCCTTAATCGCTATCATTATCAAAATACAGAATTTGATTATTAAAGAAAGCAAGAGAAATCAGAGAAATAACATATGCCTCAGCAGTGAAGACTGTTGACTAAGGCGAAGGAATCATAGACTCCAGGAGAGTATCGAACAAACGACACGCCTGGCTCAGTCTAACAAAGAGAGACACAGACCCCAGACGGTACCAAATGAAAGGTACGACTAGAAAGGTCTAAAAACAGAGGATACAGACCCCAGACAATATCAAATGAAAGATACAGCTAGTAAGGTCTAAAACAAGGAATACAAACCCCAGACAGTATTAAATTAAAAATACAGCTAGCAAGGTCTAAAACAAGGAATACAAACCCCAGACAGTATCAAATGAAAGATACAGCTAGTAATGTCTAAAAACAGTGTGACTCTGAGAGTGGGTTTTTAGCATACAGTGTAAAGTATAATGTAAAATACAGTGTGAAATACCGTTACCTTACGACCATGAATTATAAGGTAACCTGGGATTCTCGTAACCATACTAACCGACACTAGAGTACCTGACGCCCTACAAGCGTCTATAAAATGTGACATTTGTCACCCCTTGGCTTGGTAGGCCGTGGACTGTAGCTAGCAGTCAGGGTGCGGGGGTGTCAATCTCGTATAGATCTATACACACAATGTCCGCTCTCCCTACAGTAGACTCTGGTTACCAACTAGACGACGGAGAAGGCCGTGTCCCGAAGATGCATCCCAAATAGTGGGTAGTTGGTTTCCAATATAAGTGTTGAACTAGAGGTAGAGACTCATAACCAAACTGACTAGAGTACACCTATATGTCTATGCTTGTATACATAATATATAACTAATGAATCAAATGACCTTCGGACGGACATCTGATGCCACCAGACCACATCTCAACAAAGAAAAGGAAATAGGGCGCAAAAGCCTTGATAAGTCCTTCAATCATTATTTATATGCATCTATACAAGCCCATACATAACATCTAACTACGTTTGAGTGTGTTACAAGTGGAAATATATCGTGAAGTATAACCAAGTCGTGATGTATAACCGAATCGTGTGGAATAACCGAATCGTGAAGTATAAGTGTACAGTGTGGTATAACCGGATCGTGAAGTATAAGTGTACAGTGTGGAATGGCCGAATCGTGAAGTATAAGTGTACAATGTGGAATAACTGGATCATGAAGTACAGGTGTACAGTGTGCTATAACCGAATCGTGAAGTATAAGTGTACCCAATATAAGTGTATCACAAAGTGGAAGCAAAAACAAGTGAAGTAAGAGCGTCTACTAGGCAAAAGCAACTACAAGTATAAGCGAAATAGAGGCAATCACAAGTATAAACGCATCACGAAGTGAAAACGTTATCAAGTGGGAGTTTAAACTAAGAGGGAGTATCAAAACATGGAAGAAAACCTTTATACTTGAGAAAATCACAACTTGGTGTTCTTTGGTAAAATAAGTTTGAAAACCTTTAGAAATTCTTTGGAAACTTTTCATAAACCAGCTTAAAATGAACTTTGATAAAACAGTTTAAGTAAGAGTTTTTGAACAAGTGAAAACCATTTGGAAAACCATTTATAGTATCCTACATGGTAAAACAGTTTTACAGTGTGGTAAATCCTTGTGCATGCGGGTTATCAATCACATGTGATTGATATGATAACTGGCATGTCTAACTTGTATTCCCCCCTATAAAACATGTAAAAGCATTTAAAAGGTTCATTCAGGGGTATGAACTCACCTAGTGTAAGTGGATCCGACGAAGGTGCCGGTTGGGTGCTCGGTGTCAAGTAAAGACTTGGACACACTTAGTGACCTATTTAACATATGATAACATATGTTCACATACAATTAGTACATTTAATACTAATTAAACAAGTATACGCACTCTAAGGAGCGGAAAACACTTTGGTTAAGTGTTTGGGGTGTCCCGGGTAACATTTAAGGGTGTGAATGACTTAGGAATGGAGTTTACTCTTCAAGAGTAAACTCTATACACTTAGTTTGCTGCCCTGGGACAACTCCCCATGAGTTTACGGCCGTAAACTCATGGTGAGGGTGTTCTAGGATTTTTAAAGGCTCTATCTTGATCGTGGAATTATGCTAGGTCTGAATCCAAAAGGTATGAATGGGTTTATGGCATTTAAAGGGACCAAATGGGAGTTTACGGCCCCAACCATGGGAGTTTACAGCCGTAAGCTCCCAAAGACCTCTTCCTTGGATGTTTTAAGTCTTAAATGGTAGAGGATAAAATCCTAAGCATTTTTCCAAGTCGAATGGGGAGTTTAGGGCACCATTATACCTCTTTATAGGAGTTTACGGCCCAGGTATCCTTTCATGAGGGGTTTATGGCCGTGAACTTCTTATGGATTTGTTTTAATTGAGTTTAAGGTCCCTAGCTTGTTTGTGGTTGATTCTAGAATTTAATCCAAGGCCATTGGTGTGTTAAGGGCATTTTTAACACACAAATATGAGTTTACTCCCCATGAAGAGGAGTTTACGGCCCAACCATGTTCTTGGGCAGTGAAATCATGTTTACTCTTCAAAAACCCGTTTCAAGGTGTTCTAAGTCCGAATATGTAAGCCTAAAAATCATATCTAAGCCTTAGGGGCAATTTGGAGGGGTTTTGGGGCTTAAAAACCCCAATACATGGTGTTTACGGTCCAAGAGTGTTCTTGGGCCGTAAAGACATCATTTTGTCCCTAATTTATGTTTTAAACTCGAATTTACAGGCTAGATAAGCTATATAACAAGTTAGGATAGTTTACCTACTCGTTTGGGGCTCGAAACGGACGATTTTTGGCTCGGGAAAAAGTTATATAGAGAGAGTTTAGAGAGAGAGTAAAAAGGTGAAAATGGAGTTTGCTCTCCCTTATATAAGGGTTGGAGTTGAAGCTCAGTGGAAATCTACCCAATACTGTCGTTAAACGGTGCTTTTGGTCGCACCTGATTTAGTGGTCGCAATAAAATTTAACTTTTTCGAACTTAATATGGAAATGTAATTTACATGCTTTTACTTATCTTGTTACGACGAATAACAACATAAGATATAAATAAATAAAACATTTATTTATTTTACGACCTCAAATTAACGGAACTTTTATACAGTGGAATATTCCGTTAACGGTAACGGGGTAATGTGACAGAATAAACTTGGGTTGTCACAACTACAAGAGGGAATGCCCCAAGGCAAGGAGTGCTGGTGGAATAGGAAGAGTGCTGGCAATAGGGCAAAACGAAGCATTAGGTGATCGCATGGTGGTTACGGGTATGTTTCTGCTCAATAATGCTTATGCATGCATACTCTTTGATTGTGGTGCGGAAAGGAGTTTCATGAGTCATAAATTCAAACACATACTAAAACAGAACCATCAATCACTCAATAATATATTTACAGTTGAAATGGCAAACGGTAGGACAGAAAGCATAAACGATATGTACATAGGTTGCACACTAACTCTAAATGAACATTCATTTCAAATCGACTTAATGCCAATCACCATAGAAAGATTTGATGTCATCATCGGTATGGATTGGTTAAGCCTACACCATGCCGATATACTTTGTCATGAAAGGGCCATCTGCCTAAATCTGCCAAAAGGCGAAACTCTTGTAATTTATGGTCACAAACCCGGTTCCGATTTACAAATCATCTCTTGCGTCAAACCCCGGAAATACCTACATAAGCGGTACCATGCCTTCTTAGCCCACGTAGTAGATAAGGAAACAGAAATGAAAGGCATCAAAGACATTCCAGAAGTCTGCGATTTTCCCGATATCTTCTCTAAAGATCTCCCAGGAGTCCCACCAGAACGACAAGTCGACTTCAGGATCGATTTAATTCCCGAAGCTACCCCAACAGCTAAGTCGTCGTATCGTCTGGCGCCAGCTGAGATGCAAGAATTATCCAGTCAATTAAACGAACTGCTCAACAAAGGATGGATCTTCACCAGTCTTGTTCGTAAAGAAGAAGGATGGATCTTTCCGCATGTGCATCGATTAACGGGAACTCAACAAGCTCACTATCAAGAACCGATATCCCTTACCACGCATTGACGACTTCTTCGACCAACTCCAAGGGGCGAGTTCTTTCTCGAAGATCGATTTGAGATCCGGGTATCATCAGTTGCGAGTCTCGGAAAGAGATGTTCCCAAAACAGCCTTTCGAACTCATTATGGTCACTACGAGTCTGTAGTGATTCCCTTTGGATTAACAAATGCACCGGCATTGTTCATGGACTTAATGAATCGGTTGTGTCTTGCATTCCTGGAAAAATTTGTGATCGTGTTCATAGACGATATACTCATCTATTCAAAGAGTAAAGAGGAACATGGTCAACACCTCTGACAAATCTAGGAAACTCTAAGAAATGAAAAGCTATACGCAAAATTCTCAAAGTGCGAATTTTGGATTCGAAAAGTAGATTTCCTAGGTCACATGGTTAGAAAAGACGGGATACACGTGGACCCCTCCAAAATCAAGGCAATCAAGAACTAGTCAGCTCCCAACATCCCAACGGAAATCCGACAATTCTTGGGCCATGCTGGCTACTATCGAAGGTTTATAAAGAACTTCTTGAAGATTGCGAAACCACTTACCACCCTGACCCAAAAGGGTGTTACTTTTAACTGGGAAGAAATACAAGACGCTGAAGCAAGCTCTATGCAGCGCACCTATATTGTCCTTACGATAAGGAGTAAAAGACTTCGTGGTCTACTGTGATGCATCTAATAAAGGTCTTGGATGTGTTCTAATGCACCGAGGAAAGGTTATCGCCTACGCCTCAAGACAACTCAAGACGCACGAGGTCAACTACACTACACACAATCTTGAACTAGGAGCAGTCGTTTTCGCGTTAAAGATCTGGAGACACTATCTCTATTGCACGAAATGCATGATTTTCACCGATCACAAGAGCCTTCAACACATTCTCAATCAAAAGGAACTTAACATGAGGCAAAGACGATGGGTTAAACTGCTGAATGACTACGAATGCGAGATTCGCTATTACCCCGAAAAAGCGAATGTAGTAGCTGACGCTCTTAGTCGAAAGGACTACTCGGGCCGCCGAGTGAAATCATTAACCATGACGATCCATTCACACCTGTCCACACAAATCAAGGAAGCTCAGAAAGAAGCCTTGAGAACAGAGAATGTGGTAGGTGAAGCCTTAAGGGGAATGGATAAGAATATTGAAGTCAAGGGTGACGGAGTTCGTTACTTCGTGGATCGGATCTGGACACCGAAGTTTGGTGGATTCAAAGATGTGGTCATGAATGAGGCTCATAAGACTCAATACTCCGTACATCCAAGTTCGGACAAGATGTATATGGAGCTCAAGAAACTGTATTGGTGGCCGAACATGAAAGCAGAGATCGCTACCTATGTGGGCAAGTGTCTGACTTGCGCCAAGGTCAAAGTAGAGTACCAAAAGCCATCAGGATTGCTACAACAACCCGAAATACCCGAGTGGAAGTGGGAACGGATAACCAGGGACTTCATAACCAAATTACCCAAGACAGCAGGTGGGCTAGACACCATCTGGGTAATCATAGATAGATTAACAAAATCCGTACACTTCCTACCCATAAAGGAAACCGACAAGATGAAAAAGCTAGCTGGAACATACATCCGATAGATTGTACGACTACATGGTGTGCCGATATCCATTATCCTTGACAGGGATAGTAGATTCACCTCGCGATTCTGTCAGTTGCTACAAAAATCTCTTGGAACGAAACTAGACATGAGTACTGCTTACCATCCATAAACCGACGGTCAAAGTGAGAGGACCATACAGACCTTGGAAGTTATGCTAAGAGCTTGTGTAATCGATTTTGGTAAAGCGTGGGATACCCATTTACCACTAGTCGAATTTTCATACAACAATAGCTATCTCTCCAGCATTGAAGTTGCTCAATTCGAAGCCCTCTATGGCCGGAAGTGCAGATCACCACTGTGCTGGGCTGAAGTGGGTGACATGCAACTAGCCAAGGGATAAGTACCCGACAACACTCTCACTGGCACGAAAATCATAAGAGAGACAACCGAGAAAATTGTACAAATTTGTGAACGACTAAAGGCTTCAAGAGATAGACAAAAGAGTTATGCAGACAAAAGATGGAAACCCTTGGAATTTCAGGTTGGGGACCAAGTGCTATTGAAGGTCTCGCCCTAGAAAGGACTAATATGTTTTGGAAAACGTGGGAAACTAAACCCAAGGTATATCGAACCATTCAAGATCCTTGCAAGGATCAGCCCGGTAGCCTACAAACTTCGTCTACCGCAGGAACTCGATAACGTACATCCTACCTTTCATGTGTCAAACTTGAAGAAATGATGTCCGATGAGACCCTCGTCGTCCCTTTAGACGAAATCGAAATCATCGAGATTCTCCACTTTATAGAAGAGCCAATTGAAATCATAGATTGGGAAATTAAAAGAACAAAACAAAGTTTCATACCCATCGTGAAGGTCCGCTGGAATGCAAAGCGAGGACCTGAATACAATTGGGAATGCGAAGATCAGATGAAACACAAGTACCCACATCTTTTTCCGTAATCCACAAGTGTTTTTCTTACATTAAATTTCGGGACGAAAGTTTCTCTAACGGGGGGATGATGTAACAACCCGATATTTCGACTCTTTGTAATGACCTAAAAAGTGAAGTATTTTAACCACTTTGAAATAATGAAATTAAATTCGAAAATAAAATGTACAAAAGTCTCTATTGGGTTACTTACTATGTTAGATACTGTGTCAAGGTTTACAGAAATACTAACAACACTAAAATCCGAGTTATATCGAAGAAGTTATGACCATTCTAAGATTTCCGAGAAAACGGGCAACACCGATTCACGAAAAACACGAAGTTTCAATACAATAGTTTTTAGCTTTAAGTATCTAAATGAATGTTGTAGATATCATTAAATCGTGAGTGTACATAAAAAGAACATCCAAATCTGACTCCGTATGAGGAAGTTATGATTTTTCCAAGATTCGGATATAGCAGTAGACAGCTAAAAATTCGAAATAGAGATCGAGAGGCTTTTGGCCGAAACAACTTAAATAAGAATTGAAGTTCTCAACCAAAGAAGCACAATGGTAAAAGGTCTGGCAAAAACGGACGTCGGATGAAGAAGGGATGGATTTTTAATGGGTTTTTCTAGTCCCGGCCTGTAAAAAATAAATAATTAAAAATATAGTCAGAAATTAGCCGACGAAGTCTAAACGAGAGTTGTAGAGTATATTCTCACCTACACGTGAATATAAAGAACGTCGAAAATGGAGCTCGTACACGAAAGTTACGGATTTTACAAGTTTAAGGCTCAAAATCTGAGGCTGTCAGGTCTGCCACGACGTGGCACAGTTTGCCGCGACCCGGAAAGTGACGGAGGGCGTCCCATTAATGGAAGAGGATAAGATTTTGCTCACCATGACGTGGCACAGTTGTCCACGACGTGACACACCAGAAATGCTCCTATAATAGCAGCTTAAGGGTGCCGGGTTTGGTGCTCATCTCTTTCCATCTAAGTACTGTTACTCTGCGTAATTACCTCGAAAATCCATCCCGAAGCCCCGGTTTTCACACTCAAGTTCCAAAGGAAGGTTCTACACTCCTTAGATTCCCGAGATTCCCGAGAATCCCAAGAAAATCAACTCTTCCAAGTCGAAGTTCTGCTCGATTATCATCTCGCTTTCTCCCATCAATCAAGTGAGTTCATACCCCTATAAACTACACTTTCAAATGTTTTATCAATGCTTTTTATACACTTTTAAGGGGGGGGGGGGAATACAAGTAAACACATGGTTATTATCGTGTGTAACATAAAGTTTCACTATATACTCTTTTTATCAAGTAAATCATATGTGATTCATAACTACTACATGGGAACTTTCGTATGCAATATATATTCTCGATAACGTCTTGTCTTTTGGAAATAAAACATGTTTATACATATACATGAATCAAACACTTTATTTATACTTTAAGTATATGTGATCATTTATGTCACTATAAGTGTTATACTTTACATAACAAGTGAGCATTACACTAGGGTTTACTATACGAACGAAACACACACTTTGAAAAACTATAATAGGTATAGTTTACGAGAAAATCATGAACATTTACATACTAGAAACACTATATCAAAGAGATATTTTCATACACAAGAACAAATGGACATTTTCATACGTAAATCTATTTTATACTAAGTTTTGTGAGACATTTCACATACTTTCGAGTATGCATTTTAAGTCCTATATTATATACCAAAATCCCTTGTAGGGGGAGCGTGATACTTGTGTATAGATCTATACGGGATTGACAATCCCACACCTAAGTTGTTAGCTACAGCTAGGCTGACAGGCCTGGGGTGACAAACGTCATAACTTTCCAACGCTTGAAGAACGTTGTTATAGGCATCCTGGTCAAATAGCATGGTTATAAGACTCACACGGAGTATTAAAAACACATTGATTTACGAGTTTTTCAAATGCCTTAGCGACTTATACATAAACCTACTATTTTAGGCATGAAAATCACTATTGCATTACAAGTTTTGGAACAATTACACTTCCATCTACTATAGTAGAAAATATGGGATTTTCTAGGAACATTCAAACATGTACAAACCATTTCAGTCTATTTCATACAAAAATTGTTACTAAATACTTATGAACTCACCAGCTTAAATGTTGATCTACTCTTTCAAAACTACTTGTATTTCTTAGGAATTTAGTAAAATAGGTAAACAAACAGCTTTTGAAGAAGGAACGTTGTGGCATCAGTTTAGTTTCATTTTGACATCATATTGTAATTTGTTTTGAAACAAGTACCTTTCAACAATGTAAACTTTTAAGTTATATATATGATGGTTGTATTACTTTCTTTACTATGTATTCAATTGTTGTGATACTACATGAAGTCATCTGCCCTCGAACGATTCCGCCGTTCTGGGTTAGGGGTATGACAGGTTCCCTCATTGGCATATATATCAAGGTTTGGGGCTGTGAAGGTTTCCTTAATGGAAGGTTGGATGAGGATGTTTACGTGAGTGAGCTGGAGGGTTTTTGTAGATGCTAAATATCCCAATGGAGTGTGTAAGGATGAGAAATCAATCAATGGATTGAAACAAGCTTCTTGCAAATGGAGTCTTTGCTTTGATGAGAAAGCCAAAGAGTTTGGTTACTCTAGAAGTGAGGATGAATCTTGTGTATATGTCAAAGCTAGTAAGAGTATAGTCACCTTCCTAGTATTATATATTATGACAAACTACTTATAGGAAACTGTTGGATATAGCGTCTAAGTCCATAACTATATATGGTATGTACTTGACCCGACCTGGCATGGTGTAACAACCCGATATTTCAACTCTTTGTAATGACCTAAAAAGTCAAGTATTGTAACCACTTTTGAGTTAATAAAATTAACTTTGATAATAAAATGTCCAAAAAGTTCTATTTAAATTCCCTCTATGTTTAAATGTCATTAAACCATGATCGTACGTAAAAAGAGCGCCCAAATCCGGCTTCGTATATTGTAGTTAAGATTTTTTCCAAGTTCGGCTTAGCAGCAGACAGCTAAAAACTCGAATCGGAGATCGAGCGACTTTTGGCCGGAATGACCTAAACGAGAATCGAAGGTCTCGTCAATGGTAGTTCAACGGTAAAAAGTCTGGCAAAAACCGACGTCAGATAAAGAAGTTATGAATTTTTAAAGAAATTCCTTAATCACGTCATTTTAATAAATAAATAATAAAAATAATTTCATAATTTGCCAACAGAATCTAAACGAAAGTTGTAGATCTTAGTCTCACCTATGCGTGGATATAAAGACCATCGAAAACGGAGTTCGTATGAAGAAGATATGATTTTTTGAAGTTTATTAAATAAATTATATATAAATTTATATCAAAATCCGGTAATATCCAAAGGAGGAGTCAGCGTCCTCATCCGGGTTACGCGCTGCGTACCTTCGTACGCCCCGTGTACCCAAAGGCCTTGGTCTCGGTCCGTCCACATCGCCCCTATGCGAAGCTATCCGACCCGCCGTCCCATCCGAAGCCGAGGCAGTCGAGGACTCGGTCATGCATGACGTACGAGTACGCGCTGCGTACGAGCGTACGCCCCGCGTACCGAGGCCTCTCAGCCCCTATAAAAGGGATGAGGGTTTCCGGAAAAATTGCTCATTTCTTCTCACTACTCTTGCGTTCTACCTCGTTTTCCGTGCCCGTTCAAACTCGAAGCCCTGGTCATTTTTGCTCAAGTCCCGAAGGTCAATTTTACTCCCGAGATTCCCGAGAATCCCGAGAAAAATCCGCTTCCCGAGACGAATCTCTGCCCGGTTTTCCATCTCGCTATCTTCAAACTTCCAAGTGAGTTCATACCCCTACAAACACTCTTTAAATACATTTTTAAATTCTTTCTATACTCTTTTAGGGGGGGGGGGGAATACAAGTAAACATACGGTTATTATTGTGTATTTCATAGAATTTCACTTTACTCGTTTTTATCAAATGAATCACTTGTGATTTAGTACTACTATGTGAAAACTCTTGTCATACTTCGCATGCACTAGATTCATACAAAGTATTTAGAAATTCCAAAGTATTCTTCATTGCTAAACCGTTTTATACATTCTAAAAACTTATGATTTATGCTTTGTCACACATTGTGAAAAAGGATAAACTTTGCATACAAAACTACTACTTTAATACAGACTTAGTTGAGAATCCATGAGACGTGTACATCTTCAAACACTGCCTTTTTGATAAAAGGTATCGCTACAAGTCCTGTCTATAACCAGAGTCTCCCGTACGGAGAACGTGTCAAATGTGTATAGATCTATACGAGAAGTCATGATCCTGCGCCCTGACTGTTAGCTACAGTCCGTCTTTTGGGGTGACAATTTGTCATAACGCTACGACGCCTGAAGAACGTCGCTACAGGCATATTATGTTTAGTATGGTTATAAAACTCATCGGATATACAATTATTATGGTATTATGCTTTTATGAACGAGTAGCTATTAAAACTATTCTTCATCTAACAAGTGCGATCTTCGTATAGCTTTATTATATAAAACTATGCCATAACTTTTAAGCACGTCGGTTGCTTGCGATTTTCGGTCTTAGAGACTGCCAGTTATGTTAGGAAAATAAGGGTTTTTCCTGCATCTAAAACAAACAACTAATAGGAAAATAAGGGATTTTCTTGGTGCAACTATTTACAACTTATAACACGAACATTCATATGCATTTCATACTTTTATAAGAAAATAAGGGTTTTTCTTGGAAAGCACAACAAATCATATCTCAACTATTAGGGAAAATATGAGATTTTCTGGATCTAATACATTCATTTTCAACCCAACGAATCATAACTCTTTTCATTTGAAAATACCGCGTTTTCTGGAAAACATACATGAACTTTCGAATGGCGTATATTTTCTCAAAACACTACTTATGAACTCACCAACTTAATTGTTGACACTTTTTCTTTGAAATAACTTGTATTCTCAGGGAACCGCTAAGCAGGTTCGGAAATCAACTTTTGAGGATTAACGTGCTGACGTTAATTACTTCTTTTGAAAGATGTTTATGTATTTATCTTTTGAACATGTAACGAATACAATTATGTAAACATTTTGGAAACCTTAATATGTATGGTGGTGTGTACTTTCCTTTCTATGAACTGTTATGATACTGAATATGACGTCCTCCGCCCCCGAACGTTTCCATCGTTCTGGTTTGGGGGTGTGACAGATTGGTATCAGAGCACCGTTTATAGTGAATTAAGTATATCAAAACCAATTTTTTTTTGGTATACAACTATAAACTCATCTGGGCAAAAACACTCTGAGAAGAGTCATACTTTTGAAATTAAATTTATTTAGTTTTTGTAAAGTAAGCATGCATTCATCCCGTACTAATAACAGTTTCACATCGGACCATTTTAGAAGTATTATAAATAAGTTGTGCAGTGCAGGTACGCCTTGGGACATGTAATCGGAACTGGGAAGGATATAGCCTGATCAACTATATTTGTCCGAGAGCCGACTAACGTGTGCCGAGGAGTGTCTGCAGTGGACAACAAATTTAAAACTTACCAAAAGCACATCATTACAAAATTCTAAGGGAGTCTTTGTGTTGTCATCAGCTATTAAACTTAAGGGTAAATTTCATGTACTCTAGCTTATAGTCAATTCTTAACCCTATTCTCGTACAGACTAAATGGGTGGATTCCATCACCCCAATGACCCCTACTTTCCCAACCAAGGTAATGGAGGATGGGTCGAAGAAGATTCCGAAGAAGACAAAGAGCCGATAGAATTGGATGAGGGAGATGACTCTGGTACGGATTCAGAGCCAGAGGTTATCAATCCACCGGCCCCACAACCTCCTGTCCATGTGAGGAACTTCCAAGGACCCACTCCTGTGTGGGGAAGTCACCTCCACCATTGGAGCCAACAACAAAGCTTGCGCCCTCCCTACGGCATGTGCCGAGACTTTTATGATGTCAGAGGCGGGGGATCGGCAGACCGAGCACTTCCAGTCATGGTTGGCAAACTAGCCAACCAATGCTATCAATCCGGAGTTCAAGCCAACCAGATCCGCGAGATCAACGTAGAAGTGCAGGTCCACACTTCTGACATCCGTAGGCTGGATGGAATTCAGGACCATGCCCAACTCCAATCTGAGGCATTTTAGGCACAGATGATTGCAGCCCTAGCCGAGTTAAGGGAGCAACAAGCCGCTTTTGATCGGCGTCTAATGGAATCGAAGCAATCAGATGCGGAGTCAAGCTCCAAGCCAACCTACGTCGCAAATAGTGCTTGCCAGGATTTCAAATTTTGTTATAAATTAGGACTTCAGATAAGAATATTATTTCTTTAAAACTTTCTGTAATCGGAGACCTTTAGAAAGGTCAAAAAGTTTTGTCTAAACTCGGATGTAACACAACTATATGTTTAATATATATAGGGCATATCTCTTTCTCGTTTTAATTATGTGTAGTCCGTGCAATTCATAAGTACATCTATTCAAACATTATTAACGAATCAAGCTCAAAACCCAGTGTTGGCCAAACCAAATTCTTAATCTATTTAAGGTAGTTAACTTAATATCATTCAACTCGCAAACCACCGAAACTTATAATATCTCATTTTCTTTTGGCAGCGCAATGCCTCCTCGTAGATCAGCACGTACCAACGCAACCCCACCACCACCTCCACCACTAACTTATGATCCGGCAATGGTCCAGGCTGCTATCACAGCAGCAGTAGCAGCAGCCCTCTCTCAAATAAACTCCAATGCAAATGGAGGTACAAGAAGCAGCACGAATCATCCCAATCGTGGTACCGGCCAAGGCCATGTAAGGGAATGTACCTACAAGGAGTTCTCCAACTCAAAACCAAAGACTTTTAATGGCAGTGGAGGAGCCATTGCACTAATGCAATGGTTCGAAAAGACCGAAACAGTCTTCGAGATCTGCTCGTACCAAGAAACAACAAGTCGTAGCGACCCACGCTATTACTGTACCTACCAACTCTGCCCCCTAGAGTTCATACAATGGAAAACTACTGAAATGTAACCAGTGCAACTTCCACCACCACGGTCTCTGCCGTGACCTTCAATGCACCAGGTGCAATAAGAAGGGTCATACAGCCCGCTATTGCAAAGAGCCAACCCAAGAATCTGCCCCCACTGCTAATACCGGAATAAGCCGCGCCTGCTTTGAGTGCGGAGGCACAAGGCACTACCGCAGGGACTGCCCGAAGGCAAACAACAGGAATACCGGCGTAAGGGGCCGAGTTTTCGCAATGGGACAAGATGAAGCCATTACGGACCCTACTGTTGTTACGGGTACGTTTCTTCTCGATAACTCGTATGCATGCATTTTGTTTGATAGTGGAGCGGAAAGGAGTTTTGTGAGTCATGACTTTAAAGGCATGCTAAAACCAATACCACAATCATTAAGTGCACCATTCATAGTAGAAATGGCCAACGGGAAAACCGAAGGCACTAAGGAGATATATTTAAACTGCACCCTAACTTTAAACGATAATCTCTTTCAAATCAACCTCATGCCAGTCTCGATTAAGAGTTTCGATGTCATCATTGGCATGGATTGGCTGAGTTCACATCGTGTGGACATTTTATGTTACGATAAGGCCGTTCTCCTTAATCTGCCAACCGGCGAAACCTTCCTTGTCTTGGGCGACAAACCTAGTACCACTCTTAGTATCATCTCCAGTATCCAAGCTCAGAAGTACCTACGCAAGGAGTGTCACGCGTTTTTAGCACATGTTGTAGATGTGAAACGCGAAGTCCAGGACGTCAAGGAGGTGCCCGACGTATGCGATTTTCCCGACGTGTTTCCCGAGGACCTTCCAGGAATACCACCCGCAAGACAAGTCGAATTCAGAATCGATCTGGTTCCCGGAGCTACCCCAGTAGCCAAAGCACCCTATCGATTAGCCCCGGCAGAGAGGAAGGAGCTATCCAGCCAACTGAATGAACTACTTGGAAAAGGATTCATCAGACTGAGCTTCTCGCCATGGGGAGCACCCGTGTTGTTCGTGAAAAAGAAAGATGGATCGTTCAGGATGTGCATCGACTACCGAGAACTCAACAAACTTACCATCAAGAACTGATACCCCCTACCCCGAATCGACGACTTATTCGATCAGCTCCAAGGAGCCAACTATTTCTCCAAGATCGATCTAAGGTCGGGATATCACCAGCTGCGAGTCCTAGAGAGTGATGTTCCCAAGACGGCCTTCCGAACGAGATACGGACATTATGAGTTCGTAGTGATGCCGTTCGAACTAACCAATGCCCCGGCCGTATTCATGGATCTAATGAATCGGGTATGTCATCCATTCTTGGATAAATTTGTGATAGTATTCATAGACGATATACTCATTTATTCAAAGAATAAAGAGGAACATAGTCAACACCTGAGACAAGTCTTAGAGACGTTACGAACTGAGAGACTTTATGCAAAATTCTCAAAATGTGAGTTTTGGATTAGTAAGGTGGACTTCCTCGGTCACGTGGTCAGCAAGGAAGGAATCCACGTGGACCCCTCAAAGATCAAGACTACCGAAAACTGGTCTGCACCAACCACACCAACCGAAATTCGCCAGTTTCTAGGTCTTGCTGGTTATTATCGAAGGTTCATCCAGAATTTCTCCCAGCATCGCAAAGCCTCTTACCGCTTTAATCCAGAAAGGTGTGACCTACAACTGGGGAGAAAAGCAAGATGCTTTGTTTCAGACTTTGAAACAAGCCCTCTGCAGTGCACGTATCCTTTCTCTTCCGGAAGGGACCGAAGATTTTGTGGTGTATTGCGACGCTTCGAAGCAAGGGCTGGGTTGTGTGCTAATGCAGAGGGGAAAGGTTATTGCATATGCCTCACGACAACTGAAAACGCATGAGGTCAATTACACCACTCATGACTTAGAACTTGGAGCAGTGGTCTTCGCTCTTAAAATCTGGAGGCACTACCTTTAAGGTACCAAGTGCACTATCTTTACAGACCACAAGAGCCTCCAACACATGTTCGACCAGAAGGAGTTAAACATGAGACAACGGCGTTGGGTCGAATTTCTCAACGACTACAAATGTGAGATTCGCTATCATCCGGGAAAGGCAAACGTCGTAGCCGATGCCCTTAGTCGAAAGGAGTACTCTGGCCGAAGAGTGAAGTCATTAGCCATATCGATCCATTCGCACCTGTCAGCGCAAGTCAAGGAAGCTCAAATAGAGGCCTTGAAACCCGAAAACGTGACAGGTGAGGCCCTTAGGGGAATGGACAAGAACTTAGAAATCAAGAGTGACAGAGCACGCTACCTCATGAACCGGATCTGGACACCCAAGTTTGGTGGGTTCAGAGAGGTAGTTATGAGCGAGGCACACAGGACCCCATACTCCGTACACCCAGGGTTAGACAAGATGTATCTAGATCTCAAACAACTCTACTGGTGGCCAAACATGAAAGCGGAGATTGCTACTTATGTGAGCAAGTGTTTAACCTGCGCCAAAATAAAAATAGAACACCAGAAACCCTCAGGTCTACTCCAACAACCTGAAATACCTGAGTGGAAATGGGAGCAGATTTCCATGGACTTCATAACCAAACTTCCCAAAACTCAAAGTGGCCAAGATACTATTTGGGTAATCGTCGACAGATTAACCAAGTCAGCCCATTTCTTACCGATCAAGGAAACTGATAGGATGGAAAAACTATCAAGAACCTACATCCGGGAGATTGTACGACTTCATGGAGTATCGATGTCCATCATCTCAGATAGAGACAGCAGATTCACTTCCAGATTCTGGCAATCATTGCAAAAATCCATGGGAACAAGGTTGGACATGAGTACAGCATACCACCCGCAAACTGACGGACAGAGTGAGAGGACGATCCACACCTTAGAAGACATGTTGCGAGCATGTGTAATCAACTTTGGTAAGGCATGGGATGTTCACTTACCTTTGGTCGAGTTCTATTATAACAATAGTTACCATACTAGTATCAAGACCGCTCCATTCGAAGCCCTTTACGGCCGTAAGTGCAGATCACCTCTGTACTGAACGGAAGTGGGCGACACGCAATTGGAAAAAGGCCTAGTCCCTAATAGCACCCTCACTGGTCCGGAGATCATCAGGGAAACGACTGAAAAGATCGTGCAAATACGAGAACGACTGAAGTCCTCAAGGGACAGGCAAAAGAGCTATGCCGACAAGAGACGTAAACCCTTGGAATTCCAGATTGGCGACCGTGTACTACTAAAGGTCTCACCCTGGAAGGGCATGATATGCTTTGGAAAGCGTGGAAAGCTAAATCCTAGATACATTGGACCCTTCGAAATCATTTCGAGAGTTGGTCCAGTGGCCTACAAACTCCAACTTCCAATCGAGCTTAACAAGGTACATCCAGTATTCCATGTATCGAACCTGAAAAAGTGCTTGTCCGACGAAACACTTATAATTCCACTCAATGAAATCAAGCTAAATGAAAATCTTAACTTTGTGGAAGAAGCCCTCGAAATCATGGATAGGGGAGTTAAACGAACTAAACAGAGTCACATTCCAATAGTAAAGGTTCGATGGAATGCTAAGAGAGGACCCGAGTTCACATGGGAACGGGAAGACCAAATGCAACAGAAGTATCCGCACCTCTTCCGCAGTCCCTAAGACTTCTATTTGTATTAAAATTTCGGGACGAAATTCCCTCTAACGGGGGGATGATGTAACAACCCGATATTTCAACTCTTTGTAATGACCTAAAAAGTCAAGTATTGTAACCACTTTTGAGTTAATAAAATTAACTTTGATAATAAAATGTCCAAAAAGTTCTATTTAAATTCCCTCTATGTTTAAATGTCATTAAACCATGATCGTACGTAAAAAGACCGCCCAAATCCGGCTTCGTATATTGAAGTTAAGATTTTTTCCAAGTTCGGCTTAGCAGCAGACAGCTAAAAACTCGAATCGGAGATCGAGCAACTTTTGGCCGGAATGACCTAAACGAGAATCGAAGGTCTCGTCAATGGTAGTTCAGCGGTAAAAAGTCTGGCAAAAACCGACGTCAGATAAAGAAGTTATGAATTCTTAAAGAAATTCCTTAATCACGTCATTTTAATAAATAAATAATAAAAATAATTTCATAATTTGCCAACAGAATCTAAACGAAAGTTGTAGATCTTAGTCTCACCTACGCGTGGATATAAAGACCATCGAAAACGGAGTTCGTATGAAGAAGATATGATTTTTTGAAGTTTATTAAATAAATTATATATAAATTTATATCAAAATCCGGTAATATCCAAAGGAGGAGTCAGCGTCCTCATCCGGGTTACGCGCTGCGTATCTTCGTATGCCCCGCGTACCCGAAGGCCTTGGTCTCGGTCCGTCCACATCGCCCCTATGCGAAGCTATCCGACCCGCCGTCCCATCCGAAGCCGAGGCAGTCGAGGACTCGGTCATGCATGACGTACGAGTACGCGCTGCGTACGAGCGTACGCCCCGCGTACCGAGGCCTCTCAGCCCCTATAAAAGGGATGCGAGGGTCTCCGGAAAAATTGCTCATTTCTTCTCACTACTCTTGCGTTCTACCTCGTTTTCCGTGCCCGTTCAAACCCGAAGCCCTGGTCATTTTTGCTCAAGTCCCGAAGGTCAATTTTACTCCCGAGATTCCCGAGAATCCCGAGAAAAATCCGCTTCCCGAGACGAATCTTTGCCCGGTTTTCCATCTCGCTATCTTCAAACTTCCAAGTGAGTTCATACCCCTACAAACACTCTTTAAATACATTTTTAAATGCTTTCTATACTCTTTTAGGGGGGGGGAATACAAGTAAACATACGGTTATTATTGTGTATTTCATAGAATTTCACTTTACTCGTTTTTATCAAATGAATCACTTGTCATTTAGTACTACTATGTGAAAACTCTTGTCATACTTCGCATGCACTAGATTCATACAAAGTATTTAGAAATTCCAAAGTATTCTTCGTTTCTAAACCGTTTTATACATTCTAAAAACTTATGATTTATGCTTTGTCAAACATTGTGAAAAAGGATAAACTTTGCATACAAAACTACTACTTTAATACAGACTTAGTTGAGAATCCATGAGACGTGTACATCTTCAAACACTGCCTTTTTGATAAAAGGTATCACTACAAGTCCTGTCTATAACCAGAGTCTCCCGTACGGAGAACGTGTCAAATGTGTATAGTTCTATACGGGAAGTCATGATCCCGCGCCCTGACTGTTAGCTACAGTCCGTCTTTTGGGGTGACAATTTGTCATAACGCTACGACGCCTGAAGAACGTCGCTACAGGCATATTATGTTTAGTATGGTTATAAAACTCATCGGATATACAATTATTATGGTATTATGATTTTATGAATGAGTAGCTATTAAAACTATTCTTCATCTAACAAGTGCGATCTTCGTATAGCTTTATTATATAAAACTATGCCATAACTTTTAAGCACGTCGGTTGCTTGCGATTTTCGGTCTTAGAGACTGCCAGTTATGTTAGGAAAATAAGGGTTTTTCCTGCATCTAAAACAAACAACTAATAGGAAAATAAGGGATTTTCTTGGTGCAACTATTTACAACTTATAACACGAACATTCATATGCATTTCATACTTTTATAAGAAAATAAAGGTTTTTCTTGGAAAGCACAACAAATCATATCTCAACTATTAGGGAAAATATGGGATTTTCTGGATCTAATACATTCATTTTCAACCCAATGAATCATAACTCTTTTCATTTGAAAATACCACGTTTTCTGGAAAACGTACATGAACTTTCGAATGGCGTATATTTTCTCAAAACACTACTTATGAACTCACCAACTTAATTGTTGACACTTTTTCTTTGAAATAACTTGTATTCTCAGGGAACCGCTAAGCAGGTTCAGAAATCAACTTTTGAGGATTAACGTGCTGACGTTAATTACTTCTTTTGAAAGATGTTTATGTATTTATCTTTTGAACATGTAACGAATACAATTATGTAAACATTTTGGAAACCTTAATATGTATGGTGGTGTGTACTTTCCTTTCTATGAACTGTTATGCTACCGAACGTGTCCGCCGTTCTGGTTTGGGGGTGTGACACATGGTCCATTTGGGTTGCATGGCATCATGCACTTGAATAGACTAAATGAGAGAAATAAGACACTTATGGTTTGATTAATATATTATAAGTTCTAATATATTAATAATAAGATGAATAATATTTAGTTAGTATTGATCAATAATTAATTTATAATTATTTATGTGATCAAAAGAAGACTAATTAAATATATGGGTTGATTGTCAATCATCCATAACTTATATAGTGGGCTAAAGCGCCATTGATTATCAAGTTAGGTTAAACCCATAAGATGCTCCATGGGAGTTATATAACCCATGGATTATGGAAATGAAAAGTCATGACAATTAGGGCTTACATGGTGTAACCCTAATTGTGACACACTATATAAAGGTTATTCTATTCACCAAAATTGGCCACTAGAAAGAAAGAGGAGGGCAAACCGATTTTGCAAGTGTTCTTATTCTCTTAAATAGTTTATTCCAAGTGTACTTGGTGTTGTGTGAAGCATTTGAGGCATCACACTTGATGTGCTAGGCTCACAAGGTTTCAAAGGAATCCAAGCTACAAAGAGATATGTAATTCGTAATAACTATTAGAATAAAAGATCCCCATGTATGCTAGATAGGATTATGAAACTTGGAAAATCATTATGCATGTATCTTAGTCAAACATAGATCCAAGGTTTGTAGGGTTACATGTACACCATAGGAGTGTTAGAATGCTCAAAACCCAACAGTGGTATCAGAGCCTAGGCTTTTTTGTTTGATACTTGATGCAAAATAGTTGAAGAACAAAGTTTTTTGTTCACTTCACGTATGAACTCGCCGATTCAATGGGGGGACTGGACGAGTCCATGAAGAAATGCATGCTAGTCGTCGAGTCTGTTATGCACTCGACGAGTAGAGGCTGCAGTGACCAGATTTTCGAGTTATGTTGCTGGAAATGGACTAGAAACATTACCCTAAACTGCTTTCGTGTTTTAAAACATGTTTTAGTTGGTGTAATGTTTATGATAATCCATTTACAATGACTATTATCAAAAATTCCAATTTTTATATAAGTTTGTTATGATTCTTGAAATTCTAGATAAGCATGTTCTTGAACTTATGAATTTAGATGATCATAGGAGTTATTTGTAACCTCCATGTTAGTTAATTCTTGATCATTATGTGTTTTAATGGAGTCCATAACTTGTCCTCAAGTTATGGAAAACCAAGACTCACACTTGAATTAAAACCATTAAAAGAACACAAGAGTTATGAAAAATGAAGAGTCTTCATTTTAATACTCTAATATAATCATAAGTTACGAGAAATGAAAAGTTTTGAAAGTTTACAAAACTTGCCCTTAAGTTTTGGAACAAGTAAAGTCATAATTAAAACTTTAGTTCCAACCCATATAATTTTAAATATTAAAATTCAACCCTGATACTTTATAATATTATAAGTGAATAATAATTATATATGTATAAGATAAAATTCGTTTTACCATTAGTAGGCCTCATTCACCAAGCCGGTCTATAAAGGGGGTATAAGGTTGTTGCCTATAAAATGACAACTTAATAGGTGTCCACTCTCACCCACCGCTTCCTTGATCGGTGTAGGCCGTTAGCCGAAAAGATAGAACAATGACTATAATTCTCATAATAAGTATTATTAATATACTAAAGTAACTAAAATCTTATTAATTCCCAATATTAGTTACTTTAAGAAAATCTGAAGAAGGTTAACCGACACACTAACTTGGACTTATCAAGGCAGGAAATGGGTGACTTAATGTTTATCATAGTATCGTTGGAGCGTGTGTAGTTAACCGGCGCTTCGATTGAGGGGTAATACATTAAGTGTACCAAGTAATTTGCATGGTTACTTCACACCTTGTTTTGTGATCTTCGGCATCCCAGTCACAAAACTTGAAGGGAACACTCGAGATTGAAACATGTCATTGAAAAGTTCAATGAATCTCAAAGAAACTATGAATTTATAAACCAATTAAAACCTAGTAAGATTTATTCCGTTTTATGGTGGAAATTGGTGAATCATCATTCACCTACCTTCAAATATTTTATAGCTTGGATTACGACATCCCTCTTCTAAGTTATAAAATATTGTGTTGGGTCACCTAGCCTTAATATAGCATTTGGGTGCTTTATTAAGGACCATCCTAAAATATAATCTAAACTTATTCTTCATTTCAGATGTCTTCCAAAAACAATGCTTCTGGCTCAAACCCTACTGGCCCTTTCTCTCTCATGAACCTTCATGGGAGAGTCATCTTTGATGGATCCAATTTTATGGATTGGATCAGAAACATCAGGATGGTCACTCGCTATGAGGACAAAGAATATGTCCTTGATAGGGAGCTGAAGGAGATTGATGAGTCAACTGCTACCCCAGAGGAGATTGTTGCATTTCAAGCACATGAAAGAGATGATACCAAAGTAGCATGCATCATGGCTGCTACAATGACAGCTGATCTCCAAAAGTCCTATGAGGACTACTACCCTTTTGAGATGCACATGGACTTGATGGAGCGATACCGTCAAAGTGCTCATCAAGAGAGGTATGACATAATCTCCTCCATGATAACCACCCAAATGAAGGACAATGAGTCCCTCACGACCCACATGCAGAAAAATGCAAAGGTTTGTAGATCGCATGAAGAAACTAAATGTTGACTTTCCTGAGGAGTTAGCAATACATACCACATGAATAAGGAAGAAGTTACACTGAGTAAACTTCAACAACTCTTAAAGACTGTAGAAAGTAGTCTTAAGGGTTAGTTGGGTGTTACTACTCCTCCTACTCCTACTGCGACCAATGTCTTGGCAATCGGGTATGGCAAAGGTAAGAAGAGAAAGAACCCGTCCAAGGGTACCAAGGGTAAGACCCTTGAAGGCCCCTCTTCAAGAAAAACCAAGAAAGGGTTTGTCATTCGTTCTGCTAACCCTAATGAGGCTGAATGCTTCTATTGCCATGAAAAGTCGCACTGGAAGCGAAACTGCCCAAAGTACCGGCAAAATTTGAAGGATGGGAAAGTAAAACCCAACCATGCAGGTATATACATTATATTGTCTAATAACTCACCTCATTCTAAGTCTTGGGTCCTTGATACAGGTTGTGGAATTCACATATGTTCTGATCTGCAGGGACTAAGAAGAAGTGACGATTTGGAGCATGGAAAGATAAACCTAATCATGGCGAATCTGAAGTTTCACCTGACACCAAGATTGGAGCTTAGTCCTTGTTACTAGATAGTGGGTTTACATTAGACTTGAATAAATGTTGTTATTCTCCATAAATGGAAAGAAATGTTATTTCCTTTCATGCATTGTATAAACAAGGGTTCACGTTTTATTTTGATAATAAAATTGGTTGTATTGATGCTTTCTATAATAGTGTTCTTTATTTTAAAGCATTACCTTGTGATGGTGTGTATGAAATTGTATATGTTGTAGATAACTTAGGAAATAATGTATTGTGTATCGATTCTTCCGCTAGCTTAGATAAAGCATCTTTATGGCATTTTCGTCTTGGACATGTAAGCAAGAAACGCGTAGGACAACTCCAAAATGATGGAGTCTTGGAATCATACGACCTAAAGTCGGATGATAATTGTGAATTTTGTCTACTTGGAAAAATGACAAAGTCACCTTTTACTGATACTTGTGCTAGAGGTGAAGGTTGTTGGATCTCATACACACAGATGCGTGTGGACCCTTCAGAACCACCACTAGAGATGCTAATTGCTTCTATGTGACTTTTATTGATGACTTTAGTAGATATGGATATGTCTACTTAATCAAACTTAAGTCAGAAACCATTGATAAATTCAAAGAATTTAAGCAAGAAGTGAAGAATCAGTTAGGCAGGAACATTAAGATGCTTCGATCCGATCAAGGTGGTGAGTATCTTAGTACCGAGTTCCTTGACTATCTTAAGGAATGTGGGATAGTATCACAATTTACACCTCCCAGAACACCACAGTTGAATGGTGTTGCTGAGAGGCGTAATCGAACCTTTTTGGACATGGTTCGTTCCATGATGAGTCAAGTTTCGCTACCAATCTCATTTTAGGGGTATGCCTTAGAGACTGCCGCCCATATCCTTAACCTAGTCCCTACAAAGAAGGTTGCCAAAACACCTCATGAGATGTGGACTGGAAAAGTTCCAAATCTAGACCACATCAAGGTCTGGGGTTGTGAGGCTTTCGTGAGACGCGAGACTCACGACAAGCTCGAACCTCGAAGTGAGAGGTGTATTTTCATCGGCTACCCACATAAATCTTTTGGTTATATCTTCTACAAACCCAGTGACAATGTGGTATTTGTAGCAAGAAGAGGAGTCTTTCGAGAGAGAGAACTCATAAGCTAAGGAGACAGTGGGAGGCAAGTTGACCTTGAAGAAATTCAAGAGTCAAGCGGTGAAGGAACCTCAAACCCTAGCCCTCAACCTGAGGAGGAAACTCCTGTTGAGTTGACTGAAGAGTTCGTACCTCTGAGGCGTTCAACCAGAGCTAGGAATGCACCTGAGCATTATTATGGTCTCCATATTACTGCAGAAGGTGATACCCTTATCAGTGATGACACACTGATAAATCTGGAAGATCCTAACAGCTACACGAAAGCCATGGCAGGCCTTGAGTCTGTTAAATGGAAAGAGGCTATGGATAGCGAGATACAATCCATGTTTGACAATCAAGTTTGGAACTTGGTTGACAATGTACCATGTCGTAAGATAGTAGGGTGCAAATGGATCTTCAAGAAGAAGACTGACATGGATGGTAATGTACACACTTATAAGGCACGACTGGTTGCAAAGGGTTATTCACAAACTCCGGGGGTTGATTATGATGAGACCTTTTCACCAGTGGCCAAGATTAAGTCTATTAGGATTCTGTTAGCCATTGCTGCATTTCATGACTATGAAATATGGCAAATGGATGTCAAAACCGCTTTCCTTAATGGAAAGTTGGCTGAGGATGTTTACATGGTTCAGCCAGAGGGTTTTTTAAGTACAGAATACCCTAATAGGGTGTGTATGCTTGAAAAATCCATATATTGATTGAAACAAGTACCTCACAGATGGAATCTTTTCTTCGATGAGAAAGTCAAAGAGTTTGGCTTTTCGAGATGTGAAGATGAATCTTCTATATATGTCAAGGCTAGTGGGAGTATAGTTAGCAATTTGGTACTGTATGTGGATGACATACTGCTCATAGGAAATGACATCCCAACCTTGCAGGAAGTGAAATCCTGGCGTGGGAAGTGTTTCACTATGAAAGATCTAGGAGAAGCTGCCTATATCCTCGGGATAAAGATTTTGAGAAAGAGGAGTAAAAGATAATTGGACTTAGTCAGAGTACCTACTTGGACAAAGTGCTGAAGAGGTTCAGTATGGAAAATTCCAAGAAAGTAGATTTACCTATTCAGTATAATGCGAGACTGAGTAAAACTCAGATCCCGAGTACAGATGAAGAGATTGCTGAGATGAATCGAGTCCCATATGCTTCCGCTGTAGGATCGAACATGTATACTATGACTTGTACTCGTCCTGATGTTGCTTTTGCTTTAAGCATGGTTAGCAGATATCAGAGTAATCCTGGAAAGGCTCACTAAACTGTAGTAAAGAATATTATCAAGTACCTACGAAGGACTAAGGACTGGGTTCTTACCCTTGGTGGGAGTGATGAATCTAAAGTAGCAGGGTATAGTGATGCTAGCTTTCAGACTGATAGGGATAATTTCCGCTCTCAGTCGGGCTGGGTCCTTACCCAAAATGGAGGGGCAATTACTTAGAAAAGATCCAAGCAAGATACAGTGGCTGATTCCACTTGTGAATCAGAGTATATAGCAACAAGTGAAGCAGAAAACGAGGCTATATGCCCAAGGAACTTCATCGAAGACCTTGGAGTTGTACTAGCTATTAAAGATCCCATGGAAATTTTCTGTGATAGTGAAAGTGCAGTTGCCTTAGCAAAGGAACCAAGGGATCACAGGAGATCCAGGCACATCGACAGAAAATATTATTTCATCAAACATAGAATAGAAGAAGGAATCCTTCTGGCAAAGTGGGTATCATCAGATGAGAACCCGACAGATCCCCTCGCGAAGGGACTGAGTAGGGTTAAGCATCTTCAGCATGCTAAGAGCATAGGGCTAAGAGATGATATTAGTTTTTAGAAGTTAGAGAATTTTGAAATATGTAAACTGTAATTGACATTTGATGATAAATAAAAGTTGTTATTTATGAGTAAAGTGCTGCTATCTCTTGTCAATCATTTACTAGTAATTCTTTTTGCATGTTATGAGTTCCAGAATAATTATGTTATGGTATATATCATATTATTCAAATTCTCCACAGTCAATCATATGTTGGAAGTACATATGAATCAAGACTGTCATGGGTTGGTTTGTAGAAGTCCAAGATGTTGGACAAAGGAGGCTACAACACTCATGAGTACTCATAAGTTCTGAGTATTGGATACAACCCACGCTCACTGGTATCACTTCATGGAATTTATCTCGAGTGATCGTGAGACGGTAATATCATATAAGTATTCAAACCTAGACATATGATTTGTTACCTATGAGTTGGTTACGCATTGATTGTATGAAAACTCATTGGTAACTCGATGTTATAAAAACATACCTTTGTGTGTAATTCAAAAAGTAGTAGAGCAAACATATGAGTCGAATTTAATCTGTTCCTTCTTGGATTAGAAGCGATATCTGGGCCCCTCGATGATTTTTTTTGACCCATGTACCAGGCCCGGTCAGAACTAAATTGATGTGTTCAGTTAAGTTCTATGTAAAACAAATCGGAAATCGGAAAACAACTGCTAGACAATAGAAAGACATTGTTCCATGTGTTTGTCCGGATGATATCTAGAACAAGGGATTATATGATCACTTATCTAAAATGGCACACCATCATCTTCTCAATTCCGAGAGACCTTGAAAGAGCTACGATTGCTGATCGGTTCCTGAAGTCATACTTGCAACTATAGTTATTAGACTTATCCAAGTGGGAGACTGTTGGATATAGTGTCTAAGTCCATAACTATCTTTGGTATGTATTTGACCCGACCCGGCATGGTCCATTTGGGTTGCATGGCATCATGCACTTGGATAGACTGAATGAGAGAAATAAGACACTTATGGCTTATTAATATATTATAAGTTCTAATATATTAATAATAAGAAGAATAATATTTAGTTAGTATTGATCAATAATTAATTTAGAATTAATTATGTGATCAAAAGAAGACTAATTAAATATATGGGTTGATTGTGTCAATCATCCATAACTTATCTAGTGGGCCAAAGCTCCATGGATTATCAAGTTGGGTTAAACGCATAAGATGCTCCATGGATGCTCCATGGGAGTTACATAACCCATGGGTTATAGAAATGAAAAGTCATGACAATTAGGGCTTACATGGTGTAACCCTAATTGTGACACACTATATAAAGGTTATTCTATTCACCAAAATTGGCCACTAGAAAGAAAGAGGAGGGCAAACCGATTTTGGAAGTGTTCATATTCTCTTAAGAGATTATTACAAGTGTACTTGGTGTTGTGTGAAGCATTTGAGGCATCACACTTGAGGTGTTAGGCTCTCAAGGTTACAAAGGAATCCAAGCTACAAAGAGGTATGTAATTCTTACTAACTATTAGAATAAAAGAACCCCATGTATCCTAGATAGGATTATGAACCTTGGAAAATCATTTTACATGTATCTTAGTCAAAACAGATCCACGATTTCTAGGGTTGCATGTACACCATAGGAGTGTTAGAATGCTCAAAACCCAACAGTGCTATCAGAGCCTAGGCTTGTTTGTTTGATACTTGATGTGAAATAGCTGAAAAACAAATTTTTTTGTTCACTACACATATGAACTCGCCGAGTCCATAGGGGGACTCGACGAGTCCATGAAGAAATGCATGCTACTCATCAAGTCTGTTCATGCACTCGACTAGTAGAGGCTGCAGTGACCAAATTTTCAAGTTATGCTGTTGGAAATGGACAACAAACATTACCCTAAACTGGTTTGGGGTTTTTAAACTTGTTTTATTTGGTGTAATGTTTATGCTAATCCATTTACAATGGCTATCATCAAAAATTACAAGTTTTATATAAGTTTGTTATGATTCTTGAAATTCCTGGTAATCATGTTCTTGAACTTATGAATTTAGATGATCATAGGAATTATTTGTAACCTCCATGTTAGTTAATTCTTGATCATTATGTGTTTTAATGGATTCCATAACTTGTCCTCAAGTTATGGAAAACCAAGAGTCACACTTGAATTAAAACCATTAAAAGAACACAAGAGTTATGAAAAATGAAGAGTCTTCATTTTAATACTCTAATAAAATCACAAGTTATGAGAAATGAAAAGTTTTGAAGGTTTACAAAACTTGCCCTCAAGTTTTGGAACAAGTAATTTCATAATTAAAACTTTAGTTCCAAACCTTATAATTTTAAATATTAAAATTCAACCCTTATACTTTATAATATTATAAGTGAACAATAATTATATTTGTATAAGATAAAAGTCGGTTTACCATTAGTAGGCCTCATTCACGAAGCCGGTCTATAAGGGGGGGGGGGGGGGGTATAAGGTTGTTGCCTATAAAATGGCAACTTACTGGGTGCCTATTTTCACCCACCGCTTCCTTGTGCTTGGTGGCATTGATGACTTAAGAGTTACTGGGTAACCATTAGGACCTATAACACTTATAAAAAGTGTTTACATGTTCCTAAGTGTTTTAACTTATTTATTAAGTTATTATTTGTCTAATTAGTTATATATATGTTTATTATATGATAACTAGGCTCGTGCGTGTAAACAAGTCTCCGTTTTCCACCTAGCACGGTATCCGACACTGCAATTCAAACGACTCACCACAGGTGAGTTCATACCCCTTAAATCAACCTTTGAAATGATTTTAAATGTTTTAAATACTTTATGGGGGGGATACAAGTCAAATACTTATAGTTATTGCTTCAATCACATGTGATTGCATTTAATCACATGTGATTAATAACTAGGAAAACAACGATTTTTACCACTGTTCAAACTGTTTATCAAACTACTTTACTTTGAAATGTTTTAAAAACTCTTTTACTATCCAAACTTATTTATAGACTGTGATTCAAACAAATGCTTCTTATACTTAAACTGTTTTATTAACTTATGCCTTCTAATTGTTTTAAAGATTGACATCAAGCCGATCTTTTCTTGAAATAATATTTATGCTTCAAATGTTTTATGAAAACTTATTTTAGGCTTTTATATATACAATTGCATGCCCATATATGTATAGATGTATAAATAATGTTTAAAGGTCTTAGGAAGGCCATCCGCCCTATTTCCTTTTTCTCGATTTGGATGTGGTCTGGTGGGATTTCGGGTGACCATCCGAAGGTCGTTTCAATATTACTTATATATCATATATGCATATATAGACATAAAAGTACTTCCATATTCATACTTATTAGTACATCAATAATTAGTTACCATCGGGGTAACACAAGTACATATACAGCTATACTAGAAACAAGTACATATACAGCTATACTAGAAACATGAATATATACAGCTATACTAGAAACAAGTACATATACAGCTATACTAGAAACAAGTACATATACAGCTATACTAGAACGAGAAACATTACATATACATGAATACGTTGACAATTGTGATCCACTGTGTTGGAGCATGCCTTAAATGTCATGGCCCGAGTTGTAGCCAGAAATCTCTTGGAGGGAGAGTGTGAGTTTGCGTATAGATCTATACTGGATTGACTATCCTACACCTTGCTGCTAGCTACAGCCGGACCTGCAGGTCTGCAGGTGCCAAACGTCATTTCTCTATTACGACCATTCATTATGTCGTTGTTACCAGTCGATAGCATGGTGCAATTTATCACATTATACCTTAATATACATGACGTCCTCCGCCCCAGAACGTTTCCGCCGTTCTTGGTTTTGGGGTGTGACAATATAGGATAATGCACCTATGTAAAAGTGTTCCTGTATGGTATTCATGTATGTGTGTCCATGTAACAGGTAAGTATATGTAAACATATTCATGTATCAGGTAAACATTTGTAAGTACTCATGTATTAGGTAATGTACTAGTATAGACTCATGAATGAACTGACTCTTGTGTGATTCCTTGTAATAGAAGGAATGTTTGATATCTTCAAATTATCCCTATGATAATTTACTGTAATAAAACTGGTTGATCATGTAGTTTTATACACTCTTACTACTCAAGGGTGTGGGAAACTAAATGAAAGATGTAAACTATAACATCAATACATATATAAGAATATAAGTGTATATGTATAGTTTAGTTCAAGAACGAAAAAGGGTTTTGTAAGACATCGTATGGGTTTTCAACAATAATTAACAATGACTTGATGTCATTTTAATAAACATTTCAAAGGTAAAACATTTGGTAACAATGTGTTTTTAAGATGTAAAACCATTTCATGCATCACATTTTGTAGCATGTGAAATCTGTTAAATGTCAAACACAGTTATAAAATACATATCAATGATACAATAACATGTTTGTTTCTACTTGTATCCCCCCCCCCCATTAAAGCATTTAAAATCATTTAAAATATTGATTAGGGGTATGAACTCACCTGTAGTTGGTGATTGGGATGAACTGAACGGTATAGGATTGCTAGGTGTCAAGCGAGGACTTGTACACACACTACGATCCTAATGAACATATAATCACACATATATGCATTCAATTTGTCTTAAATCACTAATTGATAAAGTTAAGACATCCTAGACATAATAAACACTTTATATAAGTGTTTTATGCCTTAAGGATTGCATCTAAGCTATTGTGGGACAAGGTACTTGTGTTTAGGGTTCCAAAGGACCCTATATGTGAGTTTACTCCCCATATACCATCACACATGGAGTTTACGGTTGTAAACTCTTGAGTTTACGGCTGTAAACTCCCAACCATGGGGGTTTGGTGTGTTTTGAAGTTCCAAATGATTCCTAGAATTATTCTAACTTGGTGGTTAAATTCTTGGAAGGGTTTAAGGTCTAGAAATACTCCAATTAGGAGTTTACGGCCCTGAGGCCATTCCCCTTAGAGTTTATGGCCATAAACTCTAAGTATGGTGTGTTTTTGATGTTTTCAAGTCCTTTGCATTTGTGGTATAGGTTCTAGACTTTTATTCCAAGCTTATGAAGGCATTAGGCACACTTTTGTGCCCCTTTTAGGAGTTTAAGGCCCAAGAACCATGTCTTGGCCGTAAACTCACTTTGTTAAGTGATTTTGATGTGGTTCAAGCCCTTGATTAAATGGGAACAAGTCTAGGTAATTGTCTAAGGCTTTAGGAGCCTTAAAAGCACCATTTGAGCTTGAATTTTGGAGTTTACGGCCTATTATATTCTTGGGCCGTAAACTCCCAAACTTGGGTGGATTTTGGTTGTTTTCTTGTCCTTAATACACCTACAATTTAGTCTAAGGCAGTTGTATAACACAAGGGTCGGTTTTGGCTTCGTTTCGGGAGTTTACCGCCCAAGAACACCTTGGGGAGTGAACTCCTAGATCTAATGATTTAGCCATATAAATCATGTTATAAGCACATAATAAGCATTGTAACACTACTAGAAAGAGTTACTCATGTTTTAGTATAAAAACCCGAAGATCCTTGAGAGAGAAAATGGCTTTTCTCTAGTTGGAAATGTGAATAATGAATGAATTTGGTTCAATAATCTATTTATAGTCCTGAAATATTATTGGCAGAAACTACTTTTATTCCTGAAATGATCTCTAATAAAATAGAGTGGTGGAATAATAGTGTTGCACAAAACCCTAGTGCACCCACTCTCCTGATATTTCCTGAAGTGTAAACCCTGAATTACTCAAACTTATGTGAAAAGTCTGAAAATTAACAGTGACTACTATAACTTCTATTGAAGTGATATAGGTTGTACAGAATGGAAATTTCGGGTTGTCACAAAAAGTTTACTAGAATGTAATTGATGAGTGTCCAAGTAGGTTTATACACCCTTGCTACCCAAGAGTGTCGGAACTGAATTAACTAATGGATCATTTATAACTATATATGATATATAACTAATATTTAAACGACCTTCGGAAGAGTACCCGATATCCCACCAGACCACATCCAAATCGAGGAAAAGGAAACAGGGTGGATAGCCTTCCTAAGTATTTTAAACATTTCTTATATAACTATACATATAGCGGCATGCAATTTATAATATAAAAGCATAAAAGAAGTTTTGTAAAACCTTTGAAAAGTTTAATGAATAAGAATTTATGACTTGATGTCAGTTTATAAATCGGTTTGAAAGACCGTTTGACAAGACAGTTTAAGTGTGAGAAAACATTTGTTTGAAGCACAACTATAATAGATTTTAAAAGGAAACTTACAGTTTGTAAAATAGTTTCTAAGAGTGTTTTATACATGTAAAAACGTTTGTGAAAACTATTTGAAGTACATATGAAAATGTTCATTTATTCTTGTATATGAATGTATCTCCTTGAAATAGTATTACTAATAAGTAAAAGTTCGTGATGTTCTCGTAAAACTTTACCTATTATAGTTTTCTTTAAGTGTGTCTCGTTTGTAAAGTAATCCCTATTAAAATGTTCACTTGTTATGAAAAGTATAATTTTTATAGTGTCTAAGATGGACACATAAACATACAGTAATAGCAGAGTGTTTGATTTATACATATATAACAACCTTTTCATTTCAAAAGATATGATGTTATCGTGATACATTTTGCATATGAAAGTTTCCTTATAGTAGTTATAAATCACATATGATTCCATTCATAAAAAGTGTATAATGAAACTTTATATAACACACAAAAATTATCGTGTGTTTTACTTGTATCCCCCCCCCCCCCTTGAAAGCATATAAAAACATTTATAAAACATTTAAAAGTGTGGATTATAGGGGTATGAAGTCACTTGATAGATTGAAGAAAAGCGAGACGAAAACCGAGCAGAACTTCTACTCAAGCAAGCGGATTTCTCGGGATTCTCGAGAATCTCGGGAGCGTAAAACTTCCTTCCCAACTTGGATATGAAAACCGGGCCTTTGGGATGACTCCGAGGGTTGAAACGCAGAACTTCGGCGCGAGAAAGGAAGGAATGGAGCAAAAATGGCCGGCACCCTCGCATCCCTTTTATAGTGGTTGGAGGACCTCGGTACGCTGGGCGTACGAGAGTACGCGGGGCGCACTCATGCGTCATGCTTGAGCGCATCCTCGGTCGAAGCATCGAAGCGACGTGGACGAATTGAGGCCGAGCATTCGAGTACGCTGGGCGTACGAGGGTACGCTGGGCGTAACCTAGATTGGTCCGATGACTCCTCCTTCGGATAATACCATATTTTAAATTTAATTTATATTTTAATTATTTAGTAAACTTCAAAAATTCATATATTTCTCATACAAACTCCGTTTTCGAAGTTCTTATATCCACGCGAAGGTGAAACTACGATCTACAACTTTCGTTTAGACTATATCGGCAAATCTTGACTTTATTTTTAATATTATAATTTAATAGTTCGGAACAGGAAAAATCCGTTAAAGTTCCATAACTTCTTCATCCGACGTCCGTTTTCGTCAGACTTTTTACCGAGGCGCTTCTATTATTGAGACCTTTGATTCTCATTTAGTTTGTGTCGGCTAAAAGTCTCTCAATATCTATCTCGAGTTTTTAGTTGTCTACTGCTATATCCGTAACTTAGAAAAATCATAACTTCCTCATACGAGGTCAGATTTGGACGTTCTTTTCATGTACGTTTACGGTTTAATGATATCTAAAACTTTAATTTAGATACCTCAGGCTAAAAATTATTGTATTGAAACTTCACGTTTTACGTCTATCAGTGTTGTTGGTTTTGCCGAGAATCTTCGGTTGGTCATAACTTCTTCGTTACAACTCAGATTTTAGGGTTCTTTATATGTATGAAAACCTTGAAACGATTCCTACCACTTTATTTAACCCAAATACGATTTTAGGAAAGTTAAATTTTTACCTATATTAGACTGGTGTTATATTTCATTGTCTCGAAATATCGGGTTGTCACATCATCCCCTCGTTAGAGGGAATTTCGTCCCGAAATTAGAGTTTATGTAGAATTGATACTATGCTACGGATAGAAGTTCTATTTGATCCTCACGTTCCCAAGTGAATTCAAGTCCTCGCTTGTCCTTTCAGCGAACCTTTCACTATCGGGATACGACTTTGCTTCTTTCGTTTGACTTCACTGGTATGATAACTCCTCTTGGTAGAATGTATGTTGAATGTTTTTCACTTCCGGGCTCATAGTGACGATGTGTGCAAGGAATGTGTGATATTCCTTTCGTAAGCACTTTTAAGTTTGAATACGCGGAAAGATGCAAAGGTTCGTACTTGATTTGTCTCCGCAAATAACAAGAGATTCTTTGAATGGGAGGTTAAGATCAACTACTTTATCAAAGCCCCCGATGTCGGCTCGATGTAGACTTAACCAACTCCTACTGATTGTGATGTCAAAACCTTGGAAGCGGATTAGATGTCATGAAGATCTAAAAGAAAGTATGATTACTCCCGAATTAAGGAATAAAGGATAGGTATTTCTGAGTTTATTCACCCGGAAGCACGATCACTCTCAGTCTTGGGCAGTCTCCGTCTTGAAGTTCATAGTAGAACCCTTACCAGGTTCATCAATCACAGTCTCGGGTATACGAGTCATATATAAATAAGATTGAAACTGTGGGTCTTTGGATTGAGCTTGACGTACTGCGCGAGTGGTACTTCGGGGCGGTATGCTGAGTTTTTCTTCGGAAAGGGTAAGAAATATGAGGTGCTCTATGCCCGAGTACTTTGGTGTTCTGGAATGACGGCTTCGCTTGAAAGACGATTTCAGAGGAAGAGATGTACGCATGAAGCTGTTTTTGTGAGGATCAAATTGAATCAAGTCGTATGATAATGTCGGAATCATAAGGAAACTTAAAGACATTAGATTTGAACATAAGACGTTTACAGACAAAACACAACCGTGCAACTATCAACAGAGTTACAGTACTTTAGACTACTACAAGACTATTGTTGCGAATAAGGTATACTACAAAAGGCAAGTATACGCAGCACGAGCATCCCAATACCGACGGGATCCCGCAAAAGATAAAACTCTGGTTGCACTAGTTTTGGATGGTTTATAAGTCTGTTACAACGAAACGCCTAAATTACATTAACGTGGGTTTGGAGTAGGTTCTCCCGCAACTGTGATCCTGAGAATCCTACCGTCTGCGCCATGGTTCTTTTTTATAGGGCAATCCTCCTTGAGGTGCCCTATCTCACTGTATTGGTGGCATGACTGGCTAGTGCTAGCCTTGGTGATGGGAGTGAGGTGTTTAGCTAGTGTTATGTGGACACGAGTGCCTTCCTCATTACTCCACCTTGGAAATTTCTTCCTAAAGCGTTCTACAGGAGTTGCCACTTGTTGCTGCGGCATGGCAAGTCTTTGGGATTTCTTGCGCTCCTTTAGGGCTTGACGATATCATCTCTTCCTTTCAGTTTTATGGCTTCGCAAGTCTATGACTGTTGCCATTTGTTGGTTTCCTGGTTTGGTACTACCATTGGAACTCTCGATCCCTTTTTCAATCTTGCTTGTGTTTCCTGAGTTGATGTGTGTAAGGAAAGTTGTCACAGCAACTGCTACTGCAACTTGTAATGTAGCGGCGTTGATATGGAGGATAGGGGTTTCGTTGTTCGGCTGATTGTTTCCGGATGACGGCATGATTCTTTAACACGAAAGATAAAGATTTTGTGAGTGATTCTGGTTGACTCTAGATGTACTTCGATTGTTCAAATAAAGAGTAAGACTATGTCCTCGAAAGTTTGACCTACATCCCTATGATGCAGTCCTAGTACGGATTCGAAGTATGTTTGCGGAGGTTTAACCTACATCCCTATGATGCAGTCCTAGTACTGAGTGGAAGTGTGTTCGTAGAATGGTCTCAAGACGCTTGTCGTCCAAGCCGAGGTATCGTTGTTTGATGAATAACATGATCCAACCACTAAAAGAGGCTTGGAAATGTTTCCGGAGCTAAATTACTATAGTCCAATGACTTGACTAAGGCGTGTTTCCGATAGACTCCAATGAGAGTATGATAAGAGTAATTGAATAAAGCATGACACAAAAGTTAGCCGACTGTCAATATCTTTGATATTCATGACGTAAAAGTTCGGGAATTTCAACCTTGTAGTAGGTCTTACATCATATTCGGAGTAGAAAAGCCCTTGACAGTATAAAGGCCTAACTAAAAGTACTTACAGTACACGGTAGTCACATAGAAGAGTGCTACCCAGAACATAGACAGGGGCACGGTTCTTTAAAACAAAGAAGGATAGTATAGCATCTCCTATTGGTGACGGTCACCCCTATTATGAACTCTTAGTTCAGCTAGTTGACGTTCCATATCTAGCAGGTATCTTTCATACACCCTCTGGCGTACTTGAAGTTCCATGACTTTGGCTCGGGTTTTAGCTAGTACTTGCAACAGTGTCTCATGGTTTCTCTCAGTTCTCTCACTTGTTTTCAAGGTTATTGGTGCGAATGGTATGCATTCTTGCATTGGTATTAACCTCTTCGATACGTTGGAGAGCCGTCCTGCCCTGAATTTCGTTTCGGGCAACTCTACGGATTAGGATTGGCAAGATTCTGTCTGCTGAGCTCCCATTGCTCAGGTCATAAAAGCTTCGCTCACCCATAAATGGCATGGGATGATCTTGCTCTTCGCTCCATGTTTCCAAGCATTCCACCCAAGGAGACATCAGGCCATGAAAAGCCGAACGAGGGTTTGGATTTGGAATGGGAGTTATCGGGGATAGGTTCACAACCTCGGGTTCGGAGTCATCAACATCCAAAAGGTTTTCAGCATGGTGATCATTCAAAAGGGATTGGATGATCACTCTCTGGTTCTTCTTCAAACCATCCAACATTGTCTTTGTTCGGAAGGTACAGGTTGCCATGGGGATGGAGTCCAGTTATGTTATCTATGCAAGGATTGGGGTAAGGAAATAGTTTATTAGACGAACTATCTAGATAATTATTAGAAAATCTTCATTAGTTACATCGCTGTTTGTAAAGTGCATACCAGTCATATGTAATCAACACAGGATAGGCTTTCGAATAAGTGACCTTAACTCCAAATTCACAAGGAATAAGGGTAAAGCAAATTTTCACCGATTCTAACTCTATAACATCCCAGTTACATATAGCCTTAGTGTATCCATTTAGCAACTATCAAATTAGTAAATGAAGATCCATTTTAGTTCTCAAGTAAGTAATCATGGTAACTCAAAACACCCCTATGGTATTTTAGACTTAGGTTCTGTTATAATGTTCTCATTGTGGTAATGTTGGTAAGTTTATAGAATTGTTGCTACATCACAACCATTCTTTGGCATATGCTAATCACTCCTCGGACCAACATAGTTGATCAGGTTATGCCACTCCCAAGATTGACTATACATCCCCAAGCTTACTTGTGATATTCAACAATCGTAATACTATTGTTCTTGTCGTTGTGACATCGATTTTAGTATGAATGCAGGCACATATACTTACTTAAATATTTTATTATTTAGAAGTATAAACTCTAAGTCAGAGTATTTTAATCCCAATGTATTTATAGTTAGTATATCTTTTATGGGTTGATAGACTATATTCACTATAAACAATGCTCTGATACCAATCTGTCACACCCCAAAACCGAGAACGGCGGAAACATTCTGGGGCGGAGGATGTCATGTATGTATCACAACAATGTGAAGTAGTAAACAAGCAACAACATCGTCCATTGCATTAATAGTAATAGTTTAATACATGTGTGTTCTTTCATAGTAATAAGACATTACAACAATTAATCAAAATAAAAGACAAGTCTTGACTGCTCCGTCTTCGCAAAACCTGGTCATCGTACCTGTCTACTGGCGACCTGAGAATACAAGTTATTTTGAAAGTGTAGGTCAGCATTTAAGCTGGTGAGTTCATAAGTATTTAATGTCATTGTTCGTATAAGTTTGATGATAACATTAGAAATCATTCAATGTAATTGTTTGTATATGTTTTGAAAACTCCTCAAAAATCTCATATTTTCTACTAGTATAAAAAGTCTTCTTCTACCAAGCCCTGAATGTTTTGAAAGTAGTCTTTAACCAAAACCTGACTGTTTTGAAAGTTGTCTTTAACCAAAGCCTAACTGTTTTGAAAGTAGTATTTAACCAAAACCTAACAGTTTTGAAAGTAGTCTTTAACCGAAACTTGTATGTTTTGTTGTAACAAAGATGATTTTCCCCTTTATGACTACTATTAACGATATGTATAGTCTACTTCATCGTTTACGTGAATGTATCACAAAATAAAAGTAATAGGGAAAATATAGCCATATAAGTATTATCTTTTTGTATTAGGATAAACACGACATCACGACTGCCGAAACGTTCTCACCGTGAATATCCGTAGATGTTCATTTTCCTTTGTAGCTACCAGCAGGTGGAAGGAATGGTTAGTTCCTTAAATGTCTTCCTAGTATAAGCATTAACCATAGACATCCGTAGATGTCCATTTACCTCTGTTGCTAACAGTCGGGTTTAGGAATGGTTAGTCACTTATTATTTCTTACCACCTAGTATCTATGTAAAAGTATCCCTATAAGTGTATCCATGTAAGAGGAATCTCTGTAAGAGTATCTATATAAGTATATCCATGTAAGAGGAATCTCTGCAAGAGTATCTATATAAGTATATCCATGTAAGAGGAATCTCTGTAAGAGTATCCATATAAGTGTATCCATGTAAGAGGAATCTCTATAAGAGTATCCATATAAGTGTATCCATGTAAGAGGAATCTCTGTAAGAGTATCCCTTCATATAGCATGTAGTTTAGACTCATGAATGAACTGACTTTGGTGTAATTTCTTGTAATAGGCATAATGTTTTGTATCCCCTAAACTATTCCTATAATAGTTTATTAGAATGTAATTGATGAGTGTCCAAGTAGGTTTATACACCCTTGCTACCCAAGAGTGTCGGAACTGAATTAACTGATGGATCATTTATAACTATATATGATATATAACTAATATTTAAACGACCTTCGGAAGAGTACCCGATATCCCACCAGACCACATCCAAATCGAGGAAAAGGAAAAATGGTGGATAGCCTTCCTAAGTATTTTAAACATTTCTTATATAACAATACATATAGAGGCATGCAATTTATAATATAAAAGCATAAAAGAAGTTTTGTAAAACCTTTGAAAAGTTTAATAAATAAGAATTTATGACTTGATGTCAATTTATAAATCGGTTTGAAAGACAGTTTGACAAGACAGATTAAGTGTGAGAAAACCTTTGTTTGAAGCACAACTATAATAGATTTAAAAAGGAAACTTACAGTTTGTAAGATAGTTTCTAAGAGTGTTTTCAACATGTAAAAACATTTGTGAAAACTATTTGAAGTACATATGAAAATGTTCGTTTATTCTTGTATATGAATGTATCTCCTTGAAATAGTATTTCTAATAAGTAAAAGTTCGTGATGTTCTCGTAAAACTATACCAATTATAGTTTTCTTTAAGTGTGTCTCGTTTGTATAGTAATCCCTAGTAAAATGTTCACTTGTTATGAAAAGTATAATTTTTATAGTGTGTAAGATGGACACATAAACATACAGTAATAGCAGAGTGTTTGATTTATACATATATAACAACCTTTTCATTTCAAAAGATATGATGTTATCGTGATACATTTTGCATATGAAAGTTTCCTTATAGTAGTTATAAATCACATATGATTCCATTCATAAAAAGTGTATAATGAAACTTTATATAACACACGAAAATTATCGTGTGTTTTACTTGTATCCCCCCCCCCCCCCTTGAAAGCATATAAAAGCATTTATAAAACATTTAAAAGTGTGGATTATAGGGGTATGAAGTCACTTGATAGATTGAATAAAAGCGAGATGAAAACCGAGCAGAACTTCTACTCAAGAAAGCGGATTTCTTGGGATTCTCGGGAATCTCGGGAGCGTAAAACTTCCTTCCGAACATGGATATGAAAACCGGGCCTTTGGGATGACTCCGAGGGTTGAAACGCAGAGCTTCGGCGCAAGAAAGGAAGGAATGGAGCAAAAATGGTCGGCACCCTCGCATCCCTTTTATAGTGGCTGGAGGACCTCGGTACGCTGGGCGTACGAGAGTACGCGAGGCGTACTCATGCGTCATGCATGAGCGCATCCTCGGTCGAAGCATCGGAGCGACGTGGACGAATTGAGGCCAAGCATCCGAGTACGCTGTGCGTACGAGGGTACGCTAGGCGTAACCTGGATTGGTCCGATGACTCCTCCTTCGGATAATACCGGATTTTAAATTTAATTTATATTTTAATTATTTAGTAAACTTCAAAAATTCATATATTTCTCATAGGAACTCCGTTTTCGACGTTCTTTATATCCACGCGAAGGTGAGACTACGATCTACAACTTTCCTTTAGACTCCATCGGCAAATCTTGACTTTAATTTTCATATTATAATTTAATAGGTCAGAACAAGCAAAATCCGTTAAAGTTCCATAACTTCTTCATCCGACGTCCGTTTTCGTCAGACTTTTTACCGATGTGCTTCTATTGTTGAGACCTTCGATTCTCATTTAGTTTGTGTCGGCTAAAAGTCTCTTGATCTCTATCTCGAGTTTTTAGCTGTCTACAGCTATATCCGTAACTTAGAAAAATCATAACTTCCTCATACGAGGTCAGATTTGGACGTTCTTTTCATGTATGTTTACGTTTTAATGATATCTAAAACTTTCATTTAGATACCTTTGGCTAAAAATTATTGTATTGAAACTTCACGTTTTATGTCTATCAGTGTTGCCGGTTTTGCCGAGAATCTTCGGTTGGTCATAACTTCTTCGTTACAACTCGGATTTTAGGGTTCTTTATATGTATGAAAACATTGAAACGATTCCTACCACTTTATTTAACCCAAATACGATTTTAGGAAAGTTAAAGTTTTACCTATATTAGACTGGTGTTACATTTCATTGTCTCGAAATATTGGGTTGTCACAGCGAACTATTGAAGTTTTGGAGATTAGATCATCGAAGAATTTTTTTTTTGGTGCATCAACACCCACGACAAGCCCTTGTGCAACTTCTCCCACGAAAAAGTCTACTTGCGCCACCTCATCTACTTGTACCATATTCTTCTCTTTGAAGCATCTCTGATCAAAGCATCATGTCCACCTGCAGATCCGCATGAAATCTTATCGACGGTACCGATTGACTCTCCTTCATCTCACTCAAGAAACCCTACTTGAGCCATCCTCTCTTACGTCGTCTAATCTGTTGCAAGAAGAAACCCTACTCTCGTCAGCAATACCATCATTCCTTCTTGCGCTAACTTTGTGATGAACTTCGTGATCAATCAGGTGCATCTCGGGATCGATCAGGTATATAATCCTTCTTTGGCACATCATCTTTTCACTTGTGCCACTATCTGATTATCGAGAGCTGTTGGGATTAATCAGGTTTATTTTAGACTTGTTTAGTTTTTGGATTTAAATTGAATAAGCTTTGCTTCTAGGGCCTTAATGGATTCTGCATGGCAGGAACTTGAAGATCAAATGCATATTTTTATTAGGTTTATTTAGTAGTTTATTTTATTGGTGGTTTGTGCTCTGTCATATTGCACCACGTGATATTAAGTAGAAGTAGTCAATTATTTAGTAGAAGTAGTCAAGTAGAACCTATTCTTGTGGCTAGTCTTTTGGTTCACAGGTTGTCACTGAAGAGGCTATTTATAGCCATTAGTTTAATAAATAAATGCAGTTTTTTGTGTATCTCACTTTGTATACTCTCTGTAATTGTTTATTGAAGCTTTTCCAATTTTGCTTGCAATGTTAGTCTCACATACATAATATCGAGTAGTGTGTTGTGTGTGTGTTTCTAAAGGACCTGATCCAACAAGAACTACATCGAGATCATCCTTCTTGGAGCAACACTCTGTCTTGGCGAAACTGTGAAACAGATTGGCTCAACAGAAAGTTTTTTTTTTCGAACAACATTGATCCTTCATACCTAGGGGCGCATCATCTTTTTTAAACCCTAGCTATCGAGATTTTCTTTTGATCAATAGGGTGTTATCAAAGAAAAGGGATGCTTATAGTCTTGCCTTGCTACTTGATGAAGTGATTCAGGAAGGCGACTCTATCTTAACAACTCGTGTGTGGGAGGCAATTGTAAAATCATTTACAAACCAAATGAAATCCACTCTCACAGCATCAAGTTTTGACAAAGAGATATTCACAATTGGATACCCAAAGCTCTTCTGCATGATAGAAAATCTTGGTTTTACCTGCCATAACAGTTGAAGGTAGAGATCACATGGTAGCTACCATTGCTGTGAAGAACCAAGCATACAGAGTTTCTGTAACAGTTTGTTTTTTTTTTGTGACACTTGAATATAAGAACAATTCCTTCCTTTGGGACAGCCTGACTGTCACAAAAGGTTCAAAAAAAATTCATACATTTTTTTGCTGGTTACACTCTCACACACATGCACGATTTTTCTCTCTTTTCCTTTTATTTTTTATTTTCTTATTTCTTTTATTTCAATTTCGTTTATTATTATTTTTTATCTTTTTATTTTGTTTTATTTTTATTTATTTTTTTATCGTTTCTATTGTTTAGCTATCACTTGAATAAGTTATCAATAAACACTATCTTAGTTTAAATCTCACATCTTTATCGATATTCTTACTGTTTATTTGATATTCAAGGGATATCCATAGAATTTTTTTATCCAAACCTATTTTGAAAATAGCATTTATGATAAAAAAAACATATATATTTTTTTATTTTTAAAATTTTTGTTTTGATACGCTACGGTCCTATAAGGCCTAGACTTAGAAACTTTGTTTTATCACAACATTAGTTCATATGATTTAACAAAATATCAAAGTTTTTATCTATTTTTCAGTTTGTTGAAAATGATTAAGTCTTTCACTCTTATTCCGCACTTGATTTTTTTTCTTCAAACTTCTGGCCTAAATAAAACACAACACGAGTTTGCAAGTTATTCATATCTGTCGGTTTACATTCCTATCTTGACAAAACAAATTTTTTTCTAGGTCATGCAAATTCGAACATTTTTTTTTTCAATTTCAAATTTTTTTCCTTCTTCAATTGTCATATTGACAGTTAAAATTTTCTTTAACCAAAATTTTCAAGTTTGAGAAACGTATTATCTCTAATAATTTTTCAAGTTTTTTGTGTATCTGATTCAACAGAAAATTTCATTGAAGCAAAGGGGGAAAATGTTAAATCAATATTTTTCCTTTTGCATAGTTGTTACAACTCCTTATTTCAGTAACCACCACATAGGGGGAAACCGTTGGAAATATTTTGATGTGATTGTCACTTGAAATGAGTTGGGTAATGATTTACATCATCTAACAAATATTAACAGAATGTTTTAGGTTGGAAAAATGTTGAAAATTCAACAAGTGTTTGAAGAATCAGATGTTGGAGCACTTGAAGCTTACACGGAGCACCTAATGTTGACATGGATCACTTGCTGGAAGCTAGTTAGATTATTATGATCTCAGATGGCACATCTAGATCATATGTGGAGATCCAAGACACTGATGGATCATTTCGAATATTGATGGCTCATCAGAAATATTGTTGACTCATTCACAACTCTATAGCTCAACAAAAATTGATGGCTCAACAATAGCACTTGGTGGCTCAACTCAAGTCAATCGATCAACATGATCACATTGATGGCTGAAGAAGGTTGTACATGGCACATCATGTACAATGAAGGCACGTCCAAATGCTCAAAGGAACAAGAATTTCGTCCATGACCCATCATGAACATCAGGTGGTACATCTTTAAGTTCAAGACACAATCCAACATTCAAGAAACTACTCAACATGATCAAAAATACTTCTGGAAGTTGATGACATCTAAGAAGACAATTGAGCAACATGATGCTCATGATGCTCATCACTTTTTCAATGTTGATCAAGAAGGTTCAAGAATTATGAAGACTCATAACTTGGATGGAATCCTAACTGAATACTAACGGAATTGGAATGTTCCATCCATTCTCCGTTAAGTAGGGCAAAGGTGTTAACTGATGACTAAGTCATAATGACGTGTCAACACTTCATTGGTCAAGCCATGTCATGGGCTTTTCTAAAGCCTATAAATAGGCCCCTTGGGATCCATTATAAAGTTGCTTTTGCTTAACCATTTCAGATCATTCTGCACAATTATTGTTTAGATTGGTCTTTAGAGAGCCATTTGAGTGTTTTAGCTTGTCTATTATTTAAACACTTGTAACTGAATCTTGATGAATATGAGACACTTTTGAATCATTGATCTTGAACATATAAAAAAAACATTTTTATCATTAACTTTGTGATCCACAACTTTTTATTTTCCGTATTACTTGCCACTTGACGATTCTGAAACTTTGTTTCAGTATTTTCAACACTTTGACTACTCTAGTCTAGGTTTACTGAATTTTTCTCATTTCTTCAAAAAGAATGTTGAAATCTGACACATTTCAGCAAAAGTGTTAAAAGCTGTCAGTTTACTGCATTCAGAAGGGTCAGATTCATATCTATTGGCAAATGGGCGTTAAATTCGCATTTAAAGACAAAATATGAGTCACTTTTGGTGTTAAGGGCATAATCTGCCATTTATTTCAATCTTTAAGGGTGGTTTTAGCTAATTTAATGTCACCATTGGATTTGCCAATTATGTCCGGTAGTTCAACGTTCGTTCAGGTCAATTCGTCTCCTACAATCAAACGTCCCACAATGTTGGTAGTTCAGTGTTATGGAATCGCAAATGTGACGTTCACAATCGGACCAAATTGTTTGGGGTTGCAATCATTTGGAGTTGTGAAGATACGAAACCACATTCGCAATTGTATAACAAATTGGAAATTGACGCGAATCGTTGTGAACGTTCGCAAGCATTCACAGGTGAATGTCACAAGATCAAGAAACGAACTCACAAGATGCAAAAGTCTCAATTGGAATCGAAGAACCGAATGCGAAACTACTATTCATCTATGAACGTTCGTTAAAAGCGAACCTGTAATTGGCTTCGAAACGAACCTGATACTCGCATTAGGTCCACGATCGTTTGATATGGAGTGAACTGCCTTGCAATCGAAACTACAAATGGCTCAAAAAGTTGGAATTGTAATTTGGGCTCACACTCGTTTACTCCCACTTTCGTTCGGAGTTATGAAATTGCGATCAAAATTCAGTCGTACTTATGGAATCTGAATCAAAGTTCAGACGTTCGTGTTCTTGGCTCGCTCGTAAATGCAGACTCACTCGATTTTGAAATTGCATAAACGAAGGCACGCTTATTCTTGAATGAATAATCGATTGGATTCGTTCGCATATTATTACAATCGATTCGAAATTGGGAGTTCAAACCGGAATCAGTTTCACACTTCAACAATTGCTTTCAGAGTTTTTAATCGATTTTGATTTGGTTTGAAAATAGGAATCGGTAGTATCAAAAGCGAATCGAAATCTATTCATCACAATAGACATGAAAGTTTCAAGCATCAAAATTGAAATCGGAATTTTTGTTGGAATGAAATCAAAATCCGAATTGCACGCCTCAAAGTCGAAATCGGAAGTAAATGATGATTTGGAATTGATAACTTGGATGATGGAATTATTTTCGTTATTAGTAGCTGCGTTTGAAATCCGATTTTGACTTTTCGAAGTCAAACATAGCGTGTTCATCTGGTTAAACGATGATGAAACGACAAAGATGAATATTTTACAGTTTCGGTTCCCTGAGTTTGAACAAGTTGCAGTTTCCATATACTTGCATTATCAAAAAGCATCCATTCCGATTACATTAAGGAGATGGTTGAAGCTCCAAGTTCAGTCCCCAGTTTTTACTTAGCTTGACAATTTTTACCCCATATTCTTAATCGTTTCAATCTTTTGTGTTTTGACCGTTTTAACCCCTCATTTCCAAAATATTTGCATTTCTTATCTTTTACTTTGGTCTTATTCTTTTTAATCCCTTTTAAATTATTGCTTCTTTTTCTATTCTTTTGTCTAAATTTAAAAATCAAAAAATATAAAATTATTTTTTGTTATTTTTTCGGTTTTATTTTTGAGAATTGCGATTATTCTCAAAGGGATTTATTTCATCTAACCTGACAGGTTTTGAAGATTGTTGGTGATTCTTCTTAAGTTTCCAGATTCTCTCCATGACATTTGTTGAAGATTCAAGGGGGGTGATAATTATTCAAGGGGGAGTTCGTATTTGGAAGATTATACTTATTTCTCTCGCTTTGAAGACCTCATGTGCTGCTGAGTCTCACAATTTAGGGGAAGAAACGCCAAGAAGATCGGAAAGCGTTGAAGAAATAAGAAAAATTGTGTGAACCTAGACTAGAATGGTCTAAGTGTTGAAAATACCGAAACAAAGTTTTAGAATCGTCAAGTGGCAAGTAGTGCGGAAAATAAAGAGTTATGAATCACCAATTTAATGATAAAAACGTTTTTTTAATGTTCAAGATCGATGATTCAAATGTATCTCATATTCATGAAGATTCAATTACAAGTGTTTGAATGTAAAACACACTAAAACTCTCAAATGGCTATCTGAAGACTAGTCTAAGCAGCAATTATGCAGAATGAGCAGGAATGATCAGAAAAGAGCACCTTTATAATGGATCCCAAGGGGCATGTTTAGAGGCTTTGGAAAAGCCCATGACATGGCTTGAGCAATCAGGTGTTGACACGTCATTATGACTTAGTCATCAGTTGACATATCCGCCCTACTTAACGGAAAATGGATGGAATATTCCAATTCTGTTAGTATTCCGTTAGGGTTCCATCCAAGTTATGAGTCTTCATAATTCTTGAACCTTCTTGGTTAGCATTAAAAATGTGATGAGCATCATGTTGCTCAATTGTCATCTTAGATGTCGTCAACTTCCAGAACTGTTGTTGACCTGGTTGAGTTGTTTCTTAAGTGTTGGACAGTGTCTTGAACTTGAAGATTTACCACCACATGTTCATGATGGACCATGGACGAAATTCATGTTCCTTTGAGAATTTGGACGTGCCTTCGTTGTACATGATGTGTCAGGTGCAGTCTTGTTGAGCCATCAATGTGATCATGTTGATCCATTGACTTGAGTTGATCCCACAAGTATTCATGTTGAGCCATCAACTCTTGTTGAGCCATAGAGCTATGGATGAGCCAACAATGTTTCTGATGAGCCATCAATATTCCAAATGATCGATCAACATCTTGATGCTCTACATATGATCTAAATGTTTCATCTGAGATCATGATGATCCAACTTGTTTTCTTTAAGTGCTCCATGTCAACAACAGGTGCTCCAACATCTGATTCTTCAAACACTTGTTGAATCTTCAGGATCTTTTTTCAACCTGAAACTTTCTGATAATGTCTATTAGAAAACGTAAATCAATACTCAACTTATTTCAAGTGACAATCACATAAAAAAAATTTCCAACAATTTCCCCTTTGTGATGATTACTGAAATAAGGAGTCTTAAAACGTGTGCGAAAGGAAAAATACTGACTTAACATTTTCCCCCTCTGCTTCAATGGAATTTTTTGTTGAAGCAGATATGCTTAAAAAAACTTTAAAAATAACTCAAGCGAATATGTTTCTCTAACTTGAAAGATTTAGTTAAAGAAAATTTAATTCTCAATATGACAATTGAAAAAAAATGGAATTGATTAAAAATGTTCGAATTTGCACGATCTAGACAATAATTTGTTTTGTCAAGATAGGAAAGTAAACTGACAGATAGGAACAACTTGCAAACTCGTGTTGTGCTTTAACTAGACAAAAGGTTTGAAGAAAAAATCAAATGTTAAATAAAAATGAAAGACTTGATCTTTTTTTACAAACTGAAAAATAGAAAAAAGAAAAAAACTTTGATATTTTTCTAAAATCATACCAAAAGTGTTATGATAAAGAAAAGTAATTAAGTCTTGACCTTAAAAGACTTGTAACATAAAAAAAATGGAAAGAAAAAAGAGAAAAAATACATTTTTTTTATCATAAAGTATATTTTGAAAATAGGTTTGGAAAAAAAAAATCTAAGGATATCTCTTGAATATAGATAAACGCTAAAACTCGATAAAGATGTGAAATTTAAACTAGGTTAATCTTTCTTGATGACTTATCCAAGAGATAGATAAAAAGAATTAATAATAAGTAAAACAAAACTTTAAAATTTAAGTGAAGATACGCCTTTTTTTGTATATTTTTTTTATTCAAACAAGCACATATAAAAGTAGTTTTAAAAAAATCCAACAAACAAATAAAAGGAAATGAAGTACGAAAAAATAATTGTGGACATGATATCTGTGAAACAAAGGGAAATTGCATGCATTTATGCATTGAATGTGTGGTTTATTTGTGACAATAAGACTGTCACAAAAAATCAGACAGATGTTCATGCAAGTGTCACAAAAAAATTCCAAACGTCACAAAAAAACTTTTGTGAATTTTTTTGTTCTTCACAACAACTTGTTGGATTTTTCTTCATAGCTTTGTCGTGATGCCTCCTGGTTGCTGTGCGGTGTACTCCTTGTTGCTTAAATATGCTAGTGGAAGAGTTCGACCCAAAATGATCAACGAGATGCTCACAGGCTCGTTGGTGTACTGCCTGATAAAATAGTTCAGATTTGATTTGGTCTATATGCACGTTTTATTTTGTTTTCTTAGCTGTTAGTAGAAGTGAATAAGTCAAGGCCATGTGGCTTAGTGTCGCTGGTTTTAAGCTAGAATCAGTTGCTACTCTTATGCAAAATTTTATTTAAATAGTCATGCAGTGTACGAGGTGATAGTATCCTCTTTTCGTTTCCCAGTTGATGAATAAGTAAAGTGCAGCCTTTTCTGCCCCTATGCATTGCTTTCATGTCCCATTTTCTTTATCTTTTACCCACTATGATACTCAATATCTTGTCCCCTGTTGTCTTATTTCCTGTGAAAAGTCATTAATACCCCTGGCAAGGCCAACACTTGGTATCAGAGCAAACCTGGTGCATGCCCAAATATCAATCTCGTGAAGAGATGACAGGAAACAATGGTAATGGTGAGAAAGATGGTCAGGTCACACTTCATTATCCAATGCTGTCAAGGTCCAATTATGCTGCTTGGGCAATCAAGATGAAGGTGTTCATGCAGGCCAAGGAGTTTAGGATGCAGTGAAACCAAGAACAACAAACACTGTGGTAGAGGTGAATAAAGATAAGATGGCCTTGGCAGCCATCTATCAAGGCATACCAGAAGACCTATTGTTGTCATTGGCTGAGAAGAAAATAGCCAAAGAAGCATGGGAAGCCTTGAAGACCATGTTCTTGGGTGCAGATAGAGTGAAGACAGCAAGGATTCAGACTTTAAAAGCTTAGTTTGAAGCCTTAATTATGAAGGAATTAGAGGCTGTATATGAGTTTGCAGTGAAGATAAGCAACCTTGTGAGTACCATGCGAGCCTTGGGGGATCCAGTAGAAGAGTCATATGTAGTGAAGAAACTACTAAGAGCTGTACCATCTAAATTCCTTCAGATTGCTTAAACTCTAGAGCAATTTGGCAATTTAGATGATATGACAGTTGAAGAAGTCATAGGAAGGTTGAAAGCTCATGAAGAAAGGATGAAGGGACACAATGATAGTGAAGAAAGAAAACTCCTTTTGACCCACCAAGAATGGTCAGAAAGAAATAAGAAGAAAGAAGAAGATTCCAAGTTCACTCACAAAGGAAATCGTGGTGGATTTGGAGGCTCACGTGGAAGAGGAAGAGGCCGCAGCAGAGGTGGAAACAATGGTGGTCGTGGTGGTTGTGGAAAAGGCAATTCACACCATCAAAAGGAAGTCAAACGTGGCCAGTCAAGTAATAAAGACAAGAGTGGTGTGCAATGCTACAATTGTCAAGAATTTGGCCACTACGCTGCTGAGTGTAAAAATCCAAGACGTGAGAGAAATCAAGTGAACAACTTAATTCAAGACCATGTTGACAATGAACATTCTCTACTTCTATCATCTTTTGATGGGAGTGAAGAGATAGGTGAGGTCTTCCTGAATGAAGAAAATATAAACCCACCATCGAAGACAAAAGGGGATACAACGAAGCAATCAAATATGTGGTATCTGGATACAGGGGCCAGCAACCACATGACTGGGGATAAGCACAAGTTCAAAGAGTTGGATAAAAGGATACAAGGCTATGTGAAGTTTGGGAATGAGTCTAGAGTCAGGATTCAAGGCAAGGGCAAGATTGTCTTTCAATGCAAAAATGGTGAGCATCATAAACTTGAAGAAGTTTATTATATTCCATACTTATGTAGCAACATAATAAGTCTGGGACAACTAGAAGAAGGTGGTGATGAGATCAGAATAAAAGACCCATTTTTATGGGTACATGATGCTGCAGGAAGGCTGTTAATGAAGGTCCAGAGGTCTCCAAATAGGCTCTACAAGATCGAACTAGAAGAAGTGAGACAAACATGCTTGCTGACTGAAACTAATGATTCAACAAGACTATGGCATGCAAGAATGGGAAACGTGAACTTCTCCTCACTAAAGTTGATGTCAGACAAAGAACTAGTTGAAGGATTTGCAAAGATAGCCATACCAACACAACCATGTGAAGGGTGTTTGATGGGAAAACAAACAAGAACTCCATACCCATCATGCACAAGTTACAGGGCAAAGAAAAGACTAGAGTTGGTACATGGTGACTTGTGTGGACCGATCTCCCCTCCTACACCCGCTGGAAACAGGTACTTCATGTTGCTTGTTGATGATTACAATAGATTAATGTGGGTGTATCTCATGAAAAAAAAGATGAAGCTTTCCATGTTTTCAAGAATTTTAGAGCAAGGGTAGAGATTGAAAAAAGGGGAGAGGGTCAAAGTTCTAAGAACGGATCAAGGAGGTGAATTTCTTTCAAATGAATTCACCTCATACTGTAGTGAAACGGGCCTGACACGTCATTACACATCTCCATACTCCCCACAACAGAATAGGGTTGTGGAGAGACGGAATCAAACTGTTTTACAGATGGTGAGAAGTTGCTTAATGTCTATGAACGTGCCTGATGTACTATGGGGTGAAGCTATGAACCACGCTGTGTACGTTTTGAACAGAGTCAACACCAAAGCCCTGAAGGAGTCAACACCATATGAGATGTGGACTGGAAGAAAACCACAAATTGGACATCTCAGGGTGTTCGGATGTGTCGCACACATGCGAATAACCAAGAACCATTTAAAGAAATTAGACGAAAGAAGAAAAAGGGTTGTGCATCTCGAAATCGAAAAAGGTTCAAAGGATTATCGGTTATTAGATCCCGACACAGGTACGATGTTTGTGAGCAGGGATGTCGTATTTGAAGAAAAGCAAAAGTGGAGATGGGAAACAACAAAGAAGATAAAGCCGACACCAGGGATCAGCTTTACTGTGGAAGGATTCAATTTTGACCAGGTCACTGAAAGAGAAGTCGGTCAAGAAATACCCCAAGTTGATGGGGACTGGACTGAAGATGAATCACAGCCCATTGACTCACACTTGGACTCACAAATTAGCCCACCTGGTATGCACTCAAACCCAACGTCCACAACTAATTCCCCAATTACCCCTGTTACGCCAATATCACCAGTATCGCAAGACGACTCCGTTAGTACTGCTTCAAGTTCGACAGGGGGAGGCGTTCCAAAGCGCTATCGATTACTTACAGAGTTGTATGATAATACCGAGCGATTGATGATGATTCATGATGATGAAGAGCCAACCACGTATGCAGAAGCACAAAAACACAAGGAATGGGTTAATGCTATGAACTTGGAACTAGCCTCGATCAAGAAAAACAAAACCTCGACCTTGGTTGACCTCCCCAAGGGACGAAGGGAAATTGGCTTGAAGTGGGTGTTCAAGTTAAAATGAGATCCAAGCGGGAAGATTTTAAAGCATAAAGCAAGAATCGTGGCAAAAGGTTACGTTCAAAAGCACGGGATAGACTATGACGAAGTTTTTGCACCAGTGGCGAGAATAGAAACGGTACGTGTCATTCTAGCTCTTGCAGGTTCTAGCAATTGGCGTGTGCACCATCTTGATGTGAAAGCAGCTTTTCTGAATGGAAACCTAGAAGAAGAAGTTTATGTAAAACAACCTGAAGGTTTGGAGAAGAGAGGTGAAATTGACAAAGTGTACAAATTGTCAAACGCCCTTTGTGGGTTGAAACAAGCTCCCAGAGCTTGGAATGCCTGTTTGGATAAGTATCTGTAAAGCTTGGGATTCACCAGGTGTCGCCAAGAGTACTCTGTGTACACCAGAAAAAAGCAAGGAAACACATTGAGTGTAGGCGTATATGTTGATGATCTACTGGTTACAGGAAGCTGCCATGATGATGTGCAAAACTTCAAATTGGAAATGAGTAACAAGTTCGAGATGAGTGATCTTGGTTTTCTCACTTACTATCTGGGGATTGAAGTAAATCAAAGTCGAGCTGGAATAACCTTGAAGCAAGAAGCATATGCCAAAACTATCCTTGCTAAGACCCGAATGTTAGAATGCAACCCCACTAAAAGTCCAATGGAGCATAAGTTGAAGTTGACCAAAGATGAAGGAGGAGAACTTGTAAATCCCATAGAATATAGGAGCATAGTAGGAGGACTCAGGTATTTAACTCACACCCGTCCTGATATAACTTTTGCAGTTGGAGTTGTCAATTGGAAAAACCAACCATGAAACATCTTCAAGATATAAAAGGCATCCTAAGATACATAAAGGGCACTCTGGACTATGGTTTAGTCTACACAAAAGGAGAGAGAAAAATCACTATCACTGGGTATTCAGATAGTGACATGGGAAAAGATGAAGTTGACAGGAGAAGCACAGGTGGGATGGCTTTCTACTTGAATGACAACTTGGTGTCATGGACATCTCAGAAACAACGATGTGTAGCTTTGTCTTCATGTGAGGCAGAATTTATGGCAGCAACTATGGCAGCTTGTCAAGGAATTTGGTTACATCGTCTTCTTGCTGAAATCACTGGCCAAAACATACCACCTGCAGCTCTATATGTTGATAGCCAGTCAGCTCTTGATCTCATGAGGAATCTTGTATTTCATGGTCGAAGCAAGCATATTGATATAAGGTTTCATTTTATAAGAGAATTTGTAGAAGATGGAAAGATAACAGTAGCTCATGTTTGCAGCAAAAGGCAGAATGCAGATAAAATAGTTTATATTTGATTTGCTCTATATGCATGTTTTATTTTGTTTTCTTAGCTGTTAATAGAAGTGAATAAGTCTTGGCCATGTGGCTTAGTGTCCCTGGTTTTAAGCTAGAATCAATTGCTATTCTTATGCAAAATTTTATTTAAATAGTCATGCAGTGTATGAGGTGATTGTATCCCTCTTTTCTTTTCCCAGTTGATGAATATGTAAAGTGCAGCCTTTTCTGCTCCTGTGCATTGCTTTCCTGTCCCATTTTCTTTATCTTTTACCCACTGTGATACTCAATATCTTGTCCCCTGTTGTCTTATTTCCTGTGAAAAGTCATTAATACCCCTGTCAAGGCCAACACTGCCAAGTGATGATCGTCTGTGAAGTTGGGATGGGATCAACGACATATGGAAGATGCGCAAAGGGTTATGTGATGATTCTCCAAAACCTAACGATCAAGATGAAGGATCCAGCAAGGGAAGGTGACATATGAATAGTTGCTCACAATTAGGGTTAGGAAGATGTTCAGATCCGCTGATGATGAGAGAAGGATGCTCTTGCCAAGAGTTGTTGCGCCAAGAGTATAAACAAAGACTAGATGACTCTAAACTATCAAAGCATGATGCTTACAAATTCTGAATGGTGATGAAGTGGGCCACCTGGAGTAGCACTTTGATGATCCAATGGGAGGGTGTTGTTGATGTTCAATGCACCATGAGGGAAGTGATGCGCCAAAGGCACGGTAAGATGCGCCAACGGTATGTGAGTGTGGCGCAAGTCTTTTGATGGCGCTAGAAAATTGTGTTGATGATGTAGTGACAGAAAACAAAATTTGTTGTTCAAGTCGTGTCGCACTATAGAGATTGGATCAAAAGATGTTGCATGATGGTTTTTAGTAGCTGATCTGATGTTAACAGGGAAGGTTGTGACATGAATCTGATGTTGTGCCAAGGGAGAGAACTGTCACTAGGATTGAGCAGGGATGACGCAAGTAGGTTTGGATGATGGCGCAAGAGGTGATGTTTTGAGGATTGTGGAGCCAAAAAAAAATTGACCAAGAAGGTGTGCCAAACAGATGATGTGCCAATAAGAGAAAAAGAGAAGTTGCACCAAGGGAGTTTTTGGGCTCTTCGATTGCTCTAAACGAATGGTGTATTGATGGTTGGACATTGTAGGGCAATTCACACATCAGGAGGCGCATCAAGTAGAAGGATGGCAAGGGCTTTTTTTTGTTCTAGCTTGATGATCAAAAAAAGAACTTGATGGCCCAAGTTGGTGATGGTCACAAAGGTTGTTGGTCGGGATTAGGGTATAGCGCAAGAGGTTGTACATAGCACAAGATGGGAATCACACAAGAGAGATTAGATGGCTCAAGTTGTTGACCTTGATGAGGCAAGAAGGAAAGGGTCAAGAAGATTTAGGTTTTTGCTTGATCACAAAGATACTTGTGGCTCAAGAAAGAAAAAGCACATGTAGGGTTTGTGGGTCAATAGGAGTTGCGAAATGTGGAATGGCTCAAGAGGGTATTAGATGGATCAAGAAGATATCATTGGTTTTGCTTAATGATCAAGAGGGGGTTGTTGAGGGTCAAGAAGGGTTTCAAAAAAAAGTTAATGCTCAACATGAATTTCGAAATTAGGGTGTGGCTCAAGTAGGGTTTCGAAATTACTAGATGGCTCAAGAGGGGTCTCGAAATTACTTGATGGCTCATGAGGGGTTTCGTTTTTATTGATGGCTTAAGAGGGAACTCAAAATCCTTGTTGATCACGAATAGCTCAAGAGGGCACACAAACTCCTTGTTGATCACAATTAGGGTTTGAAGAAAAAAAAATTGTGGCTCAAGATGGATATTTGAGAATTGAGTAGTTGAGCCAAACTAGGGTTTGCAACAAAATATCTTGTGGCTTAAGAGTGATTTTCAAGAATAGGGTTGTTGTTGAGTTAAAATAGGATATAAAAAAATTATACTTGTGGCTCAAGAGATGATTTTCGAAAATAAGTAAGTTGTTGAGCCAAATTAGGGTCTTGCAACAACAAAATTGTGGCTCAAGAGTGGATTTTCGAATATAAAGAAGTTGTTGAGACAAATTAGGGTTTGCAACTTAAGAAGGCTTATGGCTCATGAGAGATTTCAAATTTTGGTTGTTGTGCCAAGAGTGCTTGTTGCTCACCAACTGAAGTTGCATGCTGCATATGCGACTGTTGCTCATGACGCCTTCTCGCTCCAAGCAAGTATGAGAGAAAGAATTTGTGAGAGAGTAAAAAAGAAAAAAAAAGAGAACTAGAAGTAGAAGTGAGGTATTTATAGGTGAAGGTTTCTAGGGTTTCTCAATGGGCCAAAATAAGGCTTGCATGGGCCAACGTTTGGGTCCATAAGTCTTGGATGGTACTCAAATATAAATAGGAGAATCTCAACTTGAGTCGTGAGCGCGAGAATGATGCCTTGAGAATCAAGAAAGAAAAAGGTGGTGCATGCATGGATGATATCTTTGAGATATGCATGGAACCTAAGGAAAGACCTAGTTGAAATGTTCATGACATACTTGACATGTGCATGACCTACTTGAGATGTGGATGGTCTACATGAAATGTGCACGACTCACTTGAAACATGCATGGCTCATCATAAACATGTATGGCCTATTCAAAACGTGCATTGCACATTTATTATGCTCTATGTGGACCTAATGAGCCGCATGGGCGTGATGCATCAAGTGGCTGAAGATGCCTCATGTTGTTGATCATGTGCTAATGTTCTTGATCATGCTCCAATGTTGTTGAACATGTTCCAATTTTGTTGAACATGTTCCAATGTTCTTGAGCCATGCTTTAATGCTCTTGAACATGCTTAAATGTTCTTGAACATGCTCCTAGTGGCTGAAGAAGCTCCAATTTGGTCCAAGTGATCAAGATCCTTTAAGTTTGTGAAATTTCTCCAGAGTACTTCCAGTTGATCGAGATGATGAAAATGTGCCAAGATGCCTCAAGATGATCAAGTTGATGAACATAGTCCAACATGCCTTAAGATGATCAAGACGAATGAAGATGCTTCATTCATTCGTCCAGTTGGTCCAAAGAAGAGGATATGGTCCAAGATGTTCCAAATGTGGTCTATGTACCTGAAGTTGTTCCATGTTGGTCCAAGTTGAATTTAGTTGCTCCAAATTTGGTTCTTTAAAGCTTTTGATCTTGACCTTCTTCACAAAATACTATAATTCTCTATAAACCAAGACAAACACATATGGTTTTCTTGAAGAGGATGATCCCCTATCATAAGATGTTCCAATTGGCTAAGGATGTTCCATGATCAAGTAAGTAATATTCTCTATCTAACTTAGTTGCTTTACCTAGAATCTAAGGCATGAGTTAAATAGAAAGTATAAATTGCAAACACTAAATAATCTAAATTTGAAAGTGATGTGTGTGCATATAGATAGAGAATCTGAGAAGGGAATACTAAGATGCAGTGAAGTATGTGCATGTGAAAATGAAAACTTTAAGGAAACACTAGTTGATTGATTTAGAGTAATTAAGGATTATCTTGCTGTTACTTACAGATTTATCAAGGAAATTAATTATGTGTATGATTCTTCACTTCACGTTGTAAATAATTCCCTTGTAGATTATGATGTTTTGAATTCCTTAACATCACACAGAATAACCCGAATTTTACTCTCCAATTATGTCTCACTGCAATGCGTATATTTGTGTCTAAGACCTAGTTACTTCCCAAATCCAAAATACTGACAATCCTCATAAACGTTCACCACTTATTTTAAATAACATTCATTTTTGGCATTCCCACCACCTATACCTTTTTATTTTCTTCTTTTTTTCAAAAGTTATCGCAAAATTCCAAGTGACACGACTTTATTTACTTCTTTTGTTTCAAAAAGGTATCACCAATTATAGATTTTTTTTAGAATTTTTTTATTTTTTTTATTTTGATTTTTTTAATCTTTTCTTATAGCTCTAACTTTGACAAAGTACACAAGAGAATAATTCTTAGCTTTACTTCTATTTGTACTTTAGTTCGTGACTTTCTAAGAAATTCATTGGAGTGCTCAGGATCTCTTAGGTCACTAATGGAGTCCATGACATTCTGTGAAAACCCTTGTAGTGGACTTCTTCCCGGTCCGGATCGTGTTAATGTACTGCAGGTGGACAAATTTTCAATATCATGTGGGGTTTGCTGGCCGAGTTCTCATAGGTCACAGATCGACTCAACTCTTGAACTATAACTTATTTAATATATAACTAGACTCAAAATTCAATAATTAAACAAATAAACTTGGAACTTGGCTCGCTTTTTTTTAACTAAGAAGCTTTTTATTAGGTATAAATATTCATAAAGCAAAACTTTTTATGTCCCTCAAACTACACAAATTCGCGTTTTTGTCTCATGAGTTCACTAGGACAGGGAAGCCACAAATATACTATAACTCATTGGCTTAACTAAATCTTAGAGTTTGCCTAAAATTATCCCACATAACATTAGTACTTGATGTATCTTATAATTCTAAATAGAGTATAACTATTAAGTTTGTTAATGGTCACTGAAGTACCAATACTGGTTGTGTACTGAAGCAACTACTGAAGTACCAATATTGGTTTGTTAATGGTCATTGAATTTAGTATTTTGAAAAATCATTAAAGTTTGGAGAAACTAACCTTCTTCATTTGCAAAGTTGTGATGACAACTTGCATTTTCCTAACAAAAATAAAGATAAAATCTTTTTGGTATTTTCTTTTGTTTAAAGTAAAGACAAAATACAGAAAATAAAATCTTTTTGTAGTTTTCTCTTATGTAAAGTAAAAAAAAATCTTTTTGGAGTTTTTTCTTTTAAGGAAAAGTAAATCAAAATTATAATAAATTAGAAATAAAATATTTTTGGAGTTTTCTTAAAAAGGGTGAGAAGAAAAATTTCGAATGCCTAGAGAATCTGGATTAAGCAAGCCAAGTCATCCTAGAAAGTGTAAGAACTTGTATTCATCGAGAGCTTTCGTAAACACATCTTCGGTCTCTTCTTCTTTAGGAACAAAATAAAGCTCAATATGATGTTTTTAAATATTATCTTTTAGGAAGTGTTACCTGATATCAATGTGCTTGGTCATTGAGTAGTTGACTGGATTGTGAGAGATTGCAATTGCACTCTTAGAGTCACAATAGATTGAGATCTGTTGCATTTTGAATCCATAATCTCTCATTTTTGTTTGCATCCAGAGCACTTGAGAACAAAATTTGGCAGCAACAACGTAATTAGCTTCAAGAGTAGAGGTTGAAACACATGTTTGCTTCTTTGAGGTCCAGCTGACCAATCTGCCTCCTAAGAATTGACAACTACCAGAAGTACTCTTTATGTCGAGCTTGCGTCCTCCATAATCTAAGTCACTAAAGGCTTGAAGATAGAAGTTGCCTTTAGCAAGATAAAATAGACCCAGAGAAGCAGTTCCTTTCAGATATTTGAAAATTCTTTAACTACTATGAGGTGTGATTCCTTTCGATTGGCTTGAAAGCGTGCACACAAACATGTTGAGAACATGATGTCTGGTCGACTAGCTGTAAGATACAATAATGAGCCGATGATTCCTCTGTAGTGCTTCTGATCTAAAGATTTTCCATCAAGGTCTGAATCAAGCTTGTAGGAAGAAGACATTGGAGTTTTTGCGGTTGATGAGTTCTCCATGGAGTATCTCTTCAACAGAGTTTTGATGTACTTCTCTTGACCAATGAAGATTCCCTTAGGATATTAATGAACTTGTAGTCCTAGGAAGTAGTTGAGCTCATCCATCATACTTATTCTAAATTTGCTTTTCATCAACTCAGAAAACTCATCACTAAGGTCCTTATTGGTTGAACAGAATATGATGTCGTCGATGTAGATCTGCACGACGATCAGATGGTTGTTGTGGATTTTCTTAAAGATAGTCGGATCTATAGAACCTATTTGAAACTTGGAATCTTCTAAGAACTTGGACAATTTTCCATACCATGCTCTTGGATCTTGCTTCAATCTATAGACAACATTTTGAAGCTTATAGCAATTGTTGGGGAACTTTGGATATTCAAATCCGGGAGGTTGTTGAACATAGACATCCCTACCATTTGGTAGACCTTAAAATTCTTGTGTGCAACAAATGCCAAGAAAACCCTAATGGCTTCTATTCTTGCAACAGGTGCAAAGGTTTCATCATAGTCTATGCCTTCTTGTTGAGAGTAGCCTTTGACAACCAGTCTGGCTTTGTTTCTGATGATGACTCCATGTGTAATGACTGAAAAATTCCAACCAATTTAAACTTTTCAAAAACAACCCGATTTCACTAAATTATTACAAAAAGGTTTTCAATACAATTTATTTAGAGTATTCCCAGAATCACATCACAACATAAACATGAGGAGCGGTACGATCACGCCTTCGCCTTGCCACGGTCTCCTGAAGAACCTGAAAAACATTAAACCATAGCTGTAAGCCCAAAAGCTTAGTGAGATATCCCCAAAATACCAACCACTTACACCATACACGCATAACATGCCATAACATATCCGATCACAGAACAGCCATGCACTTCGGGTCTACTGTGTGACTGGTCTGCCACACCGGCCAACCGTCCACCTGGTTCACCCTCTGTGTCTAGCCATATACATCGAGTCTGCAGTATGATTGGTCCGCCCGCACCGGGCCTTCAATCCACCTGGTCCACTCTCTGAGTCTACAATATGACTGGTCCGCCCGCGTCGAGCCTTCAGTCGTCCTGGTCCACTCTCCGAGCCTCGGCACGTCTGGTCCGCCCTCTTGGGGCCTACAGCCTATCCGGACCGCTCGCTGGGCCTTCGGGACAACCGGTCCGCCCTGGGTATCTTGGCCTACAGCACAAAGCAGGACCCGCCTCAACCCAACTCCAGTCCAAACAACCATGTGCACATAAACATACAATCATATAACAATTCACAGTCAACAAGCCGATCAAACAGATCACATAGCATATCATCATCCTAACCAGGATACCGACCTAACCGGTCACTAGCATAGCATCACCCTACATATCAGGATACCGACCTCAACCAGGTCTCTAACATACACCATCCTAGCTACCAGGATGCAAACATATCAAAGCAATAACATAACAACAATACCCGGATCTCAATCCGATAAAGGGTCGGCCTTGGTGCCTTAGACCCTGTTGATATAGTGAGGATAACTCACCTCGCACTGCTGAAACTCTGAACTGAAGAAGCAGATTCTCGAATCACCGACTCACCGAAAATCCCGAACTAGCCAACATAGCACAAATAATCATTAGACTAAGCACAATACCCTTCCAAGGGTAAATTGACCATTTTACCCTTAACTCAATCCGGCCCAACACTAGGTAAGCTCCCAAGCCCACCAATGACCCAAAGTTTAGAAGTCCAAAACAAAGCCCACTATTGGGCCCAATTTACTAAATTGGGCCAATTTACTAAATTGGGCCCACCTCACCAAATGGACCTAAAATCATGATCCAAAACGACCAATGGGCCCACAATACTCTATCCATAATGTCCAGTCACGGCCCAAAATCCAGCAGCCCAAATAACAGCTCAAACCCTAAGGCCCAAAATGAAAACCCAATAGAGGGAGTACGCTGGGCGTACCCTCGTTGGTACGCTGGGCGTACACGCTGATTCGCAACAGGGGATCAGGGCACTGACTCGCTACTCGGGGCGTACTCACATCTTACGCGGGGCGTAACTTCGCTACTCATTAAGTCCTTATAACTTCTTAATGGCTTAAGCTCTTAAGCCCAAACTTCAGATCCCTAGGCCAAATATGCCTAAGATTCATAAAGTCTCAAACTCTATCATTTAGGACATCCATAAAGCTCTTAATCCAAGGTCTTAATCCATTAAGACCCACATATCTCACACAAGCAACAACCACAGCCCTTGGGACCTCATTTTTCTCACTCAAGACCTCTCCTAAGGTCTGCAAGGACAGATAATCTTGACCAACTCGAAACATGCAACAAGATGAGGACTTTTGGGACAAGAATGGTGTCAAAGCTTCACAACACATAGATCTACACAATATTAATGTCAAGCAAGAAGTTTTATACCTCAAATAGGCTCCAAAGTGTGATGTCTTCCCAGATCTATACGCTCTAGCCGTTTCTCTCCTTCTTTGACAACTTCTCCTTTCTTCCTTTATGCTCTCATTTGCTAATCCAAGCTTTCCAAGACCAAACACACCCAAACAAGGAGGTGGGACGGCTATCTTAGGGTTTCTAAGGTTAAGGGAGAGCTTATGGAGACTAGGGTATGCACCAACATGTTCCTTATATAGTGGCTGACCCTAAATTTAGGGTTTTTGAACTCTGAGAGTATGTTGGGCGTACCTCTAGTATGCTGGGCGTACTTAACCTTGCACCCGCATCACTTACCCAATTACGCTGGGCGTAATCCCAGCTTACGATGGGCGTACTCGGCGAGTCCCCAAACTTCATACTTGGGCCTCATTAATCCACTTTTCCCACAAGATGATCAAAATACCACTTCTCTTAAATCCCGGGGACTCACAATTAGGTACTCTTAGGAACGGGGCGTTACACCATGTTTATTAGTTTTGTTCCTATAGACCCATCTTGAAGCAATAACTGTTTTTTCTTCTGGTGTTGGCACTAAGTCCCACACGTTGTTGCGTTCAAATTCAGATAACACTTCTTGCATTGTTTTTAACCAATCTGCATTAGTTTTGTTCTGATAGAAAGCTTGCATATAGACATTCATTCTTGGTTGCTTAACGAGTCACTACTCCAAAATCAAGATCACCTATGATTTGTTCAACTGGATGATCTTTTGTCCATTTTGTGAGACGAGCTTCCATAAGGATTTAAGAAGTGAAAACTACCTCATATTTTTCTCTTGGATGAGGATGGTAGTCAGAAGTGAATGTACCTTCAAAAATATCGTCTTCGAAAAGTCTAGGACTACCTGAAGCAGGTGGTTCCCCCTCAATTGTTTCATGCTTCAATTCAATAGATGGAGTGGAAGTGAAGGAACTTGAGGGACTAGAACCAGTCGAGTGGGGTTCCCCCTGAAACCATGGATTGGATGGTTGGGAGGATTGTATAGTGCCGTTAAGAATGGAACAGTTTAAAAGTGGTCCCCCCTCAAAAGATGCAGTGATTGGTGTTATGACTGGTCCAGATTGATGTGGGAGATTGAAGTAGAGGGTTTAGAAGATTCTAAGTGACTTTTAGGAATAGAATCATTCAAAGATTTCCCCCTAAACTTAAGCTTTGGTGGAACTTGAGTCTTTTGATGATTGATGACATTGAGAGACATTACGATGAGCTGCTTTTGTGAACGTCTTTGATTCTAGGGCAGCAGGTTGAGTTGAAAAAGGAAATCAAAATCTACTTCAATAGCATAGACTAGAATAGAAGAATTAGCAGGTGATGGCTGGTTTATTTTATCAAATGGTACTACCATTTGAGGACCAAAGTGGTTTGGATCCAGAACCCTTACATAAATTTCATCAAAAGTGACATCACTAGTTTCCTCGGTTACCTTGGTTCTTTTGTTTAGAACTCTATAGGATGCAGCATGAAGGCTATATTCGAGAAAGATACCTTCATCAGCCTTGGGTGAAAATTTACCTAGTTGATCCCTATTGTTCTTGATGTAGCAACGAAAACCAAAGATGCGAAAGAATGTATCGTTGGGCTTCCTCTTGTTCATTGCTTCATAGGGAGTGACTTCAATCAAGTTGTTGATTAAGGATTTGTTTTGAGTGAAACAGGCAACTATGGTGGCTTTAGCCCAGAAGTATTGCTTTAGGGTTGTGAAGATCAACATGGATCAATAAAGCTATCTAAGGTGTTGTTCATGAATTCACCGCCATTGTCACTTCTCAGTCTTCTAAGTGGATTGCATAACCTAACTTCTATTTAGCCAATGAATTTAATTAGCTCATTGGTGGTACCAGATTTGTTTCGCAGAAAGTACACCCAAGTGAATTTGGTGTGGTCATCTATAATCAAAAGAATGTATCTCTTACCACTTAAGCTAGAAACTGTAGTGGGACCATACAGATTGATATGTATAAGTTGAAGAGGTTCAGATACACTGTGTTCTGTTATACTTTTGTGTGGAGATTTGGAAAATTTTCCTTATTCACAGGTAGCACAAAGTATATCATTATCAAGTTTTAGCAATGGTAGTCCTCTCACAAGATCCTTTCCAATGAGTTTGTTGATATAACCAAAGTTGAGGTGAGTCAGTCTTCTATGCCACAACCAAATGATGTCACATGTAGCTTTGGAAAGAAGACAAATATATGGGGTTCCCTCAGTTAGTTCAATATCAAGAGGATACATGTTCCCATTTCGTGGGGAATCAACAAGGATGCGCTTGTTGGTATCCATAATCAAACTCTTGGTTTTGGTGAACAAAAGCTCATGATCATTTTCACACAGGTGTGTAACACTGATAAGGTTATGTTTAAGACCGTCTACATACACTAGACGCTTAACGGTAAAGTTCCTGTTTGATACTTTTTCGTGTCCCATAACTTGTCCCTTCATGTTGTTTCCAAAAGTAACATACTGACCTGGCATTGTGATCTTGAAATCTCTGAGACATCCTTTGTGCCAGGTCATGTTCCTGGAGCATCCACTGTTAATGTACCATGTATCATCATGTGGTACCCCAACATAAAAGCCTACAATTAGAGAGACGGTTTAGGTATCCATGTTTGCTTGGGACCTTTAGTGTTAACTTCCTTCGGACTTGTGGGAGTTGGGACAATCTTTTCATGTTTTACATCAACGACTTTGGGTTTTGCTTGATGTTTAAAGACCTTGGTTTTGACCATTTTAGTGGTATTCTTTTGAGGTTTGGTTTGTGGGAAGAATGGAGAGTTGGTGAAGTGAGTAGGAATTCTTAGAGAGGGAAATCCAAAGTTCACAGGCATTCTAAATTGATCAAACATAGCAAACTGGGTATTTCCCCTGAATTGATTGATCACTGGAAACCCAGAGTTTCCCCCAAACATGTGATTCCCTCCTATTGACAGAGAAAAACCACAATATAGACCAAGAATAGAATTCATAGGGTAATTACTATTCTAATACATGAAAGGGTTGGTTTGAACAGTTCTTGGTCTCATCATTTCAGACAAGTCAGGAAGATTGTTAGGTCTAATATTATTCTGATAGTGAGTTCCAGTTTGGTTTGGAAAACCAAAATTTGAGAAACCATGATTGGAAGGAGAGGTTCTCTGAGTCCTTGAAGTTTTAGGAGGACTGGTATGTCTGGTCTTCCCTTGGCTTTGCTTAGCCTTAGTTACTCTCTTGGTCTTCCTATCATGTCATTATTTGTAGTCTTAACCACTTTGAGGTTTGAAGGATGGACTAAAGTTGGACCTTGTTCTTTAGAGACATTAATATTCTCTTTTCCCTTGTCTTTAGAGACATTATTTGGCTTTAAAATTATCTCATGTTGCTTAGGACTCGGTGAAGAGATTTTGATTGGAACAAAAGGTCTCTTGAGTATTTCAACAACAATTTCTATTTACTCATAGTCTTCAAGGTTTCATTCTTGTTGACTGGAGTTGGAGATTTCCCAATCTGTTGTTTCTTAGACTATTTACATCCTAAGTCGTTTGTTCCAAAGATGGAAGCAGTAAGGGATGGAAATGATTCTTGAATTAGGAATTCAATGGGTTTAGAGTCATGGATATTTTATTGTTCAAAAGTGGCATCTTTGGAACTGAAACTTTCCATGGTGGGACATTCAAGATAGAATTCTACTGGAGAGTCAGTCTTAGTGTCCAAGTCTGGAAGATCATGGGATGATGTGACTTCCAATGGGATGCTTGAGGATGAAGTGTCAATTACATAAGGACTGCAAGTTACCACCTCTTCATGATCCTCATTGTCTCTAGTGAAAAGACTTGAATCACATGGTAACAACTCTGGTTGAGTATTGAGTCCCATGATTTCCCTGTTCATTTCATCATAACCAAGACCATATTTGATCCATGATGGTTCTGCACCCTTGAGAATGTCATGTGAGTTCTGTTCAAGAAGGGTTTTGGATGCCTTATAACTATCGATTTTTTTATTGATTTGGGTGTAAATCTAACGACTATTTTTTGCAATAATGTCAAGTTGATTCAATACAATTTCATATTGTTCAACTGACGTAAGATGTGCCTCAGTTTTGATTGCAAGGTCACTTTCTAACTTAGCCATACGACATCTCAATTCTTCAAGTTTGAATTGAGTGTCTGTCAGTTCATCTTTGTAATAACTAACACGGTATTCAGCATTGGTGACATATTCTTTGATTATTTCATAAATATGGTCAATGTCATCATGAAAAGGCTCAATAGTTAAATGATTATCACGAAGCATAAAGTGTACCTTTTCAACAACTTGTTGATGAAGAGGAGAAGGCTCTTTTTCATCATCAGCCATGAAGCAGAAGTAGTTCTTGTAGGATTCAGTTTCTTTTGCTTGATCCACTTCATCATCTGTTTCCCAGACTTCTACGTTTGGAGCTTCCATGACCATGAAATTTGTGTCTTTTGACTGCTTCTTGATTTGCTCTGCTTTTTGAAGGTAGTATGCTTTGTCTTTGACCTTCTTGATTTCATTTTGCAATCCTTGGAAAAATGATTTTCACCTTGACAGTTATGGCACCTGATTACTTCATTATCTTCATGGGACTTCAACTTGTTATCTTGAACCCTTGAGTTCATCCTTTGAAAATTGTAACTTTCAGAATTTGAATTCTGAGAGTCGCAGCTTTGTTGACTGTTGCTTCCTCTGTGGAAGTTTCCAGAGTTGTGATGATAGTTTTAGTGTTGTTGATAAGTTTGTGCTCTAAAGTTCCTAGTTGGTTTGTTCATAAACTTTTTGAAGTTTGGATTGAACTTGGTCAGGAGTGCAATATATTCTTCATACTCCTTTTCCTCATTGATTTGAGGGGATTTCATCGTGGTTCCAATGAAAGATTGATTGTTAGCCAAGTAGCCATTTTCGATTTGAAGAGGTTGTTGAGTTGGCATGTAAGGATTCTGGTTGTAATGTTGAGCCATACTCGAACGTTGATAAGGATATGCTCCATATCCTTGGTTGGCAAACTGATCAGCAAAGTGATTTGGGATTGGACTGTGATGTGCAATCAAGTTTTGAGAATGATTTTCCATGGGTGCTGAATTTCCGAGGGCAATTCCTTGATTATCAAAAGGAGTTGCTTGAGCTAGCTTGTTGAGTTTTGGCTCATGTTGTTGCAGATCAGCATATAGAACAAACAGATACATGGTGTGTAGATTGGTTGTAGTTTGCAGTATGATCATATGCTCTATATCCCATTTTGGAGATAGACTATTCAAGAATTTCATATTTAAATCCTCTTGTGATCTTTCTCCTTTGAGTTTCTTCACCCTGTTGACAACAATATTATACCTAGAATATGCATCAAAGAGATTTTCATGAGGTAACATCTTGAAGTTGTCCATGTCTGTCAATGCAACTTTCTTCCTATTTGCAAGGATCTTATCAGTTCCCTAAAATTGTTTCTTGAGTGATTCTAGACGTTGAAGGGTGAAATCTTGTCTTCATCGAGAAGTTGCTCATATATGTCATGAGGAATTCCAAATAACAGCTCTTGCATTGCCTTAGCCTCAAACTACTTAATTTTCCTGTCACAAAGTTGAGCAGCAGAGGAAACAGATCTAGAGATACCTTTGGAGGTTTTAGGAGAGACATCAGCTTCAGGAACTCTGATGTCCTTCAAAAATTATGGAGTATGTTTCCCAGTCAAGATGAAGGTCTTGATGTCAGACTCATGACCTTCTAGGTAGTACTTGATGCGATCTATCCATGAATGGTATTCACTAGGCACAAGGATAGGTGCACCGTTTCCTGCTCCAATACTGTTTGCAACTAAACTGAATAGAGAACATTTTGGTTTTGATTCACACTTTCCATTGAGTACAGGTGATACTAGTTTGAAACTTCAAAAAAATGTTTTTGTGAAAAGTTTTCTAAGTCTAAAAGTCGATCACTCGAGCTCTGATACCAACTAAAGAAATGAGAAAAATTCAGTAAACCTATACTAGAATAGTCCAAGTGTTGAAAATACTGAAACAGAGTTTCAGAATCATCAAGTGGCAAGTAGTGTGGAAAATAAAGAGCTGTGAATCACCAAGTTAATGATAAAAATGTTTTTTTTAATGTTCAAGATCAATGATTCAAATGTTTCTCATATTCTTGAAGATTCAATTACAAGTGTTTGAATGTAAAACACACTAAAACTCTCAAATGGCTCTCTGAACACTAGTTTAAGCAGAAATTGTGCAGAATGAGTAGGAATGATAAAAAAAAGAGCAACTTTATAATGGATCCCAAGGGGCCTATTTACAGGCTTTGGAAAAGCCATGACATGGCTTGACCAATCAAGTGTTGACACGTCATCATGACTTAGTCATTAGTTGACACCTTTTCCTTACTTAACGGAGAATGGATGGAATATTCCAATTCCGTTAGTATTCCGTTAGGATTCCATCCAAGTTATGAGTCTTCATAATTCTTGAACCTTCTTGATCAACATTGAAAAAGTGATGAGCAACATGAGCATCATGTTGCTCAATTGTCTTCTTAGATGTCATTAACTTCTAGAAGTCTTGTTGACCAAGTTGAGTTGTTTCTTGAATGTTGGAATGTGTCTTAAACTTGAAGATGTACCACCACATGTTCATGATGGACCATGGACGAAATTCATGTTCCTTTGAGCATTTGGATGTGCCTTCATTGTACATGATGTGTAATGTGCAATCTTGTTGAGTGATTAATGTGATCATGTTGATCCATTGAGTTGAGTTGAGCCTACAAGTGTTCCTGTTGAGCCATCAACTCTTGTTGAGCCATAGAGTTATGGATGAGCCAACAATGTTTTTGATTAGCTAATAATATTCCAAATGATCGATCAACATCTTGATGCTCTACATATGATCTAGATGTGTCATCTAAGATCATGATGATCCAACTTGTTTTCTTCAAGTGCTCCATGTCAACAATATGTGCTCCAACATCTGATTCTAGAAACACTTGTTGAATCTTCAGGATCTTTTCAACCTGAAACATTCTGATAATGTTTGTTAGAAAATTTAAATCAATACTCAACTTATTTCAAGTGACAATCAAATAAAAATATTTCCAACAATCGTGATCTTCATCACTTTCAACATCTAGAGGAGATTGTTGAGTATTTGAAGTATGGAAACTGATTTGGCATTTTTTGTTATTTAGGGAAGCCGTTTTAGGGTTAATCATTTTATGATTACCTACGGTGCCTTTATAGTATAAATTCTTAATCGAGCTCTTCTAAGGCATTAGTTTTATATTAAGGCATAGATTTTATAATTATGGTATATATTTATTGTTCCCTATAAATAATCATTAGGTTAGCTTTTGGTGTAAGCTTTTTACCAGATTAAGGTTTTTCTCTGTACGTTCATGTGTTAATCAATATACACAAAAACCTTTATCGGATTACTTGAATATGATGGTGATTGATTCTTGATTGTTCTTGATATTCCGCATTCGCCATCTCAGATTAATTCCCAACATTAATGTTCTTTTTGGGGTAAGTGCTTATAGTAATCATGCAGATGATATGTGTATACTTAAAGGGTAAAGGATGAAGAAACTGGTGTGGATGGATATGAAAGTGTGTGGAGAGAGAGAGAGAGAGAGAGAGAGAGAGAGAGAGAGAGAGGGAGGGAGAGAGAGAGAGATTATTAATAATTAAAATAGATAAATAAGTATTAAATTATTTTAAAAAATGGAAAAAATACACCAACGATATAACACTCATTTCAATTTTTGGGGGAACCAAATACGTAACCAAACTAGCTCAAAATAACCATCAATCCAAAAAAGTTAGAGTTTGGACCAAAATTCAGAAAAATATATACCACAGGGACCATTTTTGCAGTTTCGTCAAAATATTTTTATTTACCTCTCAAGCTATAACGTGTCTAGTTTACTTGTATACTTAGACTATACCTTCATAATTTAATAATACACCAAGGGTATATCTCTCTTGAAACTCCACTTCCCGATTTAGTAAATCTATAGTAACCATATGATACTAGCAAATTTATTAAGTATCTATACCCTCATAATTTAATAATGTTTTTTACATTTATCTTATATTTCCTTTCATATGAAGAAAACCATTATTTTACTTAGAAACAAGCTGAAAGGGATAAACTGGAAAATTGATCGCATGGGTTGAAACAGTGGGTGGCATTGAAAAATCTAATGAAGTGTTTAATTATGGAAGAAGGAAAAGTTAGGCCACATTATTGTGAGTGGGGTTTCTCAATTTCCATTGGGTAGGTGTGATATTTGCAATATTGGAGATATTTTTAATTCTTAAACCCTAGATAGATTACAGTTATTGTATGATTTGTATCATATTTATTATTTTCTTAATATATAATAAACAGTTATATTTGTTGGGTGATTGAAATATCCGTAATAATTGTTAAGAGAATTCTTCAACTTTTTGTATATTTCCTCTCTTACGAGTTATGAAATATTTAACTATCGATAAGTAAAAAAAAAAAAAAAAAAAAAAAAAAAAAAAAAAAAAAAAAAACTATAAAAATCGATTGTATATGCTTCCTTTTATTAAATTAAAGTTGATACTATTTTTTGGTGTATGTCAAGAAAATCACAACATTTTATTTTCTAGAAAGTTTCATTGTTATAATAAAAAGTCGTCCACTTTCACCTTGTTTTCTTTGTGAAAAGTGTTTTTACTATTTGAGTACTAGTGGGGCAATTTTCATAAAATCAAAAGGCAAGTAAATATTAATGGGTATAAGGAAAATAGGCAATTAATCTCATCAATAAAATAACGTAATGCAACTGTGTTGTTATTCAATATTTTCTTCAAGGGGAGTAATGGAGTAGCTCCAATAAGAGAGGTAGGAAATCTAGTGCAACTCAAAGAGACTTTGAGTAAAAGCAAAAGCACTTCAATAATTCACCACTAAATAATCAATCACCCCTTAACTTTACCAAAAGTAACACAATTACTTAAAGAAACTAGAAAAGGACACATGTGATGGAAACACCACTAAAATAAGTCCTCCTTTTCTTCCCTATATATTCCACCACCACCATTGCTCTATGGTCAGCCATATGAACCACAAAACCTTCAACCAACCATCGAATACTTCTTTTTTTCAGATCTTTCTGTTGAAAGATTTGTTTTAATTTATAAAACCCCTAAAGAATGGATCATATGAGGATACATACTTACAAGACTCGAGCAAACAAGAAGCATAAAGGGCAACAGTTGTTGAATGATTTCATCTTGTATTCCTTGACTACATTAGCATGTACCTCATTCTGTTCTAGTCCCTTGTGGTATCCTCCATTCTGTGCCACCTTCAATGTCTTTTTCTTCTTCTCTCTCCCAAAGATCACTTCGTTTTTCTTCACTAGCAAGGCTCTCTTCATCGTGGGCAACCTCATTGTCATCTTCTTATTGGGAGAATCAAAGTTTTTCGCTTCTAAGTCTAAGGCTTACAATCATGTCTCTCAACTTCAAGTTATCTCCGTATCACAACAACCAAAGGTTATTAAAATAATCACTGAGGAAATTTCCAATCACGAATCAATGCCTTGTGAACAACACGGTGATGATACGTTTTTTGAGACATACAATGACGAAGAAACATATGAATGTGTTGTCGATAATAATGTTGAATCATCCACTCATGAGGAGGATTTGAGTTGTTCAAAGCTGGAGCCAAACGAAGTAGAGGAAGAGAAACATGGGGGGCTGGAGGAAGACATGGAATTGAGTTTACCTGCAGAAGAGTTGAACAAGTTGGCTGATGATTTTATTGCAAGAATCATCAGACAAAGAAAGCTTGAAGCTGAATATTGTAGGAGTTAAAACTGTAAAGTGAATGGGATGAAGGATGTGAGTAGAATTTTCAGATGAACTAAATAGAATGCTAGAAATGAAACCATGGAAAAACAAGCAATATAAATTAGCCTCCTTTAATATTTGATTGCAGTAAAACAAAATAAAAACAAAAATGCTGCATAATTATTTTAGCTTTCATGCAAATGACACAACTTGAATGTATATGGATCCGAAAAGTTTTCATAACATTAATATTGCAACCGCCAATTTTATTAAGTAATTGTGCTATTTTGGCGGCTATTTCAGTTAAATGTACAAATGCAAAAAGATGATAAAAATATTAAATATGCGGATAAAGAAAGCTCAAGAAATTGCATGAATAAATAAGAAGTTTGAGAACCCGATTATATATATATATATATATATATATATATATATATATATATATATATATATATATATATATATATATATATATATATATATATATATATATATATATATATATATATATATATATATATATATATATATATATATATATATATATACTAGGTGTGAGACCCATGTATTACATGGGTTTATTTAAAAAAAAATTAAATATAAAATTTTAACAATTTGAAAACTTTAAATTTATAAGAAAAATAAGAAATTTTTTGAATTATTAAAATTAATGAGACTTTAATGCATTAGATACATTACATATATAAACCATCTTCTAATAAATACCTTACATATATATTACCTTATATATTAAATGTGAATTTTAATTTAATAAAATAAAAAATGCAATAAAATGACAAGTGGAAAATAGAAAAATTTAAAATTTCTAGAAAATGCCATGTGTCCAAATGAATGAGAAGAGGACATGTGGCAAAGTCATTTTCATTTATTAGAGTATATATATATATATATATATATATATATATATATATATATATATATATATATATATATATATATATATATATATATATATATAAGAATGAGTAAATTACACAAGTCCATTGAATAAGTGTCAAAATAAATGTTCAATCCTTATTTTTAAAAATTAACTTGGATTGTCTCTCGTTTTGTTTAAACTTTCATGCTTCGTCCCTGATATTCGGTCTTATTGCGAATATAGTCCATGCCTAATGTGCAATGACCATTATGCTCTTTGTGGAATTTTTTTCCAATTAATTTAATGTTAATATTATTATATTTTTATTAATTTAATAAATATGAAAACAAATATCGCCCCAACCCTCGATGTTGTTAAACATGAACTCGGTATCTTAACCCCTACCCACTCCACCCTATTTATCTAGAAATACCACGACCGATGAACCACCTTGAAGTTAAAATCCGGCCACCAGACCATCACTTAGCACCACTTTAAAATACCTACTGAACCACCACCGTCGGAATATTTCCATCTCTTTCTTACTTTATCTATCACTCCCCTACTTCTTTGCAGCACCATCATCACCAACTGCAACCCTTTGTTTTTAGGGTGGGTTGATGAATGCGAATCACAAAACTGAAGGTGATACTACTCATCCACCAAAGGTGTTGATCTAAATCCTCTTTCTTCTCATGCGACTTATGGGTTCCGATTTATAAGTTTAGGGTTTACTTAGGATTCATTTACAGGTTTAGGATTTATGTAACTTGATTTCCGGTAAGAATTTATTTCCAAAATGTTTATGATTTCCCTTTGGGACACGGCGTGTTAGCGCCTCAACACAGCGTGTTGAGATGCCCTTCGCCGCGAATTTTAATGAGCCTACACGACGTGTTGAGGTTCCTCAACACGACGTTTGGCAGCTGGGACGGGAAACCTAATTTTTAGGGTGTTGCATCCTATTTAAAGGCCTTAAGTCCCCATGATCGGCCTCCTTACCAGCCTCCCTTGTTATATGAATCCCTAAATCGAGTTTTGAGCTTTCTTGGGGGTGTTTTTGAAGTTTTGAGTGGATACTTGTGGATTTTTGTGCTCATTAAAAGGAGTTTTGGAGTTTGAAGGTGCCTAGCTTGGAAGGAAGGTTTTAGATCCAAAATCTCACCACTTGTGGCAGTCTCCTTGAGGTATCAAGTTTGAACCTTTATCTTTAGATGTTTAGATATCCTTATTCCATGTTTTGGTCCTTTTTAGGTGGTTAGAGGAGTTTGGTCATTTTGAGGACTTGTCATTTCAGATTTGAGTCTGTCCGGGCCTTCTTATGCTTAATGTTGCAAGCTTTATGTGAGAAAATGGTCCCATGCATGCATTAAGTTCCTTTTTAAGCTTAGTAACTACTTTTAGGCATGCACAAATGTAAAGTTCACAAATTTACGTGCTTTTGTAGCTCAATTAGGTCAGATATGTGTTTCGGGGCTTCTACTCATGAGTTAAGTGCTTATTAGATTAAGCATTATGCTTTTATGCCTTAGTGTTTGGGTTTTGGACCCTTTTTGGTGAACCCTATGGGTAAAGTTGGAAACTTTACCCTTCTAATTTTCCATTTGAGTCCAAATCTGAGGTTACGAACTCTTGATGTTGAAGGAAATAACTTAATATATTAAGCTGTTTGTGTTAGGTTTTGAGCATTCTAACACTGCTAAGTGTACATGCAACCCTAAATACCTTGGATCTATGTTTTCTTTATTATACACGTAAATATGAACTTTCCAAGGTATTCATCCTAACTACCATAATAACATTGATTCAAATGAATATTTCAAGTTAGAATTGCATACCTCTTTGATGTAGATTGTCTTCATGAAGCTTGAGTGCCTAGTGCCCCAAGTGTGACACCTCAAATGGTTCACACAACACCATATACACATGGAATGACTTGAGAGGAATTGGAACACTTCATAAAATCGGCTAGCCCTTCCTATTATCCATAGTCACCGATTTTCTCCAAGAATAAGATCATTATATAGTTAGGGTTACACCATGTAAACCCTAATTGTCATGGCCTTTCATTTCCATGATCCATGGGTACAAATACACCATGGAACATCCGTGGAGCATTTTATGGGTTTTAGCCCAACTTGACAATCCATGGAGTATTAGCCCACTATATAAGTATGGATGATTTACACAATCAACCCATATATTTAATTAGTCTTCTTTTGATCATTTAATTAATCTTAGATTACTTCTTGATCAATACTAATTAAATAATCTTATTAATATATATTAGAACTTATAATATATTAACAAACCTTGAGTGTTATTTCTCTCATTATAGTCTATCCAAATGCATGATGTCATGCAACCCAAATGGACCATGTCGGGCCAAGTCAAGTCTCACCAATTATAGCTATGGACTTAGACATTAATCCAACAGTCTCCTACTTGGATAAGTCTAAAACTATTATTGTGTATGACTTCAAGAATATGAGAGGTACACTATTAGGAAAGAATAGAAACCATTAAAAGCGCAACTAGAAGCCAAAATCAAGGATTTCCGAAAACTTCAAGAAGAATATAGCAATAAATGTGAAAATTATGACTATATTAAGAGACAACTTGCTTCTATGACTGTCGAGGTTGACATATTGAAAAACAAATTTGAAAATGCAGATTTTAATTTTAGAAAATATGATGTGTCAAGTGAGGTAGTTGCCTTGATGATTGAGAAGCAATTAAAATTCGAACATAATCAAAATAAGGGTCTAGGGTATCACAATATTCCACCACCTTTTAATGATAACTATAACCCACCCGTTGAGACTAATGAGGAAGTAATGCCTGCTCGGTATGGCCAAAACCCTATCCCAGCGTTAATTAAGATTGAACCATCTGGGCCTACTGAGGCTATTCAGGTGAATGTTTCTAATGCTTCTACTTCAAGTGCAGGTAAAGTAGTAGAGGATAAGAACAAGGGGAACACTACTGAACAATACAATGAATCCTTGAACTCTGAATCTGGTGCTTCTAACTAAGTTATTTCTAACAAACCTTCTATTAATAAGTACAGGCCACCAATTCAAGTGAAACAGCCGACTTGCTGCATGTGTGCATGTGGGAACAATCAGAAACGAGCCAAGGACATGCCACCAGGGGCAGGAAGAAACAACTTCCCAATGAAGAAAAAGGCATGTTTTCACTGTGGAACACTTGAACACATTGCCTGAGTCCAAATTGTGCATACGTTCCTTACTACGCACAAGGCTGGCAGAACACGCAAGGTCAGAGATTCTACAAAAGAAATCATTCGAGGTCTCAATCGTGCAATGATGACTGGAACGTGTAGAAGTCAAAAGAATCAAACTCAGAAGGCCAAGAATCTAACTCCCAAGAACAAGTAGGGAATGCCGACCAAAAATCCAAATCCAAGAGATGCTCCTGTGAAGCAAAAATCAAAGTCATCTCGGCGATCGGCTTCAAGTTCAAAATCAAGTGTCGAGGCACGCATTAGGTCGAAAAAGAAATGGGTTAAACCCAACTACAGATGGGTACTAAAGGTTCAAACTCCCAAATCATCTAATGCTTCTAATATTTCTACATCTTTTGTTTGTGATAAACAAGACATGTCAAGGGAGAGAGTTCCTTGCAAGGATGACAAAGTCAACCTAGTTTCAAAATGGATAGGGTTCTAAAGACCAACTGATCCCGCTCTGTGTCGGAGCAGCTATGGAGGCATATCATCAGACTTCGGTTTGTTGGTAGTGGCTATTCCAGGCACATGGTAGGAGGCATTTCCCAACTGTGCAACACTCAGAACCTTGTATGAGAGTATGTGTCCTTTGCGAGAAAGGAATAAAGGAAGGGATCACACATGGAGTTAGTGCTTAATGTCATGAAGAATTTTTGGATCTGTTCTCAGAGTATGCGTGCTGTTCTCAGACCTTATGGATTCAAATTCGATCGATGAATTACGGTTTGAGTTCTCTTCTCGATACTCTTGAGTTTCTCTTTCATTAATTCATTTTAAAGACAATTTTCTTTATTTTCTTTTTGTTTTTTTGTTAGTTTTGTTAATCGGGAAGTGATACCAAGAAAGTGATAATGGACAGTCTAAACATATGTAAGGGACTGAATCTGAATTGTCTAGACTTTATGTTCAATGTGTTGGTAGGCACGAAGGATTTGATAGTGTAGATAGATAGAATTATTTGGACTGACCATACGACGCTCGGATAGATTGAGCAGTGAGATAAACACAGGAACCCAATGGATACACTACATTAACATGCATCTAGAACAGTGGTTTAACTTTTTTTTTTTGATGTACGGACTTATGTCCTTAATTCTGGTTCTGATAGGGAGACTGGCGAGTTCTGATAAAGTAGCTCTATAGGAAATTATTTTCTTGCTTCCTATATGTCAGTCATATGTTGCTTCCCCTGCGTGATTGGAAGAGATTCGACCTGGAATGCAACATATGCAACTCTATTTCTACGCACCTCCTTATCTATGAAATTCTTTCTATCTGTTAGTCATATGATGTCTCCTCTACACGATGGAAATGATCCGACCTGGAACACAACATACGCAAGATTCTACCTCTCAATCCTTTTATCCTAGTTAGCCATATGTTGTCCCCTCTGCATGATTGAAAGAGATCCGACCTGGGACACAACATATGCACCTATTTCTAAATTCGACTTCCTCCTTAATAATTGTCTATTCACCTAATGTAAGGAGTTCTTTGGAAGTTCTTGATAATCATGGTATATCGAGAAGTGGGGAACACGTTCTAGTGTAACTAAACTTGAATCATTTAGAGGTTGTTTGTAGATCTCGCTGCTTAATGTAAGTGGACAACAATACTCGTGGTCGTCATCAGCTAAATGGTATATTTGGAAAAGTTTGTCAATATTCTTCGTGTTTAAGTGGACTACAATACCGACAATTGACTAGAGCTATTCATGAAGGTGAAGGTGCTGATAAACAAAGTTAAGACTGTCTCATAACTTTGATCCCAAACATTTGTGTTTTTGTTAAATTTGTTTATAGTTTTTACCTATGCACAAATTTAGGGGGAGAATTAAAAAAAAACAAACAAAAATCAGAAAATTTAAAAATCAAACAAAAATCAGTAAATTAAAAATCCAAAAATAGTGTTATTTATGTTTTATTTCTTGTTCAGAAAATATGAAAAATCCAAAAATTTTGTTTTATGCTTTCTTTTAGTTTTGTTTTGTCTTGAAAAGTGAATTCAGATGTAGATGAGACTCATGGAGACTGTATCAAGAATTTCTAAGCCAAGACTTCATCCGTGAGTGTCGAAGAATTTTCATTCGAACGAGCAAGAAATGAAGATTATTTTTTCAATATTCAATCTTTCAACCCTAGAAGCAAGGTCAAGCAACTGAAGATTATGTGATGGATTGCATTGAAGTCTCCTCAATCAGTCTGCTGCTATCTATGAACCTGTTGAAGTGATCCAGAAGATTTGTTCCCTCTGTTGTTCTCTCTGCAGATTCTCAAGCTGAAAGCACTATCTTTCAAGAATCTTATCAAGAAGCCTCCTCACCCAATGTGCGTTCATACTCAAATTTTGAAGAAAAGACCAACTGCTCGAGATGAAGTCATTTTTTGAAGATTCATATGTTCATCTTGAAGTCATGAAGATATTGAAGATTAAAGCTGAAGCTAAACACCAAATGAAGATTGACAATAAAAGCCAACTACCTTTTTATGGGGAGTTTGTTGGGTCAATTAGAAAAGAAAGCTATAAATCAAGGGAGAGATTGTTGGGTCTAAAATTATGGTTTATACTTTACTTTTCTAGGAAAATGTAATTTTATGTCTAGGACCATAAAAAAACTCTGTGTTTACGGCTATATAAGTGTTTATGGTTGTGTTTATAGTCGTGAACAGGTTTACGACCATGAACCTGTTCACGGCCTGTGTCTCATATATATATGGTGAGGAGTGTTGGAGATTAATTAGAGGCTAGAGAAGGAGAACATATTCTAGAGAGAGAAACTAGAGAGGAGCTTTAGTGTGTGTTAGTGTATGTGAATCTTGTATCTGGATCATCATTCATATCAAATCATACAAGATTCATCATATTCTTCTTCTCCTTATCTTCTATTTTGATCTGGCATCATCTGTTTGATTGGGATTCCGCACCATCATATAGATCTGATTGATACACAAGCAGATCAGGGACTTACAGCGTCAAAACTTTTAATTGAGACCGACATAAGGTCGATTGGAAAGGAATGGCTATCTAGAGTTAGATTACATCCTATGTATATTCTGCTAGTGCTCTTAATTTTTCCATTAGCCATTGCTACAGTGAACGGTTCTTTAAGTGCGTGTGATTGTTGTTTAAGTAAATGAGCAAATTTCTGGTTCATGAAACTCCTTTCCGCTCCACTATCAAACAGTATACATGCATAAGAGTCATCGAGGAGAATGTACCAGTGACCACAGTAGGGTCGGCTACCGCTTCCTTGTGGTCTATATCCAAAACTCTTCCTACTCCGCCCACATGCCATACCTTCGGGCAGTTACTTTTGTAGTGGCCCACCTCGCCACATCCGTAGCAAGCTTGGCCTACACCAACGCTGGGGACTTGGTTGATTGGCTTAGCCAGAGATTTGCAGAAACAGGCAGTGTGCCCCTTCCTATTGCAGTTAGAGCACTGCATTTCCCGGTAGGGTCCATTATGGTGGAAGCTGCACTTATCACACTTGGGCAAGCTCCCAACATACTGCTTCATTGACGCAGTAGCAGTAGGTGTTATCGCAGCATGAACAGTCACGGCCTGCTGCTTCTTGGCAGAGTTTTGTGCCACTTTTTCCTTCTTGTTACCCCATAACTTATGCTTGTTGTCAGCGGCTTTGGAAGGTTCTGGGATGGCCAAGGTTTTTGTTGTTGACGAGGTGTGGACTCCATGATCTACGAGACGTTGTGCCAGTCGCTTTGCACTGCCAAAGGTAGTGGGGTTTGAAGCTAAGACATTCCCCTGAAATGGAGGCATCAGCCCCCAAATGTACCTCTCGGCTTTCTTTCCCTTGGTAGGGACCATTCCTGGACATAATGCCACCAGATCGCTGAATCTGGCAGTGTAGGAAACTACGTCAGAGGCCTTCATGATTAGGCTCCAAAGTTCATGTTCGAGTTTCTGAACCTTGCCCCTCAGGCAGTATTCTTCAACCATGAGCTCCTTTGGAGCTTCCCATCCCATAACATTAGCCACTATTAGAGTTAGTGACTTGACATGGCTATTCCACCATGTGAGGGCTCTGTCCGAGAAGGTGGAGGCAGAAAATTTGCAAATTTTCCTTTGCTTCCTTCTGGACAGGAGCAGATCTCAAAGATCGACTCAGTCTTCTCGAACCATTGCGAGAGGCCAATGATTGCTCCGGTCCCGTTAAAGGACCTTGTATTGTAGTTGGTGAAGTCCTTGTACGAGCACTCCCTAGAGCGCACTGGAACATCACCTTGAGTAGAATGTACCGTTGTTTCACCTCCGCTAGTACCGCTTGTACTAAATTGAGCTAAGGCTGCCGCAACAGCCATAGATACCGCAGCTTGGAGAGCTGCAGGATTATATTGTGGAGGAGGTGGTGGTGGTTAAGTTGGAGTTATCGGAGGGTTGTGTCTCGTCCTTCTTCGTGGAGGCATTTTTCAACTATAAGTTTACAAAGATGAAGATGATAGTAAGAATCAATTGTGAGTATAATGAGAGTGGTCCATGGACTAAATCGCCATAGTCCAACAAAACAAATGAGAGTATGACTTTAATCAAGATCTAAGAATAGAAGGATGAAAGCATTTGGATAAAGATTTCCCATATGATTAGATGCATGTCAATAATATTGGCCTTAATGATGTAACAAGTTCGGGGAAAAATGACCTAGAAGTAGGTCTTACATTAAACCATATAAAGAAAATTTCGACAACACTAAGACCTTAATAGAATAACAAGTTCAAAGTCTTATCATAGACATGAAATTAAAACTAGAGCTTTTACATAGACCTAAGTTATATCCAAAAGAGTAAGTAGAGTAGACTCTACTGGCGACGAGAACGGCTTGGATGAGTCCTTGATTCTACCAGGAGACGTTCCAGGTCTCTCATGAATCTTTCAAACGTTGCCTGCCGAGCTCGCAGTCCCCTGACTTCATCTTGGGTTGCAGTAAGTTCTCTCTGTAGGGCCGCGTTCTGGTTCAGGGTTCTTCCCTGGACAGACTCCAGATGGCAAATGCGAACGGTATTGACTCCCGCATCGGCATCAACCTCCATGAATCAATCGATGGTTTCCCTTCCCTGTTCCTCATTGCGAGAAATCCTACGAACCAAAATAGGCAGGACTTTGTCTGATGAGCCTCCCTCGCTCAGATTGTTGACCCTGCTCGTGACTCCATCTGTTCAAGTTTGTTGCCCACAGGGGTGTAGGGCCTTGAAATGCTGGACGAGGGTTAGGATTTGGGATTTGAGCCACTAGAGGTAGATTATTGACTTCTGGCTCGGAGTCAGAATCCTCCGAAAAGTTCTCTACGAAGTTGTCATCCAATGGAATTTCCTGATTCTCTTTTGGCTCGGCGTCGAGCCATCCACCATTACCTTGGTCGGGAAAGTACGGGTCGACAGGGGGATGGAATCCAGCCATGTTATCTACGCGAGAATAGGGATAAAAGAGATAGTTAATAGACATACTACTTATGATAATTATATAATGATTCTTACCAATTACTTCAATACTTGCATAATGCATACCAATCACATGTAACCGAAATAGAATAGACCTTCGAATAAGTGACCCTAACTCTAAATCCACAACCAAACAAGGAGCAGGAAATAAAGAAAAGATCACAAATTATAAGTCTATGACACCTTAGTCACATATAACCTTAGCGTATCCACTCAGCAATTATTGACATACTAGTAAAGATCTTTTTAGTTCTCAAATAAGTAATTATAGTATCACAAAATACTCCTATAGTATTTTAAGTTTATGTTCTATTCTAAAGTTTTCATTGTACTAGTGTAGGTAAGTTTTTAGACTTGTTGCAACACCACAACCATTCTTAGGCACATGCTAATCACTTCTTGGAAAAATATAGTTGATCAGGCTATGTCACTCCCAGATCTGATTATATGTCTCTAAGCCTACTTGTGTTGTCCAACAATCGCAATACTTTTTGTTCTTTCCTAGTATGACACTGATTTTAGTATGAAAGTAGGTATGTATACTTAGTTAAATATTTTATTATTTAAAAATATAAACTCTTGGTCAGATTATTTTAATCCTTATGTGTTTATAGTTTGTATATCTTTTATGGGTTGATATACTCAATTCACTATAAACAAAGCTCTGATACCAATCTGTCACACCCCTAAACCGAATTAGCGGAAACATTCGGGGGCGGAGGACATCATGTACAGTATCATAACAATGCATAATAGTAAACAAGCAACAACATCATCCATTGCAATAATAGTATAATTCAATACAAGTGTGTTCTGTGCAATAATAATAAGATACCAAAAATGAATAATAAAAAATAAAGACAAGTCTTGAAAGTGCTCCGTCTTCTCAAAACCTATCATCAATACCTGCCTACTGGTGACCTGAGAATACAAGTTATTTTGAAAGAGAGGATCAACATTTAAGTTGGTGAGTTCATAAGTATTTAGTGTCAAATCTTGTATAAGTTTGAAGAGAGTGTTTGTAAATGTTTGTTGTAAATGTATGTAAGTGTTTGTAGTAAGTGTTTGTATCTCCTAGAAAATCCTATATTTTCTACTAGAAATGTAGCCTTCTACCAAGGCCTGAATGTTCTGAATGTTGTTTGTTTGTTAAAGTGAATGTTTTTCCCAAGTATGGCTATCATTACCAAAATATAGTTTTACATTATCGTTTATGTGAGAAGATCACAAAGTGAATACAATGGGAAAATAATGATGTATTGTAGTATCGTATATAGTAACTACTGTTGTACTAACTACCTTAAACCAACAGTTAATTAAGGTATAATGTGATATGATTGTAACCATGCTTGATCGACTAGTACAAAACACGACGCTCGAAGACATCGAAATGTTATGACATCCATCGCCCGTAGACCTGCAGGTCCCACTGTTAGCTAGGAGCAAGGTGAAGGATGGTCAATCAAGTATAGCTTTATACACAAATTCACGCTCTCCCTCGAGGAGACTCTGGTTACAAAACATGACAAAGCAGTACGATGCCATGCCATGAAGTAGTGGCTCACATTAATGTTATTGTATTCTTGTATCTATATAGTATGTTGTCTCTGTTCTAGTGTTCTGTATGTTCTCTTTGTAAAGTATATAGTATATTCCCTTTGTATAGTGTATAATATGTTCCTCCTTGTTTCTCATTATAGTATGTTCTTTCTGTTTCTCGTTATAGTATGTTTGAACTGACTCATGTATGAACTGACTCTTGTATGTTTCATTGTACTAGAAATAGTGAGTAGTAATCTCCTAAAGTATACCTATTATAGTTTTCTAGTAATGTTGTTTGAATGACTGAGTATGTGTACACCTTTGTTACCCAAAGGAATTAAACTAATGTAAGAACTTTTATGTCTATACATTTACACATAATATATAACTAAGATTGAAATGACATTCGGACAAACAACCGACACCCTAAGTCCACAACCAAACAAGGAACAGGAAATAAAGCGAGTTATTAGTCCTAAGTCCTTTCAACCTTATTTATATAACTATATCATTATAGACATGCTCTGCACAATATATAAGTTTAAAAGAGTTTGATAAATAGTTTAGCATATGAAAAGGTTTAATAAAATGTTTTGAAATAGATGTTTGATAGCACAGTTTTGAAGTATAAGAAATCCAATTGTTTGATAGTTATTAATCACATGTGATTGATATAATAACTATAATGTTCCAACTTGTATCCCCCCTCCCCCATAAAAGCATTTAAAATCATTTAAAAGGTAAGTTAGGGGTATGAAGTCACCTGCAGTGAGTGTTTTGAATGTAAGATCGGAAAAGGATATTGAGTGCTAAGTGAAATCGCGGGCACAAACAGATCCTATTAAGCATATAATGATGCATATATGGACATAATTAGTGTATATACAACTAATCATGCAAGGAAACCACCTTAAGGACTAGGAAACACTTAGATTGAAGTGTTACAATAACATATGATTGCATTAAGAGGCTTTACGGCCACACCAAGGGGTTCACGGCCATGGAGCTTACGGCCAAGGTGGTATACAGTCAAAGAGTGTATGGTCATGGAGTTTATGGCCGTACACTCATAGAGGAAACTTACAAAAAGGGTTCTTATGGTCATATCTAGCATTCAATAAGTGTTCACAGTCCTAGGTTTCGGCATAAAGTGAGTTTGAGGCCAAAACATGCACCAACACAAGGGTTTATGTCCATGCAAGGGTTTACGGCCATAAACTCTTGATGTTCATGTATTTTATGATGTTTCAAGACTAGAAATCCAGTGATAAGAAAGCCAAACTAGAAGATAGAAAAGGTACTCATGTTTTTAAGCTTGGAAGGGGGTTTACGGTCCAAGAACTAGTATGTGTTCTTGGTATTCTTATGAAAGATGATGAACTTGAAGATCTAACCCAAAACGAGATATTTCATGGATGAAAACATGAATCTTCACTAGATAATGCAATGTATCAACAAATCAGGGGAAGGAATACTTATGTCTTTGAAGATCAAGGTGAAAAACTTGATGATAGTTAAGAGAGAATTCGAGTTCTTGGGTTGAAAGTGGGAAAAATAGGTGAAAAATGAAGGAATATCATATAAGAGGGAGGAGTTTATGGCCAACTAAGCGTTTATGGCCGCAAACCCTAGTTTATGGTCGTAAACTCCAATACTTGGAGTTTTCCGGCTTGTATGTTGCACACTGAACTCTAGAATACACTTCCTAACATTTTATCCTTGAAGACACTAGGCTTAAAACACTCAAACAGACTCTTATCAAGGCTAAAAGATAGAAAAAAACAAGTCTGACATTGATTGAATTGAATGGCTGCACAAGATAGAAATTCCGGGTTATCACATTCAGCAACACCCTCGAGACCTCAAAACCAACACGCTCATCAATGTCTATCCAATCAACCCAAACCAATTTCACCACTAGGGCGAGCAACTACCAGAACCATCCCCATGCCTGAGCAACCATAACCAAAGATCAACATATACGGAGCCACTGCCACGAATAATGCTATCAAACCATGTTAATCTCTCCTGGCCAGTCTTTAGAACTCCCAAAATTTTCCTTGTTTCGAGTATGGATGTTGTGCTTCCAGTAGTTTGGGCCCAATACCACCTTCCACACCTATCCATACTTTCCTCAAGGATCATCTCGGGTCCTCCAAGACCTACCCATAAAATGCTCCCGAAACGTGCTCAACAGTGAAACAACTGCAATAAAATACTCCCTAGGCTCTCATATGATTCCCCACTTCCCCTAAAATCAGCTATTAAGGGGCTCCAATAATGTAAGAATACTTAAATAATCCTTCGACTAAAGAAATCAACCCTATAATGGTTAGACTCAAATGAGAGCTGCGTAATAGGGACAAATCCTTCACTCAAAGATTATTTAACCTCCATAGCATGTAACTTAATGTATTCATTTGATAGTTAGCTCCCATCAATGTGAGTCCCACAAAACACAAAGCAAGCAACATTCGAGAAGTGGAGTCGACTGACACTGAAACACAATAAAATCAAACAGATCCTCATACGAAATCCTTGATCTCTATCTCCCAACATCTTGGATGAACCTTTGCTCTACCCTCACTCTTTCAAGAGTGGCTAATAATCCTCATACTTAACTAACATATACTACACCCACTCATGAAACTTCCACCAACACTCCATCACTCGTGTATGCTAATCATACATAACACTGGGTCCTATAGATGGTCGAATACTTGATTTTACCTTAAGCCCTTCATCAAACAAGAATAGGGAATAAGGCTAAACCAAACATTCTAAGGCTATAGAATCCTAGTTATATACAACGATGTTGCATACACTAAGAAATTATAGTAATGATATCAATTTCATGCGAGGAAGACTCTAGGCTATCAGGCATCATATAATCAGCCAATTATATCATGCAATTCCTGACGATCCCCAGTTTATCACTAGCATTTTGTTCTAACATATCATAACATAATCTCAATAACGGTGTGGTAATTTGGCGTCTACTTATTGGCTTTGGTTGATCGTAGACATAGCATCCTGCTTGTTTATTTTGAAAACAATTTGAAATTGTATTTAAAATATTTTTCCATAGTTTGAGACTAGATTCACACGATTATTCCTATAATTTACTCAAACCAAGGCTCTGATACCAGCTTGTAACATCCCAAAAATTTCCAGAAAATCTTAAGCTTTTAAATACAACCCATTTACTGATAAACGTGTTTACAGAATCATTGCTTCCAAAACATTATTTAAAATCAGAGTCTTCCAAGATCCAGTCGGTAGTAAAACTAAGGATGGGTACGGTTACGCCTTCGCTTGCCACAATCATCTGAAGCACTTGAAACAATAAAATAAAATTGTAAGCATGAAGCTTAGTGAGTTCCCTCAAAATAACAACATACAAATAAATCACATATTCAAATAGCAGCATGTATTGAGCCCACAACTAAAAGAATGGATTACCCTTGAGCGCACAGTATGAGTCTGGATTGCCTATTGGGCCTACAAGTCATATATAGATTTCTCCTAAGCCCGCAACATAAGTTTGGCTTGCCATCGGGCCCATAGCTTATGTTTGGCTTGCTCCCTAATCCAATAAGTCATCATATTAGAATACAAATGTTCGGCCCTTAGTACCAGTCTGACATACCAACTGGTTCTCAGCTCATATCTAGAATGCTACTAAGCCCTTAGTATGATTCTGGCATGCCCGACTCGGCCCTTAACTCATATCTGTAATGCTCTGATACCCGTAAGCCCTCAGTATGAGTCGGTCATACCACCAGGTCCTCACCTCGTACCTACAATGCACTTGAGCCCTCAGTATAAGTCTGACATACCCAACCCAGCCCCCAGCTCATATTTGCAATGCTCCAGGGTTTTTTTTGGCTACAACACGAAGCAGTACAACCTCAACCCAACATAATATGTCTACAAATAACAACATATACAGATAATCATGCAGACAGAATCATAGGTAGTTCTACCGATCTCCCAGACTAACGTATCAATAACTAGCTTAATCATGCATATCTATTCCATACTCAACATAGCAGCAAATATCAGGCTATCAAACTAATATGTCATCCTTGGTGCCTTTGACCCGTAAGTATAGTGAGGAAAACTCACATCTCGATCTGATCCACAGCTGATGAGGTCCCGACTTTGAATCTCAACTCCAACCAACACCTATTTGCACCAAGTGACCAATTCCATCAAAATACCAAAATACCCTCAAGGTCTAACTTGGTCAAAGTCAAAAGTCAAGATCAATAGTCCATATTGACCTAACACGTTGTTTTCCTTTGGCCACACTATGTTCTGCTAGTATCCAAACAGTCAGGCAAATCCATGCCAACATGTTGTGTTGGCTTCAAAACACACCGTGTTTGCCGAAGTTCCAACAACTTAATACATTAAGTTGTTTTTTCGATTCCAAGAGCTCCAAAGCTCAGATCTAGTCCAAAATGTGATCCAGAAGGATAAAGTTTCCAACTTTATCCATTGGGACTACCAAAAACGTCCAAAACCCAATCTATAAAGCTTAATAATGCAAGGGTTTAACTAATCATCACTTAATTCTTAAAGTCCGAAGTCCAACCTTTCCAGAAGTGAGTTTAACACCAAAGCCATTCCAAAGGTTGGTGCTTTATATACATACATGTCTAATGCATGTATTGAACCCATATTAGGTCAAAATGAGGGCTTATTACCTAATCTCTATGCATGACATCAAAACATGAATATAGACCAGATCCAAGACACTACTAGGTCACCCTGACCTGGAGATTCATAAAATTGCAAACTTTATGAGATCTAACTGCTTAACATTCAAGAACAAGAAGTAAAAAGGAACAAAACCCAAGATCTAACAACTTTGAATGATAAAAATCGAGTCTTGGATAATAACAAAGTTATAGAAGAGTGCAAAACTGAACAATGGGTGCTTGGATGATGGATCTTTGCTTCCTTCCTCCACCTTCTTCATTCTTTAGCTTCAAAAACACCAAACTAACTTAAAAATGGGAGGGAAGATGATTAGTGTTTCTTTCAAGGCTTGAGAGGCTGATGGGGGTTGCGGGTGAAAAAACCCTTGTCTGCTCATTCCTTTAAGTAGGGAGCTAAACCCGGAAGATTAGGGTTACATTTCAGCCATCAACACGTCGTGTTCCAAGAGGAAACACGCCGTGTTACCTATAATGAAACCTGAGTCTTTTCTTATCTGGACACGCCGTGTTGGTGCCTCCAACACACCGTGTCCAATCCTCTAAAGGTGATTTATACCCAAAGTTTATCCTCAAATTTCCGGGTGTTACGGGAGCATTGTTAAGCCCGAAGGTCATCACCACAAACTCATAATGACCATAACGAGTCCAAAAGGACGTCTTTTGCGTATCCTCCTTTCTGACCCTCGTCTGATGATAACCTGAACACATATCAATCTTAGTAAACCAATATGCACCATATAGATGGTTAAATAAACTGTCAATCCTTGGGAATGGATAACGGTTATGCATCGTTAGCTTATTCAGCTCCTGGTAATCTATAGACATTTGATACGATCCATCCTTCTTCTTCATAAACAAGATCAACGCTCCCTTTGGTGAAATACTTGGCCAAATAAATCCCTTGTCCAACAACTCCTGCAGCCATGTAGATAACTCCTGCATCTCTGTAGGTGCTAACTGATATGGTGCTTTGGCTATCGGAGCCGCACCTGGAACCATGTCAATCCGAAACTCCACCTGTGTCTCTAGAGACACTCTAGTAAAATCATCCAAGAACACATTTGGGTATTCCTAAATAATTGGTACACCATCCACCGCTTTCTTACCCTTCTCCTGGTATTTATTATATAAGCAACGAACCCAGAACATCCATGTTACAGATAGTGCTTAGTCCTAGTTGTTTAACATAAAGTAGGTCCAACTAATGTTTGCAGCCAATCAATGCCCCATTAGGGCTCATTCAGTCCATCACCACAATAACCTTGCTCTCACACAGAGGAATATGAACCAAATCAATAAGATACCGCTCACTGAACAATTCCAATACACAACCCCGATGAACCCTCAATACCCACACAGGACGGTCATCAGAAATCTTAACCTCTAATGGACATTCCATCTCCCCTGGAGCATCGACTAACCGCTTACTGAGCACATGAGATACAAAGGATTAGGTAGCCCCTGAATTAAACAAAACCAAAGCAAAGATATTGTTCACAAAGAACGCTCCTAAAAAACACATAGATATAAGGAGAAAAACAAGGATAAATAAAGATATAAAGAGAAGATACACACCCGTCACTACATCAGGTGCTACACGAGCCTCCTTATATGTCAGCTGAAAAGCTCTGCTCCTCATAACAGACGCGTCTGCCTTGCCTTGACGGCCATCCATAATCCGTAAGGTTGCCAGAGTGAGTGCTACCAATGGTCGTACTGCTGCTAGGCTTGGGTAGTTGGCCTTCTTATGGCCCTTCTGACTACAAAGGAAGAAAATTAGATCAAATACTTAGGTGGTGGTGGTGGCGACGGTACAATCCGTGCTGATATGCCCCGTCTTGTAGCACTCGAAGCAGCCATAAGCACCCACCCTGCAAGCTCCATGGTGGGTCTTTCCACACTTACCAAAGTGGCCCCGGCCCTACTGGCCCCTCGATATCGAATCAAACACCTTGGGTCTCTTGCCCCAACCCTCAAAACTCTAAGATTGATTGGGCTTCCTCTTCCTCTCCACCTCCGGGTCAATCTCCCTTCGTGCCACCATATTCTCCAATGTCCTGCAACTGGATATACTCACAAACTACTTGATATTTCTCCTCAACATATCATGATACCTTGCCTTTTTCATATCCTCGTCCACCACATACTGCAGAACTAGCAATGCCCTCTCTGGAAACATAGCGGTGATCTGCGCCATTGTCTGAGTAGTCTGGCGAATGTCCTAAAACATAGCGGTGATCTCTGCCACAGGTGCAAATTCATCCTGAAACATCGTAACAAAATCCTCCCAAGTTATCTACTCAACCGCCTCTCCTCCCATGTCGTGACCAACCTCCTCCAACCAGTCCCGTGCTCTGTCTTTCAAAAGACAATATGCAAGTTTGACCTTTGCCTCCTCGGGACAAAAGCTAGTGCGGAAAGTGTTCGTGACATCCACGAACCATCGCCTGCTTACAATCGGATCCTTCTTCCTGAAGAACTCTGGGGATACACATGTCTAGAACTCTCGGAAAGTCAATGTGCAGGCTCCCACCGTCGCCACCATCTCAGAACGGAAAGCGCACAAGCGCTCATCCAAAATCTCTAGAATACCCTCCTTGAACGTACCAAAGATCACATGAGTCTGATCCAGAATACTTTGGGTAATCTATGCTGAAATGAACTCCTATATCTGATTATACATGAACCCGACCCTAGAGCCTGAACCTGAACCATTACCGGTACCAGAACCAGTACCAGAACCTCCTCGGGTGACCACCATACTAAAAGTAAACAATATAGACTATTAGAATATACTCAAATAATCCCATATTCTACAAGCTCCTTGGTATCATCGTGACTTTCCTTGAATCCAGTACGAATCCTTTGCTTCCGGCAGTACGAGCCCATACTACCTTCCACATCTATCCGCACTTTCTTCAAGAATCGTCCCAAATCCTCCAAGTTGCTTTCCTATTAATCCAAATAACCCTTATCAAAACAAAGCTCTCGAAACCGAATCATCTCTTAGGTTTTCCTAAGGCCACCATCACAACACTCTCCGCTATCAGTTGTAGAAGTAACTCCTCCTAACACCCTCTAACTAGCTTATGGATACAATTACATACCACCGAAAGCCGATAATTCTTCGAATGAACGGTCTCACACCATGACGGTTGGACTCAAACAAGAGTTGTGCAATAGATTTAAACCTAACCTTCTGAAATTATATAATCTCGGGAATATGTAACTTAGCGTATTCGCTTACTAGTTAGTTGATGTTAATGGGAACTCCTAAAAGGACAAAGCAAATAACATTCGAGAATTGAGTAATCGCAAACAAAGCATAACCTAAACAAGCCATCCTATCACTGACTGATCAGTACTATCATGCAAGTCTACAAGATCATATAATAGGCAAATAAAGGCATATCTCCAAGCATTCTATCATGCAATCCTAAGTAGATCCTTAGCTCTAATCTAGCATGCGATTCACAGATTCTCAATTCCAAGTATCACACAAAACATGTATGGGTATTTTGGGAAAACTTACTTGAGCTCGGTAAATTGCATGCACCACACCTCTTTCTTCCATTAGAAGCCTTCTTAGAAAACCATTTCTTTTTATAAAAAATTTAGCAAATCCTTGGTTTTAGTTCAGACATACCCGCGGGTATGCCTAAATCCCTCAAACCATGACTCTGATACTAATTTGAAATGTCCCAAAAATTCATAACTAAAAATTTCATTTTTAGATTAGATAAAACCACCAACCATTCATTGTCTATAGAAAACCATTATATAAAACTCAAAGTAGAACGACAATCATCAAGAAATACATCAAAGTCAACATGTGAAAATCATGGGTGCGTGTGACGCGGTCAATCTGAACCCTTCCCCTTGGAATAGGAAGTACCTGAAACATGTTAAACATAAACTGTAATCACAAATGTTAGTGAGTTCCCCAAAATATGTCATACCATACATATCATGCATACGTACATATATTGGGCCCCGCCCGATACATTCATTAGGCCCTGCCTGGCATCGGGCCCTGCCCGGTATACATACATACATAGACAACACATGCAAGAGTTACAAAGACAACTAGCATACTATAACATAATCCAATGCGCCAGCATTCGTATCTTCGACCTACAGGTACTATAGGGAGACTCATCTCAATCTGCTGGAAAATCAGGTAAATGCTCGGGCTGCTAATCCGGAAAATCTCCGCACTAAATAGGATAAAATTACATCTTCATTAATAATTAGGTCACAAACCATAACCGAGACTTTAATTCGTAAATCTCGACTACAAGGATAAAAGACCATTTTACCATTCCTCAAATGGCCCAAACTAAGTAGCACTCAAAGCTCTAAAATATCCCAAGTCCATAAGATATTCAAGGCCCAAAATCCTATAGCCCAAAAATGACCAAAAATCAAAGGAAGCCCACAGCTTGGCATATGCCCCGTAGATGCATGTTGACCTAGAAGCGGGCTACTGACCCAATATGTGCAACGTACTAAGGAGTACCCCCGGTATACTGGCCAGAGTCCTAAAAGCCAACCTAGGGTCTTAATCCCTTAAGAACTTTATGTCCAAACCTCAGATCTAATACAAAATAAGGTCTTAAATAATAAATTTAACAACTTTACTAACTTGCATGGCTAAAAAGGACCCTACACCAAACCTTAGGTCCAAAACTCTATAAAAACGCCAACAAATCAAACATGGGTGAGCTTCAAACCCAAAGATTCGATTTTTATGACTTCATACACTCCTAGATGTCCAAATGGACAACTCAAATGGTATAGAGTAGTCCATACTCCATAAGACCAAGGTTTTGGGACAAAAAGTGCATGAACATGGACATAATGAGATCTAGAACAAAGAACTCCAAGGTGTGAACTTGATACTTTCTATATATGCACATGAAGGTGTAGAATTTGGATCCAAGGACTTGAATGCACCACTCTATCTTCAAGGAACTTCCTTTACCACCAAAAATCACCAAAAAGCACCAAATGGTCACTAAAATGCTCAAGAAACAGGATACCTTCTAGGGTATGGAGGCTGATGAGGGTAAAGGTCTTGGGTCCATAATGTTGCTTAAATAGGATCTAAACCCTAAAAATTAGGGTCTGACCCCAGACACCGTACCCCCGTGTACGCACCCCTCCCTAAGATTTACACTTTCACCTCTTAGGAAAAAATTTGCAAACTAATTAGATATCAATGGTAAAAATAAGAAGTACCTGGAATTCGGGTGTTACAGTCTCGATAAGAAGTTTCATTAAAAACCCATCTCACGTCGTGACCACGCAAAGGTCATGTCGTGACCACTCAGTTCTTCTAAAATTCCACCTTCTGACTCCTTGAAACCCTGATCCGACTCATCCAGGAAAACAAGTGTCACATAGTATCTAAGAGCGACCTAGTGGTCATGAACGAAGAGATACCCAAACTTATAAGAACAATGCTTAGGGTGGAATTTGCAATTTTAATTCGATGTAAAATATGTGTGGTTGCATATTTCCCAAAATGTTATTTTTTTAGTACTTGTTCCTTAATTGTACCTTATGTTGTTATTGTTAATAGTGACGGCGGGAATGGAGGGGCTGCCGGATGTCTAGCCCCCTCCAATGCACATATTATTATGATAGAATAGATACAGTAAGCCCATCATGCATACAATCGTCCATATAATAATATAAAATATAATGTCGGTTAGCCTCCTATGATATTTATATTTATGACATATGGGTTTTTTTTGGATCCGAGCATTTTGGTCGCAGTTAATTTGAAACATATGGAGTAAAAGCCCAACTAATACCTTAATTTAAATTTAATTGGTATAATAAGAGTTCAATATTAAACCTAGCGAGTAGCCACAAAGACATGAAATACATATCTTTTTTTTTTAAAATAAACGACGACTTTGAATATCAATTTCTTATTTTTTGCTATGCCTCCTACACCAATGAATCAAGTACTTTTTCTTTTTTTTATTACATTTAGTTTTACTCGTAATTTGTAATTGATAGTATTATCAATGTGTTAGCTGTAAGTAGTTACTATGATATGGTTTGATAATTTGTTTTATTACGGTTATAAATTTATAGGAAAATTATGAGCAAGAAAAGAACCATCGATTTTTTTTTAGACGAATAAATTTATAGGAGAAATTATAAGTAACAAAAGAACCATTGATTCTTTTTTCAAACGAATAGCAGTTGCACGTGATCCAAAATTGCATCCGGTTATTGATATAATACTAAAGAAGATTTTGATAATATATACCCACAACCTGATAGGAATAGTACCATTGAGTCTGGAAAAAAAATTATATGTCAGATTTAGGAGAGATGTAATTAGATTCTTTGATTCGTGATCCAAAGAATTACCTTCAATCTTAAATTATCCAAGTAACCAACGTGACGACATTAGACGATTATATATTAAATTTTGACCATACCAACTTCAAAAATAAAGTATCAATTTAGTCCTAATGGTCGTAGTGGATTTCTGCATAGTTTTCAACAAGTTTGATTCAAAAAATTTTGGTGGTTGAAATATTTTGAGAAAAATGATTTTGCATTTTGTTTTCCTTGTTTTCTATTCTTTGTGATTTTTTTTTTCTTTTAAAAATTTATTCATGTTATTTTATTTGGATATAACATTTCAATAAATTATTATGATGTAGGACTCTCAGTCTCCTTATTCTTAAATCTTGACTCCGACCCTAATTGTTAACTTTACATATTAAGTCGACATCAATGAGTTGAAGCTAGCTTGTATTAGGGAGTATCCTTAGATCATTTGGACAATAGTATCAGATAGACCTTATTTGTAAGTAGAAAAATTTGGGATTGGAAACTAGATGCATGTGCATTGTATTGTTTTTATACAATTCCAGCAAACCCTTATACTATTTGCTGAGAAATTACATGGTTTTAAGAGTTATGAAAAATGTTTTGAAATGGTTTGAGATTTACGAGAAACATTTTGAAATGGTTTTGAAAATGTTTTAGGAACTATAGCCTAAGAATGGGATTATTGTAATTATTCAATTCTATTCCAAAGTCTAATTACTGGTTTCTCACTAGACATTCATAATGTCTAACGTATTATAATGACATGTACTAAGATTACAAGAAGATTGAGGAACTTATAAGACTAGTTTGGATATTTAGAAGGCCATGAATATTATGTGGTTTATTCTAATATTTTTTATGATATTTGATTGAATACCCTCAAACTTAAAACATTTGAACTTGAAACTATTACTTTGAGTTTCTGGGACCAAATTTCGTGGCAATGATCTCAAGTTGGTTTAATTTAAAAAAAAACTATATTTATTTCTTTTGGCCCGTACATAGAGTATTTCAATATAGTTGCGTTAACGATTGTTAAACATATCTATGAGTATTACCACACAATTTTATTCTCACACAAGCTAAGGAAATATGTCTTGTTTATTTATATTGAAGAAGAGGATTGATGGATGTTACTCAATGGCGGCCATGTTTGAAAATGAGAAAGGAATAAATGCAAAACCTAGACTAAAAAATAATTTAATTGTATAAATTAGTAGATTATAATCAAAAGTATTTACTTAAAAAAATTAACAGGTACCCAAGGATTGTAGGGCCACTTGTAAGTACTTGTATGGGAGTAAATTACACGAATGGTCCCTATGGTTTAGGGTAAATTGTACATTTGGTCTCTAACTTATTTTTTTAACTCGGAAGGTCCCTACAGTTTGTTTTTGTTACACGTTTGGTCTCTGTCGTACTTAAAAAGACTATTTTGTCATTGATTTTTTAATTTATTTAAATAAACACACCCCCAACTTCATTCCTCTCACTTTACCTTACCTACCTCATTATTTTTCTCTATTTAAATAATAGTCTTTTTAGGTAAGATAGAGATCCAAGCGAGTAACAAAAACAAATAGTAGGGACCAAACGCGTAACAAAAACAAACAGTAGGGACTTTCCGAGTTAAAAAAATTAGTTAGGGACCAAACATGTAAATTACCCCAAACCATAGGGACCATTCATGTAATTTACCCCTTGTATGGAACATGTAGCCAATATTTGAATTCACAATGGTGGGTAGTAGTTCCAAAAATTAAAATCAGAAATTGACAGTGTGGCTCGGTAGCGGGTTCGGCATGGCGTGCCAAACTCGAAAAACACCACCCCCCAACAGTGGCATGCCAAGTGAAAATGGGTGAAACGACATTCAATTGCCGCACAGAGAGAAAGAGAGAGAGGGAGAGAGAGAGAGAGAGAGAGAGAGAGAGAGAATGATTTTTTTAATATTTTTTCAATTTTAAATCATTACAAATTCTAAACCAAAACCACCAAATTATATCATAACCACTAAAAATTGGATGTGATGGATACATAGGAAGGCGTTCGATAATACATAATATGGAAATCCATAATTCGCCGCGATTTGACTGATCATCTTTCGATGTATATTATATTTATCTTAATATGTCACCAGTAGGTGAATTGGACAGCCAATTCTCGGAAGGTAGTTTTGTGTAAGTTTTTTTAATCATTATGTTTTTTACGTTTTAATTGTCGTGTTGATACGTAGTTTCAATTTTTTTTTAAAAAAAGTTGAAAAAAAATCTTGATCCACCCCAACATTGTTGGATTAGGTGTCTAAGTTCGTAACTATTTCTAGAATGTACTTGACTCGGTTGGCATAGTCCATTTGGGTTGCATGGCATTGCAATACTTGGATAAACTAAATGAGAGAAAGGACACTTAAGGATTATTAATATATTATATGTTCTAATATATTAATAATATTATTTAATTGGTATTCATCAAAGAATTAATTTGGAATTAATTAAGTGATCAAAAAGAGACTAATTAAATGTGTAGGGTTGATTGTGTAAATCGTCCATTCTTGTATAGTGGGCTAATGATCCATGGTTTATATGAATTGGGCTAAACTGATAAGGTGCTCCATGGATAGTCCATGGGAGTTATAAACCCATGTATCATGGAATACGGAAAGCCGTGACAATTAGGGTTTACATGGTCTAACCCTACTTGTAACATAACTATTTAAAGACCCCAAGTCTAGCAAAATCGGCCACTACAAGCAAGTACAAGAGGGCTAGCCGAATTTTGGGTGTTAGTGATCTTCTCTCAAAGTTATTCTAAGTGTTGTGGTGTTGTGTGAGACATTTGAGGCATCACACTTGAGGTGCTAGGCTCATAAGATTCTCAAGGAATCCAAACAACAAAAGGTATGTTCTTCTACTAGCTATTATGTTTAAAAGTTCCCTATGTCATGCTAGTTATTAAGAACCTCGGGAAATCAAATTTGCATGTATCTTAGTAAAACATAGATCCAAGGTTTCTAGGGTTGCATGTACACCTTAAGAGTGTTAGAATGCTCAAAACCCTTCAATGGTATCAAAGCCCGGTTTGTTTGCTTGATACTTGACGCAAACTTGTTAAGAAAATCAACAAAACTGCTTTCTGCCTGAGTGAACTCGCTGAGTCCATGGGGGGGACTCGACGAGTCCATGCCTATATTCAACCAACTCGTCGAGTCAGTTCATGCACTCGAAGAGTTGACTTATCAGATTGCGATTTTTTGACTTTTGCTGCTAGAAATGGACTAGAAACATTACCCTAAACTGTTTTGGTGTTATAAAACTTGTTTTAGATGGTGTAATGGTTATGCTATTCCATTTCCAATGGCTAATATCAAAATTTCAAGTTTTGTATGATTTATTTATGATTCTTGAAATTGTTGATACGAACATTCATGAACTTATGAGTTTAAAAGATCATAGGAATCATTTGTAACTTGCTTGTTAGATTAATTCTTGATCTTGATGTGTTTTAATGGAATCCATAATTTGTTCTCAAGTTATGGATTACCAAAAGTCACTCTTTTAAATTCCATTATGAAACACATAGGTTACATAAAATGAAAAGTCTCTCATTTTAATAAACCATTAACTCATAAGTTATGAATATGAAAAGTTTTGAAAGTTACAAAACATCCCCTCAAGTTTTGGAACATGTAAAGTCTCTTTAAAAATTTAGTTCCAGCTCCTAGAATTTTAAAAGTTAAAATTCAACCCTTATACTTTATAATATTATAAGTTAATAATATATTTATATGTATAAGAACAAGTTGTTTTACCGTTAGTAGGCCTCATTCACGAAGCCGGTCTATAGGGGGGGGGTATAAGGTTGTTGCCTATAAAATGGCAGCTTAATGGGTGTCCACTCTCACCCACCTCTTCCTTTACTGGTGGAGGGTCGTTAGCCGAGCGGGTAGGATAATGACTTTAATCCTCATTAAAAGTATGATGATTATAAAGTAATTAAATGTTTTTTTAAATTGCCAATCTAAGTTACTTTAGGAAAATGTGAATAAGGCGCTAACACATGAAATTACACTTTGCACTTTGCTTAAGTCGTTAGTGGAGCGTATGTGGTTAACCGGCACACTAACCTGGACTTAAAAAGGTAGGCAAAGGGTGGCTTAGGGTTTATCATAGGTAGGTGGAGCGCGTGTGGTTAACCGGCACATCGATTGAGTGATAAACATTAAGAGTACAAAGTAATTTGCATGGTTACTTCACACCTTGTTTTGTGATCCTCGGCATCCCAGTCACAAAACTTGAAGGGCACACTCGAGATTGAAACATGCCATTGAAAAGTTCAATGAATCTCAAAGAATATAGGAGTTTCAAAACCAATTAAAACCTAATAATTTATTTCGTTTTTCATGGTGGAAATTGGTGAATCGTCATTCACCTACCTTCAAATATTTTATAGCTTGGATTATGACATCCCTCTTCTAAGTTATAAAATATAGTGTTAGTTCAAAGCCTTAATAATACATTTGGGTGTCTTATTAAGGACTATCTTTATATATAATCTAAACTTGTTCTTCATTTTCAGATGTCTTCCAACAATGTTGATTCTGGCTCAAACTCTACCGTCTCCATCTCTCTCATGAACCTTTGTGGGAGAGTCATCTTCAATGGTTGCAACTTGATGGATTAGATCCAGAACATCAGGATGGTCACTCATTAAGAGGACAAGGAATATGTCCTCGACAAGGAGCTTAAGGAACTTGATGAGTCATTTGCTACTCCTGAGGAGATCACTGAATTTCGGACTCATGAGAGAGATGCCACGAAAGTGGCATGTATCATGTTGGCCACGATGACAGCCGAGCTCCAAAATTCCTATGAGGACTATTACCCTTTTGAGATGCACCAGGACTTGATGGACTGCTACCATCAAAGTGCTTGCCAAGAGAGGTATGACATCATCTGATCCATGATAACAACCTGAATGAAGGATGATAAACCCATCACGGGCCACTTACAGAAAATGCAAAGGTATGTCGACCGTTTGCTAAAGCTAAATGTGAACTTCCCCGAGCAGTTGCAATTGACATTATTTTACACTCCTTACCTTCTTGTTTTGATCAATTCCGAATGACATACAATATGAACAAGGAGGAAGTTACAATCAGCAAACTTCAAGGACTCTTAAAGTCCGCCGTAAGTGGTCTCAAGGATAAATCGGTTGTTACCATTCCTACTCCTACCGCGAACCTAGTCTTCGCCATTGGGCAAGGCAATGGGATGAAGAGGAAGAACCCTTCGAAGGGTACCAAGGGAAAGTCCCTTGAAGGCTCCTCTTCAAGTAGAACCAAGAAAAGTTTTTTCACTCGTTCTGCCAACCCTAAAGAGGCTGAATGCTTCTATTGCCATGAAAGGCCGCACTGGAAGCGAAACTGCCCAAAGTATCTACAAGATGTTAAGGATGGGAAAGTGAAACCCAACCATGCAGGTATTTACACTATATTTTCTAATAACTCACCCCAGTCTAATTCTTGGGTCCTTGATACTGGTTACGGTATTAATATTTGTTCTGATTTGCATGGACTAAGAAAAAGTGAGGATGTGGAGCATGGGAAGATAAGCTTAATCATGGGGAATAGGAAAGCATCACCTGTCACCAAGATTGGAGTTTATACTTTGTTGCTAAATAGTGGGTTATCATTAGATTTGAATAAATGTTGTTACTCATCTGAAATTGCGAGAAATATTATTTCCTTGCGTGCTTCGTACAAACAAGGGTTTAGCTTTTCTTTTGATAACGAATGTGGTGGTATTAATGCTTTCTTTAATAATGTTGTTTATTTTAAAGCATCACCATGTGATGGTGTGTATGAAGTTGTGTCGGTCGTAGATAACCTACGAAATAATGTGTTATGTATTGATTCTTCCACTAACTTGGATAAAGCATCATTGAGGCATTTTTGTCTTGGACATGTAAGCAAGAAATGCATAGGCCAACTCCAAAAGGATGGAGTTTTAGAGTCATTTGACCTAAAGTTGGATGATAGTTGTGAATCTTGTCTACTTGGAAAAATTACAAAAACACCCTTTACTGGGTCTTGTGCTAGGGGTGAAGGTTTGTTGGATCCGGTACACACTGATGTGTGTGGACCCTTTAGAACTGTCACAAGTGATGCTAACCGCTTCAATTGATTTTTACTGATGATTATAGTAGATATGGATATGTCTACTTAATCAAGCAGAAGTCGGAAACCTTTGAAAAGTTCAAAGAGTTTAAGAAGGAAGTGGAGAATCAATTGGGCAGGAACACTAAGGTGCTTCGATCCGATCGAAGTGGTGAGTATCTTAGTACAGAATTCCTTGACTATCTTAAGGAATGTGGGATTGTCTCACAGTTGACACCTCCCAGAACACCATAGCTTAAAGGTGTGGCTGAGAGGCATAATCGAACCTTGTTGGACATGGTTCGTTCCATGATGAGTCGAGCTTCGCAACCAATCTCATTTTGGGGGTATGCATTAGAAACTGTCGCCCATATTCTTAATTTAGTCCCTACCAAAAAGGTTGCCAAAACACCTCACGAGATGTGGACTGGTAAAGTTCCAAATATGGACCACATCAAGATTTAAGGTTGCAAGGCTTTCGTGAGGTGCGAGACTCACGATAAGCTCGAACCTCGAAGTAAGAGGTGTATTTTCATCGGCTACCCACAAAAATCCTTTGGTTATCTATTCTACAGACCCAGTGATAATGTGGTCTTTGTAGAAAGGAGGGGAGTCTTTCGCTAGATAGAGTTCATAAGCCAAGGAAACAGTGGGAGGAAAATTGACCTTGAAGAAATTCAAGAGTCAAGTGGTGAAGGAACCATAAACACTAGCAATCAACCTGAGGAGGAAACTCATGTTGATCCGACTGACGATTCTGTACCTCTTAGGCGTTCCATGAGAGTTAGGAATGCACCTGAGCATTACTATGGTTTCTATATTACTGCGGAAGGTGATACACTTATCAGTGATGACACACTGATAGGTCTGGATGAACCTAATAGCTACACGGAAGCCATGGCAGGCCCTGAGGCTGCTAAATGGAAAGAGGCTATGTACAACGAGATACAGTCCATGTATGAAAATCAAGTTTGGAACTTGGTTGAATCTTAAAGAAGAAGACCGACATGGATAGTAATGTACACACTTATAAGGCACGACTGGTTGTAAAGGGATTTTCTCAAACTCCGGGAGTTGATTATGATGTTAGGTTTATGATTATGAAATATGGCAAATGGATGTCAAAACCGCTTTCCTTAATGGAAAGTTGGCTGAGGATGTTTACATGAGTCAGTCAAAGGGTTTTGTTAGTACAGAGTACCCTAATAGAGTGTGTAAGCCTGAGAAATCCATCTATGGATTGAAACAAGCACCTCGCAGATTGAATCTTTGTTTCGATGAGAAAGTCAAAGAGTTTGGCTTTTATAGGAGTGAATATGAATCTTGTGTATATGTCAAAGATAGTGGGAGTATAGTTATCTTTTTGGTACTGTATGTGGATGACATACTACTCATGGGAAATGACATCCCAACTTTGCAGAAGGTTAAGTCCTGGCTTGGGAAGTGTTTCGCTCTAAAGGACCTTGGAGAAGCTGCCTATATCCTAGGGATAAGGATTTTGAGAGACAGGAGTAAAAGACTAATTGGACTTAGTTAGAGTACCTACTTGGATAAGGTGCTGAAAAGGTTCACCACGCAGAATTCCAAGAAAGGAGAGTTACCGATACAGAGTAACGCCAGACTGAGTAAGACTCGAAGCCCGAGTACAGAGGTTAAGATAGCTGAGATGAGTCAAGTATCGTATGCTTCCGCTTTAGGCTCGATCATGTATGTTATGACTTGTACTCGTCCTAATGTGGCTTTTGCGTTGAGCATGGTTAGCAGATATTAGGGGAACCCTGGCAAGGCTCACTGGACTGCAGTAAAAAACATTCTCAAGTACCCGCGGAGGACTAAGGATTGGGTCCTTACCCTCGGTGGTAGTGATGACTTGAGAGTAGTAGGGTATAGTGGTGCTAGCTTCCAAACTGATAGGGATAATTTTCGCTCTCAGTCAGGAAGAGGTTTTACCTTAAACTAAGGAGGATATATGGCTAAAGAACTTCATTGGAGTTGTACCGGCTATAAAGGAGCCTATGGAGATTTTTTGTGATAGTGAAAGTGCAGTTGTCTTAGCCAAGGCATCAACAGATCACGAAAGATTCAGACACATTGACAGAAAATACCATTTCTTCAGACATCGAATAGAAGGACTCCTCGTGGCAAAGAGGGTATCACCGGATGAGAACCCAACAGATCCGCTCATGAAGGGACTGGGTAGGGTTAAGCATCTCCAGCATGCGAAGCGCATAGGGCTAAAGGATGATATTAGTTTTAGTAGTTAGATAGCTTTCAAATTTTTAAAGTGTAATTGACATTTGATGATAAATAAATGTTGTTTATTTATAAGTATAAGTGGTGCTATCTTTTGTCAATGTTTACTATCATTTCATTTTGCATGTTTTGACTTCCAGAATAATTATGTCATGGTATATCATATTATTCAAATTCTCCACAGTCGGTCATATGTTGGAAGTAGATATGAATCAATATTCTCATGAGTTGGCTTGTAGATTTCTAAGTTGTTGGATATAGCAAGATTTTCTACAACACTCATGAGTGCTCATAAGTTCTGAGTATTGGATTCAACCCACGCTCACTTGTATTACTTCATGGAATTTATCTCCAGTGATCGTGAGACGATAATATCATATAAGTCTTCAAACCTAGAGATATGAATTGTTGACTATGAGTTGGTTATACATTGATTGTACGAAAACACATTGGTAACTCGATGTTATAAAACGTGTCTTTGTGTATAATTCAACAAATAGTAGAACAAGCATATGAGTCAAAGTTTATATGTTCCTTCTAGGACTAGAAGCGATATTTGGGCCCCTCGATGATTTTGTTTTGACCTATGTACCGGGCCCGGTCAGAACTGAATTAATGTGTTCGATTAAGTTCTATGTCAAACAAATCGGAAATCGGGAAACAAACTGTCAGACAAAAAGTAAGACATTGTTCCATGTATTTGTCCGGCTGATATCGAGAACTGAGGATTATATGATCACTTATCTTAAATGGCATGTCATCATCATCTCAGTTCCACGAGACCTTGAAAGAGCTATGATTGCTGATTGGTTCCTGAAGTCATTCTTGCAGTTATAGTTATTAGACTTATCCAAGTGGGAGACTGTTGGATAAGGTGTATGAGGGGTTGTTTGGTAGCATCTGGATTATTCATATCTAGATGATACAGATGTCTGGATGATGTAGAGGTTCTGTATGGATCTGTATCTGAATGATAATTTGATGTTCGGTCAGACATCTGAATATCTGTCTCTTAATGGTGAAAATGACCTGTTGAAAAATGTTCTTATGTAACCTTGTATGTGACCATAACTGAAATAAGATGAACTGTTTTTATACAATCTAACAAATATTATCGATTATTTCAGGTTGCATGAATGCGTGATAAAACAGAAAATACGAAAACACGCGAATGACGAAAACACATATGTGAGACTAAACAGTTTCAACAATATATATATATATATATATATATATATATATATATATATATATGTACATATATATATATATATATATATATATATATATATATATATATATATGTATTAAATACATATGTATGTATTATATATGTATATATGTATTATATATATGTTGTATATGTGTTGAATAGTCAAACAAAGAAGAAGTCAACAAAAGTCAAAGATGAAGAAGCTAAACCCATTCACACGTTTTTTTGCTCCTACTCCTACATCAACTTGCAGCCTCTACATCATCTTTCAACTTACACTCAAATGCACTACTACAAGATATTTGTTTCTTATATATATACATGTGTATGTAGTGTGTGTTTGTGTTGGAGATAATAGAAGAGAGTAAGAGAGATAGGTATGATATAGTGAGTTTTCCTTTGTAAAACTACACCCTCTCAATCTTCATCCCTGGAGCTAAATGAAGAACACCAAGATCAAACAAGAAGCTAAGTGAAGAACACCAAGATCATCAACAATGAAATGAAGAACACCATCAACCATCTTCATCTTCTTCATTGAAACTAAAGGTTTTTCATCTTCACCACCTTTCTTCATCAGCATCATGAACATGCCCCATGTTCAGTAAGGCTAAATCAACACGCCTCGTGTCAGCATCAGCATCATGAACACGCCCCGTGTTCAGCAAGGCTAAATCAACACGCCCCGTGTCAACATCATTCATCAAGAAAACCCTCCAAAACCCTCCTACACGACCCGTGTCACTTGTGCCTTATCTTACACGACCCGTGTGCATGTTTTTACACAAAAATACCTCAAATACAAATATATAAACCCATGTATTTTGTACCCTTTTGTAAACACCTTTTTTACATAAAACCGAGCTTTAAATGAACTTTTTGTTACTTATCCAATGCCGGATTGATCTTTGAACAAATATCGACCAGTCGCTCCAAGAGTCCCAATATCGACTAGTCCATTCAAAAAACAAATATCGACCAGTCGTTCCATGAGTCCAGTTCAGTCAACTTATTGACGAACCTACTTGATATATATTTATATACTTATATACTTTATTATAGCTTTATGTCATTTAAATATAGTCATTTATATTATTTATACCTTTATGTCATTTAAATACAGTCATTTATATTATTATAGCTTTCAGTCATTTATAGCTTTCATATTTATACTTATTCCGCAATTATTATTCTTTATATATATGTATATCTTATACCTTTAACTCATATATCTATCACACAGTAACTGGTAACCGAGCCTTTTGTTGTGGTGATCAGATTTTTATATTTCCAACAATCGGTATCTGAGCTGATATAAAAGGAATAATATCCAACAATTGGTATCAGAGCTTGTGTGATTTACCTTGAAATTTTTGTTGAAAAAGTTTTGGTTATTGCGTTTATAAACCTTCCATAAGCTTTTCTTTAAAAATTTCATTTTAATATCACTTGTTCAAAATCCTTTAAAAAAAATATCAAAAAATGTCTTTGGCAAATTACTCCAACATGAACTCTGTCTCCATTGCAAATAGCTTAGGATCTGGTTCACGGGCACCCATACTTATTCCTGAAGAGTATAATTCGTGGGTTGGCCGTATGAATCTTCATCTTAACGCTATAAATGAAGATATCTAGAAGTGGGTAGAAGGAACATATGTTACTCCATAAAATATGGCTACTCTTGCTACGAATCAAGCCACTCAAACCGATATCATAAGAAAGTTGGAATTCCAAGCCAAAAAGGAACTTGTGTCTGGAATACCTCACAATATTCTAAGTCAAATGGATGATATTATGATGTTAACCGCAAATCAAATTTGGGAAAATTTGAAAAATCGATTTTGTGGAAATAAAAGAATTATCAGAAACAAAAGAACATCTGTTTTGAATGAATTCGATAATTTCAAAATGCTTTCATCAGAAACTATCCATGATGCTCATGATAGGTTCAATTTGATTATGGTTAAAATGAACAATTTGGGTATCAAAAAGACACAACACGAGATAAATCTCAAGTTTTTAAATAATCTTTTCGAAAGCTGGAAAATGGTTAAACTCATTATTCAGGGAAATCCAGCTATTCATACCGAACCTTTGTACAATTTGTATGGAGAACTTCAATCGTATGAATCCTCGATTGACCCACCAACCATTGCAGCTTTTGGAGGACCACTTGCTCTTGTGTCCACAACTTCTCAAAACCAAACACCTTACAATGATCAAAACATTAATCATTTTAATCAGACTACATCTTTTCAAAACCAATCCTTCCAGTCTAATTCAAATGATGAAGAAGATTATCAACAACTATGTGCTTTGGTTGCAAACACAAATCTCCAGAGATTTATCCCAAATCACTCAAGTTTTCAACCAAGACCATCTTTTGGACAAAATAACTCAAGTTTTCAACCAAGACCATCTTTTGGACAAAACAACTCAGGTTTTCAACCAAGACCTTATTTTGGACAAAATTCTCAAAGACCTTCTTTCCAAAATAACTCGAACCAAGGTTTTCAAAACCAGGGATTTCAAAACGATCCCAACTCAGGTCATAATCACAATCCAAACAACAGTTTTCAAAATCAAAACAGAGGTTTCCAAAATCAAGGTTACAACAATCAAAACAATGGTTTTCAAAACAACCAAAATTTTGGATTCCAACAAAACCATTCTCAACCTTCCCAAGAAACCCAAACTCAAGCACCTGAAAGACTTCCAATTAAGAGTCAAAAGGATGACAGTGATGAAGATGTGATCATTTGTCACAACTGCAAAGGAACAAATCACTATGCGAGAGAATGTCGAGCCAAAAACAAAACCAAAATCAAAGACTCAGCATACTATGCTCAAAGAGCCGATGAATTGAAGAAACTGGAAAACCAAGAAAAGCAAAAAGCATTGATGGCAATCCATGAACCAAGCGTAGAATACTGGCCAACATTTGATGACGAAGCTGATAATGAACAAGCACAATCAAACTTATGCTTCGTAGCTAGTGTTGAAATACCTTCAAGAGCTCCAAACGTCATAGAACAGGTATGGTCTATGATCTCTGAACTTGGTTTTTCCAAAACAATTTTTGAGTTCCACATAACCAAAATTGAGACTAGTCTGGAAACTGATCTCAAAACATATCATGACACAATGGTCAATTATGATATTTGCAAATCTGAGTTACAAACCTTGCAACTCAAATTTGGAGAATCAACAAGAACTAAAAGGAAATTGGAAAGAGACGTTGAAAGAAAATTAGAAGATTATAATCACGTCTTGGAACAATTAAATCAGTCCCTAATTCAAAAAAGGGATTTGGAACTAAAAAACCAGTCAATCATTTCTTCTGAAACAAAAGATGTTTTAGAAATGGAAATCCTTCAGTTGAAACAAGACTTTCAAGAATCAATTGATAAATACAATATTCTAAATGAAAAACTGACTGATTCTTTAAAACAAATCAATTCTCTTAAAACCGAGAATAAAAGACTGATATGGAATATGGATTCTATCAAAGTTGCTAGAAAACTAAGTGATGATATTTTCAAAAAGGCAAACACCTTAGGAACTGGCAAAATTGATACGAATTATAGACCAGGAATTGGAAGAGAATCCTTTGAAATTGAACAGGCAAAACAGGAAAACATGACGAATTGTGAAAACTCTGAATCTACTTTACCAGATCTTTTCACATCAGTTAATGAGGAAGATTCAGATGACGAAACAATTATCAACTGTAGTCTAGATGATACTGCTTTCAGTGTTTCCAAAAAGTCTTTCAAAAGAGTTGTAAATTCTGAAACAAACTCTGCAAGTTCTTTAATTCACCAAATCAAACATACCGATGGAACCACTAAACTCAAAAACTTTTTGAATGGAGAAAATTCCTCTTATGAGGATGGTAGTACTTCTATAGCAACTGTTTTTCCTACAATGACTTCATCAATTGTTGGAAAAACTAGTCTGGGACAAAAATACTCCAAGAAACAACAAACAAGCAAAAAATCCATTCAAGTCACCAAAACCCCACTTATCATGCCAAACATTTTTGAAAACCAACCAAAGAAACCAGTTAAACCCTACATCATACCTCATAAACAGGTTTCCAAACAAAAACCAAAACCTTTTCAAAAACCTTTTGAAAACCGCTTTCAAGATATCACTTTTAATCATTCAAGGAACTTTCAAAAACCATTACATCAGAAAGTTTCAAACCATCATCATCAAAAAGCTTTTCAAAACCGCCCATCACATCCCAGATATGAAGAAAAAATTTCAAACAAACCTTCACATCTAGGATATCTTTCACCAAATCACAAATCTTATCAACCCACAGGTTTTCAAAAACAAATCACATTTTGGGTAAAATTGATAGATCAAATCAAACCTCAACCATTCCATCATCATAAACCAAACCATTACAATAATGTGAAGTCAAATGATAAAAGAAATTCATCAAGAAAAGCACCCAAAATAACAACTGACAAACCAGGACCCATTCAGATTTGGGTACCTAAACTTTCTGTCTGATTGCAGGTACTTAATGCTGGAGAACCCAATGATGATACATGGTATATTGATAGTGGCTGCTCCAAGCATATGACAGGAAACCGGAACTACTTACGTGACTTCAAACCTATACAAACCAATCAAGATGTTACCTTCGGCAACAACATGAAAGCAAAAATCAAAGGTTATGGAAACATAACAAATGGTAATTTTAAAATAAAGAAAGTTTCCTTCGTCGATGACCTGAAACACAGCCTCATAAGTGTTTCTCAACTATGTGATAACAATCTTGAAGTTCTTTTCACCAAACAACGAAGCTTGATCATGGACGCCAAAACCAAAGATGTTATAGTTGATTCTGACCGTGCCGGAAATATGTATCCACTTGACATGGATCTTATCTATGGTAAACCCGATATATGTCTGCTATCTAAAGCCCCAGCAGATATTAGTTGGTTATGGCACTGTCGCCTTTCCCATCTCAACTTTGGGTACATCAACAAATTAATCGGCGATGATCTTGTTCGATGGCTACCAGTTCTGAAGCTTGATAACGAAACTCTTTGTGCCGCATGTGAAAAAGGAAAACTTTCCAAATCCACTCACAAAAGCATCTCAGAATCTAACATATCCGAACCACTAGAGTTGGTGCACATAGACCTTTGTGGCCCTGCCAAAACCCAAACCATACAAGGGAAGAAGTACATTCTTGTTGTCGTTGATGGTTTCTCGCGCTTTACTTGGGTCTTTTTCTTAAGACTAAAATCAGAAGCACCTGAAGAGATGATCAACTTCATCAAACAAATCGAGCTGAAGCTGAAACGACCTGTTCGAAGAATCCGAAGTGATAATGGTTTAGAGTTCAAAAACAATACTCTAGATTCATTTCTCAAAGACAAAGGAATTGAACATAACTTCTCAGCCCCATACACTCCACAACAGAACGGTGTTGTCGAAAGAAGAAACCGAACTCTATGTGAAGCTGCAAGATCAATGCTTATCTTCGCTGATCTGCCACAATACTTCTGGGCAGAAGCAATAGCCACAGCTTGCTACACTCAAAATCGTTCCTTAATCCATAAACATCTTCATAAAACACCATATGAAGTCATTAACAACCGAAAACCAAACATCAAGTTTTTCCATATTTTTGGTTGTCGATGCTTCGTAAAGAACAATAAAGATCACCTTTCAAAATTTGAATTAAGGTCAGATGAAGGAATTTTCCTTGGTTACTCATTTTCTTAAGCTGCTTATAGAGTACTGAACAAACGTACCAGAGTAATTGAAGAAAGTACCGATGTTCATTTCGATGAATTTTATGTCAGGAAATTGGATTGTGAACATTTTGGTTCAAAAATGATTGAAAATATTTTTCAAAATCCAGTTCAACTAACACCTTCTCCTGACATAGACATTGAAATCGATCTTAATTTACTTTTTGAACAACCAAAAACTTCTTACAATTCTGAACTTCTAACTACTTTAATTGATCCTACAGGAACACCCAGTGAAGTTATTCCATAAGCAAACCAAAATGACGCAGATCAATTCGAGGGGGAACCACCAACACATACTTCCTCTTTGGAACAAACACCAAATCCTCCTTTAAAAACCCAATCCCCAAAATAGCCAAAACAACCCTGATGCATCATTTATGGGGGAACCTTCAAACCTATTCTAAGATGAAACTCCTGGAAAAGAACAATGGGATACTGTAACTCCAATTATTATAGCGGAAGAGAATCGCTTAATAAAGTGGACCAGAAATCATCCAACAGACCAAATCATCGGAGATCCCGACTTAGGCATTCAGACTAGAGCCGCATCCACAAATGAATGTTTATTTGGAGCCTTTTTATCCACGACTGAACCCAAAACCATACATTCTGCTATAAAAGATCCAGACTGGGTAAAAGCTAAGCAAGAAGAGCTAGCAGAATTTGAAAGAAACGACGTATGGAATCTTGTTCCTACTCCACCCGATGTTACTGTTATAGGTCCAAGATGGGTATACAGAAACAAGACTGGCGATCAAGGAATCATTTGTCGAAACAAGGCACGTCTTGTAGTCAAAGGATATTCACAACAAGAAGGAATCGACTACGATGAAACATATGCTCCAGTTGCCAGAATTGAAGCAATTCGCATCTTTCTTGCATATGATGCACATAAGAACTTCAAAGTATTCCAAATGGATGTTAAATGTGCATTCCTACACGGAGAGATAGATCGCGAAGTATACATCCAACAACCACCAGGTTTCGAAGATCCCAAATTTCCCGATCACAACTTTAAATTGCAGAAAGTTGTCTATGGCTTGAAACAAGCACCCCGAGCCTGGTATGCCACATTGTCAACCTTTCTCGAAGAATCAGGTTTTAAAAGAGGTTCAATCGATCCAACCCTTTTTCGTAAAATCTTTAATAAACATCTTTTAATTGTACAAATATATGTTAATGACATTATTTTCGGTTCTACTGATGAATCTTTAAGTGTTAAGTTTGCAGATTTAATGAAGAGCAAATTTGAAATGAGCATGATTGGGGAGATGACTACTTTTCTCGGACTTCAAATTAAACAGTCAACTGATGGCATTTTCATCAACCAAGAGAATTATGTCAAAAACCTACTCACTCGTTTTTCAATGGAAAAATCCAATACCGCAAAACCCCCAATGGCTTTTGGATACAAAATTGATGCAGACTTAAATGGCAAACCCGTTGACCCGAAAAGATATCGTGGAATGATCGGATCACTCTTATACCTCATTGCCAGCAGACCTGACATCATGTTTTCTACATGTGTCTGTGCTAGATACCAAGCAAATCCTATGGAATCCCATGTAGTTGCTGTGAAATGCATCTTCAAATACCTTAAAGGCACTCCCAAACTTGGCCTTTGGTATCCAGCTAAATCCGATTTTCAGCTGAACGCTTTCACCGACTCAGACTACGGAGGATGCAAGCTAGATAGGAAGAGTACATCTGGTAGCTGTCAATTCCTCGGAGGTGAACTAGTGAGTTGGACTTCAAAGAAACAAACTTGTGTATCCACTTCAATAGCAGAAGGTGAATATGTCGCTGCCGCCAGCTGTTGTTCACAAGTCATATGGATGCAAACTCAACTGCATGACTATGGCTTCAAAATCTCACAAATTCCCATATTTTGTGACTTAACCAGTGCAATTGCCATTTCTCACAATCCCGTTCACCATTCCATGACAAAGCACATCGACATTCAATATCACTTTATCAAAGACAACATTCAAAAGGGTCATATCGAACTACACTTCATCAACTCCGAAGATCAAATTGCCGATGTCTTCACTAAGGCTCTCGATGAAACAAAGTTTCAATACTTCCTAGGCCGTCTAGGAATGTTAAATCCAGATAACATCCATCCTTAAACTTTTACTTTTTGTTTGTACAAAAGTGTGTTTACTTTCATTCAAAAAGAAAATTCAAAAACATTTGAAAATTGTTTTCTTTTCAAAAATACCAAAAACATTGAAATAACCAATATTTCCAAAAACATTCAGAAAAATGAATCCTCAAAAATATAATAAAAGACTTGTCGTAATAAGTTTTTATAGATCCTTGTGATTAATCGTCTCTTGACTTAATTTTCAGATGCTTATGCTCGATGAAGATTTTAAGTCATATTGATTCTCAATTGGAGTGAAGGTTCAAATCTCCTACTTTTCATAATGTATATAACTTTATTTCCTTCAATTTTATTTCACTATTGATGATTTTAAAAAGGGACATAAGGTTAGGAGGTTCAGATGAAAACAAAAACCCATGTGAGAATTTGTGCCTCGTCAATCTGAATCATTGTGGAATTCATTTCTTGTAAGCTTAGGTGTGTCGCTATTGCTTATAAGGTATATCCAATTATACCTTGTCACGGTCTCATTTTTGCTTAGATATCAAAATGACCAGGGACGATACATTTATTTCTTACATACTAGACAAATTGTCTTTTATGCCACCAATCCCTACCTAGATATAAGCCAACCAAAAATGAAGTCTTGAGATCCCGTGATCCATCTACAAGAAAAGAAGAAACGAAAAGGATTTCAACCATCGCTTATTAAAGAAAACCAAAGATCTATCCAAATCCAATCATCAAAGACGAAACAAGATAAAGACGAATCAACAAGAAAGCAAAATCATTCACCAAAGAAATACCAAACAAAACAAAAACTCTACATTTGGTATTTTCAAACAAAGTTTAACCAAATGGTTATTTCAAAACAAACATCAAAAGATCCCTTGATCTGTTTTTAAACCATTTTTCACTAAAAGGGATATCTTAATCCCGCAAGATAGATACTCTCAAAAATCCCAATTTTCTCAAATATAGCAAATTCTCGATGCTAAAACCAAATATCCTTTTACAACAAATAGATATTGATCAACAAAAAGGATACCATCAATGAACAAGCTGCAATAACAATGGATTTCCCGGGATACTGTAGCCTTCATCACTGAAGATTTTTAGTTGCAAACTGCACTACGAAAATTGCTAAACCCCTCTACATGTATTTCTTGACGGAGGGAGAGTGAACTTTAATGGCATGAATGAAGAAACCCGTTGAGTAATGCCGAAACTAGTCTTATGTGATTGATTAACTAATAATGAGACTAAGTGACCTTTTAGGAAAAGCATAGCTAAACACCTCCAATATGAGTATGAGTCGTCAGAGAGAGATATCACTCATTTTTAGTGATCATTAACTTGTTCTGCTACCAGAACAACCAAACACCCAAGTGAAGTGTGAGCTATACCTATAAGCGTTCATCTGAATCGACCTGTTAGACCACTTGTCGTCATTAATAATGCTATAAAATCTTAAGAAATTTCTTTAGATACATATATGGCTACCCTTTGATAACCGAACCCGAGACTTTGATTCGGAAACAAATTTCTGAAAATCTTTTACATAAGATATGTTAAACCAAGCCACAAACTTTCAAATCAATTGCTATGGTTTTATATATATCTTATCTATTGACAAATCTTTTATCTCGAATCTTCAAAAGTTAAACTGTCAATATGATTATATCATACCTGTCCTTATTTCAGCAATGATCACATACGGGGAAATTCTTGAAAAATGTTCTTATGTAACCTTGTATGTGACCATCACTGAAATAAGATGAACTGTTTTTATACAATCAAACAAATATTATCAGTTATTTCAGGTTGCATGAATGCGTGATAAAACGGAAAATACGAAAACACGTGAATGACGAAAACACATATGTGTGACTAAACAGTTTCAACAATATATAGATATATATATATATATATATATATATATATATATATATATATATATATATGTATGTATGTATTATATACATACATATATATATATATATATATATATATATATATATATGTATGTATGTATTATATACATATGTATGTATTATGTATGTATATATGTATTATATATATGTTGTATATGTGTTGAATAGTCAAACAAAAAAGAAGTCAACAAAAGTCAAAGATGAAGAAGCTAAACCCATTCACACGTTTTTTTGCTCCTACTCCTACATTAACTTGCAGCCTCTACATCATCTTTCAACTTACACTCAAGTGCACTACTACAAGATATTTGTTTCTCATATATATACATGTGTATGTAGTGTGTGTTTGTGTTGGAGATAATAGAAGAGAGTAAGAGAGATAGATATGATATAGTGAGTTTTCCTTTGTAAAACTACACCCTCTCAATCTTCATCCCTGGAGCTAAATGAAGAACACCAAGATCAAACAAGAAGCTAAGTGAAGAACACCAAGATCATCAACAATGAAATGAAGAACACCATCAACCATCTTCATCTTCTTCATTGAAACTAAAGGTTTTTCATCTTCACCACCTTTGTTCATCAGCATCATGATCACGCCCCATGTTCAGTAAGGCTAAATCAACACGCCCCGTGTCAGCATCAGCATCATGAACACGCCCCGTGTTCAACAAGGCTAAATCAACACGCCCCGTGTCAGCATCATTCATCAAGAAAACCCTCCAAAACCCTCCTACATGACCCGTGTCACTTGTGCCTTATCTTACACGACCTGTGTGCATGTTTTTACCCAAAAATACCTCAAATACAAATACATAAACCCATGTATTTTGTACCCTTTTGTAAACACTTGTTTTACATAAAACCGAGCTTTAAATGAACTTTTTGTTACTTATCCAATGCCGGATTGATCTTTGAACAAATATCGACCAGTCGCTCCAAGAGTCCCAATATCGACCAGTCCATTCAAAGAACAAATATCGACCAGTCGTTCCATGAGTCCAGTTCAATCAATTTATTGACGAACCTACTTGATATATGTTTATATACTTATATACTTTATTATAGCTTTATGTCATTTAAATATAGTCATTTATATTATTTATAGCTTTATGTCATTTAAATACAGTCATTTATATTCTTTATAGCTTTACGTCATTTAAATACAGTCATTTATATTATTATAGCTTTCAGTCATTTATAGCTTTCATATTTATACTTATTCCACAATTATTATTCTTTATATATATCTATATCTTATACCTTTAACTCATATATCTGTCACACAGTAACTGGTAACCGAGCCTTTTGTTGTGGTGATCAGATTTTTATATTTCCAACAATCGGTATCTGAGCTGATATAAAAGGAATAATATCCAACATGACCAATTTAACCTTCTGAACTATTTGTTACTGTTTGGTTGGACTGAACGACTGTGCTGAATGATACTTCATTTGTAAGTAATTTTAAATAAAATACAAAACTTTATATAAAATCCAAATTAAACATAAAACAGAATATAGATTAAAATTCATACAACATCCAAATTAAACATCATATAACATCCAAATTAAACATAATCCTCAACATACAACTTTAAAGTAATTGATTAGCAATCTGGTTACGCAAATTAGCCATATATTAATTGTCTTGGTTACCGCATTGAATGTCGTGTATGCTTTCGTCATCACTTCCTCCACCTACGTCAATAGTAAACATAGTGTCCTCTTCAAATTCCATAAATAACTGATCACGAATATTACATTTCCTTATAAAATTATGGACTGCAAAACAAGCATGCACTATGTCTCTTTGTATTGGACAAGGATAACGAGCCATTTTTTTAGGATTGGAAATCTCACCTTCAAAACTCCATAAGCGCGCTCAATAACATTTCTGAGTTGTGTGTGAGCATGGTTGAATTTTTCATCCTTGGTTAATGCACGTAGTCTTCGGAAATCGGATAACCAGTACCTCGTATTGCGATAGGGAGCCATACATCCATGAGTATTGGTGTATGCGGCATCACGAAGGTAATATTTGTCTATAAATGTGAATTTTGCAATTGTTATTTTAAAAATAGATAATGTATTTAATAATCAAAGTTAAAAAAAGACTGCAAACCTGGTGGAGGAAATGGAAAGTTAGAAGTTGGATTAAATACAACTTCTTTTAGAACTCATGATTCATGTGGTATGCACTCCCAACCAGCCTATACAAATGTGAATATCGTATCAAAATTACAAATTCCAATAACATTTTGATAGCATTCACCTTTTCGTCTTCCCGTATAACGAGTTTGTTGATCGGTGGGCACGACTACATGTACAAGAGTTCCATCTAATGCACCTATCACTCCCAAAAAAATTTCTTTCAACCTTCTATGTCGCCCTGATGTGTTTACAGTTGCATTATAAGATGTTGGCACAATAATTTCACTTGCAAAATTCATCATCACATTTTGAACCTCATGAAAACACCTATGAATTATTTCTGTTGAATGTTGAAATATACATTTAACCATTCGAAACCGCGAATTGTGTCCGATAACTGTTAAAAACATAGCAAACTTTTCTTCAACACTTGTTGAACGACTAATTTGCAACCAGTTTTTTTTTTATTAAAATGGTTGCATAGTAGTATATATGCTTCATGTGAAAGACACATCAACTCATGACATTGTAAAGAAGATCCATGCAACAATTCTTGCGTAAATGCATGACCGGTCAATGTCGAATTCAAGTCGCTTATCCTTTCTATTCTTGTCGAAGTTAAAAACATCCAATACCAACGAAAGCAACATGAAATACACAGTATCATCATCAGTATCCATAAATCACCTGTCAAACGACATTTAAAATTCAACACTATAAAAACATAATGTCAAACAATATATAAAATTCAACATTTTAAGAACAGAAGGTCAAACAATTATATAAAATTCAACATTTTAAATCCATAACGACACACATCAAATAAAATCCTAAAAAAGTTCAACATTTTAAATCCATAACGACACACATCAACTAAAATCCTAAAAAAGTTCAACATTTTAAATCCATAGTGACACACATCAAATAAATGTTGGATTAGTGTCTAAGTTCATAACTATATTTGGTATGTACTTGACCTGATTGGCATGGTCCATTTGGGTTGCATGGCATCATGCATTTGGATAGACTAAAATGAGAAATATCACTTAAGGTTTATTAATATATTATAAGTTCTAACATATTAATAAAATTATTTAATTAGTATTGATCAAGAATTAATTTGGAATTAATTAAGTGATCAAAAGGAAACTAATTAAATATATGGGTTGATTGTGTAAATCATCGATACTTGTATTGTGGGCTAATGCTCCATGGTTTATCAAGTTGTGCTAAAACCCATAGGATGCTCTATGGTGTTTTTGTACCCATGGATCATGGAAATGAAAGGTCATGACAGTTAGGGTTTACATGGTGTAACCCTAATTATGACACACTATATAAGCATCTCTTTCCTGTCAAAATCAGGCACTATGAAGGAATGGTGAGGGCTAGCTGATTTCATGAAGTGTCTCATTTCTCTCAAGTCATTCTAAGTGTATTTGGTGATGTGTGAACCATTTGAGTTGTCACACTTGGGGCACTAGGCTCTTGAGTTCCATAGAATCAAGCTACAACAAAGTTGTATGTATTCTATCTAGTTTTTATTATCCTAATACATATGATTGTATGCTAGATAGCAAAATAGCTTGGAATATTCATATTTGCATGTATAGTAGAGAAAACATAAATTCAAGGTATTTAGGGTTGTATGTACACTTAGGAGTGTTAGAATGCTTAAAACCCAACAGTGGTATCAGAGCCTAGGCTTGTTTTCAATTATACTTGATGCAAAGTGCTGAAAAATGCTAAAAAAAATCGATTTTCGAGCTGTTTGGGCACCAGACTCGCCGAGTCCATTGATGGACTCACTGATTCCATGATGAAAACCATCCAACTCGTCGAATTGGTTCATGCACTCGACAAGTTGGACCCCCCATACAGCATATTTTAGAGTTTTTTGATTGGAATTGGACTAGAAACATTACCCTAAGCTGTTTTTGAACGTATAAACCTATTTTTGATGTGTTAATGTTCATTCTAATTCAATTTCAAAAATAATTGTCAATAGATTCATGTTTTCTATTAGTTTAAGGATTAGGCTAATTACATGAAAAAATTTGATTTGAATTATCTTGTTCGGATGAGTTGCTTAGATTAATAGAAAAGTTATGTGATAATGTGTTTTCAATCCAAATTAATCTAAGAGTTGATTAAAATATGTTTTTGTAACTTATCCTCAAGTTATATGAAAAGTCACATTTAAGATTCATAAAACTCATAAAGATTTCCATAAGTTATGAATAAGGAAGAGTCACATTCTTTTAATAGTTTAAAGTCTTCCATAACTTGTTCTCAAGTTATGGAAATTGAAGAGTTTTTTAATTAAAACTACATTAAACGCATAAGTTATGGAATTGAATAGTTTCAAATAGTTTCAAAAACTTGTCCTCAAGTTTTGTAATTTGTAAAGTTTTTCCTTATAAATACTTTAATTCCATGTTAAGCCCTTAGAATTTTAAAAATTAAAATTCAACGCTTATACTTTATAGTATTATAAGTTTATATATATATATATATATATATATATATATATATATATATATATATATATATATATATATATATATATATATATATATATATATATATATATATATATATAAGAGCAAGTCAGTTTTACCGTTAGTAGGCCTCATTCACGAAGCCAGTCTATAAGGGGGGGGGGGGGTATAAGGTTACTGCTTATAAAATGCAGTTTCATGGGTGTCCACTCTCACCCACCGCTTCCTTAACTAGTGGAGGGTCATTAGCCGAACGGGTAGGACAATGACTAGAATTCTCCCTTCATTAAAAGTATTAATGATAAATACTAAGTAACTAAACTTTTATAAATTCCAATCTTAGTTACTTAGGAAAATGTGAATTTGGTGCTAGCCCATGAAATTACACTTTGCACTTTGCTTAAGTCCGTTAGTGGAGCGTGTGTGGTTAACTGGCATACTTGTTGGATTTAACAAGGTAGGCAAAAGGGTAACTTAATGTTTATCATAGTATCAGTGGAGCGCGTGTGGTTAACCGGAACATCGATTGAGTGATAAATATTAAGGGTACCAAGTATATTTGCATGGTTATTCATACCTTGTTTTGTGATCCTCGGCATCCCAGTCACAAAACTTGAGAGGCCACACTCGAGATTGAAACATGCCATTGAACAGTTTAATGAATCTCAAAAGATCTAGGAGTTTCAAATCCAAGTAAAACCTAATTAAATTATTTCGTTTTCATGGTGGAAGTTGGAGAATTTCATTCGCCTACCTTCAAATATTTTATGGCTTGGATTACGGCATCCCTCTTCCAGGTTATAAAAGTATTGTGTTCGGTCCTAGCCTTAATATTTCATATTGGGTGTTATGATAAGGACTTTAGATCAACTATCTTCAATATCTCCCAAAAGATGTCTAGTTCAGACATCTATGATCTTCCCATATCTCTTGGAACTTTACTTCCTCCACCTCCTCCAATTATTTTCCCTAACCCATAAGTTCAAGGTCACTCAAGCCCTATTGGCAAGCAAGGTCTATGTGTGATTGCATCTTGCAGATGAAGTCACATATTGAAAAGCCGGGAGAGTTGTGTGTCAAAGTCTTAAGAAAGTTGGATGTTCAATCACTTTGTAAGTCACATAGTGAGTTCCTTTGGGACTACTATGAAACAGACTATGACATGACCCTTAATGATCTTATCTATTTGCTTGGTGCTGCTGAATCTGCAATGGTTTGAGGACTAGTAAAGAAAATTTGATTAGGAGATCAACTTCCCAATGGACATTGACAATGGTAACATTGTATATATAGAAAAGGCTTTCTCTTCCCAATGGAAAGAAATTGGCCATAGTCAACTCGATTGACTAAATGGTAAAGAGAAAGGCTAAGTTTGCGATAGTCCCATGTACCATTCCTAAAGATTCCATATGTTTATCTTGCCAAAGGAAGGGGCATTGATTGTGAAGCTTCCAATTTACCTGAAAGAGCATAAGGATAGTAAAGCAAAAGTTTGACTCTACTTCAGGTAAAGTTCACTATCTAACTCTATTAAGTTTCTATTCTAAGATTCTTATTACATAAGGTGACTGGGTGACATGTTGATATTTTAAGAATCGAAGAAAAGTGAAAAAACTTAAAGGAAGTATATGTTGATTCTGATCACAGAGATGGATTTCGATCGCATGGTTCGGTGATAAGAATTTTGAGTTGTTGCTTAGGAGTTATGATATATTGCTTAGGAATCGATAACAACAAGTTTTTCATATGCTTTTGCACTGCATCGATAAGTTTTTCTGCAAAGTTTTAAATAAAATGAAAATTTTTTGATTTTTATTTATTCTAAGTATCCTTACGATGGCATTTGTGAAAAATTGTTGCTTATATGATTCCATTGATAGCAATATTGGAAAATGGATTTGTTTCTTCCATTTGTGGTAATGTCTAATTTTCCAAATAAGGAAAGATTCTCATCACCCAAGTTTTAATTGAACTGAAACTTGGGATCATGCAACTTGTATAGTATGATGAATGAGAATTTTCATCTTTGGAAAATTAAGACTAATTCTTTCTCCGCATGTATATGTTAGTCAAGTGAAGGACTAAGGGATCGAGTACCATATACTTACCAGTTTAAGTATAATACTGAAACATTGGAAAAGTTTCGATGAATGGCAGAACGAATGAGAAGAATCAAATTTGGCAGAAAGATAAAAGTTTCTCAAATCTGAATTTAGTATCATCTTTTGTGATCATCTTAATGATTAAGAAAAAACATGTCACAATTGGTCTTCTAAGGACATCTTAATACATTCCTATGGCTAAGAAGAGGAATCAAGAATTCCTGAAATGGTTAAATCAAGAAGGTGAGTCACACTTCGTTCCAAAACAATTCTTAGAGTCACACTCCAAGATTGTAACTTGAGTGACATATCTTAAAGAAAGGTTTATAACACTTGTCAAATGTAAGAGTAAAAGTGTCCTACTCTTGTACATTTGAAATTGGTAAGTTGTGATGTTTTGGATAAAACAAAGACCAACTAAGCAAATATTCTGAAGATGTTTGAACATCTAGCAATCCTAAGCAAATCCTAAGCAAATATTCTGAAGATGGTTGGTTCCTTTCTGCCCCCTGGAACTCACTCACGTGTCAAATTTAGTATTCCCATTATCTCTTCAACACACACACACACTCCGGAACCATTGTTCGGACCCATTGCATCCGGAAGGAGGAGCAGTCCCTCCAACTTATGATGCCTCAACTAGTCTGATACCCGGAAGGAGTAAAGGTCGACCAGGGTCTAATGATCCGGATTAGGAAGATTTTGTTAACAAGGCTGCATCTAGACGTCCGGACCTGTCACGAGCTCAAGTGGAATCCACTTTAATCTCTATGAGGAATAGGGCTTTTCAGAGCAACATGCCCTATATACCTCCTACTGACGCAGATGCTGATGTTGAGCTTACTTTAAAACAACCACCTGTCACCACTCATCCAAGTGCCTTCCAAATCGATCTGGAAGAAGAAATCTCAGAAGAAGTAATGTTGGATGATGAAGCAAGGATTATTCTGGAATACACCTTCAAGGCTTCTGCTCATGTCAAATCCAAGGCATATGTTTCTAAGTCTGCATATGACTTTGGATCCTCATCATCAACCACTCCAGCCGGCGGATCACTCTCCAAACATCAAGAAGACGATGCTACCACCAAGCCCGGTCCTTCAACTCATCCTACTCCTCTGCAACACTCCGAATCTGATTTGGAATCCTTAGTTGGTAACTATGTCGACACTTTTGCTCTCCTGGAGATATGCAACAATGTTTCTGACACTATGGCCAAAGTATACTGATAGGATTAAAAATAACTTTTAATCTATGAAGATCGATTAGATCTTGAACAAGTATATGAATATAAAACAATAAGAACGCAATAAAAAGAACAAGACAAGATTGAATCAAACGAGTCGAATGATTAAAACAAAATCCTCAGAAGAGCTCGATTAAGAACATCAACTGTAGAGGATTGGTAGATTACAAGAACGATTAAAGAAACCTTGAAATTACTATCGTTAAGCTCTCTATCGTTATTCTCTAAATCGTTAACCTAATATGCATGCAAGCATTAACTTATATACAATACATAAAAGGTTCTCGGTTGGACAGGCCCAAACCGGAGTGAACATGGCTAAACTAACGAGCCCAAAAGACGCAACATCAAAACAATCTTCAGTCCAACAATCTCCCCCTTTGCGTCAATTTGGAGCGAGACCTTCACTTTCTACTTGGGCCGGCAGCTGAAGCTGGTACCTTCTTCTTCACGGTGTTAAACAGACACTTGGTTATGGAGAGGATGGTCTGTCTAAACCGGATGTACCAATTGATCATATCATTAAAGTACTTGATGTCATCAGCTGAATTCTCTTTACACTGCTTGATAATGAATAAGACATGCTCCAAGCAAGCTGTGGTGTAAAGGTGCTTGTCAGCTAAAGCGAAGAGACATTTCTGTCCTTCGGCTCTAGTGAACATTACTGAGTTACGCCTCAGATCAATCTTACCCATTTGCATTTGATTTAGATCACTGGCCGATCCCACAGGTGCTATCTTCGGTTTCTTCTTAAACACTGTGGCAACCTCTTGATCCATTAGGGCAACCTCCATGATGTAGCAAGCCAACATCCTTTTGACATGGTCTATGATGGGACCATATTCAGATTCATCTGTCAGCAGGATATTGTACAAGACAATCCAGTCATGAGGATTCAGATTCGGCAGATCCGCCAGGGAGATAATGTGAGCAGTTCTTGCTGATCCACGAATGAGCTTGAACTTAACGTTTGTGAATCTCCCCATGGCATAAGGCTTCAGTACCCGAACATTGACAATCTTCTGGGCGCTCCAGGTAAGATATTGAGGGCGAGCAGCCTCCAGGTAGAAGTCAATGAGCTCCCTGTCAAGCTCATCGTTCGGATGCGGGACTTCAAAAATGTTAGAGAAGGCATGGAAGATGAACGCCTTTCGAGTCAGCGGCATATCAAACTGCAAATCAATAGTGTTGTTGCAGTCGAATGATATAACCGGCTCGAGCCATAATATGCTTGGAGTCTCTATGGCCTCTTTTATCATACGATCCCTGGTCCAGGCAGGGAAGAGCAACTTTCGGCTCTCAAGGAGATCGTGGGCTTCTTTTTGCTTACGTTCGGCTTCTTCAGCCTCACGCGCCACACGACTGGCATCGTCTTCAGCATTGCGACTGTTCTTTCTTTTTAACATGTCGGCAATGGTCTCCTTGTCTTCATCTTCATCTTCATCTTCATCTCCTCCCTCAGTTATGTTTTTGCACTTGTTCTTCACACCCGAACTGGAAGCATGATCAGCAGAGGGTGGTTCGGTTGTGTGAGTAGCTTTGGAGGAAGGAGGTGGTTTCGATCCGGCATCTCCCCCTTGTTTCGGAATGGACACGAAACTCGGTAGGCCTTCAATTTTGCTTAAAAGGTCCATGGCCGGAGAGAGTTTTTCAGCGAGGGTGCGCCTCACCGAATGGTTTAGGATGGGGTCGTGTGCTTCCAGGATGTTAGATAACGCTGCGTGGACATCCGAAACACACGTCTTTATCACCTCCCTTTCAGATCGAAGAGCTTCCAATTGTTGCTGGGAGTTGGAAAGCTGCGTGCTCTTGACCTTAAGGGCGGTAGTCTTGCTCGCCAAGACGTCCATCAGAGAATTTTCAGCTGCAAGATCCTCTTGTAGCTTTGCCAGGCGGGCATCGATGGAGGCACGAAGTGCCGAGTTGTCGTCGCTAATATGTTGTCTGAGAGTAGCGAACGAAGACAGCTCCGTCGAGACAAACTTAGCCAATTGTTGAACAATCGGTTCCAGAGTTGTCTTAGTGGCATCGGCGCTTTCCTGCATAGATTTCATCAGGACGGAAGCGTCGTTGAATAGTTTATCGACTTTTTCGGTCGCTGCCTCACAAGCTCGGGTGGAGGCATCGATAGCAGTAGTTGTTGAGGCCACTGAATCATGTTGAGCCCTGGAGAAGGCATCAACAATCTTCTGAAGGGCAGCTTCAGAAAGAGATGACTGCTGGTTGGTGGAGGAGGCGAGAAGTAGATCAACCTTCTCGTTAAGCTCCCGGAGATGCTTCTTTGTCACTGGAGCATCATCCTCCTCATCACTCTGAACTTGAAACGGACTATAGTAGACCGAATCAAAGGTCATGTGATCACCACCAAGGTAAGGGTTTTCGCCATCGGAGGCATTTTCAGGAGATGGAGGTGGTGGAAAAGCTGGGGGTGTTGTGGTTGGTGTATTTGGAGGTTGAGTATGGAGTGGGGTAGTTTCGGGTGGTGGTTGAGTTTGGGTTTCGGTTTGTGGTGGTTGAGTTTGGGTTTCGGTTTGTGGTGGTTCGGTTACTGGAGGGGTTTCGGTAACTGGTGGTGCTTCGGTTGATGTGGTGAATATGGGTGGAGGTATAGGGAAAGAGGTTGGGGGAATAGTGGGGTTTATGGTGGGAATGGAAATAGGAATAGTTGGTGGAGGTGAAGGAACAAGAGATTGATGAAGTTCCATCTCTGGGGTTGGGGACCGAGGTGGTGTGTTGCCTCGTTGAGGAGATTCGTCTCCTTGTGATCCTTCAGAGTCCGAACTTCCACCTTCGGATTCGCTTGAAGAGGAGGGAATAACTAGTTTTCGCTTCTGTTGGGTCTTCCTTCTCTTCGGCTGTGGGGATGAAGCAGCCTTCGGTTGTTTTCGCTTTTTGGGAGAAGGGCCTTTTGGAGCTTTGGCCACTTGCTTCCCTTTGTTACCCTTTTTGCCCCTGGTCACCGGTTTGTCGGCATCATGAATCGATCTTAGCATGTCCGGTGTCAGTTCCCTCAGACCAGTTGGCCTAAACTCCTTGATCGTCTGTATCAGTCTGCTGTCAGAGGGCACATCGACATACATTGTCTCCGGGATGGAGCCAATGAAGGAGAATTTCGATGCATCTGATACGATGATCTTCTTGGTATGGAACGTACCAATAGAAGACATCGATGCACCATCAGCAGTAGGAACGTTGAACTTGTCCATGGCCCATCTTGTTATCAAGATCCAGAACCGGGCCAACGACACCTCCGAGTGTCGGGATGAGGAAGAGAGGCTCTGAATCAGTTGTTGCCATAGGACAAACCCATAGTCCAGGTTTATCCCGCTGTACACCCCATACATTATCGATAGGAAAAGACGACTTGCACCGTCAGATCCTGAGCTCCTCTCTGACAAGCCCTTAAAAAGAACTGTAAATAGACCATTCCACTGGGGCGGCAGACAAGACTTCTTAAACTTGGCGACGGAGGTGAGAACCTCTGTGTAGCCCATGTTGTAAAACATGCTGTACAACATCCCAACTGGAATCGTCTCCGGGTTAACTCGCGATGGGTCAGCAGCAAACCCTAGCATAGTGCAGAAACGGGGGCGAGAAATCGAAGTTTTGTGTTCTGCCACTTCAAAGAATACCCGGTCGACGGCCTTATCGTAGTAAGCCGTCGCATTGACCTGTGATAAGGCCACCATTGGCACCGTTTCAATTCTTGACAGTGCAGGAGCAAGCTGGGAGTACTTCAAGCATTCTATGACCGGCGACATGTAGGAATCATACGCCAGTGGGTTGAGATCAATGACCAGGCATTGCTGAGGACGGATGGGAAGAATCTGAGAAGTTGCATGAACAGAAGAAGATTCAGCCATTGTTGCTGGTTTGAAGAAGAAGATGAACGGGAGAGTGTTTGGGAGTATTTTTGCTTTGGGAATTATGGAGGAAGTAAAGAGGTAAAAGGTTTTGTGGACGGCCTTTTATAATGAGGGATTGGAGAGAGAAAGATCGTTTCATATCTTCTATGCGATGATCACGTAGGAGAGAGATTGTCAGAATCCTAGGATCACGCTACCCAACAAGCGCCGTTTCAGAAGAAAATCGCTTCAAATCCGCACGCGCCATTAACTGCCAGAGAGATGACGCTTGGATTTCGCACACGCGTCCATAAGTGTCAGTAAAAGCGCGGCCGTTTCAAATTCACACGCGCCTTCCTTTTTACCGTCGTTTGAATTTCTATCCCTTTAACTCCCGCCGAGTCAGCAACCTTTTGTCTTATCCTTTTTAAACGGCATCTTTTGAATTAAACACCCACGTGGATAGTTTTTGACCACAACTTCATTATTAACCATCCAATAATAATCCAGCCTGTAAAAAGTTAGTAACGGAATTTTGGAAAATCAAGGATTTTTGTGAAAAGAGTGTAAAAGAAAAAGAAATAAAGCAACTCTTTTTAGGATAATCTGTGATGTCAATAATGACACGAAACTGATGATCCCGGGCACGAATCTCTTCCTTCAAGGTCAAGAGAGACCTCAAAGTGTTAGTGTGGAATCCCGTTGAATTACGATCAAACATTTATTAATAAATGTTGAAAGGCTTCTTTTAATTAGGCTAATTAAGGGTGGTTTCGCTTTGATTCATCAATTCAATTCTTGATATAAGAAAGAAAGTGAACAAAGTACTTGTGAGACCGGTGTAGTCTGTTGAACAAGTAGGTAGGAGTTGCTTTTGTAGTGGCTTGGATTAATATGAAATCTCAGATAAAAATTTAAAACTGGATCCCTTGGGAAGAAATGTTATGGTGTGTAACAATTTCATTGGAATCACGCAAAAGAAAAATTGAGATTCCATGAAGGTACATTCGTCAATTCATTGGTGAAAACTTGATCAAATTAATTGGTCACCGTCAATTTGTTGGTGTTGAACTTTGGGTTTCACTCAGCTCGTAGTGGCACGAAACTAAGATCATAAACACAGATGTTGTGTAACCATAAACCTCAGTGGTAGTTTCTGAGAGTCTCAAGGGTTATAGTGATGAAACGAATGTAATGGAGAAGTGTAATGGGGATGGTGTAAGAAAACATAGTACCTCTGCTGCGAAAATAAGGACCAAGCAGGAAACTCTTAACTCATGTGAGAAGAGAGTGAGGTAGCTCACGATTAGAATAAATGTGTTAGCCTTATTGGGAAGACAAGGTTTGTGTATACCAGGTCATGAAGGCTATTATTCAAAATCTTATGAGGCTTGGGACACATACAGCAGCATGCTTCTAGGGACACTTAAGTAAGTCATCAAATATATCCCCATAAACGAATGAGCACACACAAAAAAAATTAAATAAAATATTTTTGGAGTTTTTGAAATTTATAATAAAAATAAAAAATAATAAAATTAAAAAAAATTAAAAAAATAGAAGAGAAAAAAAATAAGACTTAAAATAAAAAAAAACTTCGGAAAAAAATGAAAAACCGAACCCGAACGTTCGGTTGAGAAAAGGTTGAAAAATCGAACCCGAGCGTTCGGTTGGTTTCGGTTCTAGAAAATTTTGAAAAACCGAACCCGAACCTTCGGTTGGTTTCGGTTTAGGAAAATTTTGAAAAATGAAGGAATTTAGATATACAAGTGATAAATACTTTTAACACAAAGAAAAACAAAATTGTACAAGAAATATACAACACAGAAAAACTACCTTTGAAGTAATGAGCGAGTCAGATGGTTGAACCGAACCCGAATGTTCGGTTGGTTTCGCTTGTTACGTTTGAGGTTGAGAGGTAGTGTGAGGTACTGACTCTGATTCCATCATACCTAGCCCTTGCAATATTTTATTGAATGATGCTTCTGGAAGAGCTTTAGTAAAGACGTCAGCCAGTTGATCAGTGGTTCTTACGAAGTGAACTTCGACATTTCCATCTTCCACATGATCTTTGATGAAGTGATACCTCAGTGCTATGTGTTTGGTTTTAGAGTGTTGCACTGGGTTATGACAGATCCTAATTGCACTTTCAGAGTCACAATATAGTGGGATCTTCTTCATATTGAGTCCATAGTCTCGAAGTTGACTTTGGATCCAAATCACTTGTGATGTGCAGGATGCAGCGGCAATGTATTCCGCTTCGGCAGTAGACAGCGACACACATGTTTGTTTCTTGGATTGCCAGCTGACCAACTTCCCGTCAAGGAATTGATAGCCACCAGTTGTGCTTTTACTGTCGAGTCCACATCCTCCAAGGTCAGCATCAGAATAGGCTTGAACGAAGAAGCCTGAGTTGGATGGATACCACAGACCTAAGGAGGTGGTACGCTTGAGATAGCATAGGATGTTCTTCACTGCCAGCATGTGAGGTTCGCGTGGGTTTGCCTGAAATCGAGCACAATAGCACACAGAAAACATGATATCAGGCCTGCTAGCAGTTAGATACATCAGTGAGCCTATCATTTGACGATAGAGCGTGATATCGACAGCCGGTTTGTCTAGAGATAGGGTAAGCTTGGTGCCGAATGCCATTGGGACTTTGACTTTTGAGTCTCCCATCATGCCAAATTTCGCTAGGAGAGTCTTCGTGTAAGCTTCCTGATTTATAAAGATGCCTTCAGGTCCCTGTCTTATGTTTAAACCAAGGAAAAAGTTAATAGGACCCATTGAGCTCATTTCAAACTTAGTCTCCATCAACTTTCTGAATTTAGCTGTTAAGCTGGGATTCGTGGAGCCAAAGATGATGTCATCGACATAAATTTGAACTATCATAAGGTGGTTACCTTCCTTTTTGCGAAAGAAGGTTGGGTCAACCGAACCTTGTTTAAATTTAGACATCTATAAAAATTTTGTAAGCATTTCATACCAGGCTCTCGGAGCTTGTTTGAGGCCGTACACAGCTTTATCCAGAATATAGCAGTGATTTGGATACTTTTCATTCACGAACCCAGGAGGTTGCTCCACATACACAGTTTCTTCGAGTTCTCCATTGAGAAATGCACACTTGACGTCCATTTGGAAAACCTCAAAGTTTTTGTGAGCAGCATAGGCCAGGAATATTCTAACAGATTCTAGCCTAGCTACTGGAGCGAAAGTCTCTTCATAGTCAATCCCTTCCTCCTGACAGTATCCCTTGACCACCAGACGAGCCTTGTTCCTTATGACAATACCTTCCTTGTCCATTTTGTTCCTAAAAACCCATTTGAGACCAACAACCGAAGCATCTAGAGGAGTTGGAATGAGGCGCCAGACTTTGTTCCTCTCAAATTCGTTCAGTTCGTCTTGCATTGCTTGAACCCAATCAGAGTGATCGAGGGCAGTATTCACTGTCTTCGGTTCAACTTTTGATACGAATGAGTTAAACATACAAAACTCAACCTTTGAAAATAAGGAAGTCCATTTTGCCTTCAGTTGAGATCGGGTCAGAACCTTTTCAGATACATCACCAACTACTTGAGAGATGGGATGATCTCTGGTCCATTTGGTAAGAGGAGGGTAATTCGGATCAAAGGTTGGGTCTAGTTCAGCATTGATCATTTCTTCTAGCTCAGATTGGCTATCGTAATCAAGCGTCATATCATCATGCTCCCCCTCAATTGATGAGTCTTGAGAAACATGAGGTTCAGGGGTTTCTTGTGGTGCTGGGCTTTCAGGCGTAGAAGCACCTTCGTTTGGAGAGGCACCTTCGGTTGGTGAAGGACCTTCGGTTGAAGTTGTAGAGCTTGGCTCCCCTGGACTTGTGAGCTTGGCTCCCCCTCGACATGAGAACTTGGCTCCCCCTCGACTGAAGCATTGTTGGATGGAGATTCATCAGTGGGCGATTCTCCTTCATTCATTCTTCTTGCATCATCTTCGACAATCTGCTTCATATGATCAACTTTGTTGTCAACTGCACCTACTTCTGAGAGAGAAGCTTTTTCCGGTTCGTCAAAGAGTTCCAGAAATTTCTCGTATATATTGGCGATCGAGACTGTGACTTGGCCAGTTTGAGGAAAGATTTCCCCGGCAGTGTCTTCGTTGGCCTGTAGTTTCTTGACATAGTTATCGTCAAAGGTCACGTAGTATGTCTCTTCAATCCTTCTTGAACGCTTGTTTAGGACCCTGTACGCCTTGGATGTGAATGAATAACCTAGAAAGATTCCCTCGTCGGCTTTGACATCAAACTTGTTGCGGTGTTCTTTAGAGTTAAAGATGAAACACCTTGAGCCGAACACGTGGAAAAATTTCACATTGGGCTTTCTGTTATTTATTATCTCATATGGTGTGACCGTGAATCGCTTGTTGAGATAGGACCTGTTCTGTGTAAAACAAGCAGCAGAAATAGCGTCAGCCCAAAAATAAAGAGGTAAGGAAGCGAAACTTAGCATAGTTCGGGCAACTTCACACAAAGACCAGTTTCGCCTTTCGACTATTCCGTTCTGTTGTGGAGTGTAGGGAGCTGAGAAATTGTGACTAATTCCCTTTTCTGCAAGAAACTCTTCAAACTCCCTGTTCTTGAATTCAAGACCATTGTCGCTCCTGATGTTGCGAACGACCTTCTTGAGCTGGACTTCAATTTGCTTGATAAACACTTTCAGCTTTTGAGTCGCTTCAGATTTGAGCTTTAGAAAGAACACCCATGTAAATCGTGAAAAGTCATCAACAATAACAAGAATATACTTGCTACCACCGATGCTTTCGATAGATGAAGGACCACACAAATCGATATGAAGTAATTCGAGTGGTTCAACAACTTTTGTGTTGATTACAGATGGGTGACTTTGACGACTCTGCTTTCCCATTTCGCATGCAGCACACAAATGCTCTCTGTCGAACTTGAGGAATGGAAGACCCCTAACATGACCTCCAGTGACAAGTCGGTTGATATCTTTGAAATTGAGATGAGAGAGTCTTCGGTGCCACAACCAGCTTTCGTCGGATTGAGCTTTTGATAACAGACATATGGCTGGGTTTCCTTTGATGGGTTTCATGTTCAGAGGAAACATTTCACCCTTTCGCTCTGACTTGAGAATCACTCTCTTTGTCTTTTTCTCTATGATTTCAGAACCTTCATCATCGAATGAGACTTTGAGACCTGTACCTCCAACAAGCTGAGATACACTGATGAGGTTGTGTTGGAGTCCTTCCACATAAGCCACCTTCCTTATAGTGAAGTCTCCATTTGTTATCATTCCATATCCCTTTATGGTGCCGAAAGAGTTATTTCTAAACTTGACGTTGCCACCATTTGCAAGAGATCTGTAATCCCTGAGCTCCTCTTTCCTCCCTGTCATGTGACGCGAGCAGCCACTATCGATATACCATTCTTCGTCAAACTGCTCGTCACTTATAACCTGCAAAAATTAAGCAGATTTAGGAACCCAAAGTTTCTTGGGTCCATGTGAGCTTTTCATGGGAACGGGAATAGTAAGAGAGATGTCAACTAGATATGTTCGTTTTATTAGAGTTGTTTCATCTTTCTTTTTAATGGTAAAGACTTTTATTTTGTTAGGATTGGATGTGTTCGTTTCGGACTCTGGTTTGGATTCATCGACCTTCTGCTTTCCCTTTTGTTTAGCTGATGAATGAGGTTTTTGAGAACAAGCGGAACAAGATGGAGATGAATTGGTGGGGGTAGAAGAACTAAAAGAACGAGAAGAGTTAGAATGAGAGGATTTGGATGAAGAGGACTTCCTGGCTGGTGACTCTAGGTGACCCTTTTGCTTTTGATCATTGGAGGGACTGACCTTCGAGTCTTGTTCTCTTTTGACTTCAGAACCGAACCTCTGCGTTCGGTTGGAGTTGTTCTTGGAACCGAACCTTTGGTTTCGGTTGAAGTCCTTTTCAGAACCGAACCTTTGCCTTTGGTTGGTATTTTCTTGTGAACCGAACCTTGGCTTTCGGTTGTTGGAACATTCAGGCTTTCTTACAGGATTGTTTTCATACTTCAGATTCTTGTCTTGGTGTGAGTAGTATGCATTCTGGGAGTGCCAGAATTGTTTCCTTTCAGAAAGGTTTTTCCTGTATCTTTGGTTCCTTTCTATCTTTTTATTCCTCATCTGCTTAGGTTGATGATGAACGTTCGCTTTCGTTTTTGTTGTCTCCTTGGCTGGTTCCTTTTGAATTTCAGGAGTCTTACTTTGAGTTGAGGGAGTAGAGGGAATGTCTTCTTTTGCTGAACGATCATCCCCCTGAGGAATATCTTTCGAACCACTGGTGCTTAGCTCATTGAAATTGTCCGGCTTGTTCAAAGGTTCAGGGATGTATCTTCCTTTGCTCATCCAAGAGGTTCTTTCAGATAAGCCAACGGTTTCGTTTGCATTATCTATTGGAGCTTCCCAGAAGAACTCATCGCAGCCATCAGCATTGTCTTCGTTCACAATAGCTGTGAGTTCGGCTGTTTGATGTTCGGTTACCCCAGTTACTTTGTATACTTGATTTGGGGTGGTCCTGACCTTTTGATACACAACTGCTTTTTCTACTAATTTCGGGGACTTTTTTTGGGACAATCGAGCGAACTCCATAGAATTTTCAGAAATTAGATTTTTGTGGTTTTCAGTTTCGCTTTTAACAAATTCTGAGCAGTCAACCGTATCCTCTACAGAAATTTCACTCATGTTTTCGTCCTCGTTAAGCTCAGATGCATTTTCAACATCAATTTTGTTTTCTGAGCTTACGTTGGCGTTTAGAGAGTCAAATTTTTGCATGGTTTCGGTTCTCAGTTTAAGTCTGTCATTTTCATCCAAAAGATTTTTGAGCATGTCCTTGTGGTCTTTGGATTTAATGAAGGACTCAATTTTGTCCAGTCCATACATGTAGGTCGGATTGACATCATCAGACGATATCACACTCTCACAATTGTAGGCTTCGGCATCGATTTCATCCTCCTTAAACTCTAGGAAGGGCAAAATCATGCGATGGATCTTTTGGCCTATCTCACAGTCCAAGTGAAGTTGAGTAATATTGGAATATAATCGTTTAGCAATTAAACAAAAAACATTTCGTTGTTTTAACAATTTTAAATTGTCTCTCTACAAATAAATGTTTTCTTCTTTAACTTTAACTAATTCCGACTCTTTTAACTCAATCCACATTCGCCGCTCCTCACTCTTCGACGCCACCCTGCTTAATTGATCAGTCAGGTTAGAATTGGTGACTCGAGTTTGAGTTAAGCTACTATCTAAATGAGAAATTCTTGTATTAACATTTTTTAGTTCTTTCTCATATGAGGATGGTGGTACTTTAGATGAAATAAAAACAGATTGTACCTTCTTTATCAGTTCATCGAGCTCATTGAACTGTTGGCTGAGTGGTTTGGCCTTAAAGCACATACCCTCCTGTACCTTCGGTCCATCGCTTCCTCCATCGGTGTTGTATCCCCTCATTTGAGATACGTCAGTCACCATGAAGCATTTTCCACCACTGCTTTCCTCCTTAGCCACATAAGCCTTTCCATGGGTAGGCTTCCTTACTTCTTCGTCTTCTGAGTCAGTAGACCAAACTTCTGTGCTACCGAACTCATCGTCATTAACCGAACCCTGCACAATAAGAGCATTAATAGAAGGGTTAGCGGTAGACTTCTTCTTTCTCAACTCATCCAGTCTCTTCTGCAGCACGGCTTCCTCATCATTTCCATCGTCCTTTTCAGCCATCTTCTTAAGAACATAGTCCTTGGCATAGTGGTTCTTGCCACCACAGTAGAAGCAGCTTACTCCGGAATCGCCATCTGCCTTCGGTTCCTTCTTGGGCTCCTCAGCCTTCGGTTCATTGTTCACCTTTTCAGAGCTGTAACTCCTCTGCCAGTTTCGGTTTTTGTTGCTGGGGAATCTCTTCTTTATGAACCTCTTAGGATTAGACACTATCATGGCATAATCCTCAGACGTGAGGTCATATTCCTCCAAGTTGAGCTCTTCATCCTCCATCACAGCTTTACTTTTAGATAGGAGGGCCAACGAACCAAGACTAGAAACAACGTTCTTTTCTTGTACCACAATCTTCTCTTGGGACTTTAGAATACCCACCAGTTTCGCCAAAGAGTATGATTTAAACTGCTCATGGGCTTTGACTGTGGAAACCACTACTCTCCACTCAGACCTCAGTCCGTTCAAGAAAGTAACCTTCTGTTCGATAAGCTTTCTTTCAATGTCGTGTTTGATCATCTTGCTGAGAAGATGATTGAAGCGATCAAACGTCTGGGTCACCGTTTCTTCGGCCCCTTGCCTGAATTCTCCAAACTCAGATAGAAGCAAGGTTTGGATAGAATGTTCAAGATCTTCGTCTGTGGAATACAGTTCGCGAAGTCTATCCCATACTTCCTTCGCCGTTGTGCATGAGCTGACCAATCTGAATGTGTCAGACTGAAGGGCGAATCTTATCAACCTTAACGCCTTAATATTGCACTGGAATTTGTCTTTTTCATCTTGTGCAATATCCTTCACGTCCTTTAGCAGATCGTTGTACTCTTTTTGTGTCTTGATAATTCTGGACGTAGCAGAATGAGAAAACGGTCCATTGATGATGGCTTCCCATATGAGGTACCCATTTTCCTCCGATCCAATCACATAATCTTCAAAGTGATGCGCCCACACTTCATAGTCATGGGTGTATAAGATTGGAATCTTTGTCGTCGAACTGATGCTGTTGGAAATATTAATAGGGTTTGATTGCGTCGCGTCCATTATGATCGTAAAACCTGTTCAAAGATCAGACTTGTAATAAAGCAGATTAGGGCAAAACAATAAATATTAAGATACGTCAATTAAGATGACGGCTCAATAAATATCGATGATTGCGGAAAACCCTAATGGAAATCTTTTTCACAGAAAAGATGTGTATCAATTACACAGCCTCCTGCTCTGATACCAATTGATAGGATTAAAAATAACTTTTAATCTATGAAGATCGATTAGATCTTGAACAAGTATATGAATATAAAACAATAAGAATGCAATAAAAAGAACAAGACAAGATTGAATCAAACGAGTCGAATGATTAAAACAAAATCCTCAGAAGAGCTCGATTAAGAACATCAACTGTAGAGGATTGGTAGATTACAAGAACGATTAAAGAAACCTTGAAATTACTATCGTTAAGCTCTCTATCGTTATTCTCTAAATCGTTAACCTAATATGCATGCAAGCATTAACTTATATACAATACATAAAAGGTTCTCGGTTGGACAGGCCCAAACCGGAGTAAACATGGCTAAACTAACGAGCCCAAAAGACACAACATCAAAACAATCTTCAGCCCAACATATACTCTGTGGAAACTTCAGTTACACAACTCAACTCCAAACTTGATCAAACGGTCTCCGGACTAGAAACGAAACTTGATACTATTCTTCGATCTCTCTCCCAACAGTCTGGACCATCGATTGCTGAAAAAGAAGCTCAATTAGATCAATTAATCTCCCTTAGGCTCAAGCATACCATGGAACAGGTTGATTCTAAATACGATGTTCTCGTGGACAATTACCTCAACACCATCTCTTCGATGCTCAAGGTACACAACGACTTGGTGTCTGCTACCTATGACCTAATCAAGCAGACCCACATTTGCCATGAAAAACAAATTCAGAGGTTAGAAAAGGAGATCACGCAAAAAGATGAGATGAACATGATAATTCAACATGTCCTCATCAAACTTCTTCGTTCAACCTAGAACATTATTGATGTTCCGAACCGGAAATTAGATGAGATAATTTTCATTCTCAGAAGCACATTCAAGCACCTTTCAGATCAAGCTCCCACCGCTAAAGCCTACGATACTCTCTCTCTCTCTCTCTCTCTCTCTCTTCAACTTACCACATGCCTTCAAAAAGTCTTCTCTAAATTTGATGGTCTTAAGGATTCATTGTTGCTTGCACCGGTCCACTGGATTACCGATGCAAGAGGGGGAGAAGGTCCCATTAAATCATGGAAAACGGCCACTCAGTTCTCTCTCCGAGATGAAGAAGAATCAAAAGACGATGATGTTCAGAATCTCTCTCCTTCCAAAACAAACAAAGATGAAGAAAGTGAAGATGAAAGAGAACATGTTTCTGATGACACTCCTAAAGGCATCCTTGCTCTTCAAGCTCCCAAAATTTCCATTCCGAAAGTCATCACTGAAGAACAAAAGAGGATATGGTCTGCAGTTTCTTGGCCATCCTCTCTTCTGGAAGTTTTTGAACAAGCTGCGAAAATAGCTAAGGCCAAAACCTTTCTGATAGTCCAGGCATTCTGGGCCACTCTTTTCGAACAACCTCCAATTCCACATCCCAAAAATGCTCCAATCAATCAGGGCTCTCCACTTCGGATCCCTGATGACATTCCGGAAGACCCACTTCCAAATCCTACTCCGGAATTCATGATTGATGAGAATATGAAGGTGGTCATCTATGCTCTTCAAAGAGATAAAGGCAAGAAACATATGATAGATTAATACTCCGAACCTCCTCTCAAACAAAAACATGGATGGTCTCAGGATGAAATAAATCAAGCCCTTGAAGAAAGCATCTGGATCCAGGCTCTGAAAGATAATCCTGAGCTAATGCGTGGGATATATCCTCTTTGTCGTGAAGGCATCCTTCAGAGTCACGAAATCACTCCATTCATGTCCTACGACATTCCTTCAAATGACTTTGAGCAACTCAATCTCCCTTTCTGCCCTGACAGCAAGCACTACACCAAATTTGCTCAACTTCATCCCACAGATCCTCCGGAAATGATTATCCGAACAGAAAGAGAAAGACTTGATACTTTCTACTCCAAGAATGACTTGCCATTCAAGGAAGTGTGGTTGAATAAAAATATTACTCAGATCAACGGATTCGGAAGAAAAATTCTTGTAAAATCTGAGCTACACTGTCCGTTGTTCCGCTTTCACATTCTCCGGAACAAGCCCACTCCTATTACAGTTTTTGATGCGGACTTTCCATCAATGAATTCGAATGACATTCTTACCTTGGCCGCCTACGTCAGAGAAAATCAAAAGGATGACCTCGGTATGAGAGCCTATCATGCTGCACTAAGTTTTCTCAAAGACTATGTTGCAGAATTCAGCTGAACAGATTACGAACTTGCTCATGTTTACGGAACTAAGCAATTTGTTCCTAAGATTGATTTTCTTCTTCCGGAAGTTGAACTCATCGCTGATGGTCCTATTGAAGAGCCTGTTCTAGGGTTTATTTACACCTCATGAAAAACAAACAAGAATGACTGCTTCCGAGTCTTGGACAAACACCTCATTCCAACCAAAGCTTTAAAAAAGTTCATTTCGCGTGCATCAAAGACTGATGCTTCGGAACATATAGAGGCAAAGTTTGTGAGTCAGCTGGCATGGTACATTGAAGTCCGTAATTGGTTGTTCCGAGCCTACACCTTCATCAAGGAAGAATAGATCCAAACTTATTGGATTGCTAAGTTCACTTAGGTGGAGATTGTTGAACCTGAAAGTGAACATTTAGCAATCCTAAGAAAATATTCCGAAGATGGTTGGTTTCGAAATGAAAAGAGCTTTGGAACCTAGTCAGAAGCAGAAGAAGAGGAGAGGAAGATCAACTCTAAGAGAAACACATTCTGGAGTGACACTCACGTCCGGAATGTATGCAGATCCAGAAGAACATCAAATTTGTCTTTTGTCATTTATTATCACTGTATTGATGTAACGTTTCATAGGACTTAGCCTTTTGTTGTATTTGGCAATCAGAATGTCAAAAATAGTTCTATTGTCCAATCCTGTGTAAGTTACTTGGTTAATTCGTTGTAACATTCTCTCCTATATAAAGGAGCATTCAATACAAGATATGATACAAATCTTTAATTGCTAAACATTCTGGCATTTTTACTTGTCACTGTATATCTTTCAAACATTATTTTCGCTCTTCATTTTTATTATCTTACTTTACTTTGATCATTAACACTAGTTCTTCATTTAATGTCTTGATCATTTGTTGAATATTATATCTAAGACTTGACTAGTCTTTCCAGTTAAGACTTGAACTTCCTTTAGTAAGCAGACATTGATCTTAAGCATTCATTCATGGTTTCTCTTCTCAAACCTTGTCCTTGCGCAACTGATCAAATTCTAGTTCTCACAGTTTGGATTTGTCACTAACCTTGTCTTGTGATTATGGTTTTGACAAATTCACATGGATAAGAACACATACACCATAAAATCTGAGTTTCATAAGGTTTCTCTCCGATTCATGAAAATGATGGTGAGGAAACGCTTCCACTAAATAGATTTTAAGTAGATAGCAATTGTGATATTTGCATTCTCAAAGTCGTTAGTGGAGCATGTGTGGTTAACCGGCATACTAACATGGACTTGTGAGAAATGGAAAAGGTCTAAACAATTGAGACTATGATTACGACATCCCTTTTCATAGTTCTGAAATTTTTTAGACACACATGTGTGCTATCTAAGGAAAGGTGTATGATTTTGTTAAAGTTTTATCAAAGCATCTCATATCAGAAATTTGAACTTTGGTAAGAAAGTCAATGCAGTATTGATTTCTAGAAGTCCACCTAATTTCTGAGTACATGTTAAAGCTAGTGGGAGCATAAGTGTTATGCTGATAATTATCATGTTAGTGGGAGCATGATTATTATGGTTAGTATTTCAAGTTAGCAATGTTAATTATAGAAAACAAAAAAGCTTCAATTCGTGAAGTTGCAGGGGTTGAAAAGTTGTTTTGCTATAATTAAGGGAGAGGAATTTATACTTCATTTCAATTCTAAAAGCTTAGATTGAGGTTTTAATCGTCTTTAGTCAAGGATATATGTATGAATTTTGTGTTGGAATGGCTCAACATAAGGAAATTCTATATATAGGTCCATATTTGCGTTCTAAAATTCGATTATGATTACGACATCCCTTTCATAATCTGAATTATGAGAACTTGGCAAATAGAAATAGAAATATTGTAGCAAAAGACTGGTTTAGTATCACGTCTTTATGTGAGACATCATGAATCGTGTCCCATATGCTTTGAATATAGGATCGATTCCATGTGCTATAATATTCATTCTTTCTAAATTTTCAAAATGCTCAAGGCATTTAGAGGGGAAAATTCTAGAATTGGATATGACTAAAATGATTAAGCAATTGTCGAGGACAATCTAAGGTTTACCAAAGATTGGTTGCTCAAGGACAATTGGAAGTATAGTGTGAATTTTGGAAAGACCATATTGACATATTCTGTAAGGAGGCAACTCTTATTCATAAGTGATAGTCAAAATGGAATATGGAAATGTTTCAAAATTGGAAATTATTCAATCTGTATAATATTAGAAAACTTAATGCAAGAAGGATGTTTCCATGGAGTTGATCTCCATTGGAATACTCTGTAATGTCTGATGACAAGTCTTTGTGACTGTGTGCATAATCATTACGAGAGAATCAATGCATATAAGTTTAGAATATAACAGATTTCGTTAAATGGCAGGAATTTGGAATTCGTGCATTTGCAATTAGGATTTGGGATTGTGAAATGAGACTCATTAGAGTTATGTTCAATCGATCTATTTCACAAAGTAAAGATCATAGACAAACATAGTGTGCATACTTGGTGTATGGCATGACTAGTGTTTAGAAAATATAGTGTACATGCTTGGAGCATGGGATAACTAGTGTTTTAACTCAAGTATAAAGTTGATAGCTGAAACAATATACAATGAATAATGTGTAATCATATGGTGATAAATAAAAGGTGTTTTATTTATATTCATAAGTTCTAAGACCATATTGGATACGATTATTCTTGTGTTTCACTTTGCATGTTTTGACTTCCAGAATAGCTAGGTTATTCTTTCTTATTGACTAAGTTATTCAAACCATCCACAGTCGATAATAACTTGGAAGTAGGTGTTAAGGCAAGACTGTCATGAATCGGGTTTGTAGATGTCCAAGGTATGGGACATACCCAAGAGGTACTACAACATTCATGAGTGGTCATAAGTTCTGAGTATTGGATTCAACCCACGCTTATTTGAAGCACTTCATGGATTTTATCATGAGTGGTCATGAGACGATAATATCCTATATTCTTCAAACCTAGAGATATGAGTTGTTACTATGAGTTGGTTATACATTGATTGCACGAAAATGCATTGGTAACTCAATGTTATAAAACATGCCTTTGTGTATGATTCAACAACTAGTAAAACAAGCCATATGAGTCGATGTTTATCCATTCCTTTTATCCTTAAAGGGTTAAAAGCGATACCTGTGGGCCCCTCGATAATTTAATGATGACACATGTGAGTGCTTGGCCAAGCCAGGACTGATTTGATTTGTTCAATTAGTCAATCGTCATAAATCGGAAATCGGGAAACAACAGATGGACATAGAGAATGATTATAATCCATGTCTCAGTCCATATGATATCTAGAATGGAGTAATATATGATCCTTTATCTAATGGACAAGTCATTAGCGAGATCAGAGTTCAGTTACAACATCAGAGTTCGACTGCGGCTTAAAGAGCTACGATTGCCAGTCAGTTTTTGAAGTCATACTTAATAATAGTTTTAGACTTATCCAAGTACGATACTTTTGGATTAATATCTAAGTCCATAACTATATTTGGTATGTACTTGACCCGATTGACATGGTTCATTTGGGTTTCATGGCATCATGCATTTGGATAGACTAAAATGATAGAAATAACACTTAAGGTTTATTAATATATTATAAGTTCTAATATATTAATAAGATTATTTAATTACTATTGATCAAGAATTAATTTGGAATTAATTAAGTGATCAAAAGGAGACTAATTAAATATATGGGTTGATTGTGTAAATCATCCATACTTGTATAGTGGTCTAATGCTCCATGGTTTATCAAGTTGGGCTAAAACCCATAGGATGCTCCATGGTGTTTTTGTACCCATGGATCATGGAAATGAAAGGCCGTGACTATTAGGGTTTACATGGTGTAACCCTAATTGTGACACACTATATAAGCATCTCTTTCCTATCAAAATCAGGCACTATAAAGGAATAGTGAGGGTTAGCCGATTTCATTAAGTGTCTCATTTCTCTCAAGTCATTCTAAGTGTATTTTGTGTTGTGTGAACCATTTGAGGTGTCACACTTGGGGCACTATGCTCTTGAGCTCCATGGAATCAAGCTACAACAAAGAGGTATGTATTATATCTAGTTTTTGTTATCCTAATACATATGATTGTATGCTAGATAGCAAAATACCTTGGAATATTCATATCTGCATGTATAATAGAGAAAACATAGATCCAAGGTATTTACGGTTGCATGTACACTTAGGAGTGTTAAAATGCTCAAAACCCAACAATAAAATCCTAAGAAAACATCACATCAAGCCATACTTTGATCCGGCATTCTTTAACCACATCTCACAAGCTTCTGTCAGAAGAAATAACCAAACTTTTCTAAGATCAGCACTTTCACCAAAAAGCAAAATAGCCGTTTAGTATCTTGGATCAGATATTTCCCATTCCATTTTCACCAACTTTTCCATACATGATGCCATATCGTGCTCTCTATGCTTCTCTACTAACATCTTTTCAACTTTGCTAATTTCATCAATGACTTTAATGATCGTTGCATTGATTGCTGCTTTTCCTTTTCCTTTAGCTTCTTTGTTTTTGGAAACACTAGAGATTTCTTCATTTGGACTTTCGGGTGAAGTCATACTTTCCATATGAGTTACATTAATACCATCAAATTCACTTAAATTAATGTCAGGCGAATCATGAGAAGGGTGAGGAAGTGTAGAAGATGTAGCCTATCCATGAATGCCAGTCGCAGCCGACCCACCGAACAACTAAACACAAAGATCAGGGTACACTAGTGGAGAAGTTCTCAAAGTTTCTACTATTCTGTTCGACTTCTTGAAAATATTATAAATATTATAAAATATTATAAAATATTATGATATATTACTTATAATAAAAAATCACAATACCTTAATCTCTAGTTGTCATTCGTCTTCTTCCAAGCTAAACGTGTTAGTTATAGGGTTATAAACGTTGCCTGTTTTGTTTTTTTAATTTCAACCAAGCACCAAATTTTGCTTTTAGATAGTCGTATCGATTTTTCATCTGTTTTTGTTCAACTACAAAATTGTATTATGTTTCAATCTTTCAGCTACATTCTTCCATGAGCTTGCTTTCAAACTACTCCCTTCACGCCCGTAAGTCGTAATTTCTTGAACACAAGCTTCAAGAAATGCTTTTTCACCACCTTCTATATGTTTTACAATTAATTCTAAGCCTTTTTGTGCCATTTGTGCCATGTTTAGTATTTAAAATTCAGCAAGAACATATTTCAGCAACAAAATCCAGCAACATTACAGAAAAATCAAGCAAAATCATATCAGCAACTCAGCAAGAATACATATGGCACAAAATTCAGACTTCACACAAATCAACAAACAGCCCCTTAATTACATATCAACAACAAATCAACAAGAACAAACCAAAACCACAACAATATGCGTAAAACTCAATTAGATTTCACACAAATCGTTCACCCAATAACAAATTGATCAGCCAACATAGCAAGATAGCAAGAACATGACAATAACACAACACATTGTTAATTACATTTCCAGAAACAAATTTAAAAGGGAAAAAATCTTTAAAAATCGCTCCAGTAAATAAGTAAGAAAAAATCGCTCTAGTGAAGTTGGAAACGTACCAGCGAAGGGGATGAGGCGGCGAGGAGGGAGGTGGCGCAGGTGGAGGCGAATCGGGTGCTGTATGACGTCCGAATGCAAGCTGAAGTCAGTGGAGGGAGTGTTTTATTGTTCGTTGAAGTAGAAGAAGGAAGAAAAAAAGAGGAGGATGATTTTAGGGTAAGGGCATCAAAGGAAAATATTTGATCCAGACTCCTTATGATATCTGACCAAATAAGACCTTTGTTTTTAATATCTGGTTGATTAAGAGGCTAAAAAATTTCTAACCAATTGCTCTGAATCTAAATGATCCAGAGCCAGCCTCTTTATGGGATGATTAAGAGGCCAAACAAACACCCTCTAAGTTCATAACTATTTCTGGAATGTACTTGACCCGGTTGGCATGGTCCATTTGGGTTGCATGGAATTGCAACACTTGTATAGACTAAATGAGAGAAAGGACACTTAAGGATTATTAATATATTATAAGTGCTAATATATTAATAATATTATTTAACTAGTATTGATCAAAGAATTAATTTGGAATTAATTAAGTGATCAAAAAGAGACTAATTAAATATATGGGGTTGATTGTGTAAATCATTCATTCTTGTATAGTGGGCTAATGATCCATGGTTTATATGAATTGGGCTAAACCCATAAGGTGCTCCATGGATAGTCCATGGGAGTTATAAACCCATGGATCATGGAGTATGGAAATCCGTGACAATTAGGGTTTACATGGTGTAACCCTACTTGTGACACAACTACATAAAGACCCCAAGTCTAGCAAAATCGGCCACTACAAGCAAGTACAAGAGGGCTAGCCAAATTTTAAGTGTTAGTGATCTTCTCTCAAAGTTATTCTAAGTGGTGTGGTGTTGTGTGAGACATTTGAGGCATCACACTTGAGGTGCTAGGCTCACAAGGTTCTCAAGGAATCCAAACAACAAAAGGTATGTTCTTCTACTAGCTAATATGTTTAAAAGTTCCCCATGCCATACTAGTTAGGTTAAGGACCTTGGAAAATAAAATTTGCATGTATCTTAGTAAAACATAGATCCAAGGTTTCTAGGGTTGCATGTACACCTTAGGAGTGTTAGAATGCTCAAAACCCTTCAAACATGTCATGCAAATTGTTGACAAAAATAATATGATAGTGATACGGGAAAATTGAAATAAAATGATGATAAATATAACGCCACTCATTATATATATACTAATTCTGAAGTGCCAGGTGAACAGTACATGCTTCTCATTGGTGGTGACTTTTTTTTGTTTTTTCTTCCGTTTTGCTTTTTCATATTAAAAGACAGAGGAGTGGATTAGTGTCCATAACAAGTGTTATGTCCTCTTCCACCTCCCGACAATCAGATGTCTACACCTTTTCCACCGTTTAAAAGTTCCTCCCTTTTGATCGCCACTCCATTTTTTTGCATCTGACACTGGTAGAGATGCGTTTTATTTTCCAAGTTTGTTATCTTAAACACCACCGCTTCACCCCCATAACCTAAACCACTGATGATCTCCGACGTTTCCCTACCTGTTGTGGATTCGGCGCGTGGGGCCAGATTTGGCCTAACCAGATGCTAACATCGACATCGGAAGACCACAACTTGCACCAAATTGGTTTGTCTTCTCCCTCAATTTGATAGATTAGGGATATTTTGTTCAGATTTCTAATTTTTTCCAAAGGTTCCGTTCGACTATTGATACCCACCAATCGGCCAGGTCAGTTCAAGTTGTCTTTTATTTTCCTTTCTGCGTTTTTTGCTTGTCAATTACCACCGCCTCAACGTTATACTCCTTAACTCATGCTCAACCAAACCTAGGGTTTGTGAGCCGATGACCACCCTTCTCTCCCTCTTTTTGAAATTCCAATACAAACTTTGTTTCTGTCGTCTACAGTTCCTCTTTTAACAGGTTTTTTTAACCTGAATTTGAAAGATTTTTTTCTTTTAAAGGTGAAATCCATAATGTATCGATTATATAAAGCAACAAAGAGTAGTTTAAAGAGCATAACACCAAAAGAAGTCAAGTTACTAAAGTATCTTCTTAATTTCACGGATCCAGAAGAATGAATTTAGCTTTAGCAACTACATTTTCTCCTGGTAAAGATGATGAGGCTAAGGATCCCAATGCAATATACACGTAAATTGGCTCTAATTTTTATTTATTTATTTATTAACAGTGAAATTGAATTTTCAAGATTATGTATGCATTCCCTCACTGCATTCCACTACCGTTTATAGACGCCACCATAGAAGCCTATCTCCTATAGTATTTCTTCTTTCTTCAACCAGTATTATCACTTTTCATGTATAATTGATCCTTTGATTTAGATGATTTCATGTATCATCGTACCCTTTGTGCAGCACCTGGTTCCTGGTATGTATTTTATTTAAGTATTTGGGCATTTTTGGCCTTGGACTCGGCAAGTTGAAGGACCAACTCGCCGAGTAGAAGCGGGAGGAGACATGGGGTTTAAGTGATGGATTCGGCGAGTCGGTTCCCGGACTCGACGAGTAGGCTCTGTCTGGACAAAAACCCTAATTTGAGGGTTTACACCCTATTTAAACAACCTTATGTAGCCCCCGTCGCCCCTTTATGCTTCCAGAAACCCCTCATAGCAAACCCTAGCCGTTTATGAGAAGAACTAAGGCATTTTTGGTGGATCTTGCTAGTTGTGACCATAAGGAGGAAGAGAAAGGCTTGAGGAAACAATTAAAGACCAAGGGAACCCGAGTTTGTGCACCTTCTGCAACTCATTGAAGGTAAAAAGTTGTAATCTTGCTCATTCATTTGTTAGATCCCTCTTTGAAGTGATTTAGGGCTTTTATAAGTCATTTTTGGTGGCCAACCATGTTTGCAAACATCGTTGGGGGTTTGAGCTTCTGAATCACATCATTAAAGGAGTTACAAGACAGATTTGGGTTGCTTTTGCACCCATGAAAGGTCTCATGCACCATAGGAGCTTGTTTTATGTCTTTTGAGTTCATTGTCCCATGCATGCACGTAAAGCTTGTAACTTTACATGCTAGATCGAGTTTAGGGGCTTGGATCTATCATTTGGACAAGTGTTGTACATCAGAAATCAAGGATTTAGACTATGGACATGACTAACTCGGCGAGTTCGTTCTTGGGACTCGGCGAGTCCAAGACTTTGAGTCCCATATCTGTTGGGGGTCAAAAGAACTCAGTGGGGTGTTAGAAAGGTTGTAGCACGACAGAAAGAATGACCCAACGCATTGGACGTAGTTATAGAGCTGGAGTTCATGGGACTCGGTGAGTGCTAGAACGAACTCGGCGAGTCCAAGGCAATCTTCTTAAGGATGAAGATGAACTCGGCGAGTTGTTCATCAACTCGGCGAGTCGGATGAGTTTCATAAGATATTCATGTGAAGGTGGAACTCATCGAGTTGACGGCCCAACTCGACGATTCGGGTCATGGATAAGGACGAGTAAAGGGTGAGGGACTCGGCGAGTTGACGAGTCAACTCGGCAAGTCGGGTCAACTTGAAGTTAACTTTGACTAGACTTAGACTGACCCTGTCTGGGGTTGTACTTGTTGTGCGTTGACTTGAAGGTTGTCGTGTAGGGATCAAAGAGTCGAAGGGAGTCGACTAGTGCACCGAAGATAATTCAAACACTGCACAACATTGAGGTGAGTTACCTTCCAGTAGGGGTGGGTCTAAGGCCACAATGTCGGCCCACCAGTAAGGGGTATTCATAAGATAATGGTCTTTGTGATAATTATCTTGGCTTGGTCATGTGTCGATTATGAGATTTGTTTGGATGATATGTTATGTGTATAGTAGGGATTAGTTTCCCTAATAGAGGTCCGTAGGACCCAAGGGTAGGTCAGTACCCAGATATGTATGACTGTACGTTTATGTCTGTTGATTGTATGCTAGTGATAGGGGTGAAATAGTCCCCAGTTACCCGTTGAAAGATACCGATGTTGATTATTGGTTGCAAGATACCGATGTTGATTACCGGTTGCAAGATACCTGTGACAACCCGAAATTTCTATTCTGTACAAACCATATCAAGTCAGTAGAAGATTAGAACAATTATAGTGAATTTCCAGACTTTTAGGTATAAGTTTGACAGTTTTTCAGGATTTACACTTAAGGAGATATCAGGAGAGTGGATGCACTAGGGTTTTGTGCAACACTGTTATTCCAAAAATCTATGATATTATAGTTCATTTTGGGAATAAAATATTTTCTGCCAAAAATCCCAGGACTATATATAGGATTCTGAACCATATTTGTTCATTAGTTACATTTGTAACTAGAGAAAATCCATTTTCTCTCTCACGGATCTTCAGGTTTTCATCCCAAATCATGAGTACTTCTATCTAGTTGTATTATATAGCTTAGATTGTGTTTAATAACATCAAAATCATATCAAAACAGCAAGATTCGAGAGTTTACCGCCCAAGAACACCTTGGGGAGTAAACTCTTTTATAAGGGCCAAAGTGTGCCCAATGTCCCTCCAAGCCTTGGAGCTCAACCTAGAAACTACAATGACATGTTTAGACCAAAAAATCATTAAGAAACAAAGGCTAGAATTGAGTTCACGGCCAAGGATGTTCTTGGGCCGTGAACTCCATGTTTAGGTGCCAAAACACCCTAAAAGCCTTCCTTAAGACAAGAGACTAGTTTAGACATGTACCATAATGTGTTTAGGACTAGCAAACACCATTAGAACACCAAGAGTAAGGTGTTTACGGCCCAAGAAGTTCCAGGGCCGTCCGTGCAAACAATAGTGCCAAATGGTGCTATAAACTCTTCTAAAGCCTTGTACAATAGCCTAGTTTAGTTCTTAGTTAAATTAGGGACTTGAAAACACTACAAACACCCTCCCAAGGGAGATTACGGCCGTAATCTCCAAGGGATATGGTCCCAGGGCCGTAAACTCCTAAAAGGAGTTATATTATGCCCTAAACTATTCCATAGACCAAGCCATTAAGTAGGAATGCTTCTTAGGGACTTATAGAGCATCAAAAATCAAATGGTAACATAAGTATGAGCTTACGGCCGTAAACTCATGAGTTTATGACCGTAAACTCATTTGGTAGTGTCATTAGGGCCGTGAACCTCATGGTGGAGTTTTCCTTGAGCCCTACACACAATAGCTTCCCCTACAAACACTTAGATGCAATCCTAGAGGCTAATAACACTTGATAAAGGTGTTTAGCATGTCCTAGGGTGTCTTGACTTGTTTATTAGTTGTTTATAGACTAATTTGTTACATATATGTGATATTATATGTTAACTAGGATCATAGAGTGTGTTCAAGACTTCACTTGACACCTAGCAGTCCTACCTCTTCGGTTCATCCGTATCACCCATAATAGGTGAGTTCATACCCCTTAATCAATGTTTTAAATGTTTTTAAATGTTTTATGGGGGGGGGGATACAAGTAGAATCATGATAGTTATTATATCAATCACATGTGATTAATAAGTAGCATTCAAATGATTTACTACTCATTAGCCGTTTTCCCAAATAGTTTCCTTCAAATGATTTTCATAAACATTTGATATGATTAAAACTCCTTATTAAGTTGTACATTTTACTCTGTACGCTTCATTTCAAACTCATTTACAATTGTGTTTCAAACAAATGTTCCTTTATACTTAAACTGTTTTATCAAACCCATGCTTTCAAACCGTTTTATAGATTGACATCAAGTCGATCTTTTCTTAGATAATAATTATGTTCAAAGGTTTTACAAAACTTATTTTATGCTTTTATATTATCAATTGCATGCCTATATATGTATAGTTATATAAGAAATGTTTAAAAGACTTAAGAAGGCTATCCATCCTATTTGCTTTTCGCACTTGAGATGTGGTCTGGTGGGATATCGGGTATCCGTCCGAAGGGTGTTTAAATGTTAGTTATATATTATGTGTAGATATATAGTCATAAAAGTTCTCCCAGTTCATTCAGTACCCTTGGGTAGCAAGGGTATACTTCCATGTTCATACGTACCAGTTAGATTACCAGTAAGCTACCAAATGGGTAATTTAGGAAGATACTAGAACTATCACTAGAATGTGATATCATACAATGAGTCAGTTCATTCATGAGTCAATACTTTCTACATAGAGAGAACATACATTACAGCTAGTACACATAGTACATTACTATACATGCTAGATAGAGAGAGAACACACATTACAGCTAGCACACATAGAGCATTACAGTACATTTACATGAATACGTTTACATATATACACTTCCATGAGTACATCTTCATGAGTACATTTACATGATTTCACTTACATGAGTACGTTTACATATACGATGTTAGGACAGACATCACTAGGTGCTATAGCATGGAACAAGTTCAGGGTCTAACTATACCGATGAATCACAACGCAGTTGTGATAGTTATATCGGGTATACATGATCATAGTAATGTGGATGTGTCACGGCATACATATATGCATGGGCGTGTAAAGGTCTCAAAATCCCTTTGACAGGGGAGCGTCTAGCCTAGGATCTAGCCATCACATTATACCTTATCCCTCAAATAAGGCAATAGGAGTACCGATGTAGTTATTTATTACAAATACTATAGTACATAGAAGAATTATCCTAGACATGAGGTAATTGGTACGGTTGTAGTTCGACACTATACCATAGTACTATTTCATTTTACCATTACTTTCACTTAGTGAACACTCAAACGACGCACAGTAATGTAGAAACTATATTTTTGGTTAATGATAGTCAGACTTGCAAAAATACACACTCTTACAGGAGACACACACACAGACACTAGATGTCTTGGTAGAAGGCTAGATTTAGAACAGTTAAGTCTTGGTAGAAGACTCCCTTTTATAATAGCAGGAATCATAGGGATTTCTAGGGTTTTTCAGACGTTTACAGTTGTTTTACAAACATTTTCGTACTTACAATTCATATACATTTTTTAATACTTAAAATTCATATACATACAACTTACATACAAATTAAGACACTAAAATACTTATGATCTCACCAGCTTTAAAGTTGATACTCTCTTTCAAAATAATTTGTATCCTTAGGTCAACCATAGACAGGTACCGATGCAAGGTTTAGAGAAGATGGAGCTCGTTCAAGACTCATCTTTCATTTTGTTTATACTTTAGTGTCTATTATAATTTGACAAAACACACTTGTATTAAAATTATATTATTAATGTAATGGATAATGTTGTTGCTTGTTTACTACTTTTCAGTGTTGTGATACTGTACATGACGTCCTCAGCCCCAAAACGTTTACGCCGTTCATGATTTTGGGGTGTGACAGATTTGTTGGATTAGTGTCTAAGTCCATAACTATTTTGGTATGTACTTGACCCGATGGTGCATGGTACTTTTTGGTTGCCTTCACCAAAGCAACTTGATAGGATGAATTATGGAGAGAAAGGATTAAATTTGACTTATTAATATATTATGAGAATAATATATTAAAGGAGAAATCATATTTGTTTAATTAATATTATTCAAGAATTAATAAGAATTAAGTTTGTGGCTAGAAGAGATTAATTAAACTTAAGGGACTGAAATTGTAATTATAAGATAATTGCAATTGGGCTATGGATTACCTTATAATATAAGGTTGGACGAATTCTATGGGGAAACCCATTAGAAATCGTCCAAGGGCCTTTAAGAAAGGGGCAATGGGTTGCTTAGGGCCTAAGCATCCAAATTAGGGTTTCCTAGTTCAAAACCCTAATAGCCTACATGTATATATGGTTCCCTTAAGCCTCAAAAACGTGGAGAACGAATCCTCTAGGGTTTCCAAACGGTTTTGGGCAGCTCATTCTCTTATTATCTTCATCCTCTTGCTCTTGCTGTTTGTGAGCCATTAGAGGAGTGACATTTGTGACTCTAAGCTTTCTAAAGTCAATACAAGAAGGATTTGTGATTGTTATTACTACAAAACAATCAAGGTAACATCTAAACCTATTTCTTATGCTAATATGATTAATTGTATGCTAGAATTAGGGTTTTAAGTCTTAGATTAAAAGCATGTACAATAGAGAAACCTAGATCCAAGCTTTAGGGTTTGCATGAGCACATAGGATGTCTTTTGGCTAAAAAACTCATCAGTGGTATCAGAGCCTAGATTGGTTTCTATTGTATTGATGCTTTATGTGTTGCAAAAATCAAATTTTGGCCTCCCTGCCTGATGAACTATGTGAGTACCACAGTGTACTCGGCGAGTACAGTGTGGTACTCGGCGAGTTCGAGCGTCAGAAAGAGGCATGTTCGGGATTTCTTGCTGTTTTGGTCTTGGATACTTACCTTAACTGTTATGGATCATTAGAATTCGAATTTTAATCATATTTTGGATATATCCTTGATTAAACAAAAGATATTTACCAATTAATTAGATAATTCCTTCCTTATATGATAAAGTTTGATTATTTGTTTTAATTGGGTAACTTATTTTGCAAGAAATTGAAATTAGGTCAAACATAGATAAATGATGAAATTAATTGTTTAATTTATATTATTTATTATTTGATCCTTGTGTTGTGAAAAGTTTCAATTTTTCCCTTTAGGTTTTATAGTTTAAATTTGAACTTAATAGTTTTGTTTTGAAATTTAAATAGTTGAAACCCTAATGTTTTGAATAGTTTCAAAACTTGCCCTCAAGTTTTGGAATTTAAATGTTAATTAAAAGGTTTAATTTAGGAATGTTAAATTCTAAAACCCTAGTATAGTTTTGAAAATTTCATCTCACACCCTTATGGTTTTATTAATTAATTAAGGTGTATAATTAAAGAAGATTTAATAAATCCATAAAGTTATGGTGTACAATTTAATTAAAAGTTATTATTAAATTAGAACACCTAGTATTTTAAAAGTGTAAAATGCACCTTATACTATATATAACATTAAAGGTTTAACATTATATATATATATATATATATATATATATATATATATATATATATATATATATATGTATGAGTAAAAGCCAGTCTTACCGTTAGTAGGCCTCATTCACGAAGTTGGTCTATAAGGGGTGTTTAAGGAAATTGCCTATAAAATGGCGATTGAATGGGTATCCACTTTTACCCACCGCACTCTTGACTAGTGGAGGGTCGTTAGCCGAACGGGTAGGATAGGACAGAAACCTTCCGTTATAAGTATAATGAAGTATAAAAGTAACTAAATGCTTTCATAAAATTCCCAATCTTAGTTACTTTAGGCAAAATTGAATTGATGCAATTCCATGAAATTACACTTTGTGCCCTTGCGAAGACGTTAGTGGAGCGTGTGTGGTTAACCGACACACTAAATGGTTCTAAGCAAAGGTAGCAAAGGGTGACTCAATGTTTGTCATAGTTCAATGGAGCGTGTGTGGTTAACCGGCACATCGAATAGGTGACTGTAACATGTGGGGGCACCATGTAAGTTTCCATGGTTATTCACACCCGCTTTGTGATCCTCGGCATCCCAGTCACAAACTAGAGGGGCATATCGAGATTTAAACATGCCATTGAAATGTTCAATGAATCTCAAAGGATCTAGGAGTTTTCATAGATTTAAAACCTAAAATTTCTTTTTTGTTTTTTATGGTGGAAAATTAGTGAATAGTCATTCACTTACCTTCAAATATTCTGCAATTAGGGTTACGGCATCCCTCTCCCGAGTTGTAGAATATTGTGTTGGTCCTAGCCTTAGTATATCATTTGGGTGATTTACTAAGGACTCTATATATCAACTAACTTGAATTTGCTTTCTCCCGTTTTGTAGATGTCAAAGTTCGACAACTATGGTCTTCCCAAATCACGTGGAACAAGCATTCCATATGAAGATGATATTCCACGATTTGATCGAGGAATAAGAAATCATGCTTCGCTTCCTCCTCCTCCTCCCGTTGTTCTCCCTAACCCACAAGATCGAAGAATTGAAAGGTTCAATGTCACTAAAGCCCTATTGGAAATGAAACATGAAGATGGTAAGCCCATGTGTGCCCATATTCTAGGAATGAAATCACACATCGATAGGTTGATAATGTTGGGTGCGTCATTCCCTGATGAGTTGGCTATAGGCTGGGTTCCACAGTCACTCCTTGAATCATATAATGAGTTCAAGAGAAAGTATTATATGATGGATCATGACGCAAACCTCGTTGACCTAACTTACATGCTCATTGCTGCTGAATCAGAAATGATTTGGCAAAGCAATGGAGCATATTTGTTAGGAAGGTCAACCAACCATGCTTCCGAGGACGTTCTAGGAGAACCGATCTGCGTTTGTTGCCAAATGAAAGGGCGATTGATATAAGTCTGCCCTAAAAGCCTGAAGAGTCTAGAAGATGGGAGAGTCAAAGAGTATGACTATGCTTAAGGTAAAATCCACTATCTAACTCCATTAAGTTCCTATTCATTGATACATAATGTGATAAGATTGCATTTGAATGTTTTGCAGGATCAATGAAAAGAAGAGGAAGCTTGATGAAAGAGCAAAGTGAGTCTAATCACGAAGAAATGGATCTCAATCGCATGGATTCGAAGATTAGATTTTGAGCTTAGAAAGTTATGATAGAGTTGTTAGGAATATTCAATTACATAGTCTTTCAGTTGATTTTGCATTGTAAGGACAAAATGTTTCTGATGCGTTATGAATAAAATAAAATGTTGATTTGACTCATTTATTTATTTATTTATTTATTTCCTTGCAATGAAATCGTTATAAAAATTGATGTTTGCATATTTCTACAACGAATGGATGTGATTCTTAATTATGTTATTTGTGGAAATGTCAAGAATTTACCAAATAGGGAAAGTTTCTCATCGACCAAGTTTCAAGTGGACAGAAACTTGGAATCACATAACAAGTATTGTATGATGAATGGAAAATTTTCACATTTGAGAAAATTAGACTAATTCGTTGACGAAGTGTCAAGTCAAGGAATAGGAGATCAAGTACACAAGGTTGTGTGTTGATTCCACCACAAGAGTAACAAAGATATTCGTCATGATTTACTAAGGTTAAGTAAATATGATTACACTTATGAGATTAAGTGCAATTCTTAGTTGATTTAAAAGAGTTTAAATCAATAGCAGAACGAATAAGAAGAATCAAGTAGGCAGAAAGATAAAAGTTTCTCTATTCTATGAAGAAGGGAGAGTACCTTTTATTATGTTTTGTGATAGGTCTTAATGATTAAGAACCATATCTCAATTGATCATCTAAGTGAGTCTTAGTGCAATTGTATGTCTAAGAAGAGGAATCAAGAATTGAAGAAATGGTTAAATCAAGAAGTCAATCATACTTCGTTCCAAAATAAGTCTTAAAGTTAAGATTGTGACATTGAGTGACAAGTCTTAAGAAGGTTTATAACACTCATCAAATGTAGAATTTGGAAAAAGGTTTTCTTATTCTTGCACATTTGAAATTGGAAAGTTGTGATGTCTTGGATAAGAAAAAGATCAACTAGGACTAATTTTGTGAAGTGTTTTGTCTTGATAAAAACTACACTAACTCTTGAATATTTGTTTGACAAGAAATGTTTTATTGACAAGAGAATCTTATATGTCAAGGAGTCAGTGGGAGTCTTAATGGTCTTGAAAGGTTTCAAGAACTAATCAAAATAAACCATATCGAACATCACTAGCACACGACTTGAGGTTTACAACCCATCGTGTTGACATTATCTTGTTTCTGTGACGTTCCAATTGAGTTAATTATGCATGTGAGTTCTATGAGTTCTCATTTGAACGCATAAGAGGCAAGCACCTTAATCAATGAAAAGTACATTGATAGGAAAGGGTGAGCTGCTTAACTACTTGGAAAACATGGTGGGCAGCCGTGGTATCCATATGAAATTAAGATTAAGAAAGTTCGGTCCATATGAGTTTGAATTTGTCGTAAACTTTGTTTTGACAAACTCACATGGATAGGAACACATACACCATTAAAATCTAAATGTCATAAGATTTTCTCCTTCATGAAAATGACTGTGAGAAAATGCTTTCACTAAGAGAGATTTTAAGAAGATAGCAATTGTAAAATTGCAATCTCAAATTTGATTATGGTTACGGTATCCCTCTCCATAATTCGAATTGTGAGATTTGGCAATTAGTCTGATTTGTTTAAGACACACATATGAGCTATCTTGGATAAAGGTGTATGAGATTAAGAAGCTTTGATAAAAGATTATCAAAGCATTAGGTATTAGAAACATGAACTTAAGAAATTCAATAGGTATTGTTTTTCTGTAAGTTAAGCTTTTTCTAAATACATGTCAAAGCTAGTGGGAGCATAAATGTTATGATTGTATGATTATTAAGGCAACTATTTCAAGTCAGCAATATTAATTATAGAAAACAAGAGTTATACTTTGCAAAGTAGTAAGGATGTAAAGTTGTTTTGCTATAATTAAGGGAGAGAATATTGTACTTCGTTTCAAAAATCTAAAGCTTAGATTGAGAAATTTTAATAAATTTAGTCAAAGGATACATAGTGTGTTCTTAAATTTCGATTATGATTACGGCATTCCTCTTCATAATTTGAATTATGAAAACGTAGCACGTAAAATATTATGGCAGAAGATTGATAAAGTATTAAATCTTCATGTAAGACATTATGCATCGTGTCCAATACGCTTCGGGTATAGGATTGATTGCGAATGCTATAATATTTGACCATTCTAACATTTTCCAAATGTCTAGCGCATTTAGAGGGAAAAAGGACAAGAATCGGTTTTGACTAAGATAATTAAACAACTATCAAAGGACAATCCAAAGTTCGCCGAGGATTGGTCGCTTGTGAGTAGTTGGAAGCATGATATTGGATGGACCATATCGACATTATTATGAAAAGATAAGATTCTATTGAGAATGAGTTGTCATATGGTAAGTATGGAAAGGTTTCCACATTGGGAATTGGATATTGAGAATCAATGTCTAATTTAGAAATTTTATGCAAAATGATGTTCAAAGGAATGTACTTTGAGTGAGAGATATCACGTCTATGGAATTGTCTTCCGATAGAGAGTTTTGTAATTTCATTGGCAATAGTCATTGTGACTTTAGTGCAATGATATTACAAAAGGATCATTGCATAAAATGTTAGAATCTAACATATTCTATAAGTGGTAAGAATTTGATATTCTTACACTTGTAATAGGAATTGGGAATTGGGAAATGAGTATGATTGGTAATGTGTTCATTTGATCTATTTCACAAAGTTAGAACCATAAGAAAACATTGTGTGCATGCTAAGAGCATGGGACAAGTGATGTAATAATTCAAGTAAAGAAGTTGATCATTTGAAACGACAAATAATGAGTAATCAATATGGTGATAAATAAAAAGTGTTTTATTTATACTCAAAGGTTTGAGGCCATATGTGATTAGTATTATCATTGTGTTTCAACTTGCATGTTTTGACTTCCTGAATAATTTAATTGATTAAGAACAGTCATATTATCCAAACGGACCACAGTCGTTCATATGTTGGAAGTAGGTATGAATGAAGACTGTCGTGAATTGGTGTGTGGATTGTCTAAAGTATATTAGACATAAGCAATTGTTTGCTGCAACGTTCATGAGTGCTTATGAATATGAGTTTGAGCATTGGATTAAACCCACGCTCACTTGGATCACTTCATGGATTTTATCACGAGTGATTGGTGAGACGATAACATCTTATATTCTTGAAACCGAGATGTGGGACTTGAAAACACTACAAACACCCTCCCAAGGGAGATTACGGCCGTAATCTCCAAGGGATATGGTCCCAGGGCCGTAAACTCCTAAAAGGAGTTATATTATGCCCTAAACTATTCCATAGACCAAGCCATTAAGTAGGAATGCTTCTTAGGGACTTATAGAGCATCAAAAATCAAATGGTAACATAAGTATGAGCTTACGGCCGTAAACTCATGAGTTTATGACCGTAAACTCATTTGGTAGTGTCATTAGGGCCGTGAACCTCATGGCGGAGTTTTCCTTGAGCCCTACACACAATAGCTTCCCCTACAAACACTTAGATGCAATCCTAGAGGCTAATAACACTTGATAAAGGTGTTTAGCATGTCCTAGGGTGTCTTGACTTGTTTATTAGTTGTTTATAGACTAATTTGTTACATATATGTGATATTATATGTTAACTAGGATCATAGAGTGTGTTCAAGACTTCACTTGACACCTAGCAGTCCTACCTCTTCGGTTCATCCGTATCACCCATAATAGGTGAGTTCATACCCCTTAATCAATGTTTTAAATGTTTTTAAATGTTTTATGGGGGGGGGATACAAGTAGAATCATGATAGTTATTATATCAATCACATGTGATTAATAAGTAGCGTTCAAATGATTTACTACTCATTAGCCGTTTTCCCAAATAGTTTCCTTCAAATGATTTTCATAAACATTTGATATGATTAAAACTCCTTATTAAGTTGTACATTTTACTCTGTACGCTTCATTTCAAACTCATTTACAATTGTGTTTCAAACAAATGTTCCTTTATACTTAAACTGTTTTATCAAACCCATGCTTTCAAACCGTTTTATAGATTGACATCAAGTCGATCTTTTCTTAGATAATAATTATGTTCAAAGGTTTTACAAAACTTATTTTATGCTTTTATATTATCAATTGCATGCCTATATATGTATAGTTATATAAGAAATGTTTAAAAGACTTAAGAAGGCTATCCATCCTATTTGCTTTTCGCACTTGAGATGTGGTCTGGTGGGATATCGGGTATCCGTCCGAAGGGTGTTTAAATGTTAGTTATATATTATGTGTAGATATATAGTCATAAAAGTTCTCCCAGTTCATTCAGTACCCTTGGGTAGCAAGGGTATACTTCCATGTTCATACGTACCAGTTACATTACCAGTAAGCTACCAAATGGGTAATTTAGGAAGATACTAGAACTATCACTAGAATGTGATATCATACAATGAGTCAGTTCATTCATGAGTCAATACTTTCTAGATAGAGAGAACATACATTACAGCTAGTACACATAGTACATTACTATACATGCTAGATAGAGAGAGAACACACATTACAGCTAGCACACGTAGAGCATTACAGTACATTTACATGAATACGTTTACATATATACACTTCCATGAGTACATCTTCATGAGTACATTTACATGATTTCACTTACATGAGTACGTTTACATATACGATGTTAGGACAGACATCACTAGGTGCTATAGCATGGAACAAGTTCAGGGTCTAACTATACCGATGAATCACAACGCAGTTGTGATAGTTATATCGGGTATACATGATCATAGTAATGTGGATGTGTCACGGCATGCATATATGCATGGGCGTGTAAAGGTCTCAAAATCCCTTTGACAGGGGAGCGTCTAGCCTAGGATCTAGCCATCACATTATACCTTATCCCTCAAATAAGGCAATAGGAGTACCGATGTAGTTATTTATTACAAATACTATAGTACATAGAAGAATTATCCTAGACTTGAGGTAATTGGTACGGTTGTAGTTCGACACTATACCATAGTACTATTTCATTTTACCATTACTTTCACTTAGTGAACACTCAAACGACGCACAGTAATGTAGAAACTATATTTTTGGTTAATGATAGTCAGACTTGCAAAAATACACACTCTTACAGGAGACACACACACAGACACTAGATGTCTTGGTAGAAGGCTAGATTTAGAACAGTTAAGTCTTGGTAGAAGACTCCCTTTTATAATAGCAGGAATCATAGGGATTTCTAGGGTTTTTCAGACGTTTACAGTTGTTTTACAAACATTTTCGTACTTAAAATTCATATACATTTTTTAATACTTAAAATTCATATACATACAACTTACATACAAATTAAGACACTAAAATACTTATGATCTCACCAGCTTTAAAGTTGATACTCTCTTTCAAAATAATTTGTATCCTTAGGTCAACCATAGACAGGTACCGATGCAAGGTTTAGAGAAGATGAAGCTCGTTCAAGACTCATCTTTCATTTTGTTTATACTTTAGTGTCTATTATAATTTGACAAAACACACTTGTATTAAAATTATATTATTAATGTAATGGATAATGTTGTTGCTTGTTTACTACTTTTCAGTGTTGTGATACTGTACATGACGTCCTCCGCCCCAAAACGTTTACGCCGTTCATGATTTTGGGGTGTGACAGATTTGTTGGATTAGTGTCTAAGTCCATAACTATTTTGGTATGTACTTGACCCGATGGTGCATGGTACTTTTTGGTTGCCTTCACCAAAGCAACTTGATAGGATGAATTATGGAGAGAAAGGATTAAATTTGACTTATTAATATATTATGAGAATAATATATTAAAGGAGAAATCATATTTGTTTAATTAATATTATTCAAGAATTAATAAGAATTAAGTTTGTGGCTAGAAGAGATTAATTAAACTTAAGGGACTGAAATTGTAATTATAAGATAATTGCAATTGGGCTATGGATTACCTTATAATATAAGGTTGGACGAATTCTATGGGGAAACCCATTAGAAATCGTCCAAGGGCCTTTAAGAAAGGGGCAATGGGTTGCTTAGGGCCTAAGCATCCAAATTAGGGTTTCCTAGTTCAAAACCCTAATAGCCTACATGTATATATGGTTCCCTTAAGCCTCAAAAACGTGGAGAACGAATCCTCTAGGGTTTCCAAACGGTTTTGGGCAGCTCATTCTCTTATTCTCTTCATCCTCTTGCTCTTGCTGTTTGTGAGCCATTAGAGGAGTGACATTTGTGACTCTAAGCTTTCTAAAGTCAATACAAGAAGGATTTGTGATTGTTATTACTACAAAACAATCAAGGTAACATCTAAACCTATTTCTTATGCTAATATGATTAATTGTATGCTAGAATTAGGGTTTTAAGTCTTAGATTAAAAGCATGTACAATAGAGAAACCTAGATCCAAGCTTTAGGGTTTGCATGAGCACATAGGATGTCTTTTGGCTAAAAAACTCATCAGTGGTATCAGAGCCTAGATTGGTTTCTATTGTATTGATGCTTTATGTGTTGCAAAAATCAAATTTTGGCCTCCCTGCCTGATGAACTATGTGAGTACCACAGTGTACTCGGCGAGTACAGTGTGGTACTCGGCGAGTTCGAGCGTCAGAAAGAGGCATGTTCGGGATTTCTTGCTGTTTTGGTCTTGGATACTTACCTTAACTGTTATGGATCATTAAAATTCGAATTTTAATCATATTTTGGATATATCCTTGATTAAACAAAAGATATTTACCAATTAATTAGATAATTCCTTCCTTATATGATAAAGTTTGATTATTTGTTTTAATTGGGTAACTTATTTTGCAAGAAATTGAAATTAGGTCAAACATAGATAAATGATGAAATTAATTGTTTAATTTATATTATTTATTATTTGATCCTTGTGTTGTGAAAAGTTTCAATTTTTCCCTTTAGGTTTTATAGTTTAAATTTGAACTTAATAGTTTTGTTTTGAAATTTAAATAGTTGAAACCCTAATGTTTTGAATAGTTTCAAAACTTGCCCTCAAGTTTTGGAATTTAAATGTTAATTAAAAGGTTTAATTTAGGAATGTTAAATTCTAAAACCCTAGTATAGTTTTGAAAATTTCATCTCACACCCTTATGGTTTTATTAATTAATTAAGGTGTATAATTAAAGAAGATTTAATAAATCCATAAAGTTATGGTGTACAATTTAATTAAAAGTTATTATTAAATTAGAACACCTAGTATTTTAAAAGTGTAAAATGCACCTTATACTATATATAACATTAAAGGTTTAACATTATATATATATATATATATATATATATATATATATATATATATATATATATATATATATATATATATATATATATATGTATGAGTAAAAGCCAGTCTTACCGTTAGTAGGCCTCATTCACGAAGTTGGTCTATAAGGGGTGTTTAAGGAAATTGCCTATAAAATGGCGATTGAATGGGTATCCACTTTTACCCACCGCACTCTTGACTAGTGGAGGGTCGTTAGCCGAACGGGTAGGATAGGACAGAAACCTTCCGTTATAAGTATAATGAAGTATAAAAGTAACTAAATGCTTTCATAAAATTCCCAATCTTAGTTACTTTAGGCAAAATTGAATTGATGCAATTCCATGAAATTACACTTTGTGCCCTTGCGAAGACGTTAGTGGAGCGTGTGTGGTTAACCGACACACTAAATGGTTCTAAGCAAAGGTAGCAAAGGGTGACTCAATGTTTGTCATAGTTCAATGGAGCGTGTGTGGTTAACCGGCACATCGAATAGGTGACTGTAACATGTGGGGGCACCATGTAAGTTTCCATGGTTATTCACACCCGCTTTGTGATCCTCGGCATCCCAGTCACAAACTAGAGGGGCATATCGAGATTTAAACATGCCATTGAAATGTTCAATGAATCTCAAAGGATCTAGGAGTTTTCATAGATTTAAAACCTAAAATTTCTTTTTTGTTTTTTATGGTGGAAAATTAGTGAATAGTCATTCACTTACCTTCAAATATTCTGCAATTAGGGTTACGGCATCCCTCTCCCGAGTTGTAGAATATTGTGTTGGTCCTAGCCTTAGTATATCATTTGGGTGATTTACTAAGGACTCTATATATCAACTAACTTGAATTTGCTTTCTCCCGTTTTGTAGATGTCAAAGTTCGACAACTATGGTCTTCCCAAATCACGTGGAACAAGCATTCCATATGAAGATGATATTCCACGATTTGATCGAGGAATAAGAAATCATGCTTCGCTTCCTCCTCCTCCTCCCGTTGTTCTCCCTAACCCACAAGATCGAAGAATTGAAAGGTTCAATGTCACTAAAGCCCTATTGGAAATGAAACATGAAGATGGTAAGCCCATGTGTGCCCATATTCTAGGAATGAAATCACACATCGATAGGTTGATAATGTTGGGTGCGTCATTCCCTGATGAGTTGGCTATAGGCTGGGTTCCACAGTCACTCCTTGAATCATATAATGAGTTCAAGAGAAAGTATTATATGATGGATCATGACGCAAACCTCGTTGACCTAACTTACATGCTCATTGCTGCTGAATCAGAAATGATTTGGCAAAGCAATGGAGCATATTTGTTAGGAAGGTCAACCAACCATGCTTCCGAGGACGTTCTAGGAGAACCGATCTGCGTTTGTTGCCAAATGAAAGGGCGATTGATATAAGTCTGCCCTAAAAGCCTGAAGAGTCTAGAAGATGGGAGAGTCAAAGAGTATGACTATGCTTAAGGTAAAATCCACTATCTAACTCCATTAAGTTCCTATTCATTGATACATAATGTGATAAGATTGCATTTGAATGTTTTGCAGGATCAATGAAAAGAAGAGGAAGCTTGATGAAAGAGCAAAGTGAGTCTAATCACGAAGAAATGGATCTCAATCGCATGGATTCGAAGATTAGATTTTGAGCTTAGAAAGTTATGATAGAGTTTTTAGGAATATTCAATTACATAGTCTTTCAGTTGATTTTGCATTGTAAGGACAAAATGTTTCTGATGCGTTATGAATAAAATAAAATGTTGATTTGACTCATTTATTTATTTATTTATTTATTTCCTTGCAATGAAATCGTTATAAAAATTGATGTTTGCATATTTCTACAACGAATGGATGTGATTCTTAATTATGTTATTTGTGGAAATGTCAAGAATTTACCAAATAGGGAAAGTTTCTCATCGACCAAGTTTCAAGTGGACAGAAACTTGGAATCACATAACAAGTATTGTATGATGAATGGAAAATTTTCACATTTGAGAAAATTAGACTAATTCGTTGACGAAGTGTCAAGTCAAGGAATAGGAGATCAAGTACACAAGGTTGTGTGTTGATTCCACCACAAGAGTAACAAAGATATTCGTCATGATTTACTAAGGTTAAGTAAATATGATTACACTTATGAGATTAAGTGCAATTCTTAGTTGATTTAAAAGAGTTTAAATCAATAGCAGAACGAATAAGAAGAATCAAGTAGGCAGAAAGATAAAAGTTTCTCTATTCTATGAAGAAGGGAGAGTACCTTTTATTATGTTTTGTGATAGGTCTTAATGATTAAGAACCATATCTCAATTGATCATCTAAGTGAGTCTTAGTGCAATTGTATGTCTAAGAAGAGGAATCAAGAATTGAAGAAATGGTTAAATCAAGAAGTCAATCATACTTCGTTCCAAAATAAGTCTTAAAGTTAAGATTGTGACATTGAGTGACAAGTCTTAAGAAGGTTTATAACACTCATCAAATGTAGAATTTGGAAAAAGGTTTTCTTATTCTTGCACATTTGAAATTGGAAAGTTGTGATGTCTTGGATAAGAAAAAGATCAACTAGGACTAATTTTGTGAAGTGTTTTGTCTTGATAAAAACTACACTAACTCTTGAATATTTGTTTGACAAGAAATGTTTTATTGACAAGAGAATCTTATATGTCAAGGAGTCAGTGGGAGTCTTAATGGTCTTGAAAGGTTTCAAGAACTAATCAAAATAAACCATATCGAACATCACTAGCACACGAATTGAGGTTTACAACCCATCGTGTTGACATTATCTTGTTTCTGTGACGTTCCAATTGAGTTAATTATGCATGTGAGTTCTATGAGTTCTCATTTGAACGCATAAGAGGCAAGCACCTTAATCAATGAAAAGTACATTGATAGGAAAGGGTGAGCTGCTTAACTACTTGGAAGACATGGTGGGCAGCCGTGGTATCCATATGAAATTAAGATTAAGAAAGTTCGGTCCATATGAGTTTGAATTTGTCGTAAACTTTGTTTTGACAAACTCACATGGATAGGAACACATACACCATTAAAATCTAAATGTCATAAGATTTTCTCCTTCATGAAAATGACTGTGAGAAAATGCTTTCACTAAGAGAGATTTTAAGAAGATAGCAATTGTAAAATTGCAATCTCAAATTTGATTATGGTTACGGTATCCCTCTCCATAATTCGAATTGTGAGATTTGGCAATTAGTCTGATTTGTTTAAGACACACATATGAGCTATCTTGGATAAAGGTGTATGAGATTAAGAAGCTTTGATAAAAGATTATCAAAGCATTAGGTATTAGAAACATGAACTTAAGAAATTCAATAGGTATTGTTTTTCTGTAAGTTAAGCTTTTTCTAAATACATGTCAAAGCTAGTGGGAGCATAAATGTTATGATTGTATGATTATTAAGGCAACTATTGCAAGTCAGCAATATTAATTATAGAAAACAAGAGTTATACTTTGCAAAGTAGTAAGGATGTAAAGTTGTTTTGCTATAATTAAGGGAGAGAATATTGTACTTCGTTTCAAAAATCTAAAGATTAGATTGAGAAATTTTAATAAATTTAGTCAAAGGATACATAGTGTGTTCTTAAATTTCGATTATGATTACGGCATTCCTCTTCATAATTTGAATTATGAAAACGTAGCACGTAAAATATTATGGCAGAAGATTGATAAAGTATTAAATCTTCATGTAAGACATTATGCATCGTGTCCAATACGCTTCGGGTATAGGATTGATTGCGAATGCTATAATATTTGACCATTCTAACATTTTCCAAATGTCTAGCGCATTTAGAGGGAAAAAGGACAAGAATCGGTTTTGACTAAGATAATTAAACAACTATCAAAGGACAATCCAAAGTTCGCCGAGGATTGGTCGCTTGTGAGTAGTTGGAAGCATGATATTGGATGGACCATATCGACATTATTATGAAAAGATAAGATTCTATTGAGAATGAGTTGTCATATGGTAAGTATGGAAAGGTTTCCACATTGGGAATTGGATATTGAGAATCAATGTCTAATTTAGAAATTTTATGCAAAATGATGTTCAAAGGAATGTACTTTGAGTGAGAGATATCACGTCTATGGAATTGTCTTCCGATAGAGAGTTTTGTAATTTCATTGGCAATAGTCATTGTGACTTTAGTGCAATGATATTACAAAAGGATCATTGCATAAAATGTTAGAATCTAACATATTCTATAAGTGGTAAGAATTTGATATTCTTACACTTGTAATAGGAATTGGGAATTGTGAAATGAGTATGATTGGTAATGTGTTCATTTGATCTATTTCACAAAGTTAGAACCATAAGAAAACATTGTGTGCATGCTAAGAGCATGGGACAAGTGATGTAATAATTCAAGTAAAGAAGTTGATCATTTGAAACGACAAATAATGAGTAATCAATATGGTGATAAATAAAAAGTGTTTTATTTATACTCAAAGGTTTGAGGCCATATGTGATTAGTATTATCATTGTGTTTCAACTTGCATGTTTTGACTTCCTGAATAATTTAATTGATTAAGAACAGTCATATTATCCAAACGGACCACAGTCGTTCATATGTTGGAAGTAGGTATGAATGAAGACTATCGTGAATTGGTGTGTGGATTGTCTAAAGTATATTAGACATAAGCAATTGTTTGCTGCAACGTTCATGAGTGCTTATGAATATGAGTTTGAGCATTGGATTAAACCCACGCTCACTTGGATCACTTCATGGATTTTATCACGAGTGATTGGTGAGACGATAACATCTTATATTCTTGAAACCGAGATGTGTGACTTGTATCTTGCGAATCGGTTGCACATTGATAATATGTAAACGCACCAGTAACTTGGTGTTATAAAACATATTGTTGTGTGTGATTTGGTGAGTGAGTGCAAGCGAGCATTGAGTCAAAGTTTATCCGTTCCTTTTATCTAAAGTAGGATAAAAGCGATATCTATGGGCCCCTCGATGATTTAGTGATGGCACCTAAGCGCTTGGCCAAGCCGGGACTAAATTGATGTGTTCAATTGTAGTCTATTGTCAGTCGTCATAAATCTAAATTCGGGAAACAACACATAGACAGAGAGAATGATTTAGATCCATGTCTCAGTCTATAAGATAATATATAGAATGGAGGAATATATGATCCCTTATCTAAAGGACACACGTATCTGATAAGATTAGAGTTGACAGCGACTTTAGAAAGCTACGATTGCGGATCAGGATCTGAAGTCATACGCAGAATAGTTATTAGACTTATCTAAGTGGGAGACTGTTGGATTAGTGTCTAAGTCCATAACTATTTTGGTATGTACTTGACCCGATGGTGCATGGTCCTTTTGGGTTGCCTTCACCAAAGCAACTTGATAGGATGAATTATGGATAGAAAGGATTAAATATGATTTATTAATATATTATGAGAATAATATATTAAAGGAGAAATCATATTGTTTAAATAATATTAGTCAAGAATTAATAAGAATTAAGTTTGTGGCTAGAAGAGATTAATTAAACTTAAGGGACTGAAATTGTAATTATAAGATAATTGCAATTGGGCTATGGATTACCTTATAATATAAGGTTGGACGAATTCTATGGGGAAACCCATTAGAAATCGTCCAAGGGCCTTTAAGAAAGGGTCCATGCGTTGCTTAGGGCCTAAGCATCCAAATTAGGGTTTCCTAGTTCAAAACCCTAATAGCCTACATGTATATATAGTACCCTTAAGCCTCAAAAACGTGGAGAATGAATCCTCTAGGGTTTCCACATGGTTTTGGGCAGCTCCTTCTCTTCTTCTCTTCATCCTCTTGCTCTTGATGTTTGTGAGCCATTAGAGGAGTGACATTTGTGACTCTAAGCTTTCTAAAGTCAATACAAGAAGGATTTGTGATTGTTATTACTACATAACAATCAAGGTAACATCTAAACCTATTTCTTATGCTAATATGATTAATTGTATGCTAGAATTAGGGTTTTAAGTCTTGGATTAAAAGCATGTACAATAGAGAAACCTTGATCCAAGCTTTAGGGTTTGCATGACCACATAGGATGTCTTTTGGTTAAAAAACTCATCAAGATTGGTATCAGAGCATTGTTTATGGTGAATTAAGTATATCAACCCATAAAAGATATACTAACTATAAATACAATGGGATTAAAAATATTATGACCAAGAGTTTATACTTTAAATAATAAAAGATTTAATTAAGTATACGTGCCTGCATTCATACTAAAATCAGTGTCACTAGGACAGTACAAAAGAATTAAGGTTGTTGGGCAACACAGGTGGACTTAGAGACATATAGTCAAAACTGGGAAGATATAGCCTAATCACCTATATTATCCGAGGGTTGACTAGCATGTGCCTAAGTGTAGTTGTGTGGTTGAAACAAGTCTAAAATCTTACCAACAATACCACAATGAGAACAATAGAACATAACATTAAACTTAAAATACTATAGGAGTATTTGGTGTTACTATAAGTACTTTATACATGAGAACTAAAACGGGATCTTCATTACTAAGTTGATAGTTGCTAAGTGGATACACTAAGGCGGTATGTAATTAGGATGTTATAGACTTAGAATCTTTGAAAATTTTTCTTTACCCCTATTCTATCTGAATTTGGAGTTAAGGTCACTTATTCGAAGGCCTATCCTGTTTCGATTACATATAACTGGTATGCACTTCACAAATAGCGATGTAACTAATGAAGATTTTCTAAATAATTATCTAGATAGTTCGTCTAATAGTTATTCTCTTACCCCAATTCTCGCGTAGATAACATGGTTGGACTCCATCCCCACGGCAACCAGTACCTTCCGAACGAAGTCATTGCTGGATGGTTTGGAGAAGAACCAGATAATGATCATCCGATTCCTTTGAATGATCACCATGATGAAGACCTTTCGAATGGTGCTAACTATGAACCCGACGTTGAGAACCTACCCCAGGCAGCTCCCCTTCCAATTCCTAACCCTCGTTCGGCTTTTCATGGCCCGACGCCTCCATGGGTCGAATGTTTGGAAGCATGGAGCGAAAATCAAGATCAACCTATGTCGTTTAATGGAGACCGAAGCTTCGACAATGTAAATGAAGGGAGCATAGCAGATAGAGTTCTACCAATCCTGATCCGTAGAGTTGCCCGAAACAAAATTTAGGGCAGGACAGCTCTACATCGTATCGCAGAAGTTGACACCAATTGAGGGATGCATATCCTTCGCACCAACAGCCTTGAACATGCTCGTGAGAGATCTGAGAGAGACCATGAAACCCTGCTGCAAGCACTAGCTGAAACCCGAGCCGAAGTCATAGAGCTCCGAGTACATCAGAGGGTATACGAAAGATACCTGCTTGATATGGAACATCAACTGGCTGAACTGAGAGTTCACCAGAGGGATGACCGTCGCCAGTAGTAGATGCTTTACTTTATTTTTCCTTGTTAAAAAGGAATCGTTTTTCTGTCTATGCCCGATGTGGCATTTTCTATGAAACCATCTTGTACTATAAGTACTTTAGTTAGGCCTTTATTCTGTCAAGGACTATTTACTCTGGATATGATGTAAGACCCTTTTACAAGGTCATTTTCCTGAACTTTTACGTCATGAATATCAAAGATATTGACACTTGGCTGGCTTCTGTTTCATTCTTTATTCAAGTACTCGTATCATTCTTTCATTGGAGTCTATTTGAAACATGATTTAGCCAAGTCATTGGACTATAGTAATGTAACTCCGGAGATATTTCCAAGTCTCTTTTAGTGGTTGGATCCTGTTATTCACCAACCATCGATACCTCGGCTTGAACAACAAACGTCTTGAGACCATTCTACGAACTTACTTCTACCCATTGCTAGGACTGCATCATAAGGATGTAGGTCAAACCTTCGCGAACATACTTCCAATCCATACTAGGATTGCACATAGGGATGCAGGTCAACCTTTCGAGAACATACTCTTACTCTTTGATTGAGCAATCAAAGTACATCTAGGATCAACTAGAATCGCTCACAAAATCCTTATCTTTCATGCTAACAGAATCATGTCGTCATCCGGAAACAATCAGCCGAGCAACGAAACCCCTATCCTCCATATCGACGCCACTACATTACAAGCTGCAGTAGCAGCTGCGGTGACAACTTTCCTTACACACATCAACTCCGGAAACACAAGGAAGACTGGCAAAGGAGTCGAAAATTCTGATGATGGTACCAAATCGGGAAACCAAAAAATGGAAACAGTCATGGACTTGCAAAGCCGTAAGATTGTAAAGAAGAGACGATATCGTCAAGCCCAAAAGGAGCGCAAGAGAGCCCAAAGACTTTCCATGCCACAACCACAAGTGGCAACTCCTGCAGAACGCTTTAGGAAGCAATTTCCAAGGTGGAGTAATGAGGAAGGCACTCGTGTCCACATAACACTGGCTAAACACCTCACTTCCACCACCAATGTTGGTGCTGTCCAGATATGTCACCAATGCGGTGAAATTGGACACCTCAAGAAGGATTGCCCAATAGCGAAGAACTCAAGTGCTGATGAGAAGGTTCTCAGGATCACAGCTGCAGGAGAAACTACGTCGGACCCTCATTAATGTAATTTAAGCGTTTCGTTGTAACAGACTTATAACCCATCCAAAACTAGTGCAACTAGAGTCTTACCTTTTCGAGATCCTGTCTGTATAGGGATGCTCGTGCTGCGTATACTTGTCTTTTGTAGTATGCCTTATTCGCAGCATTAGTCTTCTAGTAAATCTAAAGTACTGTAACTCTGTTCATGGTTGCACGGTTGTGTTTTGTCTGTAAACGTATTATGTTCAAATCTAATGTCTTTAAGTTTCTGTATGATTCCGACATTATCATACAACTAGATTCAATTTGATCCACACCATACTAGCTTCATACGTACATCTCTTTCATCGAAATCGCCTTTCCAGCGAAGCCGTCATATCAGAACACCGAAGTACTCATGCGTGGAGTACCTCTTAGTTCTTCTCTTTTCCGAAGAAATCCCCGAAGTACCACTCGTACAGTACGTCAATTTCAATCCAAAGATCCATACAGTTGATCTGTCGCTGAAGAATGTATACATAGGGGCGATATTTAATCAAGGTTCTACAGGTTTAGAATTGATGATTCCGCTTTAACTTCTTTTCCTCGATAGGATGTGAGCTTAAAGAAGAATTAGTTATTCGACTATCTTTTCAATCTTAATTATATACGACTCGTATACCCGAAATGGTGATCGTTGAACCAAGTATGGATTCTAAAATGAACTTCAGGACAGAGAACTGCCCAAGGCTACGAGTAATCGCATCAGCATATGAACAAACTTAGAACCCAGTACGACTCCTGTAAACCGATCGCCCTACAGTCTAAACATCTACGGAGATACAAGAACGGCCCGGACAACTTAGCGAACTACCCAAAAAAAGAATTGTAAGACTAGGCTTCTCACCCTGGAGAACTCCTGTCTTATTCTTCCAGAGATCGACGGATTGCATCGTATGTACCTCGGCTATCGAGGACTCCGTCGAGATTTTCCAGTAGAAATCGTTATCCCTGCCTCGCATAGATGAATTGGTTGAGCAAACGCAAGGAGAGATTTACTTTCAGAAATGGATATGAGATCCGAATATCACCAGTTCAAGTGTTAGGGAAGGATGTCCGGAAGACTATCTTCCGAACTCGATGCGGACACTTCGAGTCCGTAGTGATACCCTTCGGATAGGACCAATATGCCCATAGTATTCGTGAGCTAAAGGAGTAGGGTACGTCTTTCTTACTTGGATCAGTTCGTCATTTCTCCATGTAATGACTTACTTATCTACCCTCGTAGTAAGAAGGAACCCACAGAAACATTACCTTCGGAGATACTTTCCGCAAAGTTCTCTGAACACGAGTTCTGGAATTGAAGAGTCAAAATTTCCTAAGACACACTGTTAGTGATGTGGGAATTTTTGAGTACTCTTTCAATTTGTCAAAACCGTTGAGAATTTGTCGACACCAGAGATGCCGACAGACATTCGCCAAATTCTAGGTCTTACCGGCCTACTGTCATAGTTCACTTAGAACTCCTCACAAATTACATAAACCAGCAGGGGGTGGCCCTTGACTGGGAAGATAAACAAGTAAAAGAACCTTGGATATCATCAAATGAGAGACCAGGTTCTTTAGGAAAACTCACTCTGGGAATAGCTTAATATGCTTCGTATCGCGTGGAAAGCTAAATCCAAGATAGTCAGGACCTCCAAGATTCTTACCAGAATCGGTCCTATATCTCACAAACTAGATCTACTCCGCAAACTCAGTAACGTACATTTTACCCTTCGCGCCTTGATCTTGAAACCATACCTTTCCATTAGGACTCTCGTAAGCCCACTCGACGAGATCGAGATTAACGAGATCCTCGCCTTCGTATTAGAACCGTAGTGACCCTCGACCGAGTGGTCAAGTGGACGAAGCAGCATCACCTCCCTATAGTGAAGGTTCGTTGGGATACCAAGCGAGGACCCGATTTCACTTATGAGCGCGAGAACCAATCGATTAGGAAGTTTCCTACCTCTCGACTCGAGCATTCGTACTTACTTCCTTACCTAAATTCTAATTTCGGGACAAAATTCCCTTTAACAGGGGGATGATGTGACAACCCGAAATTTCCATTCTATACAAACCATATCAAGTCAGTAGAAGATTAGAAAAGTTACAGTGAATTTCCATACTTTTGGGTATAAGTTTGACAGTTTTTCAGGATTTACACTTAAGGAGATATCAGGAGAGTGGATGCACTAGGGTTTTATGCAACACCGTTATTCCAAAAATCTATGATATTAGAGTTCATTTCGGGAATAAAATATTTTTTGCCAAAAATCCCAGGACTATATATCGGATTCTGAACCATATTTGTTCATTAGTTACATTTCCAACTAGAGAAAAGCCATTTTCTCTCTCACGGATCTTCGGGTTTTCATCCCAAATCGTGAGTACTTCTATCTAGTTGTATTATATAGCTTAGATTGTGTTTAATAACATGAAAATCATATCAAAATAGCAAGATTCGAGAGTTTACCTCCCAAGAACACCTTGGGGAGTAAACTCTTTTATAAGGGCCAAAGTGTGCCCAATGTCCCTCCAAGCCTTGGAACTCAACCTAGAAACTACAATGACATGTTTAGACCACAAAATCATTAAGAAACAAAGGCTAGAAGTGAGTTCACGGCCAAGGATGTTCTTGGGCCGTGAACAACATTTTTAGGTGCCAAAACACCCTAAAAGCCTTCCTTAAGCCAAGAGACTAGTTTCGACATGTACCATAATGTGTTTAGGACTAGAAAACACCATTAGAACACCAAGAGTAAGTTGTTTAAGGCCCAAGAAGTTCCAGGGCCGTGAACTCCAAACAATAGTGCCAAATGGTAGTATAAACTCTTCTAAAGCCTTGTACAATAGCCTAGTTTAGTTCCTAGTTAAATTAGGGACTTGAAAACACCACAAACACCCTCCCAAGGGAGATTACGGCTGTAATCTCCAAGGGATATGGTCCCAGGGCCGTAAACTCTTAAAAGGAGTCATATTATGCCCTAAACTCTTCCGTAGACCAAGCCATTAAGTAGGAATGCTTCTTAGGGCCTTATAGAGCATCAAACATCAAATGGTAAAATAAGTATGAGCTTCCGGCCACAAACTCATGAGTTTATGACCGTAAACTCATTTGGTAGTGTCATTAGGGCCGTAAACCTCATGGTGGAGTTTTCCTTGAGCCCTATACACAATAGCTTCCCCTACAAACACTTAGATGCAATCCTAGAGGCTAATAACACTTGATAAAGGTGTTTAGCATGTCCTAGGGTGTTTTGACTTGTTTATTAGTTGTTTATAGACTAATTTGTTACATATATGTGATATTATATGTTAACTAGGATCATAGAGTGTGTTCAAGACTTCACTTGACACCTAGCAGTCCTACCTCTTCGGTTCATCCGTATCACCCACAACAGGTGAGTTCATACCCCTTAATCAATGTTTTAAATGTTTTATGGGGGGATACAAGTAGAATCATGCTAGTAATTATATCAATCACATGTGATTAATAAGCAGCATTCAAATGATTTACTACTCATTAGCCGTTTTACCAAACAGTTTCCTTCAAATGATTTTCATAAACATTTTATATGATTAAAACTCCTTATTAAGTTGTACATTTTACTCTGGACGCTTCATTTCAAACTCATTTACAATTGTGTTTCAAACAAATGTTCCTTTATATTTAAACTGTTTTTGCACCCATGCTTTCAAACCGTTTTATAGATTGACATCAAGTCGATCTTTTCTTAGATAATAATTATGTTCAAAGGTTTTACAAAACTTATTTTATGCTTTTATATTATCAATTTCATGCCTATATATGTATATTTATATAAGAAATGTTTAAAATACTTAGGAAGGCTATCCACCCTATTTCCTTTTCGCGCTTGAGATGTGGTCTGGTGGGATATCGGGTATCCGTCCGAAGGTTGTTTAAATATTAGTTATATATTATGTGTACATATATAGTTATAAAAGTTCTCCCAGTTCATTTAGTACCCTTGGGTAGCAAGGGTATACTTCCATGTTCATACGTGCCAGTTACATTACCAGTAAGCTACCATATGGGTAGTTTAGGAAGATACTACAACTATCACTAGAACGCGATATCATACAATGAGTCAGTTCATTCATGAGTCAATACTTGCTAGATAGAGAAAACATACATTACAGCTAGTACACACAGTACATTACTATACATGCTAGATAGAGAGAGAACACACATTACAGCTAGCACACGTAGAGCATTATAGTACATTTACATGAATACGTTTACATATATATACTTACATGAGTACATTTACATGATTTCACTTACATGAGTACGTTTACATATATGATGTTAGGACAGACATCACTAGGTGCTATAGCATGGAACAAGTTCAGGATCTAACTATACCGATGAATCACAACGCAATTGTCCTAGTTATATCGGGTATACATGATCATAGTAATGTGGATATGTCACAGCATGCATATATGCATGGGCGTGTAAAGGTCTCAAAATCCCTTTGACAGGGGAGCGTCTAGCTTGGGATCTAGCCATCACATTATACCTTATCCCTCAAATAAGGCAATAGGAGTACCAATATAGTTATTTATTACAAATACTACAGTACTTTGAAGAATCACCCTAGACTTGAGGTAATTGATACGGTTGTAGTTCGACAATACACCATAGTACTATTTCATTTTCCCATTACATTCACTTAGTGAACACTTACACGACGCACGGTAATGTAGAAACTATAGTTTTGGTTAATGATAGTCAAACTTGGGAAAATACACACTCTTACAAGAGACACACACACAGACACTAGATGCCTTGGTAAAAGGCTACATTTAGAACAGTTAAGTCTTGGTAGAAGACTCCCTTTTATAATAGTAGGAATCATAGGGATTTCTAGGGTTTTTCAAACGTTGACAGTTGTTTTACAAACATTTTCGTACTTACAATTTATATACATTTTTAATACTTACAGTTCATATATATACAAATACTTACATACAAATTAAGACACTAAAATACTTATGATCTCACCAGCTTTAAAGCTGATACTCTCTTTCAAAATAATTTGTATCCTTAGGTCAACCATAGACAGGTACCGATGCAAGGTTTAGAGAAAATGGAGCTCATTCAAGACTCATCTTTCATTTTGTTTATACTTTAGTGTCTATTATAATTTGACAGAACACACTTGTATTAAAATTATATTATTAATGCAATGCATGATGTTGTTGCTTGTTTACTACTTTTCATTGTTGTGATACTGTACATGACGTCCTCCGCCCCAGAACGTTTCCGCCGTTTATGGTTTTGGGGTGTGACAATACCGATGTTGATTAGCGGTTGATAGATACCGATGGAGGTTACCGGTTGAAAGATACCGATGAAGGTTACCGGTTGAAAGATACCGATGATATTGTATGGTATGTGGTATGATAGGGGAACTCACTAAGCTTCGTGCTTACAGTTTTTGTTTTGGTCTCAGGTACCTCTTCGTCGAAGGGGAAGGAGCCGGCGGTGTAGCAGCGCATCACATACACACATGGTTTCCGCATTGAACTTCTGGGATTGTACTCTGATTTTTATTACTTTCGATGTCATGATTTGAGACGTAACATTATGATTTTGTAAGGTGTTGTTTTATCGACAATGTTTTGGTAAAATGTTTTAAATTCAAAAATGAAATTTTTGGGCTTGAATTTTAGGATGTTACACTCTGTCATGCATTTTCCTAAACATCTTAATATTTTCTCACAAAGTCGTTTCTCTTTCCAACTAAATTTTGTTTGTTTGTCTGTTATATTTGTTTGTTTGTTGTTGTTTGTTTGTGTCTTGCAGGAAGTGGAACAAGAACTGAATACATGGGAAGGTTATGTGGACTATTATATCCCGTTTCTTCTGCGTCTAGGTTGGAACAACTTTTTCGTCCGCCATCTGTTCGATGAAATGCTTAAGTGAAAAATATTTTTCTTAACTTCTTTCATGTTTCAAATTACTTCAAAACTTGAGTTGGTGTCTTTATCTCTAAAAAATAAACAATAAACACTAGGCTTCTTTTAAATCACTTCAATGTTTTAATTTGTAACTACATGCATAGTATAGGCTTCCGTGGAATCGACTTAAAACTATTCATTATGGAGAATTATCATATGTTGGTAATTGTGAATGTTCACACACCTTATACATGTGCTGAATATGGATATGCTCAACATTTGAGTCATGAATCATTACAGCCTTTGATTCGTTCAATTTTTATAACCATTCAGGTCTCTTAATAATTAGTTTGACTACCAATTTCTTACATACACCAACTTTTTACATTTTGCAGGTTGACATGACGAATAGCAAGTATGGGTTTGAACTTTGAAATTGAAGAGGAAGTGATGTATCCCAACTTGGTTATACTTCAAATTGATGGTCGATATTTTGAAAGGTTGATCTATAACAACCATCCTTTAGCTTCCAAGTAAGCATTATTTGATTTCGGATTTGAACTGACCTCGACTTCAATTTGGGTGAGATTTGTAATTTTTTTCATTCTGTGTTTGGATTGTTAGATTAAACTTTAAGATTGTTATGCTATAAGATACCATTTTTTTGTAGCTTCATTCAACACATATACTGCTTTACTTGATGTTTCTATCGAATGGAATCTCTTTCCTGTTTACTTTTTTTCTCATTTTTGTGTGTCTTCTTCCCTGATTTGCTAATCCTCATGATTCATACTCTTTTTTTGTTCTATCTGTATTGGAGTGTATTGGTTTTAGGATTAAGAAAGGTCACAATTATAGATGTTGACTTTGATTTACTACGTTTTAGTTCTCATTTGCTAGATTGGAAAAAAGTTTAAGGATTATAATTCTTTTGGTGTTGCTTTTTTGTTGTTTTTTTTTGTAGGAAATTTAACAGAGGTGGCTGATAGGAAGGGGAAATTTGATAATTTGGTAGAAAGGTATGGTTGGTAACTGACTGTAACTTGTGATTGTGTTCGGTGGGTAATGGAGGTAGTAGGATGTACGAGCAATCTCCTTGCTGATAAGAGTGACCAAGACAACTGATCTCCTACAAGACTAAGCTCATTGGTAGAAACACGATAATTCCAACAAAGAAAAGTCAGGTAAAATTATCATATCATTTATTTTATATTGTGTTTCATTTAACTCATTCCATTATTTTTTACGAATGTTAATGTATTAATTTTGTTACGTTATTCTTTTCTTTGTTTTTCAGGCATACAGGCTTTAAATGCAAATAGACCAAATTGCCCTTGATTTTGAAATCTTGAAGCAAGGAAACCATGATGCCTTACAAACTTGAAATATTGAATGTGTTGCATTGCTTTTGGGTGTAACGAGCACTAGCTTGAATTTTTCATAAGTCATGTGATTTGGTTTGATGAAAGTTGAAGCGAAGATTATACTAAATGGCTAAAATTCGATTATGCAATTGATTGATAATATGCCTTCCAATAAATAAATCAATAAAATATCTACTGTAAACTTCTTTCGCAGACAGTTGAATTGAAATCCGACCCCCGTAAAACGGGGATACTTCCCTAGTTTAATTCTAATTAGGACACTTAGTTTCGCTACTTACCCATAATATCCTTAACCAACTTCTAAGAATATCCTCATAAGCAATCCAACTTGATTTAAATTTTCTATTATAAATTAATTTTGTTTCTTCCATGTGTACAACCCAACAATCCAATCAAAACCAACTATTTATTATAAATAAAAAATTAAAATTAAATAGGAAATATATCGATATTATACTCTATTTATAAAAAAAAAATTAATGAAATTTAGTATTTCTTTTGCTAATTTTATTGAGATAATATTTAACGTATATATTACAAATCGACCAAAAATAAGATATAACATATAAAACAAAAATGAAAAGAGATGTTGTGAGACGTGTGAGCTCGGGTTATGGTGGTAGCTTATCAAACTAGTTCACCACTAATCATTTAATTTTTAATTTTTTTATTTAAAAAATTGGTGAGCGGGTAGCTTAAAACAGACAATGGATAGCCTAAGAGTGTGGTCCAAACGATTACACGATAGCAAGGAAACATTTTTTGTAAAGATGAAAACCACATGGGGTTGTATGCAAATTTCAAAAGATTACATGATAACAAGGAAACAGTTTAGTCACACATTCAACTTTCGGCATATATCATGGGCATAACATTTATTGCTAGTTGATAAAATTGATTGTCAGAAATCTCATCTCAATTTATATACTCGTTCTTAGTCCTTGTATTTGCAACGCATAAACTTCGAACACATCATTGTTTGGTACGACTGATGGATGTGATTCACGAGATTTTAAATGTTGTTTTTCCAGTTTTCTCGATCATTTTTTTCGTGTTCTTGGTGCCTACACGTTGGTTCTTTAATCTCATTAGGCTCTGCTTCAAATTTGTGTATCCTGAAGAGCTTGCGAGAAAAGTAATACTCATTACTGGAGCTTCCACTGGTATCGGTGAGGTGAGCATTCGTTTTAATATGGAATTTACATACATATATGTATGTTTGTATGTATGAGGAGAAATTGATGATGCATGGTTTGATTTGTGCATAAATGGAAGCATTTGGCGATTGAGTATGCGAAAGAAGGGGCATGTTTGATATTAGTTGCAAGAAGAGAGAAACAACTCCGAATGGTGGCCAAAAATGCTAAGGCAGTGGGATCGCCCGATGTGATTGTGATTCCAGCAGATGTTTCGAAACTTGAGGACTGTAACAAAATTGTTGATGAAACTATCAAACATTTCGATAAAAGTAAGAATTATATTCTACTACACGTTTACAACTAACATGCATGCACACCAAATGTTGTTGAAAATTATGATGAAGTTTCACAAACCAAACATGATCAGTTTTTCCGGCTTATAAAAGGTACTATTTTCCCACATTGGGTGTTGTAAGTCACGTTTCAGAGATGATACACTAACATAATAACTTTTTACCACCTCTAAATTAAAGGTAATACTTTTTTTGTGAGAATTCCTTCGATTTTTTTTCTTATTATTTTTCTACACATTTAGAAATGAAACTTGTCTTATTTATTAAAATTAATAATTTTTATTATATATATCATCATATAAAAATAATACGAAGATGGATAGAAACAAAAAATAAAAGAATATTTAATTTCTTTTTTTCTTTAGTTATTGTTTATAGTTTTTGTAAAGTATTTTTGTACTTATTGTTTATAGTTTTTGTAAAAGTATTTTTGTATTTAGATTAAGACAAGTATTAAAATCAAAAAAATAATATTAACTGAAGGAATTAATGGACTATATATTTCATTGTTTATAGGAATATGAATATAAATACAAACAAAATATAAGAATATATTTAATTTTTCAGAAAGAAACGCATCTAAGCGTATTATCTTTGTTTTAAAAAATAGAAATTATATTGCACTGATTTTAAGACATCTAGAATCTTTTGCAACAATAAGAGTTAGGGAGTGTTTGCTATTGCTTTTAGAATGGATTTTAAGTTTTAACTTTTTTTAAAGAATCAAAAGATGTTTGGATAATAGAAAAGTTATTTTGAAAATGACTTTTGGTATAAAGAAAAATAAGGGGTTTTAAAAAGCCATAAAAACTTGATGTAAAAGTTACACCAAAAATCATTTTACAAATCCAAAAAACATTTTAAATAGTTCCGCTTGCAAAAAGGTTTTCTACAAAAAGTCCTAAAAAAGGATTTTTGATGTTCAAATGCAATTCCAAACACCTCCTTAAGTTGTCAATATATTAAATATGATTCTAAAATTTATATTATTAAAATCAAAATAAATTACTGAAATCAATCATGTGGTTTGTAAATTTCATATTTGCTTTTTTATTCATTCGGATTATTCATATATTTTATTCTTATTGCATTTTTCGAGCAACATAAAATGACATTTTTGTAATTTATATTTTCTTTTTAAATTCTTTTTGTTATTTATAAATTAGAAAAAAAAATTAAATAGATGAAAATTAAGTTAGGGTTCTTGCAAAATCTCAGCCAAAAACTGAAATCCCTTTCAATTTTTGCTTTAATTCAAAAAAATCACATCAAAACAGAGTACAAAAACATTAGACTGGTAGGTGTGGGCAACGCTATAACGTGTTATGATGGTAACGGGGAGTAACATGCAAGCTAATAACGTCTAATAACATTAAAGGGGGGCGGTGTTCACATGTTATAACACCCAATAACGCTCCTTGGGGCATTGCCCATACCCACTTCTCTTAGAAATATTGTCGGTGGAGACCATCTGTCATTACAAAAAGTAGAAGTAGGTTCAAGAAGAATGCGATTAATTTGATGAATGAATATGGAATTTTTTTTCATCTTAATAATGATTGTAACACACATAGATCTAATGAAAAATTTGAAGAATACGAAAGAAAAGTAAAAAAAAAAAAAATTGGAGATCAAATATGTAAATTACCACAAACCATAAGGATAGTCCGCTTGATTTACCCATTAACAATGAAATAACATATGTCATTTCATTATTGGTTCTATCTTTGTTGTCGTATTGATCTTTATATATATATATATATATATATATATATATATATATATATATATATATATATATATATATATATATATATATATATATACTAGTTGTGAAACTCATGTATTAAATGAGTTAATTTTAAAAAAAAAAAGTTAAATAAAAAGGTCAAAATATTCGAGAACTTTGAATTTATAAGATAATAAAAAAAATAATGATTTATTATAATGGAAATTTTTTTATTTTTGAAATTTAAAAAAATTATTTAAATAAAGAAAAGAAACTAAAAGGTTTTAATTTTGAAAATTTTAAAATTAAATTGTAAGTTTATTAGTAAATTAAATCCATTTATTACTACATTTATTGCAATTATAACATTAAAATTAAAATATTATATGCAATTTAATAAAATAGAAAGGCATTCATAAAAATTCTCGTAGAATCGAGAATGAAGTTTTCATTCTGTACATGCCAGATCATGAAAACTCTTAAATTAAATGTGGAAAAAAAAATAATTCAAAATAACCACAAAATAACATTTGACAAATTGAATGAGAGTGTGACAAGTGACAAAAAAAATCTTCATTTACCAATTTAAGAGCTTATAACCATTCACATACATTTTGGATGAGTTGTTATCGGTTTCATAGACTTGTTTAATCCATTTTAGTTTTAGTTAAGAGAAATTATATTTATATTTTTGTTCTTACTCATTTTCGTATCCATATTAGATAATGACATGTGTCATATTTAATGAAATAATCATATTTTAATACACTTTTCTCCATTTAAAATAAATAAGAGGATAGATAGAGAGAAAATATAAGAGTTTAGTTAATTTTTAAAATTTTGATCATCTAATGGGTTGAAACTTATGTATACTGATATTTTTATTAGGTAAATGAGTTGAAACCACCACTTCTAATTAATATCAGTTCATATTATTTGCTATGTTTTTCATAAATCAAAATTTTGTCCAATTCAAGTTTATGTAAAAATATTAACATAATTGGTTAAATACTAGATATAATACTTATAATAGTTTTAATAGTTATTTAAAATTGTGAATGTGTTTGGACAGTTGATTACCTCATTAACAATGCTGCTATCGGAAAGTTCGGTCTCTTTGAGGACTTAAAGTGTCTCACTGACCACACTTCTGTCATGGTATTTATCTCTTTTAATTCTCGCATACTTTCCACTAATTTTTTATTAAAAAAAAAAACAGAATCTTTAAAATAAGCATTCAAGAATATGTTATAACTTATAACTAAATGAACCAATCCAATTTTAGTAAAAATATAACATAAAGGAAAGTAAGTTATTGTTGTTTTTTAGGATGTTAACTTTTGGGGATCAGTATATACCACGCATTTTGCACTTCCGCATCTACGGAAAAATAAAGGAAAAATAATTGCGATTTGTTCTTGTGGGGGATGGTTTGCTACACCACGAGTAGGCGTCTATAACGTGAGTATCAGTATACACTTCTTTATAAGTATGTATTGTGTTTTCTTTTATTGTAAAGTAGTCAAACATTCGTGCGAAAATGATGTTGTTTTTTATACATCATGAAATTATAAATACAAAAAACACATTCTTTAATTAGATAATTGAAAAAAAAATTGATCGCCATTTTTTATCCAAAACATATTTATGCAAAAAAAAAAAAGGTTTCTTTGCATAAAAAAACAATTAAGATGCATATTTTATATCTTATACATCTTTGTTATAGTTACAAAACTGTATCTCACAGGCTAGTAAGGCGGCGTTGCTAAGTTTCTTTGAAACGTTGAGGATCGAAGTTGGTTCATATGTTGATATATTGGTAGTTACTCCAGGAATGGTCGAGACCAACTTAACTGATAAAGATTGGTTAGAAGAGGTACTCACTAAATTTACTTGGTACTTAATCCACTAAATTTACTTAATTCATTTACCCTACTTTGATCTTCACACCATCAATTTTATTCATATTTTTAGCAGTATTAAACGTTTTACCGAAGAGTTATAGATTTTACTAATCCATAGACAATAAAGATTGTCATTTTAATTTTGTTATCATATGCATCTTGTAATTAAATGTTCTCATTGCTAAAACACTTGATATCAAGGGGTATTTTAGATTTTTTATTTAAGATGTTTATAACTTGTTCTGATAATAAACATTTTTTAGTGTTTGGATGAAATAAAACAAAAAATGTTTATTGACTTATTTAAATAGATTTTCATAAATTGTTTTTTAACTTATTTGAAATGTATAGTATAAGTGGAAACCAATATACCATTTTATCACTATTTTGACCTAAAAAAACACATGCATCGGTCTCAGTTTTTTTATATAATGACCAGCAATATCCATATCAATTTATCATTTTTATTTATGTCATTTTTGGTCATTTTATATTTTATATGTAAAAACAGAATTTATAAAATGATTAATATCATAAAAGTCTTAAGTTTTAACGTGTAATTGAAAAAAACACTAACATTTTTTATTATTATTGCTATGACCACAACTTTCTTGTAGAATTATCACTCTAGCACACGTAACGAGTTTTATGGTCAACTTTGTTATTAATTTTTTTTTTGCAAAATCAATCTTAAAATTAGATTTAAAGTTCAAATATGGTCAATGTAGTTTGCAAAAAGTTACATTACATGGTTTTTTAATTTTATATTTCGTTATTTGTATACTTTATTTATTTTAGTTTATATATATATATATATATATATATATATATATATATATATATATATATATATATATATATATATATATATATATATATATATATATATATATATATATATATATTGTTTTTGTTTTTTATATATACTTTATTTATTTTTATTTTTTAACTTTTTTTTCAACAATTTGATTTTTTTTTTATCTTTTTTACCTTACGTTTTCTATTTTTTCTATTTTAGTTATTTATGGTGTTTCTAATGTTTGTATTTATTTTGATTCAAGTAAATGAACTTGATTTTAATATAAAATACTATAACACATTTTTTTATAGAGACCGACTATTATTATTTCTTTTGTTCTTTTTTAGTCTATTATCAAATTAAAAAATATTATCTTGAATTTAAATAATTGATATCACATATAGTAATATGATTTAATTTTTTTGCAAGTTATCTCACACATTGAAGCATTAATTCTCAATAAACAAACTATTTTTTTAATTTTCATTTTTTTTGTAACTTGAATATAATAGAAATAAAAGAACAAAAATAATAAATAAAAATAAGTTTTACCGAATTTAAAAATATAAATATAACTATTTTATTTACTTAAATAAAAATAAAAAATTATAAAAATTGTAAATTACGAAAATTGTAATATACTCTAATATATGAATACATTTTACATTTTTTGAAAAAGATTAAGAAAAAGTTAAAAATATAAAAATAATGAAAACAAATAATACGAAAACAAATAAAAAAATAAAATTAAAAAAATTAAAAGAAAAAAAATTAAAATATAATACGAAAAGAAAAATGAAAAAAACTAAAAAAAATACAAAAAGTTTAAAATGTATTAATATATTAGGGTTTTTTTCCGAATTTTAACTTTAAACTCAATTTTAGGATTCATTTTGCAAAAAAGATAACAAAGTTAACCATGAAACTCGTTAAGTGGTCTGAAGTGATAATTCTGTGAGAAAGTTATGATCATCACAATAAAAAAAATTTATAGCTTTTCCCGATTACGCGTTAAAGGCTTAGAACTTTTATGATATTAATCCTTTATAAAAACATTAAAAATCAATTTATAAACTTGTTGTCTTTTGTTACTGCATAAGCAATCCAAACATTTTTTATCTTAAACTATATTTTGATACAGCATAAACCAATAAAAAATAAAAGATTGTTACTGCATAAGCAATCCAAACATTTTTTATCTTAAACTATATTTTGATACAGCATAAACCAATAAAAAATAAAAGAAATCCTACCATCCATTTTCAATGATGTGAACATGGGTTATGTATAGAGAAATCACAAAATCACATTTAAGATAGTGACATTGTTTATGCTGTTGAAAACACTACACAAAATAATACATGATGATTTTAGTTGGATTATTGTAAGCATGCACCAAACGGTTTCATTAAATTCTCAATAGTTTCTTTTTTTCTTTTGTTTTTTACTTACAATTAATTGCATGGTAATTTATTTTCTAGTTTTTAGTGTAATTTCTCAATTTGCATCCAATTAGGGAAATGCATCATGGATACCGAAGATATCAGCTCAAAGGTGTGCCAAGGCGATTGTAAATAGCACCAAACGTGGAGATAAATATTTTACAGAGCCTTCATGGATGAAGATGGTATTATTGTGGAAGACATTTTGTCCAGAGATTCTTGACTCGATTATGAACTTTGTGTTCATAATTTGGCCACAGATTTCCCAAAAAGAAAAGAAAAATTAAACATCCCGTTGATATCAAGTACAAGTAACTTTGTGAATGGAAAAATATTTGTATTTCATACATGTGTTTCTTTTAAATGCTTGAGCCGAAAATGGATGTACGAATCTAGTTATACGGTATACATATATTATGAAAGATGGGTATGTCTAGTACGAATCATGTAATCATGAAATGGAATGAAAGAAATAAAAAATTGAATTATATGTGAAAAATTCAATCCATTGGTATTTTATATACACTAGTAAAGAAACTGCGGCTATGCCGCTTTTGGGGTAACATGGAAAAAATCGGCCAACTTTAAAAGATGTGTGCTGAAATTGTAAATCACCATAAATAGGGGAGAAAGTCGACAACCCCTAAAATTAGATGTCAAAAGTGTACAATGAAAAGAATGGACATTGGTGGAGAAACTCCAAAAATGTTGTGACAATAATGTTAAAGTTGTCAAAGTTGGGAAAATATGGTGACAAAATTTTAAATGAGGTTTTTTGTGTTTTTTATGTCAAAATGTAAAAGTTTTGACTACAAGGACGAAAAGTGTCAAATTCATTAAAGATTTGTGACAAAAACCACCACCTATCCCTTTTTCCTCCTCCCTTCTCTCTCTTCACCGGAAAGTTGTATTACACCTCCATTCTTTCTCTACACCTACAAAAGAACAGTAGTCTGCGCCTATTTACGGATTCAGACACCGCCGATTCATTCACCACACACCGCCGCATCAAGAACAGAAATTTCTTCCCTTATTTTGCTCACCCCTCAACCTTCACCTAAATTGTACTCTAGTTGTTTACATTTTGGTTTCAATTATGTTTGGGAGTGTATTCAGCTGCTTCACCTACTTGGTTTATCTTATTTTGGATAAATATGATGAATGGGTTTAGGAGCTCGATGAAAATGGAATTTAAGCTCCCCTAGCTAATATTTTGACTTAGTTTCGCTTCAATTTTGATTTCTCGCTATGAAATTGTATTGTCAAATGATATCAAGAGAGAAAGAGTATGCTCTAATGAGAGTGATCAGGTAGTTATGCTTTTCTTCTACCTTATGTATTATGACTACTTACTTCAACATTGCAATCCAGTGAGATGGTCCAACATTCACAAAAATCGTTCGGTCAGAAGTTTCACCACTCTAAAGAAATGAAAAGTTTTACCACCAAGGAAGTGAGCAATTATATCCCTCTCACAAAAACTTGTTGTTGTTGCTGCTTGTTGCTGACCTATCTGATTGTGTATGTGGCTCAGGTATGGTACTATAATCATTTAAATGGGCTACTAGGGGAAGATGATAAGTTGTGCACATAAGGTGCTCGATGAAATGCCCAAGAGAAACTCAACATCAAGTAACTTATCACCTCCTTGTTTCCTATAAACTCCCCATGAAAGATTATCATATAAAACATTTTCGACTCGTTTTCTTAATAATAAAAAATGTTTTTTTTCTTTTTTTAGTTTTTTCCTAGCCAGAATGGCTGCATCAGTAGCTATAAATTCTGGTTTAAGATTACTAACAGAAGCTATTTTCAATGATTACGAAAATGGCCTTCGCAAATGAGCATGTAAAAGAGTAATTACATTGTTTTTATCGGTTAAAAGAGTAATTACATTGCTATTTCTTGCAATTTGTCTTTTCTAGTTTTTTAATGAAAAAATTCTATTTTTTTTGTTTTTTTTTTATCTCAGGTTGAACATATTTCTATTTACTTGCGTTGAACAGATTAATTTTAAAAAAATAATAATAAATAAACTTTGATATAATGGCCATCAATATGGCTTGAACCTCATCTGTTTTTGCTATCCAACATTAGGGGTATTTTTGGAAATGTCTGTTGATTTATCTTTACTATGCACATGGATCACCATTTTATTCCACACATCATAACATAAGATTTGGTTTTGTGATAAATTTAAAGCCAAAAGATATCAACTGGATTAAGCCTCGGTTGGTTCTCATTTGCTTGTTGTGTATTCATGTGTTTGCTTGTTTACAACAGGTATATGGGGCATAAAATAACAGTTACACCAAATGCAAAGAAGTTGAGTGCTTTATTCTTGCAAAGAGAGAAGATGTCATGGGGGAGTTTCTCAAGTAAAGTGAAATCAACTATTTTCAAAAAGACAACCTTGAAGAGAAAAAAGATGATGATTTTTTAGAATAATGGGTTGTTAGCAATTTTTTAGAATAATTGTTTGTCATTTCAAGTCACTTTACTCATTATGTATTTATATATGTGAACCAAATGCAATTTATCAAGCACCAAGGTTGAATTCGAATTTTTGGGACAGGGGCAAAATCGTCCAACAAGGAGAAAAACCATCAAACTTATGTGTAGATAAACTCAATAGTAACCAGAACATTACAAATTGCAGATTAACATATTTTAACACATCATCTCGTTACAACATCTTGAATTGGGTTTCTTTGCTCGAGATTTGGTGGGAATCTTTGAAGAATTGAAAGAGACTTATAAAAACTCTAGAAAACGTTGGGTTGTTGTATAGTAACTAAACCATGTATATGTTGACAAAAAGGGTATAAACCATGTATTTTTTTTGTGCATTGAGCTTTAAATAACAACTTATTATTCATATTTATCCAAAATAGCAATGTACTTATCACTTTTGAATCATAATTTGCAATGCACTTATACTTTTAACAATTGTACGACCTTACTTGTTAGTTGCAGCATAACCAACAAGTTACATTTATGAGTACAAATAGCGACCTTACTTGTTAGTTGCAGCATAACCAACAAGTTACATTTATGAGTACAAATAGCAACCCTATTTTCAGTTTATATCAGAGATAGCATCATACTTTCATTTTTTCACAAATTAGCATCATACTTTCGTTTTTAATAGCCTACATTCCTAAATGCATTTTTATTTCTTTACAAGGTATATAAATAAAACTCGTAAAATACAGTAATTAAATAACCAAAATAGCCAGAAACCAAGACTTGAGCTTAAATTTAACAAAGTGAGTTTGACTTATATATTCATCAACACTCAAAAACTGTACACCAAAATATCCCCATAGATAGCAAACAATTTTGTTCTCATTCCCATTTCCATTCCGAATCTCTTTTCTCACTGCTTCCATTCCAAAATTCTCCAATGCTTTCTGCAACTCCTGAATCTGCTCCAATGCTTTAACCAACTCATTAGCACTCGACATGTATTTGGGTTCTTTCATCAGGCCTTCGATACATGGGTCCATGACGTGAAGAATCTTTCGTTTGCTACTCAAAAAGGCTTAGCAAATACAACCAATATTTGCTCACCAAATGGACGGTTTTTGTCAATGCATCACCAACCTGTCAAAAGCTCAAGGAGTACCACACCAAAATTGTATATATGGCTTATTGCTGTCAAATGACCTTCATAACAATATCACACAAGATGAAGTCAATAAAAAACACTAAATGGCCATTTTACCCTTACATTCCAAAAGACTAATATCAAAATATTAATCAATTTTAAAAATATTTATCAAATGTGAGGATTGAAAGGAAAAATGAAGGAAGACGGAAGAAAGGTAAAAATGTAAATTACCTATTCAGTCAACATATACATGGTCCATTCACAGTAAAGTGGCAACAGGCTTGATGGTAGTTATAGAATGACTCGGTAATGTAGCCAATTCCACATCTTTCATCTGTCAATTGTATCAGAAATATTAAATCATATTCTACTTTTTAGTTAACATGAAAGAGAAGCTCAAGGGAGTCAGTCATTGGAATGATAACAGCCTACGCTTTTCAAGCAATATTGATACAAAAATTCATTGAGGAATTTAATTGAACACCTTGTGGGTGGGTTGCATTGTAACATCCGGATTCCCAGACATATTATTTTACTCAATTATTTGTGGAGTTTGTGGAAGAACTCGGCGAGTTAGAGCATAGACTTGCCGAGTAGGGTCACGGATTTTCATCCTGGTCACGTCCGGACTCGATGAGCCCATTCGTGGACTCGACGAGTCCATGTTGTTTAATGAAACCCTAATCCCCCGGGGGTTGGGGCCTATTTAAGGGCACTTATAGCCTCCCATTGCGGCTACCAGTCCCTTGAGAGAACCCTAAGTGAGCCAAATCGTTTGAGAGGAAGGAGAAGTCACATTTGATCCTTGTATCTTTGGTTTAGCAAGAAGAAGGTGACCGAAAGCAAGAGGAGGTGCGATTCTAGCAGTTCCAGAGTTCAGAGATTTCATTTTTGAGGTAATAGTTCTAACCTTCTTCAGTTTTGGTGTTGATCCTTAGAGATAGGGTTTTCTAACCCTTTTTTGAGGGTGGTTATGTGGAGCAATTGGTCCCTCCTTGAGTTTGTGTCTTGGATCTGGACTCAAAGAGGTCCAGATACCTTAACCCTTGGAGCTTTATGAGTCATTTTGGGGTTATTGGACTAAGGTTGTCATTTTTGGGGCTAAATCACCATTTCATGCCTTGTTGTTGGTATATAAGCATCAAGATTTAGACTTTACGTGACATTCATGCTTGGGAAGGCCAGATCTAAGGCTTAGGGGCACATATCTGACCTTAGGAGGACATTAGAGTTTGTGCATGGCATGAACTCGCCGAGTTGTTCTTGAGACTCGGCGAGTAGAGTTAGGGTTTCACGTAAATCACTCAGTGAGTGGACTTGCCGAGTTGGGGGATAAATCAGTGAGTCGGAAAGGGATTAGAGGACTGGAGTTCATGGCGGTACTCGCTGAGTTGTTTTTGGGACTCGGCGAGTTGAGTCGGGGTGGCCCCGCAATTCATGCCTGGTGTGACTCGTCGAGCATAGGGAGGGACTTGACATACCAAGCGGGACAAAGAGTTAGTGGACATGTGTGTACTCGCCGAGTCACCGGAGTGCACTCGGCGAGTTGGGTCAAAGTGTGACCGTTGACTTTTGTTGACTTTTAGGGTTTCGTCAGCAATGTGGCCTTTGGGCCAAGAAGGGGGTAAAATGGTCTTTTACCCTTTAGAGGGTGCCAAGAGAGGATTGAGTCTAGTCTCGAGAGTTATGTTCATGAGAGCATTTTCCTTATGTGATAGATGGTGGCGAGTTCGAGATGCAAGCGTGAGGATATCTGCTTCCTGCTTGCCAGGTGAGTCTTCTCACTATACTTTACCTTGAGTAGGTAACCACAGTTATGTGACAGAATATTTGTATGCTACGTATGTTATGTATTGTACTGCATTATTTCTATGTGATTTATGTTGTGCATGTTTACAGAGTTAGAATCGGAAGGTTCCCAGAGTTAGAACCGGAGGGTTCACAAAGTTAGAACCGGAAGGTTCACAGAGTAGGGTCCACGGACCCACAGAGTTATATCCTAGAGTGGCTAATATGTGTTATGTGTGGTATTTTGGGGAACTCACTAAGCTTCGTGCTTACAGTGTTTTGTGTGATGTGTTTCAGGTTTCTCTCAGGATCACGGGATGGCACCGGCTCGATTGTACACACCAGAGAAAGAGTCATGTTTTGAGGATCCTGGTTTATTATGCAAGTGAAAAAGGAGTTATGTTTTGTAATTCGATTATGAATGATATTTTAAGAAAAGTGTTTTTAAGAATTAAACGATTATTTTTAAATGAAAAATTGTTTTGAAATTTACGGTGTTACAAGTTGGTATCAGAGCCTTGGTTTGAGGGATTCGGATGCACCTTCGGGTAAATCTGGACTCAAACTGAGGAAGTAAGAAAAGTTTTCAAAGAAATAATTTTCTAAAGGGAACAAGAGTTCAAAGAGAAAGCGAGAAAGAGGAGTGTGTACAATCAGCTAGAGCCCGAACGGTGATTTCCCAAAATACCCTTACTTTTGTGTTATGAGATATTTCTGATGCACTTTATGAGATATTATTGCATGCTAGAGACAGGCTAGGTATTTCATATCTTAGGACTAGAGTGGCCTGATTTGTGATGCCTTAGCCTAGGAATTGCTGTTATATGCGATGTGTTTTTAAGTATGTGATGAGTGAGAATATTTAGTTGGAATCCTTTAGAGGATTTGAGTAGAGGAGTAATCTAGGGGAGATGCCTAGACGAGTACCGTGGTACTTAGCGAAAGAATAGTTAGAACCCACAAGGGAAAGAGTTGCAAAGTTCGGTGGTACTATCGAGGATGAGCAGAGCAAGCGGAGTTATCACCCAGAGTGAGTCCTATGTATTCTTCGATGCTCGAATGCTTCTTGCTTCGTGCTTTGTGGAACTCTCGATGATGGGAGTCAACTACCAAGCAAATATGACGATATTCAGGAGGTAGATGGTTGGCATCATTAGGAGCTCTTCAGCAGCTGATGGCAGAGAAGTATGGGGATTTAGGAAGAGCTAAGGAGTAACCTTGGCCAGATGAGTGCACTGGGCGAGTAGAGAATTTCGTTGGGGAGCGAGCACGCGCGGCGGGATTGGTGAACGAGAAGGTCGAGCAGCTACTTAGGAGCTACGGGATAGTCCGTGTGGAAAGTATGGGTAGATGTGGCAGGTAGTATGGGCCCGTACTACTGAAAGCAGAGGACCCATACTTGATACAAGGAGTATTCTGAAGGTTCTAATGAGCGGATTGAGGAGTGATGTTATGGTTCGAGTACCATACATCAGAGCGGATTGAGGAGTGATGTTAGGGTTCGAGTACCATACATCGGAGTGGATTGAGGAGTGATGTTATGGTTCGAGTACCATACATCGGAGCGGATTGAGGAGTGATGTTATGGTTCGAGTACCATACATTGGAACGGATTGAGGAGTGATGTTATGGTTCGAGTACCATACATCGGAGCGGATTGAGGAGTGATGTTATGGTTCGAGTACCATACATCAGAACGGATGGAGGAGTGATGTTATGGTTCGGGTACCATACATCGAAGCAGATGGACGAGTGATGCTATGGTTCGGGTACCATACACCTATACATATTGAGAAGAGATGTCATGGGATGAGTACCATGGTTCGTAGTGAATGATGCTTGTTGTTCTCTGGTTATCCGGTCATGATTGATGAGTTAGAGATTGGACGCTATGGGTTTTAGGCCTGTGGGCCATGATTGAGTTCGAAGAGGCGTCCCTTGAGAGGGAGGTCGAGAGCCTTTCAAAGTATTTTGGTAAGGAGTCAGAGGGAGGGGAGAATTTTGGTCTCAGTTGAGCAATCAGTCGATAGAGGAGATGTCACCTTCTATGACCTGGGTGGTGCTATTTATGTTCGTGTGCGAAACATGAGAGGCATGATGTTTAAGTTTTGGGTTTAGGGGTAAACCCTGCAGGTTATCATTGATGATGATTTTCCATCAGAGTATTAGATAGCATGTGTGCCGCGAGGCAGTGATTTACCATGAGCAGATAGTCAGTTGGGACTGAGATAGTCGAGGACCACGTTACACCTATTTGAGTATAGTAGGGCGTATTGTAGAGGTATCAGTGGGGAGTCCAATCGAGTTTATCAGTGCAGTGGTTTTTCTATCTATGTTGGGTATTGAATATGGGAGTGGGTCCCTGTTCTTGGGATGATCCATGTGTTGGAATGTTGGTTGATGAGTCGAGGTGGGGGAGTATGATGATTTCGTGGTTCAGTCTATGAGTCAGTGATGTTATTGGACAGTTGAGTTGTTCGGTATTGGATTGGTACGAGACTTGGAACGACTAAAGGCAGTCGTGACGAGAAGTTCTTGAGGATTTCATCTGAGGTTCAGAGTATATGAGCTCGATTGATTTCCTTAAAGGGGATTATCGGGCATTGCGTAGCACTTTCCAGGGGCAGGTGCGATTTTGCTGGTGAAAATAGTTTGTGAGAATGTTGATGTGTTAGATAGTGATGGTTTGAACCCTAAGTAGGGGAGAACCGGGTGGTTTATTGAGAGAACCAGAGATTTGTGCAAGAGCGATTAGGGGTTGGACACAGAAACCTGCGGCTTGAATTCATGAGATCAGGGTCATTGGTGATCAAGGAAAGGTGCAGGGCAAGATAATGCATGTGGTATATGTCTGAGAGAAGGATGGGTGTCTCCACGGCGGGTGGTCAATGGTCAGGAATCTGGTGGTGGTTAGATTCGTTTCAAGTGGAAGGCTCGTAATGATGGTATGGGCAGTTGAGAACTTCTGGGTTGAAATATGGGTAGAAGATTGTCGAGTAGCCAACACCCGGGCTGGGATGTGTATTCTTGCTTGGATTTTGAGTAGTAGTGGAAAGGGTTTCGGAGGATCATCAGTGTGTTCTAAAGAGTTAGCGCCTTCCTTGTATTCCAATTGAGTGTTTGGATGCACTGAAATTGCGCATTGAGTGAAATAGGAAATTATTTATGGGATTCAAAGGAAATGTATTATTGTATGTGTATGGTGCTGGGAGTAAGGGAATCAGTGGTAGAGGCATGACATTGTGATGCTCTGTTATGGTGTTTCGTGGTTTCCGCGTATAGCGTCCCGATTTCGGAGTTATTTAGAGTCTTGGGTTTAAGACGACTAGTGATGTATCATGTATCTATGGTTCCAGTGGGAGCCCTTCGTGTATTTTCATCAAGAGGGATTATTTAAGGAAGTGGATCTCCGCAGAGGTAGGTTCTGTGTTATGGCGGTTGCCGCCAAAGTCTGTAATGCATATCGGGGCAAGTGTGAGTGTAACTATCTATGATAGTCTTTGGTACATGAGTTAGTGAACATAGTGTGGTGTTGTAATGAGAATGACAGTATAGGATGAAGCTACGGGGAGCCGTAGTATTCACCAGTCAAAGGGTGTTATGATGCTACGGGGAGCCGTAGTACTCACAAGTCAGAGAGAGAGAGAGTCGTGATGCTACGGGGAGCCGTAGTATTCGCCAGGCAGAGGGTGTTGTGATGCTACGGGGAGCTGTAGTACTCACAAGCCACAGAGAGAGTCGTGATACTACGGGGAGCCGTAGTATTCACCAGTCAGAGGGTGTTGTGATGCTACAGGGAGCCGTAGTACTAACAAGTCAGAGGGAGGGAGTCGTGGTACTACGGGGAGCCGTAGTACTCACTAGTTAGTTGGCGTTGTGATACTACGGGGAGCTATAGTACTCACTAGTCAGAGGCTGTCGTAATGTTGCAGGAAGCCATAGTACCCACTAGACGACAAGAGAGTGTGATGATGGAGTGTTCTCCGATAAGTGCATGATGCAGAAGAGTTTTAGGCTTGAGTAGCCCTAGTGTTGAGTTTATGGAACCTAGTGGTTAAACCGGGGCGAGACTGGGGTCTCCGTCTCTGTCGGGAGGGTCAGCGAGGTGCGCGGGAGAATATGCGCAGCAGACCCCAGAGGCTAGAGCTGAGTCGATCTTCGATTGGATTGTATTTTTTATGAGGAAAAGAGAATTTCGTGATTTGCGTGTCACTGGGCCGTGATAGTGGTCACGGGGAGGAAGTTAGTGAGATATTTTGGATCATGTTATGTGTGACCTTTGGGGGTTCAGATGTGGGGCCAAAAGCTGACTTGGTGCTCGGTATCGAAGATGAATATGAGAAATGAGCTAGAGTTTACCATGGTGATGTCTGTGGACACTTCAGAGCGAGTGAACGATTCAGACGCTCGAGGATATGCTTCGTGTATTAGATTTCGGAGGGGAATTGTGGCCCGTATTTGCCCTTGGCAGAGTTTTCCTACAACAACAGCCATCATTAGTGCATCAGTATGCCACCCTTTGAGCTGTTGTAGGGAAGGAGGTATCGGACCCCATTTGATGGAAGTACAGAGATCGTGCTTCAGACGTCAGAGCAGATACAGCAGGTCAGGCAGAGGTTGTTGACCGCTTAGAGTCGCCAGAAGAGTTATGTGGATAGGCGTCGGTCCGAGCTCGAATTTTTGGTCGGTGACTTCGTGCTCCCGAAGATCTCTCCTTGGAAACGAGTGATCTGATTCAGGAAGAGAGGCAAGCTGGGGCCCCGATGTATTGGTGCTTTCAGGGTGATTGCGAGAGTAGGTAGGGTAGCCTACTGTTTGGAGCTACCTGCAGAGTTAGGTCCGATTCATGACACCTTCCACGTGTCGCAGCTGAGAAAGTGTATAGCTGACGAGTCGGCAGTGGAGCCATTAAAGGATATTCAAGTGGATGTGGGCCTGAACTACGTTGAGAGGCCGGTGGTGATTAGGGATCAGAAGATCAAGGTTCTGAGGAACAAGGAAGTGCCTCTAGTGCAGGTCCAGTGGCAACATCGGAAGGGATCAGAGCTTACTTGGGAGCCGGAGCGGGAGATGCGTCAGCAGCATCTGGAGTTATTTGCAGAGTGAGACTTCGAGGGCGAAGTCTGATTCTAGTGGGGGAGAATTGTGACATCCGGATTCCCAGGTATATTATTTTACTCAATTATTTGAGGAGTTTGTGGAAGAACTCGGCGAGTTGGAGCTTAGACTCGCCGAGTAGGGTCGTGGATTTTCATCCTAGTCACGTCCGGACTCGGCGAGCCCATTCGTGGACTCGGCGAGTCCATGCTGTTTAATGAAACCCTAATCCCCCGGGGGTTGGGGCCTATTTAAGGGCACTTATAGCCTCCCATTGCGGCTACCAGTCCCTTGAGAGAACCCTAAGTGAGCCAAATCGTTTGAGAGGAAGGAGAAGTCACATTTGATCCTTGTATCTTTGGTTTAGCAAGAAGAAGGTGACCGAAAGCAAGAGGAGGTGCGATTCTAGCAGTTCCAGAGTTCAGAGATTTCATTTTTGAGGTAATAGTTCTAACCTTCTTCAGTTTTGGTGTTGATCCTTAGAGATAGGGTTTTCTAACCCCTTTTTGAGGGTGGTTATGTGGAGCAATTGGTCCCTCCTTGAGTTTGTGTCTTGGATCTGGACTCAAAGAGGTCCAGATACCTTAACCCTTGGAGCTTTATGAGTCATTTTGGGGTTATTGGACTAAGGTTGTCATTTTTGGGGCTAAATCACCATTTCTTGCCTTGTTGTTGGTATATAAGCATCAAGATTTAGACTTTACGTGACATTCATGCTTGGGAAGGCCAGATCTAAGGCTTAGGGGCACAGATCTGACCTCAGGAGGACATTAGAGTTTGTGCATGGCATGAACTCGCCGAGTTGTTCTTGAGACTCGGCGAGTAGAGTTAGGGTTTCACGTAAATCACTCAGTGAGTGGACTTGCCGAGTTGGGGGATAACTCAGTGAGTCAGAAAGGGATTAGAGGACTGGAGTTCAAGGCGGTACTAGCCGAGTTGTTCTTAGGACTCGGCGAGTTGAGTCGGGGTGACCCCGCGATTCATGTCTGGTGTGACTCGTCGAGTATAGGGAGGGACTCGATGTACCAAGCGGGACAAAGAGTTAGTGGATATGTGTGTACTCGCCGAGTCACCAGAGTGCACTCGGCGAGTTGGGTCAAAGTGTGACCGTTGACTTTTGTTGACTTTTAGGGTTTCGTCAGCAATGTGGCCTTTGGGCCAAGTAGGGGGTAAAATGGTCTTTTACACTTAAGAGGGTGCCAAGAGAGGATTGAGTCTAGTCTTGAGAGTTATGTTCATGAGAGCATTTTCCTTATGTGATAGATGGTGGCGAGTTCGAGATGCAAGCATGAGGATATCTGCTTCCTGCTTGCCAGGTGAGTCTTTTCACTATACTTTACCTTGAGTAGGTACCCATAGTTATGTGACAGAGTATTTGTATGCTATGTATGTTATGTGTTGTACTGCATTATTTCTATTTGATTTATGCTGTGCATGTTTATAGAGTTAGAACCGGAAGGTTCCCAGAGTTAGAACCGGAGGGTTCACAGAGTTAGAACCGGAAGGTACACAGAGTAGGGTCCACGGACCCACAGAGTTATATCCTCGAGTGGCTAATATGTGTTATGTGTGGTATTTTGGGGAACTCACTAAGCTTCGTGCTTACAGTGTTTTGTGTTATGTGTTTCAGGTTTCTCTCAGGATCACGGGACGACACCGGCTCGATTGTACACACCAGAGAAAGAGTCATGTTTTGAGGATCATGGTTTATTATGCAAGTGAAAATGGAGTTATGTTTTGTAATTCGATTATGAATGAGATTTTAAGAAAAGTGTTTTTAAGAATTAAACGATTATTTTTAAATGAAAAATTGTTTTGAAATTTACGGTGTTACATGCATATACTACAATTTGTAGTGAAAATAGGTTGCCTGTGGTTATGTCGATTCCACAATGTCCATTAGACCTAAGTCACTCTATACACAATATACACGGGAAGTAAGAAAAGAATATGAAACATCCCAAAATTCAAGCCCAAAAATTTCATTTTTGATTAATTAATTCATGAAACATTCATTAGAAAATATTGTATAAACACGTCGTCTCAAAACCAAGTATCATATTTGAAACCCACAACTATGAACAAATGTCATATTAGAGTACAATCCCAAAAAACACCGTGCGGAAAATCATATATGTGTGTGTGTGTGTAATGTCATGCTACGCCGCCGGCTCCTTCCCATTAGATGAAGAGGTACCTAAAACCAAAAACTGAAACCGTAAGCACAAAGCTTAGTGAGTTCCCCCATCATACCACATACCATACAATACCATCGGTATCTTTCAACCGGTAATCAACATCGGCATCTTTCAACCGGTAATCATCATCGGTATCGTTCAACCGATAATCTTCATCGGTATCTTTCAACCGGTAACTGAGGACTATTCCACCCCCTACCACTAGCATACAATAGCAAGATAAGCACACATTCAGATGTATCCAGGTACTGAACTACCCCTTGGTCCTAAGGACCATTATCAGGGAAACTATCCCTATCATGTAACATATCATGCAGATATAACTCATAACCAAAAGCATACCAAACCAAGATAAATTATCACAAAGACAATTATCTTCTAATTACTCCTCAATGGTGTGCCGACATTGTGGCCTTAGACCCACCCCTACTGGAAGGTAACTCACCTCGTAGCTGCTGAACTGTGCGGGAATCCTCTGACTGCTGCCGCTACTGCTCCAGAAATCCTCTGACTATAATTCCCTCAAAACATTTAGTCAGAAACTGACATCGACCCTTAGGGTAAAATGACCATTTTACCCCTTGGCCAAGTCAAAGTCAAAGTCAACTTCCAGTTGACCTGACTCGCCGAGTTGGCTCGCCAACTCGCGGAGTCCCTATCCTTACCCCAGACCTCATACCCGTCTCTACTCGTCGAGTTAGGCGATGACTCAATGAGTTTTCCTTCTAAATGAACACCGACTGAATCCACACCTGACTCGCCGAGTTGTATGAACAAATCGTCGAGTTCATCATCAAATGATACTCATGTCCCGTCTTGACTCGCCTAGTGGTATGAACAACTCGTCCAGTTACTCTTCATCCTATGAACACGTTCTGTCCTCGACTCGCCGAGTTGATGAACAACTCGCCGAGTGCCATGAAGATTGTCTTGGACTCGCCGAGTCCGTTCATTCACTCGCCGAGTACCATGAATTCCCAGAACACTTTGCTTAGTCCAGAACGTTGGGTCACTCCTCGGGACTCCTAAAACCCTTCCACAGTCAACTGGTCCTTATGACCCTCACTGATATGGGACCAAAACCCTTGGACTCGCCGAGTCCAGAAAATGGACTCGCCGAGGCTATCACATTCCTTACTAAGAACTTCGATTTCTGATGTACAACACTTAACCAAATGATAGATCCAGGCCCCTAAACTCGATCTAGCATGTAAAGTTACAAACTTTATGTGCATGCATGGGACATTAGAGCTTAAAAGGCTCTAAAATGGTTCTTTTGTTGCATGGGGCGTTCCCTGGCGCAAAAACAACCTAGATCTGACTTGTGGCTCATAAAATGACATGATGCAGAAGCCCAAACCCCCAACCGTGTTTGCAAACATGGTTGGCCACCAAAAATGGCTTATGAAAGCCTTAAATCTCCTCAAAGAGGGATCTAACAAATGAATGAGAAAGGTTCAGAATTTATACCTTCTAAAGACTGCAAATGATAAACCAAACTCGAATCCTTCAGTCCCCTCTTGATCCTTCTATACTCTTCCTTCTTCCTTGAGATCAAAACTCACAAGAATCACTCAAAAAGCCTTAGATCTTCTCAAAAACGGCTAGGGTTTGCTATGAGGAGTGTTTGGGAGCATAAAGGGGGAAAGGAGGCTGCATAAGGTCGTTTAAATAGGGTGCAAACCCCTGGATTAGGGTTGTTGTCCAAACAGCGACTACTCGCCGAGTCCGCAGCTTAAACCCCGCGCCTCATCCCGCTTCTACTCGGCGAGTCAGTCCTTCGACTCGCCGAGTCCAAGGCCAAAAATGCAAAAATAAATGAAGATTTAATAACAGAATACATACCAAGAACCAGGTGCTGCAAATCTCCCCCACTTATTTTAGACTTCGTCCTCGAAGTCTGCCACTCGATCCTGAAACAACTCGGGGTAGTGCTCCATCATCTCACTTATCGGCTCCCAAGTCCACTCCGACCCCTTCCGGTGCTGCCATTGCACCTTCACGAGTTCTACTCTTTTGTTCCTTAGATCCTTCGACTTCCGGTCAAGGATCGCTACAGGCCGCTCGATGTAATTCAGGCTGCCATCAACATGAATGTCCTCCAAGGGTACCACCGTCGTATCGTCCACTAAGCACTTCCGCAACTGAGAGACGTGGAAAGTGTTGTGGATCTGACTGAGTTCGGCTGGCAGATCCAGCCGGTACACCACCTTGCCCACCCGGGCTACAACCCTGAATGGTCCGATATACCTTGGGCCCAACTTGCCCCGCTTCCTGAATCGGATGACGCCCTTCAATGGTGACACCTTCAAGAGAACCATATCCCCGACCTGGAATTCCAGGTCTGATCGACGCTTATCGGCGTAACTTTTCTGCCGACTCTGAGCAGTCTGAAGCCTGCTCCGGATCTGCTGAATCTTCTCTGTCGTCTTGAGCACTACTTCGGTGCTCCTCATGACTCTCTGGCCAACCTCGCCCAAACATATCAGGGTCCTGCACCTCCTCCCATACAACATCTTGAAGGGAGGACGGTCGATACTTGCATGATAGCTGTTATTATATGAGAACTCCGCCAACGGGACGAAATCTAAAACACATGCCCGCAGCATATCCTCCAGAGTCTGGATGGTCTGCTCGCTCTTGCCATCCGTCTGCGGGTGAAAAGCGGTGCTAAAATGCAGACGAGTACCCAGCTCGTCATGAAACCTCTTCCAAAACCTGGAAGTAAACCGCACCTCTGTCTGAAATCACCGACACTGGCACTCCGTGCCGCGCCACCACCTTCCGAGATGCTCTCCTGAATCGGAATAAAGTGGGCGCTCTTGGTCAATCGATCCATGATGACCCATATCGAATCCATCCCCCGTGCGGTCCTGGGAAGCTTCGTGATAAAATCCATCGTAATATCCTCCCATTTCCATAGCGGGATATCCAACGGATGCATCTTTCCGTGTGGTCTATGATGCTCGGCCTTGACCTTCCTGAAGGTCAAGCACCGGTCCACGTACCATGCCACATCCCGCTTCATGCAGGGCCAACAATAGTCCAGACGAAGATTCCTATACACCTTCGTCGCCCCGGGATGAATGGAGAATTGGGATTCGTGCGCCTCCTCCATCAGGACCTGGCGCAGACCTCCATGATAAGGGACCGACACCCTATGGTGAAGATTCAATAACCCTCGGCTATCATAGTCAAAGGAGGAAACCTGCCCCACCATCCGCTCATTCTTCCGATGTTCCTCCTTCATAGCCTCCTGCTGAGCCTTCTGGATCCACTCCAAAAGCGGAGTTACCACTGTCATCCTTAGACAGATATCCCTGATCGGCGCTGCCTTGCGGCTAAATGCAACGGCCACGACATTGGCTTTCCCTGGATGGTAGAGGATCTCACAATCATAATCCTTCACCACATCAAGCCACCGACGCTGCCTCATATTAAGATTTGGCTGGTCCATGAGATACCTCAAACTCTTGTGGTCCGTGTAAATCGTACAACGAACCCCATTGAGGTAATGACGCCAAATCTTGAGGGCGAACACAATAGCCCCCAACTCCAAATCATTCGTCGGGTAGTTCGCCTCGTGAGGCTTCAACTGCCTTGACGCGTAGGCGATGACATGCCCTCTCTGCATCAATACCGCGTCCAATCCTGCAATGGATGCATCGCAGTACACAAAAAAATCCTCCATGCCCTCTAGCAGGGCTAAAATTGGCGCCTCGCATAATCTCGGTCTCAGCGTCTCAAATGCGGCCTGCTGCTCAGGCCCCCAACGATACACCACCGACTTCTTAGTCAGTCGGGTGAGCGGAACTGCTATCTTGGAGAAGTCCTGAATGAATCTCCGATAGTAGCCTGCCAAACCTATAAAGCTCTGAATCTTAGATGGTGACCTCGGAACCTCCCAATTCATCACGGCCTCTTACTTGGCCGGATCTACCGAAATCCCGTTCTGGTTAACAAGGTGCCCAAGAAACTACACCTCGCGCAACCAGAACTCACACTTGGAGAACTTAGCATACAATTTCTCCCTCCTCAAAGTCTCCAGGACCTCTCGCAGATGCTCCTCATGCTGCTCCTGCGTCTTGGAATAAACCAAGATGTCATCAATAAATACTATCACAGACCGATCCAACATCGGTCTACACACGCGGTTCATGAGCCTGAAAGGCATCACCACAAACTCATAATGGCCATAACGCGTCCGAAACTGTCACACCCCAAAACCATGAACGGCAAAAATGTTCTGGGGCGGAGGACGTCATGTACAGTATCACAACAATGAAAAGTAGTAAACAAGCAACAACATCATCCATTGCATTTATAATATAATTTTAATACAAGGGTTCTGTCAAATTATAATAGAAACAAAAGTATAATCAAAATGAAAGATGAGTCTTGAACGAGCTTCATCTTCTCTAAACCTTGCATCGGTACCTGTCTACTATTGACCTGAGGATACAAGTTATCTTGAAAGAGAGTATCAGCTTTAAAGCTGGTGAGATCATAAGTAATTGAGTGTCTTAATTTGTATGTAAGTATTTGTATGTATTTGAAATGTAAGTATTTGTATTACATGTAATGAAAGACTTGAAAATGTTTTGAAAGAAAGTTCGTGTAAATATGAAAATGTTTGTAAAACAACTGTAAACATTTGAAAAACCCTAGAAATCCCTATGATTCCTACTAGTATAAAAGGGAGTCTTCTACCAAGACCTAACTGTTCTAAATGTAGTCTTCTACCAAGACTTAACTGTTCTAAATGTAGTCTTCTACCAAGACCCAACTGTTCTAAACGTAGTCTTCTACCAAGACTTAACTGTGCTACTATTATTATTATTATCACAAGAATTTGTATCCTTTGGTACCAGGATACTCAAATAATTCACCTCATCGGTTATGTGAATGAGTCACAAGATCGAGGTAATAATATAAATAACCTAAGTATTATCCTTTTGTACTAGGATAACTAACAGTGTCAACTGAAGACATCCGTAGATGTACATTTACCTCTGTTGCTAATAGATGGGTGTAGGAATAGTTAGTCCCTTAAAGTATACCCCTAATGGTATCACCGTTGACATCCGTGAATGTGCTTTTACCTTTGTAGCTAACAGAGATTTTAGGAATGGTTAATCTCGCAAAGTATCCTTTGGTACTAAGATATTAAATCCAATCTATCTTGTAGATTATGTGATTGTATCACAAAGTGAAGATAAGAATGAGGATTATATAACAGAATCTATACATATAAAATGTACTAGTAACTCATCATATGTTATCTATGTAAACGTACTCATGTAAGTGTACTCATGTAAATGTACTCGTGTAGATGTATGTATGTAAATGTACTCATGTAAGCGTATATATGTAAAGGTATTCATGTAAATGTACTCATGTAGATGTATCTATGTAATAGTATAGTAATGTACTGTAATGTTCTGCATGTGTTAGCTGTAACTTGTGTTCTCTCTCTATCTAGCATGTATAGTAATGTACAATAATGTTCTGCGTGTGCTAGCTGTAGTGTGTGTTCTCTATCTATCTAGCAAGTATAGTAATGTACTGTGTGTACTAGTTGTCATGTGTGTTCTCTCTCTATCTAGCAAGTATTGACTCATGAATGAACTAACTCATTGTATGCTATTGCGTTTTAGTATTAGTTCTAATATCTTCCTAAACTACCCATATGGTAGCATACTATTAATGTAACTGGTACGTATGAACATGGAAGTATACCCTTGCTACCCAAGGGTACTAAATGAACTGGAAGAACCTTTATGACTATATATGTACACATGATATATAACTAATATTTAAACGACCTTCAGACAGGTACCCGATATCCCACCAGACCACATCTCAAGTGCAAAAAGGAAATAGGGCGCGCAGGCCTTCCTAAGCCTTTTAAACATTGCTTATATAACTATACATACGTAGACATGCTATTGATAATATAAAAGCATAAAATAAGTTTTGTAAAACCTTTGAACATGATTTCTATCTAAGAAAAGATCGACTTGATTTCAATCTATAAAACCGGTTGAAAGCATGGGTTTGATAAAACAGTTTAAGTATAAAGAAACATTTGTTTGAAACACAATTGTAAATGAGCTTGAAATGAAACATACAGAGTAAAATGAACAGTTTAACAAGGAGTTTTAAACATATAAAATGTTTATTAAAAATCATTTGAAGGAAACTGTTTGGTAAAACGGCTAATGAGTAGTAAATCATCTGACTGCTGCTTATTAATCACATGTGATTGATATAATAACTAGCATGATTCTACTTGTATCCCCCCGTAAAGCATTTCAAAATGTTTAAAACATTTATTAAGGGGTATGAACTCACTTGTAGCAAGTGGTTCGGATGAACGGACTGAAACAGGATGCTAGGTGTCAAGTGAAGTCTTGAACACACTCTATGATCCTAGTTAACATATAATATCACATATATGTATCGAATTAGTCTTTAAAAAACTAATAAGCAAGTCAAGACACTCTAGGACATTATAAACACTTTGTATAAGTGTTTTAAGTGGTAAGGAGTGGATCTAAGTGTTGTAGGGCAAGGCTATTTGGTTTTAGGGTTCAAGGGAACCCCTAATATGAGTTTACTCCCTAAAGACCAACACCCCTTCAGTTTACGGTTGTAAACCCTTGAGTTTACGGCCGTAAACTCATGTCTTCTTGACCATGAGTTGTTTTGAAGTCTTGTGAGTCCCTTGAAGCATTCCTACATTGGAGTATAAGCCTATGGAAGTGTTTGTGGCATCAAAACACCTCTAAATGGAGTTTACACCCCATGGAAAACTATTCCATGTGTTTACGGTCGTAAACACATATAATCTAAGGTCCTTTAACGTTTTCAAGACCCAAACATATCAAGAAACAAATCTAGACTAGTTTCCTAAGCTTGTGAAGGGATTTGGGCCATTTTTACACACCTTTGGGGTGTTTATGGTTTTGGGAGATCCCCAAACCATAAACACATATACAAGGGGTCTTAAGGTGTTTTTCATGTGCCTAAAACATTAGGGAAGGGTTCCATGCAAGTTCCTAAGAATAAGGGAAGATTTGGGAGCACTTTGGCACCCAAAATGGAGTTTACGGTCCAAGAAGATCTTGGGCCGTGAACTCCATCTTCTAGTATTTTTGAGTGATTTCAAACATAACTAAACATGTAATAAGCTTTAAAATGCTCTAGGGTAGAAGTACTTACAATCCGGAGCAAAGGATTGAAGATCCTTGGGAGAGAATTCGGGCTTTTCTCTAGATGAAAATGGAAAAATGAACTAAAATGGCTAAGTGTCCTTTATATAGTCCATTGAGTTTTTGGTCCAAAAATATTATTTTGAGCCATAAACTCTAAACTCGAGGAGTTTTGAAACTTTTAAGATGCACAAAATACTCTAGGGCATCCTCTCTCCTGATATCTCCTAAAGTGCAAATCCTAAAATACTCAAACTTGCTCCAAAAAGTTTGAAACTTAGCAGCAACTTTTCTGACTTCACTTGACTTGATATGTTATACAGAATGGAAATTTCGGGTTGTCACATCATCCCCCTGTTAGAGGGAATTTCGTCCTGAAATTAGAATTTAGGTAAGGAAGTAGGTATGAATGATCGAGTCGTAAGGTGGGAACTTCCTAATCGATTGGCTCTCGCGCTCATAAGTGAATTCGGGTCCTCGATTGGTATCCCAACGAACCTTCACTAACGGGCGATGGCATTGCTTCGTCCGCCTGACCTCTCGGTCGAGGATCACTACAGTTCTAATACGAAGGCTTGGATCTCTTCGAGTGGACTTACAAGAGTCCTAACGGAAAGGTACGGTTTCAAGATCGAGACGCGAAGGGTAAAATGTACGTTACTGAGTTCGCGGAGTAGGTTTAGTTTGTGAGGTACAGGACCAATTCTGGTAAGAATCTCGGAGGTCCTAACTATCTTGGATTTAGCTTTCCACACTTTACGAAGCGTATTAAGCCATTCGCGGAGTGAGTTTTCCCAAAGAAGTTGGTCTCTCACTTGGAAGCTCCAACGTTTCTTTTTCTTGTTTAACTTCCCAGTCAAGGGCCACCCCCTGCTGGGTCAAAGTCGTAAGGGTTTCTATAATTCGCGAGAAGTTCTGAATGGACTACGATAGTAGGTCTGCACGACCTATAATTTTGGGGAATTTCTGTCGGCGTCTATGGTGCCGACAAATTCCCAATAGTTTTGGATAAATTAACAGAGTACTCAAGAATTTCCACATCACTAATAGTGTGTCTTAGGAAATTTTGACTCTTTAATTCCAAAACTCGTGTTCAGAGAACTTTGAAAAAAATATCTCCGAGGGTAATGTTTCCATGGGTTCCTTCTTACTACGAGGGTAGATAAGTAAGTCATTACATGGAGAAATGACGAAATGATCCATGTAAGAATGGCGTACCCTACTCATTCGGCCCATGAATATTATGGGCATATTGGTCCTATCCGAGGGGTATCACTATGGACTCGAAGTGTCCGCATCGAGTTCGGAAGGTAGTCTTCCGGACATCCTTCCTTAACCCTCAAACTGGTGATATTCGGATCTCAGGTCCATTTCTGAAAGTAATTATTTCCTTACGTTTGCTCAACCAATTCATCTTTGCGAGGTAGAGGCAACGATTTCTAATGGAAAATCTTGACAGAGTCCTCGATAGCCGAGGTACATATGATGCAATCCGTCGACCTCTGGAAGAATAAGACCGGAGTTCTCCAGGGTGAGAAGCCTAGTCATCCAATTCTATTTCTGTGAGTTTGCTAAGTTGTCCGAGCTGTTCTTGTATCTCCGTAGGTGTTTAGACTGTAGGGCGATCTCTTTACAGGAGTCATACTGGGTTCTAAGTTTGTTCACATGATGATGCGATTACTCATAGTCTTGGGCAGTCTCCGTCCTGAAGTTCATATTAGAATTCATACTTGGTTCAATGATCACAATATCGTGTATACGAGTCATATATAGTTAAGATTGAAAAGGTAGTCGAATAACTGATTCTTCTTTAAGCTCATATCCCATCGAGGAAAAAGAAGTAAAAGTGGAATCATCAATTCTAAACTTGTAGAACCTTGATTATATATCACCCCTATGTATACATTCTTCAGCGACAGATCAACCGTTTGGATCTTTGGATTTGAACTTGACGTACTGTCCGAGTGGTACTTCGGGGATTTCTTCGAAAAGAAAAGAACTATGAGGTACTCCACGCATGAGTATTTCGGTGTTCTGAAATGACAGTTTCGCTAAAAAGACGTTTACTGAGAAAGAGATGTACGTATGATAATGTAATAATCATAAGGAAACTTAAAGACATTAGATTTGAACAAAAGGCGTTACAGACAAACACAACAGTGCAACCATCAACATAGTTACAGTACTTTAGAATTACTACAAGACTATTGTTGCGGATAACGTATACTACAAAAGACAAGTATACACAGCACGAGCATCCCTACCAACGGGATCTCGCAAAAGGTAAGACCCTGGTTGCACTAGTTTTGGATGGTTTATAAGTCTGTTACAACGAAAAGCCTAAATTACATTAACGTGGTTCCAGAGCAGGTTCTCCTATAGCTGTGATCCTGAGAATCTTCCCGTCTGTGCCAGAGTTCTTTGTTATAGGGCAATCCTTCTTGAAGTGCCCTATCTCACCGCATTGGTGGCATGACTGGCTAGTACTAGCATTGGTGGCGGGAGTGAGGTGTTTAGCCAGTGTTATGTGGACACGAGTCCCTTCCTCATTACTCCACCTTGGAAATTTCTTCTTAAAGCATTCTGCAGGAGTTGCCACTTGTTGCTGTGGCATGGCAAGTCTTTGGGATCTCTTGCGCTCCTTTAGGGCTTGACGATATCGTCTCTTCCATTCGGTCTTACGGCTTCGCAAATCTATGACTATTGCCATTTGTTGGTTTCCCGGTTTGGTACTACCATCGGAACTCTCGACTCCTTTGTCAGTCTTGCTTGTGTTGCCTGAGTTGATGTGTGTAAGGAAAGTTGTCACAGCAGCTGCTACTGCAGCTTGTAATGTAGCAGCGTCGATATGGAGGATAGGGGTGTTGTTGTCGGGCTGATTGTTTCCGGATGAAGACATGATTCTATAATACGAAAGATAAGGATTTTGTGAGTGATTCTGGTTGACCCTAGATGTACTTCGATTGTTCAAGTAAAGAGTAAGAGTATATTCTCAAAAGTTTGACCTACATCCCTATGATGCAATCCTAGCACGGAATGTAAGTGTGTTCGTGAAGGTTTGACCTACATCCCTATGATGTAGTCCTAGTACTAAGTGGAAGTAAGTTCGTAGAATGGTCTCAAGACATTTGTCGTTCAAGCAGAGGTATCGTTGGTTGGTGAATAACATGATCCAACCACTAAAGCATGTGATGGGATTAAAACAACTTTTAATCTAAGAAGATCGATTAGATCATGAACAAGTATATGAATATGAAACAGTTAAAAACGCAATAATAAGAACAAACAGCTTGAATCAAACGTGTCGAATGATTAAATAAAATCCTTAGAAGAGCTCGATTAAGAACATCAACTGTAAAGGATTAGAAGATTACAAGAATGATTACAGAAAAATATAATACTCTCGATCAATCGCTGTATCAATCACCTCTAAAATCTTAACCTAATATGCATGCAAGCATTTAACTTATATACAATACATAAAAGGCTCTCGGTTGGACAGGCCCAAACCGGAGAATAAAAGGCTAATCTAACGAGCCCAAAAGACGCAACATCAAAACTCTTTTCAGCCCAACAATCTCCCCCTTTGCGTCAATTTGGAGCGAGACTTTCACTTCCTACTTGGGCCGGCGGCTGAAGCTGGTACCTTCTTCTTCACGGTACTAAACAGACACTTGGTTATGGAAAGGATAGTCTGTCTAAACCGGATGTACCAATTGATCATATCATTGAAGTATTTGATATCATCAGCCGAATTGTCTTTACACTGCTTGATGATGAATAAGATGTGCTCCAAGCAAGTTGTAGTGTAAAGATGTTTGTCAGCTAAAGTGAAGAGACATTTCTGTCCTTCGGCTCTAGTGAACATCACAGAGTTTCGCCTCGAATCTATCTTGCCCATTAGCATTTGATTCAGATCACTGGCCGATCCCACAGGCTTGACTTTCGGTTTCTTCTTAAAAACTGTGGCAACCTCCTGATCCATTAGGGCCACCTCCATGATGTAGCATGCCAGCATCCTTTTGACATGGTCTAAGATGGGACCATATTCGGCTTCGTTTGTCAGCAGGATGTTGTACAAGACTATCCAATCATGAGGGTTCAGATTGGGCAGATCCGCCAGAGAGATCATGTGGGCAGTTCTTGCAGATCCTCGGATAAGCTTGAACTTGACGTTTGTAAATCTCCCCACGGCAAAAGGCTTCATCACCCGAACATTGACAATCTTCTGGGCGCTCCATGTAAGGAATTGAGGGCGAGCGGCCTCCAGGTAGAAGTCAATGAGCTCCCTGTCAAGCTCATCGTTCGGATGCGGGACTTCAGAAATGTTAGAGAAGGCGTGGAAGATGAACGCCTTTCGAGTCAGTGGCATATCGAACTGCGAATCAATGGTGTTGTTGCAGTCGAACGATATCACCGGCTCGAGCCATAGTATGCATGGAGTCTCTATGGCCTCTTTTATCAACCGATCCTTGGTCCAGGCAGGGAAGAGAAACTTTCGGCTCTCAAGGAGATCGTTGGCTTCTTTTTGTTTACGTTCGGCTTCTTCAGCTTCACGTGCCACACGACTGACATCGTCATCAGTATTGTGACTGTTCTTTCTCTTTAACATGTCCGCAATAGTCTCCTTGTCTTCATCTTCATCTTCATCTCCATCCTCTGCTATGTGTTTGCCCTTGTTCTTCACACCCGAACCCGAGGCATGACCAGTTTGGGGTGGTTCGGTTGTGTGAGTAGCGTTGGAGGACGGAGGTGGTTTCGATCCTTTCTTCTCTTCTCCCCCTTGTTTCGGAATGGACACGAAACTCGGAAGGCCTTCAATTTTGCTTAAGAGGGCCATGGCCGGGGAGAGCTTTTCAGCGAGGGTGCGCCTCACCGAATGATTAAGGATGGGGTTGTGTGCTTCCAGGATGTTGGATAGAGCCGCGTGGACATCTGAAACACACGTCTTGATGACTTCCCTCTCGGATCGAAGAGCTTCCAATTGTTGTTCAGAGTCGGATAGAGCAGTTGTTTTACTTGCCAGAACGTCCATCAGAGAGTTCTCTGCCGCAAGATCCTCTTGTAGTTTTGCCAGACGGGCATCGATGGAGGCACGGAGTGCCGAGTTGTCGTCGCTGAGGTTTTGGCGGAGGGTAGCGAACGAAGTCAACTCTGTCGAGACGAACTTGGCCAATTGTTGAACAATCGGTTCAAGAATCGTCTTTGTGGCATTGGCGTTTTCCTGTAGAGACTTTAGCAGGTCCGAAGCGTCGGAGAATAGTTTATCGACTTTTTCGGTCGCTGCCTCACAGGCTCGGGTGGAGGCGTCTATCGCAGCAGTTGCTGAGGCTACTGAGTCATGTTGAGCCCTGGAGAAGGCATCAACGATCCTCTGAAGGGCAGCTGCAGATAAGGTGGACTGCGGGTTTGAAGAGGAGGCGAGAAGTTGATCAACCTTCTCGTTAAGATCGCGGAGATGCTTCTTTGTCATTGGAGCATCATCCTCCTCATCACTCTGAACTTGAAACGGACTATAGTAGACCGAATCAAAGTTCATGTGATCACCACCAAGGAATTGATCATCGCCATCGGAGGCGTCTTCTGGAGATTGAGGTGGTGGTGAAGCTGGGGGTGTTATGGGTTTAGTTGGTTCAGGTTGAGTAGGTGGGGGGTTAGTTTCGGGTGGTGGTTGTATATGGGTTTCGGTTTGTGGAGGTTTGGTTACGGGAGGGGTTTCGGTTACAGTTGGTGTTTCGGTTGAGGTGGTGAATATGGGTGGAGGTATAGGGAATGAGGTTGGTGGTATAGTAGGGGTTATGGTGGGAATGGAAATAGGTATTGTGGGTGGAGGGGAAGGAACTGGGGATTGGTGAAGTTCCATCTCCGGGGTTGGGGACCGAGGGGGTGTGTTGCCTCGTAGAGGAGAGACATCGCCTTGTGATCCCTCAGCGTCCGAACTCTCAACTTCGGATTCACTTGATGAGGAGGAAAGGATTAGCTTTCGCTTTTGTTGGGTCTTCCTCCTTTTCGGTTGTGGTGACGAAGCAGCCTTCGGTTGTTTGCGCTTCTTGGGAGAAGGTTTTGGGGCTTTGGATGGTTTCTTCCCCTTGTCTGCCTTTTTACCCCTGGCCACCGGTTTGTCGGCATCATGAATTGATCGCAGCATGTCCGGTGTCAGGTCCCTCGGACCAGATGGCCCTAACTCCTTGATCGCCTTGATCATACTGCTGTCTGATGGCACACTACCATACATCGACTCCGGGATAGAGCCAATGAAGGAGAATTTCGATGCATCGGATACGATGATCTTCTTGGTATGGAAGGTACCAACAGAAGACATCGGGGCACCGTCAGCAGTTGGGACCTCAAACCTGTCCATGGCCCATCTTGTGATCAAGATCCAGAACCGGGCCAGCGACACTTCAGAGTGGCGAGAAGTGGAAGAAAGGCTCTGAATCAGTTGTTGCCAAAGGACAAAACCATAATCGAGGTTGATCCCGTTGTACACCCCGTACATGATTGACAGGAAAAGACGACTGGCTCCGTCCGATCCTGAGCTCCTCTCAGACAGTCCCTTGAAGAGAACTGTAATAGCCCATTCCACAGGGGCGGTAGGCATGACTTCTTGAACCTGGCGATGGACGTAAGAACTTCCGTGTAGCCCATATTGTAGAACATGTTGTAGAGCATACCAACCGGAATCGTCTCCGGGTGAACACGCGATGGGTCAGCAGCAAACCCAAGCATGGTGCAGAAGCGGGGACGAGAAATCGACGTTTTGTGTTCCGCCACTTCGAAAAATATCCTGTCGACGCCCTTGTCGTAGTAGGCAGTCGCATAGACTTGAGATAGAGCCACCATTGGCACCGTTGCAATTCTGGACAATGCCGGAGCAAGCTGGGAGTACTTGAGGCATTCGATAACCGGCGACATGTAGGGATCATAGGCTAGTGGGTTCAGATCAATCACGAGGCATTGCTGAGGACGGATTGGAAGAATTTGAGAAGTAGCATGGACGGAAGAGGATTCAGCCATTGTTGCAGGTTGGAGAAGAATATAACCGGGAGAGAGTTTGGAAGTATATTTGCTTTGGAAATTATGGGGCAGTAAAGAGGTAAAAGGTGGTCTGGATGGGTTTTTATAGTAGGTGATAGGAGAGAGAAAGATCGATTCAAATCTCTTATGGAAATACGGAAGGGTTTTTGAGTGACTGATTGGTGACAGTTGGGACGTGCGATGATCACGTAGGAGAGAGAGTGTCAGATTCCTAGGATCACGCCGCCCAATAAGCGCCGGTTCAGAGAGAGGAACCGTTTCCATTTCCACACGCGCCATTAATGCCAGATGGATGACGCTCCAATACTACACACGCGTCCAAAAGTGTCAGAAAAAGCGCGGCCGCTTCAAATTCACGCGCCCTCCTTTTTACCGTCGTTTGAATGTCTATCCTTTGAACTTCCGCCGCGTCAGCAACTTTTTGTCTTTTTCCCCTTTTTAATCAGCTGTATTCAATTGAGGACCCACGTGGCTAATTTTTGGCCACAACTTCATTAGTAATCCCTCAGTAATAAACCAGCCTGTAAAATAATTAGTAACGGAATTTTGAAAATCTAGGATTTTCGTGCAAAGAGTGTAAAAGATAAGGAAATAAAGCAACTCTTTTTGGGATAATCTGTGATGTCAATTATGACACGAAACTGATGATCCCGAGCACGAATCTCTTCCTTCAAGATCAAGAAAGACCTCAAAGTGTTAGTGTGGAATCCCGTTGAATTACGATCAAACATTTATTAATAAATGTTGAAAGGCTTCTTTTAATAAGGCTAATTAAGGGTGGTTTCGCTTTGATTCAACAATTCAATTCTTGATATAAGAACGAAAGTGAACAAAGTACTTGTGAGACCGGTGTAGTCTGTTGAACAAGTAGGGTAGAGTTGATTTTTAAGTGACTTGGTTAAGTATAAAATCTCAGAAAAAAATTATAACAGGATACCATGGGAAGAAATGTTATGGTGTGTAACAATTTCATTGGAATAAAAAAAAATTGAGATTTCATGAAGGTACATTCGTCAATTCATTGGTGAAAACTTGATCAAGTTAATTGGTCACCGTCAATTCATTGGTGTTGAATTTTGGGTTTCACTCAGCTCGTAGTGGCACGAAGCTAAGATCATAAACACAGATGTTGTGTAACCATAAACCTCAGCGGTAGTTTCTGAGAGTCTCAGGGGTTACAGTGATGAAGCGAATGTTATGGAGAAGTGTAATGGGGATGGTGAAAGAAGACATAGTACCTCTGCTGCGAACAAAAGGACCAAGCAGGAGACTCTGAACTCATGTGAGAAAAGAGTGAGGTAGCTCACGATTAGAATAAATGAGTTAGCCTTATTGGGAAGACAAGGTTTGTGTATACCAGGTCATGAAGGCCATTATTCAAAATCTTATGAGGCTTGGGACACATACAGCAGCATGCTTCTAGGGACACTTAAGTAAGTCATCAAATATATCCCCATAAACGAATGAGCACACAAATAAATAAAATATTGTTGCAGTTTTTGAAATGTTTAATAAAAAAAAATTAAAAATAGTAAGAGTTAAAATAAAAATAAGACAAAAAAAACTCTGGAAAGAAAAAAAAATTGTAAAACCGAACCCGAACGTTCGGTTGGTTTCGGTTGGAAAAAGTTGAAGAACCGAACCCGAACCTTCGGTTGGTTTCAGTTCAGGAAAATTTTGGAAAACCGAACCCGAACCTTCAGTTGGTTTCGGTTCTTGAAAATTTTGAAAAACCGAACCCGAACCTTCTTGAAGTTCGGGTCTTTGAAATTTTTTAAGAAACCAAGGACTTTAGAGATAAAAAAACTTGTTACGTAAAGAAAAAGAAATTTTGCACAAGAAATATACAACACAGAGAAACTACCTTTGAAGTAATGAGCGAGTCAGATGGTTGAACCGAACCCGAACGTTCGGTTGGTTTCGCTTCTTATGGTTGAGATTGAGAGGTAGTGTGAGGAACTGACTCTGATTCCATCATACCGAGCCCTTGCAATATTTTATTGAATGATGCTTCAGGAAGAGCTTTGGTAAAGACATCAGCCAGTTGATCAGTGGTTCTTACGAAGTGAACTTCGACATTTCCATCTTCCACATGATCTTTGATGAAGTGATACCTCAGTGCTATGTGTTTGGTTTTAGAGTGTTGCACTGGGTTATGACAGATCCGAATTGCACTTTCAGAGTCACAATATAGTGGGATCTTCTTCATATTGAGTCCATAGTCTCGAAGTTGACTCTAGATCCAAATCACTTGTGATGTGCAGGATGCAGCGGCAATGTATTCCGCTTCAGCAGTAGACAGCGACACACATGTTTGTTTCTTGGATTGCCAGCTGACCAACTTCCCATCAAGAAATTGACAGCCACCAGTTGTGCTTTTGCGGTCGAGTCCACATCCTCCAAGGTCAGCATCAGAATAGGCTTGAACAAAAAAGCCTGAATTGGATGGATACCATAGACCTAAGGAGGCGGTTCGCTTGAGATAGCGTAGGATGTTCTTCACTGCCAGCATGTGAGGTTCGCGTGGGTTAGCCTGAAATCGAGCACAATAACACACAGAAAACATGATATCAGGCCTGCTAGCAGTTAGATACATCAATGAGCCTATCATTTGACGATAGAGCGTGATGTCAATAGCCGGTTTATCTAGTGAAGGGGTCAGCTTGGTGCCGAATGCCATTGGGACTTTGACTTTTGAGTCTCCCATCATTCCAAACTTCGGTAGGAGAGTCTTCGTGTAAGCTTCCTGATTGATAAAGATGCCTTTAGGTCCTTGTCTTATGTTTAAACCAAGGAAAAAGTTAATAGGACCCATTGAGCTCATTTCAAACTTAGTCTCCATCAACTTTCTGAATTCAGCTGTTAAGCTGGGATTCGTGGAGCCAAAGATGATGTCATCGACATAAATTTGAACTATCATAAGGTGGTTACCTTCCTTTTTGCGAAAGAAGGTTGGGTCAACCGAACCTTGTTTGAATTTGGACATCTTCAAAAATTTTGTAAGCGTTTCATACCAGGCTCTCGGAGCTTGTTTGAGGCCGTACACAGCTTTATCCAGAATGTAGCAATGATTTGGATACTTTTCGTTCACGAACACAGGAGGTTGCTCCACATACACAGTTTCTTCAAGTTCTCCATTGAGAAATGCACACTTGACGTCCATTTGGAAAACCTCAAAGTTTTTGTGAGCAGCATAGGCCAGAAATATTCTAACCGATTCTAGCCTAGCTACTGGAGCGAACGTCTCTTCGTAATCAATCCCTTCCTCCTGACAGTATCCCTTGACAACCAGACGAGCCTTGTTCCTTATGACATTACCTTCCTTGTCCATTTTGTTTCTAAAAACCCATTTAAGACCAACAACCGAAGCATCTGGAGGAGTTGGAATGAGGCGCCAGACTTTGTTCCTTTCAAACTCGTTCAGTTCGTCTTGCATCGCTTGAACCCAATCAGAGTGATCGAGGGCAGTGTTCACTGTCTTCGGTTCAACTTTTGATACGAATGAGTTAAACATACAAAACTCAACCTTTGAGAATAAGGATGTCTGTTTTGCCTTCAGTTGAGATCGGGTCAGAACCTTTTCAGATACATCACCAACTACTTGGGAGATAGGATGATCTTTGGTCCATTTTGTGAGAGGAGGGTAATTCGGATCGAAGGTTGGATCTAGTTCAGCATTGATCATCTCTTCGGGCTCAGATTGGCTATCGTCATCAAGCGTCATATCATCATGCTCCCCCTCAATTGATGAGTCTTGAGAAACATGAGTTTCAGGCATTGAAGCACCTTCGTTTGGAGGGGCACCTTCGGTTGGAGAAGTACCTTCGGGTGAGGTTGTAGAGCTTTGCTCCCCTTCGATATGAGAACTTGGCTCCCCCTCGACTGAAGCATTGTTGGTTGGAAAGTCATCAGTGGGCGATTCTCCTTCATGTATTCTTCTTGCAGCTTCTTCGACAATCTTCTTTATCTTGTTGTCAGCTGCACCTGCTTCGGAGAGAGAAGCTTTTTCCGGTTCATCAAAGAGATCCAGAAAGTTCTCGTACATATTGGCGATTGAGACTGTGACTTGACCAGTTTGAGGAAAGATTTCCCTGGCAGTGTCATCTATGGCCTGTAGCTTCTTGACATAGCTATCGTCGAAGGTCACATAGTATGTCTCTTCAATCCTTCTTGATCGTTTGTTTAGGACCCTGTACGCCTTTGAAGTGAGTGAGTAACCCAGAAAGATTCCCTCGTCAGCCTTGACATCAAACTTGTTGCGGTGTTCTTTAGAGTTAAAGATGAAACACCTTGAGCCAAACACGTGGAAAAATTTCACGTTGGGTTTTCTGTTATTTATTATCTCATATGGTGTGAGCGTGAATCGCTTGTTGAGATAGGACCTATTTTGTGTATAACACGCAGCAGAAATAGCGTCAGCCCAAAAATAAAGAGGTAAGGAAGCGAAACTTAACATAGTTCGGGCAGCTTCACACAACGATCGGTTTCGTCTTTCGACTATTCCGTTCTGCTGTGGTGTGTAGGGAGCTGAGAAATTATGACTGATTCCCTTTTCTGCAAGAAACTCTTCAAACTCTTTGTTCTTGAATTCGAGACCATTGTCGCTCCTTATGTTGCGAACGACCTTCTTGAGCTGGACTTCAATTTGCTTGATAAACACTTTCAGCTTTTGAGTCGCTTCAGATTTGAGCTTTAGAAAGAACACCCATGTAAATCGAGAGAAGTCATCAACGATAACAAGAATGTACTTGCTACCACCGATGCTTTCAATTGATGAAGGACCACACAAATCGATATGAAGCAATTCGAGTGGTTCAACAACTTTTGTGTTAATTATGGATGGGTGACTTTGACGACTCTGCTTTCCCATTTCGCATGCAGCACACAAATGCTCTCTGTCAAACTTGAGCAATGGAAGACCCCTAACATGACCTCCAGTGACAAGTCGGTTGATATCTTTGAAATTGAGATGAGAGAGTCTTCGGTGCCACAACCAGCTTTCGTCGGATTGAGCTTTTGATAGCAGACATATAGCTGGGTTTCCTTTGATGGGTTTCATGTTCAGAGGAAACATTTCACCCTTTCGCTCTGACTTCAGAATCACTTTCTTTGTCTTTTTCTCTATGATTTCAGAACCTTCATCATCGAATGAAACTTTGAGACCAGTACCTCCAACAAGCTGAGATACACTGATGAGGTTGTGTTGAAGTCCTTCCACATAGGCCACCTTTCTTATGGTAAAATCACCATTCGTTATCATCCCATATCCCTTTATGGTCCCGAAAGAGTTATTTCCAAACTTAACGTTGCCACCATTTGCAAGGGATCTGTATTCCCTAAGCTCCTCTTTCCTCCCTGTCATGTGACGCGAGCAGCCACTGTCGATGTACCATTCTTCGTCAAACTGCTCGTCACTTATAACCTGCAAGAAATTAAGCAGATTTAGGAACCCAAAGTTTCTTGGGTCCATGTGAGCTTTTCATGGGAACAGGAATAGTAAGAGAGATGTCAACTAGATATGTTCGTTTTATTAGAGATGTTTCATCTTTCTTTTTAATGGTAAAGACTTTTATTTTATGAACATTAGGGATGTTCGTTTTGGACTCAGGTTTGGATTCATCAACCTTTTGCTTTCCCTTCTGTTCAGCTGAAGAATGAGGTTTTTGAGAACGAGAAGAATTAGGAAGAGAGGATTTGGATTTGGATTGAGATGTTTTCCTTGCTGATGACTCTAGGTGACCCTTTTGCTTTTGATCGTTGGTGGGGTTAACCTTTGAGTCTTGTTCCTTTTTTATTTTGGAGCCGAACCTCTGTGTTCGGTTGGTGTTGTTCTTGGAACCGAACCTTTGGTTTCGGTCGAAGTCCTTTTCAGAACCGAACCTTGGCTTTCGGTTGGTATCTTCTTGTGAACCGAACCTTGGCTTTCGGTTAGTATCTTCTTGCGAACCGAACCTTGGCTTTCGGTTAGTATCTTCTTGCGAACCGAACCTTGGCTTTCGGTTAGTGGAACTTTCAGGCTTTCGTACAGGATTGTTTTCATACTTCAGATTCTTGTCCTTGTGTGTATAGTATGCGTTCTGGGAGTGCCAGAATTGTTTCCTTTCAGAAAGATTTTTCCTGCATCTTTGGTTCCTCTCTATCTTCTTATCCCTCATCTGCTTAGGTTGATGATGAACGTTCGCTCTTGTTTTTGCTGTAACTTTGACTGATTCCTTTTGAACTTCAGGAGTTTTTCTTTGTGTAGAAGGAACAGATGGAATATCTGAAGAAGATTCAGTTTTCCCTGAGGAAGTGGAAGGAATATCTGATGAAGTTTCGCTTCGAGCTGTAGGTGTTGAAGGAATGTCTTCTTTTGCTAAACAATCATCCTCTTGAGGAATTTCTTTGGTACCACTTGTACTTGGTTCACTGAAATTATCAGGCTTGTTCAAGGGTTCAGGTATGTACCTCCCTTTCTTCATCCAGGAGGTTCTTTCAGAAAGACCAACGGTTTCGTTTCCATTATCAATAGGAGCTTCCCAGAAATACTCATCACAACCATCAGCATTGTCTTCGTTAACAATAGCTGTGAGTTCAGCTGTTTGATGTTCGGTTACTCCAGTCACCTTGTATACTTGATTTGGAGTGGTCCTGACCTTTTGATACACAACAGCTTTTTCTACTAATTTCGGGGACTTTTGTTGGGACAATCTAGCGAATTCCACAGAATTTTCAGAAAAAAGGTTTTTGTGGTTTTCAGTTTCGCTTTTAACAAATTCTGAGCAGTCAACCGTATCCTCCACAGAAATTTCACTCATGTTTTCGTCCTCGTTAAGCTCAGATGAATTTTCAACATCGATTTTGTTTTCTGAGCTTACGTTGGCGTTAAGAGAGTCAAATTTTTGCATGGTTTCGGTTCTCAGTTTAAGTCGGTCATTTTCGTCCAAAAGGTTTTTGAGCATGTCCTTGTGGTCTTTGGACTTAATGAAGGACTCAATTTTGTCCAGTCCATACATATAGGTTGGATTGACATCATCAGACGATATCACATTTTCACAATTGTAAGCTTCGGCATCGATTTCATCCTCCTTAAATTCTAGAAAGGGAAAAATCATGCGATGGATCTTTTGACCTATCTCACAGTCCAAGTGAAGTTGAGTAATATTGGAATATAAACGTTTAGCTATTAAACAAAAAACATTTCGTTGTTTTAACAATTTCAAATTGTCTCTCTGCAAATAAATGTTTTCGTCTTTAACTTTAATTAATTCTGACTCTTTTAACTCAATCCACATTCGCCGCTCCTCACTGTTCGACGCCGCCCTGCTTAATTGATCAGTCAGGTTAGAATTGGTGACTCGAGTTTGAGTTAGGCTACTATCTAAATGAGAAATTCTTGTATTGATATGTTTTAGTTCTTTCTCGTAAGAGGGTGGTGGTACTTTAAATGAAATAAAAGCAGATTGTACCTTCTTTATCAGTTCATCGAGTTCATTGAACTGCTGGCTGAGTGGTTTAGCCGTAAAGCACATATCCTCCTGCACCTTCGGTCCATTGCTTCCTCCATCGGTGTTGTATCCCCTCATTTGAGACACCTCAGTCACCATGAAGCATTTTCCACCACTGCTTTCATCCTTAGCCACATATTCCTTTCCATGAGTAGGCTTTCTCACTTCTTCGTCTTCTGAGTCAGTAGACCAAACTTCAGTGCTACCGAACTCATTGTCATTGACCGAACCCTGCACAATAAGAGCATTAATAGAAGGGTTAGCGGTAGACTTCTTCTTTCTTAACTCATCCAATCTATTCTGCAGCACAGCTTCCTCATCATTTCCATTGTCCTTTTCAGCTATCTTCTTAAGAACACAGTCCTTAGCGTAGTGGTTCTTGCCACCACAATAGAAACAGCTTACTCCGGAATCGCCATCTGCTTTTGGTTCCTTTTTGGGCTCCTCAGCTTTCGGTTCATTGTTTGCTTTTTCTGAGCTATAACTCCCCTGCCAGTTTCGGTTTTTGTTGCTGGGGAATCTCTTCTTTATGAACCTCTTAGGATTGGATACCATCATGGCATAATCCTCAGTTGAGAGGTCATATTCATCCAAGTTGAGCTCTTCATCCTCCACCACAGCTTTACTTTTAGATAGGAGGGCCAACGAACCAAGACTAGAGACAACATTCTTCTCTTGAACCACATTCTTCTCTTGGGACTTTAGAATACCTACCAGTTTTGCCAAAGAATATGATTTAAACTGTTCATGGGCTTTGACTGTGGAAACAACTGCTCTCCATTCAGATCGCAGTCCATTCAAGAAAGTAACCTTTTGTTCGATAAGCTTCCTTTCAATGTCGTGTTTGATCATCTTGCTGAGAAGATGATTGAAGCGATCAAACGTCTGGGTCACAGTTTCTTCGGCCCCTTGCCTGAATTCACCAAATTCAGATAGAAGTAAGGTTTGGATGGAATGTTCAAGATCTTCGTCTGTGGAATACAGTTCGCGAAGTCTATCCCACACTTCCTTTGCCGTAGTGCATGAGCTGACCAGCCTGAATGTGTCGGACTGAAGGGCGAATCTGATCAACCTAAGTGCCTTAATATTGCACTGGAGTTTGTCTTTTTCATCTTGCGCGATATTAGTCACGTCCTTGAGCAAATCATTGTACTCTTTTTGCGTCTTAATGATTCTGGAGGACGTAGAATGAGAAAACGGTCCACTGATGATGGCTTCCCATATGAGATAACCATTGTCCTCCGATCCAATCACATAATCTTCGAAATGATGCGCCCATACTTCATAGTCATGGGTGTACAAGATTGGAATCTTTGTCGTCGAACCGATGCTGTTGGAAATATTAATAGGGTTTGATTGCGTTGCGTCCATGATGATCGTAAAAACCTGTTCAAAGATCAGACTTGTAATAAAGCAGATTAGGGCAAAACAATAAATACTAAGATACGTCAATTAAGATGACGGCTCAATAAATATCGATGATTGCGGAAAACCCTAATGGAAATCTTTTTCACAGAAAAGATGTGTATCGATTACACAGCCTCCTGCTCTGATACCAATTGATGGGATTAAAACAACTTTTAATCTAAGAAGATCGATTAGATCATGAACAAGTATATGAATATGAAACAGTTAAAAATGCAATAATAAGAACAAACAGCTTGAATCAAACGTGTCGAATGATTAAATAAAATCCTTAGAAGAGCTCGATTAAGAACATCAACTGTAAAGGATTAGAAGATTACAAGAATGATTACAGAAAAATATAATACTCTCGATCAATCGCTGTATCAATCACCTCTAAAATCTTAACCTAATATGCATGCAAGCATTTAACTTACATACAATACATAAAAGGCTCTCGGTTGGACAGGCCCAAACCGGAGAATAAAAGGCTAATCTAACGAGCCCAAAAGACGCAACATCAAAACTCTTTTCAGCCCAACAGCATGTTTCAGATAGACTCCAATGAAAGTATGATGAGAGTACTTGAATAAAGAATGACACGGAAGTTCGCCGACTGTCAAAATCTTTGATATTCATGACGTAAAAGTTCGGGAAAATGACCTTGTAAAAGGTCTTACATCATATCACGAGAAGATAGTTCTTGACAGCATAAAGACCTAACCAAAAGTACTTACAATACAAAATAGTTTCATAGAAAATGCCACATCGGGCATAGACAGAAAAACGATTCCCTTTTAACAAGGAAAATAAAGTAAAGCATCTACTACTGGCGACGGTCATCCCACTAGTGAACTCTCAGTTCAGCCAGTTGACGTTCCACATCAAGTAGGTGTCTTTCGTACACCCTCTGGCGTACACGGAGTTCTATGACTTTGGCTCGTGATTCGGCCAGTGCTTGCAGTAGGGTTTCATGGTTTCTCTCAGATCTCTCACGAGCATCTTCTAGAAGAATGGTGCGGAGGGTATGCATTCTCGCATCGGCGACAACTTCTATGATCTGATGTAGGGTTGTCATGTCTTGAATCTCATTTCGGGCCACTCTGCGAACCAAGATTGGCAAGATTCTGTCTGCTGAGCCCCCATTGCCCAGGTCATAAAAGCTTTGGTCACCATTAAATGGCATGGTCTGATCTTGTCCTTAGCTCCATGTTTCCAAGCATTCCACCCACTCAGGTGTCGGGCCATGAAAAGCTGGACGAGGGTTAGGAATTGGAAAGGGAGCTGCCTGGGGTAGGTTCTCAACCTCGGGTTCGGAGTTTGCATCGTCCGAAAGGTCTTCATCATGGTGATCATTCACAGGGATAGGATGATCATTCTCTAGTTCTTCTACAAACCATCCAGCAATGACCTCATTCGGAAGGTACTGGTTGCCATAGGGATGGAGTCCGGCCATGTTATCTATGCGTGAATTAGGGTAAGAAAATAATCATTATACGAACTATCTAGATAATTATTTATAAGATCGTCATTAGTTACATCGCTATTTGTGAAGTGCAAACCAGTTATATGTAATCAACACATGATAGGCCTTTGAATAAGTGACCTTAACTCCAAATTCACACAGAATAGGGGTAAAGTAAAATTTTCACAGATTCTAAGTCTATAACATCCTAATTACATATAGCCTTAGTGTATCCACATAGAAACTATCAGCTTAGTAATGAAGATCCCGTTTTAGTTCTCAAGTATAAGGTAACTATAGTAACACCAAATACTCCTATAGTGTTTTCAGTTTAATGTTATGTTCTACTGTTCTCATTGTGGTATTGTTGGTAAGATTTTAGACTTGTTGCAACCACACAACTACACTTAGGCACACGCTAGTCAACCCTCGAATAATATAGTTGATCAAGCTATATCTTCCCAGTTTTGACTATATGTCTCTAAGTCCACCTGTGTTGCCCAACAACCTTAATTCTTTTGTACTGTCGTAGTGACACTGATTTTAGTAGGAATGCAGGCACGTATACTAAATTAAATATTTTACTATTTAAAGTATAAACTCTTGGTCAGAGTATTTTTAATCCCTATGTATTTATAGTTAGTATATCTTTTATGGGTTGATATACTTAATTCACTATAAACAATGCTCTGATACCAATATGTCACACCCCAAAACCATGAACGGCAAAAACGTTCTGGGGCAGAGGACGTCATGTACAGTATCACAACAATGAAAAGTAGTAAACAAGCAACAACATCATCCATTGCATTTATAATATAATTTTAATACAAGGGTTCTGTCAAATTATAATAGAAACTAAAGTATAATCAAAATGAAAGATGAGTCTTGAACGAGCTTCATCTTCTCTAAACCTTGCATCGGTACCTGTCTACTATTGACCTGAGGATACAAGTTATCTTGAAAGAGAGTATCAGCTTTAAAGCTGGTGAGATCATAAGTAATTGAGTGTCTTAATTTGTATGTAAGTATTTGTATGTATTTGAAATGTAAGTATTTGTATTACATGTAATGAAAGACTTGAAAATGTTTTGAAAGAAAGTTCGTGTAAATATGAAAATGTTTGTAAAACAACTGTAAACATTTGAAAAACCCTAGAAATCCCTATGATTCCTACTAGTATAAAAGGGAGTCTTCTACCAAGACCTAACTGTTCTAAATGTAGTCTTCTACCAAGACCCAACTGTTCTAAACGTAGTCTTCTACCAAGACTTAACTGTGCTACTATTATTATTATTATCACAAGAATTTGTATCCTTTGGTACCAGGATACTCAAATAATTCACCTCATCGGTTATGTGAATGAGTCACAAGATAGAGGTAATAATATAAATAACCTAAGTATTATCCTTTTGTACTAGGATAACTAACAGTGTCAACTGAAGACATCCGTAGATGTACATTTACCTCTGTTGCTAATAGTTGGGTGTAGGAATAGTTAGTCCCTTAAAGTATACCCCTAATGGTATCACCGTTGACATCCGTGAATGTGCTTTTACCTTTGTAGCTAACAGAGATTTTAGGAATGGTTAATCTCGCAAAGTATCCTTTGGTACTAAGATATTAAATCCAATCTATCTTGTAGATTATGTGATTGTATCACAAACTGAAGATAAGAATGAGGATTATATAACAGAATCTATACATATAAAATGTACTAGTAACTCATCATATTCTATCTATGTAAACGTACTCATGTAAGTGTACTCATGTAAATCTACTCGTGTAGATGTATCTATGTAAATGTACTCATGTAAGCGTATATATGTAAATGTATTCATGTAAATGTACTCATGTAGATGTATCTATATAATAGTATAGTAATGTACGGTAATGTTCTGCGTGTGCTAGCTGTAACTTGTGTTCTCTCTCTATCTAGCATGTATAGTAATGTATTGTAATGTTCTGCGTGTGCTAGCTGTAACGTGTGTTCTCTCTCTATCTAGCAGGTATAGTAAAGTACTGTGTGTACTAGCTGTAATGTGTGTTCTCTCTCTATCTAGCAATTATTGACTCATGAATGAACTGACTCATTGTATGATATCGCGTTCAAGTAATAGTTCTAGTATCTTCCTAAACTACCCATATGGTAGCTTACTAGTAATGTAACTGGTACGTATGAACATGGAAGTATACCCTTGCTACTCAAGGGTATTGAATGAACTGGAAGAACCTTTATGACTATATATGTACACATGATATATAACTAATATTTAAACGACCTTCAGACGGGTACCCGATATCCCACCAGACCACTTCTCAATCGCGAAAAGGAAATAGGGCGGGCAGGCCTTCCTAAGCCATGTAAACATTTCTTATATAAATATACATACATAGACATGATATTGATAATATAAAAGCATAAAATAAGTTTTGTAAAACCTTTGAACATGATTTCTATCTTAGAAAAGATCGACTTGATGTCAATCTATAAAACGGGTTGAAAGCATGGGTTTGATAAAACAGTTTAAAGTTTAAAAAAACATTTGTTTGAAACACAATTGTAAATGAGTTTGAAATGAAATATACAGAGTAAAATGAACAGTTTAATAAGGAGTTTTAAACATATAAAATGTTTATTAAAAATCATTTGAAGAAAACTGTTTGGTAAAACGGCTAATGAGTAGTAAATCATCTGAATGCTGCTTATTAATCACACGTAATTGATATAATAACTAGCATGATTCTACTTGTACCCCCCCCCCCATAAAACATTTAAAAATGTTTAAAACATTCATTAAGGGGTATGAACTCACCTGTAGCAAGTGGTTGGGATGAACGGACTGAAACAGGATACTAGGTGTCAAGTGAAGTCTTGAACACACTCTATTATCCTAATTAACATATAATATCACATATATGTATCCAATTAGTCTTTAAACAACTAATAAACAAGCCAAGACACTCTAGGACATGATAAACACTTTGTATAAGTGTTTTAAGTGCTAAAGAGTGCATCTAAGTGTTGTAGGGCAAGGCTATTGGGTTTTAGGTTTCAAGGGAACCCCTAATAAGGGGTTTACTCCCTAAAGACCAACACCCCTTGAGTTTAAGGCCGTAAACTCATGTCTTCTTGACCATGAGTTGTTTTGAAGTCTTGTGAGTCCCTTGAAGCATTCCTACATTGGAGTATAAGCCAATGGAAGTGTTTGTGGCATCAAAACACCTCTAAATGGAGTTTACACCCCATGGATGACTATTCCATGTGTTTACGGTCGTAAAAACATTTAATCTAAGGTCCTTTGACGTTTTCAAGACCCAAACATATCAACAAACAAATCTAGACTAGTTTCCTAAGCTTGTGAAGGGATTTGGGCCATTTTTACACACCTTTGGGGTGTTTACGGTTTTGGGAGGTCCCCAAACCATAAACACATATACAAGGGGCTTTAAGGTGTTTTTCATGTGCTTAAAACATTAGGGAAGGGTTCCATGCAAGTTCCTAAGAATAAGGGAAGATTTGGGAGCACTTTGGCACCCAAAATGGAGTTTACGGTCCAAGAAGATCTTGGGCCGTGAACTCCATCTTCTAGTATTTTTGAGTGATTTCAAACATAACTAAACATGTAATAAGCTTTAAAATGCTCTAGGGTAGAAGTACTTACAATCCGGAGCAAAGGATTGAAGATCCTTGGGAGAGAATTCGGGCTTTTCTCTAGATGAAAATGGAAAAATGAACTAAAATGGCTAAGTGTCCTTTAAATAGTCCGTTGAGTTTTTGATCCAAAAATAATATTTGATCCGTAAACTCTAAACTCGAGGAGTTTTGAAACTTTTAAGATGAACAAAATACTCTAGGGCATCCTCTCTCCTGATATCTCCTAAAGTGCAAATCCTAAAATACTCAAACTTCCTCCTCTTTGACCCTCATCTGATGATACCTTGAATGCAAATCAATCTTGGAGAACCAAGATGCTCCCTGTAGCTGGTCAAAGAGGTCATCAATCCTCAGAAGTGGGTAGAGGTTCTTCACCATTACCTTGTTCAGCTCCCGATAATCTATACACATCCGATGCGACCCGTCCTTCTTCCTCACAAACAGAATCAGGGCTCCCCTGGGTGAACTGCTCGGTCTAATGAAACCCTTGTCTAACAGCTCCTGCAGCTGTGTAGACAACTCCTGCATCTCAGGAGGAGCCAACCGATATGGTGCCTTGGCTATCGGAGCCGCAACAGGAACTAGGTCGATCCTGAATTCCACCTGTCGTTCCGGAGGTATCCCCGACAACTCCTCGGGGAATACGTCCGCAAACTCCGATACCACAGGTACATCGTCCACCGCCGCCCTACCCGTTTCCCGGGTATCCATAACATATGCGACATAACCTGCACAACCCTGCTGGAGGTAGCGCCTAGCTCTCGCTGCTGAACATAAAGTTGGTCCTTGCTGTGGCCTCTTGCCCTGGATCACTAGCTCTCCCCCGCTTGGGGTCCTGACCCGCACCAACTGCTGCGTGCAGTCGATCACTGCCCCATTAGGGCTCAGCCAATCCATGCCTATAATCACCTTGTTCCCACGCAATGGAATGGGATCCAAGTCTACCAAGTAGCGTTCCTCAAGTAACCTTAGCACACAATCTCGAAATACCGTCGATGCCCACACCGAACGGTCATCTGTAATCTCTACCTCTAGGGGCAATCCAACATGCCCGAAGACTCGGAAAATCTCTTGCTAAGCGCAAGAGACACAAATGATCGGGTAGCACCCAATTCAAATAACACCAGAACTGGGATTCCGTTCACATGGAACGATTCGAAAAAGAGCACATATCAATAACACAATCACAACAAAAAGAAGATCAGAGGGAAAGAGTCATACCCGTCACCACATCAGGTGCAACGCGTGCCTCCTCAGCTGTCAGCTGAAATGTTCGGCTCCGTACCACTGGAACCTCTTTCTTCACCTTCCGGCCATCTGTAACCCGCGCTGTCGCTGAGACCGACGCTGCCGCTGGCACTGCTGCTGACGCTGCTGTTAATCTTGGGCAATTGGCCCTTTTGTGGCCCCTCTGATTGCAATGGAAGCAAATCAGGTCTGTCATCGCACGTCATCTGTACCGCAGGGGCGGGGGCAGTACAATCCCTGCCAAAATGCCCCACCTTGCCAAACTTATAGCAGCCCGAACCCGGCCCAGTGCGACAAGCTCCCTCGTGTGACCGACCGCATTTCCCACAACGGTCCCGTCCTGCCTAGCCTTTCGGCCTACCATCAGATCCCTTGGGCTTCTTCCCCGAAGCCCCAGTCGTCAGCCCCTCCACTGCCTTCCTCTTCTGGATGTGCTCCAGATCAATCTCCCTCTCCCTAGCCCTGGCAATCATGGAATCCAAGGTAGGGCAAGCCGAAAAACTAACATGCTCCCGAATGTCAGCTCGTAGCATGTCGTGGTAGCGGGTCCTCCTCAAATCCTCATCACCTGCATACTGGGGAACCAAAATGCCCTCTCCCGGAACTAGGCGGTGATCTCTGCCACAGTCTCCGTAGTCTGCCTCATATCTCAAAACTCCCTGCCCAGCCGCTGAAGCTCCACAGCTGGCGCAAACTCCGCCCTGAATCTGGTCACAAAGTGTAACCAAGTCATAGCCTCAACAGCCGAAGCTCCCAATGAGTCAGCAACAGACTCCCACCAATCTCTAGCCCTGTCTCGCAAGCATCCTGTTGCATATCGCACCTTCGACCCCTATGGGCAGAAGCTCGTCAGCTGCGCAGACTCAATGTCTGCGATCCATCTCCTAGCAGCAATGGGGTCTTTCACCCCAAGGAAATCCGGCGCACCACTTCCTCGGAAGTCCTTAACGGACAATGTGCGTGCACCCACCTGGCTAGACGCCATATCACTGCTGAATGATTGGAGATGATCCTCCATTAGCTCAACAATCCCCTCCTTGATCGACCCGAAGATGAAAGGGTTCGAATCAAGCATGCCTCTGGTGATCTCAAACGCGATGAACTCACGTAGCCCGTCATCACCCTGCTCGGATCCCGAACCCGAGCCTGATCCTGATCCGGATCCAGAACCTCCTGCTCCAAGTCGTGTGGTCACTATACTAAAAGCACATGCATAAAAGTCAGGATCATACATATACTCGAGAGATCTAACACACTCTCCAAGGTTCTCGATTTCATCTAGACCCTCCTTGATTCAGGTACGGGTCCTCTGCTTTTAGTAGTACGGGCCCATACTACCTTCCACATCTACCCGTGCTTTCCTCAAGGATTGCTTCGACTTCACCAGGTCCCTTTACCAATACCCCTTTCCACTAACCTCATCCTAGGCTTCCCTAGGGCACTCTCCGACCTACTCTCTGCCATCAGCTGCACAGGAGCCCCTACCATTTCCCCCTAACTAACTTGAAGGTACTGTTACATATCCTCTCCTTAGTTAGTTGGAAATAGCCAGAACCCCCATAGCATAAGGCAAGCAGCATTCGTGAATCGAGTAACCAAATAAGGCATAACCTGTACAGACCATACTACTGCTAACTAAACAGCCCTAGCATGCAGCTCATACAATAGGCATATAAGGCATCCTCCTAGATCCTTAGCCCTAACTAGCATGCGATTATTAGAGTCATGTATAAGGCACACAGGGCATCTTCCTAGATCCTTAGTCGTATTCTAGCATTTAATTCTGAATCAAGCCATATAGCATAACATAACATGTATGGGTATCTTGGGGAAAACTTACTCGAGCCCGGCCGGTCGCATGCATCACACACCTTGTCGTTAGTAAAATCCTTTCGATTATATTTTTAGAAAACCATTTTATTGTAAAAATCTTTTAGCCCCTTAGTTTGAGTCCAGACACCCCCGAGGGTGTGTCCGAATCCCTCAAACCAGGGCTCTGATACCAACTTGAAACATCCCAAAATTCAGGCCAAAAAATTTCATTTTTGATTAATTAATTCAGGAAACATTCATTAGAAAATATGGTATAAACACGTCATCTCAAAACCAAGTATCATATTTGAAACCCACAACCATGAACAAATGTCATATAAGAGTACAATCCCAGAAAACACCGTGCAGAAAATCATATGTGTGTGTGTGATGTCATGCTACGCCGCCAACTCCTTCCCCTTAGATGAAGAGGTACCTAAAACCAAAAACTGAAACCGTAAGCACAAAGCTTAGTGAGTTCCCCCATCATACCACATACCATACAACACCATCGGTATCTTTCAACCAGTAATTTTCAACCGGTAATCATCATTGGTATCTTTCAACCGATAATCTTCATCGGTATCTTTCAACCGGTAATCGTCATCGGTATCTTTCAACCGGTAACTGGGGACTATTCCACCCCTACCACTAGCATACAATAGAAAGATAAGCACACATTCATACGTATCCGGGTACTGACCTACCCCTTGGTCCTAAGGACCACTATCAGGGAAACAATCCCTATCATGTAACATATCATACAGATATAACTCATAACCAAACGCATACCAAACCAAGATAAATTATCTATGACAACCCGAAAATTTCTAGCTTGCATTCTTCAGATAGACTCCAATGAAAGTATGATGAGAGTACTTGAATAAAGAATGACACGGAAGTTAGCCGACTGTCAAAATCTTTGATATTCATGACGTAAAAGTTCGGGAAAATGACCTTGTAAAAGGTCTTACATCATATCCAGAGAAGATAGTTCTTGACAGCATAAAGACCTAACCAAAAGTACTTACAGTACAAAATAGTTTCATAGAAACTGCCACATCGGGCATAGACAGAAAAATGATTCCCTTTTAACAAGGAAAATAAAGTAAAGTATCTACTACTGGCGACGGTCATCCCACTGGTGAACTCTCAGTTCAGCCAGTTGACGTTCCACATCAAGTAGGTGTCTTTCGTACACCCTCTGGCGTACACGGAGTTCTATGACTTTGGCTCGTGATTCGGCTAGTGCTTGCAGCAGGGTTTCATGGTTTCGATCAGATCTCTCATGAGCATCTTCTAGACGAATAGTGCGGAGGGTATGCATTCTCGCATCGGCGACAACTTCTATGATCTGATGTAGGGTTGTCATGTCTTGAATCTCATTTCGGGCCACTCTGCGGACCAAGATTGGCAAGATTATGTCTGCTGAGCCCCCATTGCTCAGGTCATAAAAGCTTCGGTTACCATTAAATGGCATGGTCTGATCTTGTCCTTAGCTCCATGTTTCCAAGCATTCCACCCACTCAGGCGTCGAGCCATGAAAAGCTGGACGAGGGTTAGGAATTGGAAAGGGAGCTTCCTGGGGTAGGTTCTCAACCTCGGGTTCGGAGTTAGCATCGTCCGAAAGGTCTTCATCATGGTGATCATTCATAGGGATAGGATGATCATTCTCTAGTTCTTCTACAAACCATCCAACAATGACCTCATTCGGAAGGTACTGGTTGCCGTAGGGATGGAGTCCGGCCATGTTATCTATGCGAGAATTGGGGTAAGAAAATAATTATTATACGAACTATCTAGATAATTATTTAGAAGATCTTCATTAGTTACATCGCTATTTGTGAAGTGCATACCAGTTATATGTAATCAAAACAGGATAGGCCTTTGAATAAGTGACCTTAACTCCAAATTCACACAGAATAGGGGTAAAGTAAAATTTTCACAGATTCTAAGTCTATAACTTCCTAATTACATATAGCCTTAGTGTATCCACATAGAAACTATCAACTTAGTAATGAAGATCCCGTTTTAGTTCTCAAGTATAAAGTAACTATAGTAACACCAAATACTCCTATAGTGTTTTCAGTTTAATGTTATGTTCTACTGTTCTCATTGTGGTATTGTTGGTAAGATTTTAGACTTGTTGCAACCACACAAATACACTTAGGCACATGCTAGTCAACCCTCGGATAATATAGTTGATCAGGCTATATCTTCCCAGTTTTGACTATATGTCTCTAAGTCCACCTGTGTTGCCCAACAACCTTAATTCTTTTGTACTGTCGTAGTGACACTGATTTTAGTAGGAATGCAGGCACGTATACTAAATTAAATATTTTACTATTTAAAGTATAAACTCTTGGTCAGAGTATTTTTAATCCCTATGTATTTATAGTTAGTATATCTTTTATGGGTTGATATACTTAATTCACTATAAACAATGCTCTGATACCAATCTGTCACACCCCAAAACCATGAACGGCGAAAACGTTCTGGGGCAGAGGACGTCATGTACAGTATCACAACAATGAAAAGTAGTAAACAAGCAACAACATCATCCATTGCATTTATAATATAATTTTAATACAAGGGTTCTGTCAAATTATAATAGAAACTAAAGTATAATCAAAATGAAAGATGAGTCTTGAACGAGCTTCATCTTCTTTAAACCTTGCATCGGTACCTGTCTACTATTGACCTGAGGATATAAGTTATCTTGAAAGAGAGTATCAGCTTTAAAGCTGGTGAGATCATAAGTAATTGAGTGTCTTAATTTGTATGTAAGTATTTGTATGTATTTGAAATGTAAGTATTTGTATTACATGTAATGAAAGACTTGAAAATGTTTTGAAAGAAAGTTCGTGTAAGTATGAAAATGTTTGTAAAACAACTGTAAACGTTTGAAAAACCCTAGAAATCCCTATGATTCCTACTAGTATAAAAGGGAGTCTTTTACCAAGACCTAACTGTTCTAAATGTAGTCTTCTACCAAGACTTAACTGTTCTAAATGTAGTCTTCTACCAAGACCCAACTGTTCTAAATGTAGTCTTCTACCAAGACTTAACTGTGCTACTATTATTATTATTATCACAAGAATTTGTATCCTTTGGTACCAGGATACTCAAATAATTCACCTCATCGGTTATGTGAATGAGTCACAAGATAGAGGTAATAATATAAATAACCTATGTACTATCCTTTTGTACTAGGATAACTAACAGTGTCAACTGAAGACATCCGTAGATGTACATTTACCTCTGTTGCTAACAGCTGGGTGTAGGAATAGTTAGTCCCTTAAAGTATACCTCTAATGGTATCAACCGTTGACATCCGTGGATGTGCTTTTACCTCTGTAGCTAACAGAGATTTTAGGAATGGTTAATCTCGCAAAGTATCCTTTGGTACTAGGATATTAAATCCAATCTATCTTGTCGATTATGTGATTGTATCACAAAGTGAAGATAAGAATGAGGATTATATAACAGAATCTATACATATAAAATGTACTAGTAACTCATCATATGCTATCTATGTAAACGTACTCATGTAAGTGTACTCATGTAAATCTACTCGTGTAGATGTATCTATGTAAATATACTCATGTAAGCGTATATATATAAATGTATTCATGTAAATGTACTCATGTAGATGTATCTATATAATAGTATAGTAATGTACGGTAATGTTCTGCGTGTGCTAGCTGTAACTTGTGTTCTCTCTCTATCTAGCATGTATAGTAATGTATTGTAATGTTCTGCGTGTGCTAGCTGTAATGTGTGTTCTGTCTCTATCTAGCAGGTATAGTAATGTACTGTGTGTACTAGCTGTAATGTGTGTTCTCTCTCTATCTAGCAATTATTGACTCATGAATGAACTGACTCATTGTATGATATCGTGTTCTAGTAATAGTTCTAGTATCTTCCTAAACTACCCATATGGTAGCTTACTAGTAATGTAACTGGTACGTATGAACATTGAAGTATACCCTTGCTACCCAAGGGTACTGAATGAACTGGAAGAACCTTTATGACTATATATGTACACATGATATATAACTAATATTTAAACGACCTTCAGACGGGTACCCGATATCCCACCAAACCACTTCTCAAGCGCGAAAAGGAAATAGGGCGGGCAGGCCTACCTAAGCCTTTTAAACATTGCTAATATAACTATACATACGTAGACATGCTATTGATAATATAAAAGCATAAAATAAGTTTTGTAAAACCTTCGAACATGATTTCTATCTTAGAAAAGATCGACTTGATGTCAATCTATAAAACGGGTTGAAAGCATGGGTTTGATAAAACAGTTTAAAATTTAAAAAAACATTTGTTTGAAACACAATTGTAAATGAGTTTGAAATGAAACATACAGAGTAAAATGAACAGTTTAATAAGGAGTTTTAAACATATAAAATGTTTATTAAAAATCATTTGAAGAAAACTGTTTGGAAAAACGGCTAATGAGTAGTAAATCATCTGAATGTTGCTTATTAATCACATGTAATTGATATAATAACTAGCATGATTCTACTTGTATCCCCCCATAAAACATTTAAAAACGTTTAAAACATTCATTAAGGGGTATGAACTCACCTGTAGCAAGTGGTTGGGATGAACGGACTGAAACAGGATACTAGGTGTCAAGTGAAGTCTTGAACACACTCTATGATCCTAATTAACATATAATATCACATATATGTATCCAATTAGTCTTTAAACAACTAATAAATAAGTCAAGACACTCTAGGACATGATAAAAACTTTGTATAAGTGTTTTAAGTGCTAAGGAGTGCATCAAAGTGTTGTAGGGCAAGGCTATTGGGTTTTAGGGTTTAAGGGAACCCCTAATAAGGGGTTTACTCCCTAAAGACCAACACCCCTTCAGTTTACGGTTGTAAACCCTTGAGTTTACGGCCGTAAACTCATGTCTTCTTGACCATGAGTTGTTTTGAAGTCTTGTGAGTCCCTTGAAGCATTCCTACATTGGAGTATAAGCCAATGGAAGTGTTTGTGGCATCAAAACACCTCTAAATGGAGTTTACGCCACATGGACGACTATTCCATGTGTTTACGGTCGTAAACACATATAATCTAAGGTCCTTTGACGTTTTCAAGACCCAAACATATCAACAAACAAATCTAGATAGTTTCCTAAGCTTGTTAAGGGATTTGGGCCATTTTTACACACCTTTGGGGTGTTTACGGTTTTGGGAGATCCCCAAACCGTAAACACATATACAAGGGGTCTTAAGGTGTTTTTCATGTGCCTAAAACATTAGGGAAGGGTTCCATGCAGGTTCCTAAGAATAAGGGAAGATTTGGGAGCACTTTGGCACCCAAAATGGAGTTTACGGTCCAAGAAGATCTTGGGCCGTGAACTCCTTCTTCTAGTATTTTTGAGTGATTTCAAACATAACTAAACATGTAATAAGCTTTAAAATGCTCTAGGGTAGAAGTACTTACAATCCAGAGCAAAGGATTGAAGATCCTTGGGAGAGAATTCGGGCTTTTCTCTAGATGAAAATGGAAAAATGAACTAAAATGGCTAAGTGTCCTTTAAATAGTCCGTTGAGTTTTTGATCCAAAAATAATATTTGATCCGTAAACTCTAAACTCGAGGAGTTTTGAAACTTTTAAGATGAACAAAATACTCTAGGGCATCCTCTCTCCTAATATCTCCTAAAGTGCAAATCCTAAAACACTCAAACTTCCTCCTCTCTGACCCTCATTTGATGATACCCTGAATGCAAATCAATCTTGGAGAACCAAGATGCTCCCTGTAGCTGGTCAAAGAGGTCATCATTCTTCAGAAGTGGGTAGAGGTTCTTCACCATTACCTTATTCAGCTACCGATAATCTATACACATCCGATGCGACCCGTCCTTCTTCCTCACAAACAGAATCGGGGCTCCCCTGGGTGAACTGCTCAGTCTAATGAAACCCTTTTCTAACAGCTCCTGCAGCTGTGTAGACAACTCCTGCATCTCAGGAGGAGCCAACCGATATGGTGCCTTGGCTATCGGAGCCGCAACAGGAACTAGGTCGATCCTGAATTCCACCTGTCGTTCCGGAGGTATCCCCGGCAACTCCTTGGGGAATACGTCCGCAAACTCCCGTACCACAGGTACATCGTCCACCGTCGCCCTACCCGTTTCCCGGGTATCCATAACATACGCGACATAACCTGCACAACCCTGCTGGAGGTAGCGCCTAGATCTGACTGCTGAACACAAAGTAGGTCCTTGCTGTGGCCTCTCGCCCTGGATCACTAGCTCTCCCCCGCTTGGGGTCCTGACCCGCACCAACTGTTGCGTGCAGTTGATCACTGCACCATTAGGGCTCATCCAATCCATGCCTATAATCACCTTGTTCCCACGCAATGGAATGGGATCCAAGTCTACCAAGTAGCGTTCCTCAAATAACCTTAGCACACAATCTCGAAATACCGTCGATGCCTGCACCGAACGGTCGTCTGCAATCTCTACCTCTAAGGGCAATCCATCATGCCCGAAGACTCGGAAAATCTCTTGCTAAGCGCAAGAGACACAAATGATCGGGTAGCACCCGATTCAAATAACACCAGAACTGGGATTCCGTTCACATGGAACGATCCTAAAAAGAGCACATATCAATAACACAATCACAACAAAAAGAAGATCAGAGGGAAAGAGTCATACCCGTCACCACATCAGCTGTCAGCTGAAATGTTCGGCTCCGTACCACTGGAACCTCTGTCTTGACCTTCCGGCCATCTGTAACCCGCGCTGTCGCTGAGACCGGCGCTGCCGCTGGCACTGCTGCTGACGCTGCTGTTAATCTCGGGCAATTGGCCCTTTCGTGGCCCCTCTGATTACAATGGAAGCAAATCAGGTCTGTCATCTGTACCGCACGTCATCTATACCGCAGGGGCGGGGGCAGTACAATCCCTACCAAAATGCCCCACCTTGCCACACTTATGGCAGCCCGAACCCCGCCCAGTGTGACAAGCTCCCTCGTGTGACCGACCGCATTTCCCACGGCGGTCCCGTCCTACCTGGCCTTTCGGCCTACCATCAGATCCCTTGGGCTTCTTCCCCGAAGCCCCAGTCGTCAGCCCCTCCACTGCCTTCCTCTTCTAGACGTGCTCCAGATCAATCTCCCTCTCCCTAGCCCTGGAAATCATGGAATTCAAGGTAGGGCAAGCCGAAAAACTAACATGCTTCCGAATGTCAGCTTGTAGCATGTCGTGGTAGCGGGTCCTCCTCATATCCAAATCACCTGCATACTGGGGCACCAAAATGCCCTCTCCCGGAACTAGGCGGTGATCTCCGCCACAGTCTCCGTAGTCTGCCTCATATCTAAAAACTCCCTGCCCAGCCGCTGAAGCACCACAGCTGGCGCAAACTCCGCCCTGAATCTGGTCACAAAGTGTAACCAAGTCATAGCCTTAACAGCCAAAGCTCCCAATGAGTCAGCAACAGACTCTCACCAATCTCTAGCCCTGTCTCCCAAGAATCTTGCTGCATATCGCACCTTCGACCCCTCTGGGCATAAGCTCGTCAAGTTCATAGACTCAATGTCTGCGATACATCTCCTAGTAGCAATGGGGTCTTTCACCCCATGGAAATCCAGCGCACCACTTCCCCGAAAGTCCTTAAAGGACACAGTGCGCGCACCACCTGGCTAGACACCATATCACTCCTGAATGATTGGAGACGATCCTCCATCAGCTCAACAATCACCTCCTTCATCGACCCGAAGATGATAAGGGTCGAATCAAGGATGCCTCTGGTGATCTCAGACGCGATGAACTCACGTAGCCCGTCATCACCCTGCTCGGATCCCGAACCCGAGCCTGATCCTGATCCGGATCCAGAACCTCCTGCTCCAAGTCGTGTGGTCACTATACTAAAAGCACATGCATAAAAGTCAGGATCATACATATACTCGAGAGATCTAACACACTCTCCAAGGTTCCCGATTTCATCTAGGCCCTCCTTGATTCGCGTACGGGTCCTCTACTTTTAGTAGTACGGGCCCATACTACCTTCCACATCTACCCGTGGTTTCCTCAAGGATTGCTTCGACTTCACCATGTCCCTTTACCGATACCCCTTTCCACTAACCTCATCCTAGGCTTCCCTAGGGCACTCTCCGACCTACTCTCTGCCATTAGCTGCACAGGAGCCCCTACCATTTCCCCCTTAACTAACTTGCAGGTACTGTTACATATCCTCTCCTTAGTTAGTTAGAAATAGCCAGAACCCCCATAGCACAAGGCATCCAGCATTCGTCAATCGAGTAACCAAATAAGGCATAACCTATACAGACCATCCTACTGCTAACTAAACAGCCCTAGCATACAGCTCATACAATAGGCATATAAGGCATCCTCCTGGATCCTTAGCCCTAACTAGCATGCGATTATCAAAGTCATATATAAGGCACACAAGGCATCTTCCTAGATCCTTAGTCCTATTCTAGCATGCAATTCTGAATCAAGCCATATAGCATAACATAACATGTATGGGTATCTTGGGGAAAACTTACTCGAGCCCGGCCGGTCGCATGCATCACACACCTTGTCGTTAGTAAAATCCTTTCGATTAGATTTTTAGAAAACCATTTTATTGTAAAAATCTTTTAGCCCCTTAGTTTGAGTCCAGACACCCCCGAGGGTGTGTCCGAATCCCTCAAACCAGGGCTCTGATACCAACTTGAAACATCCCAAAATTCAGGCCCAAAAATTTCATTTTTGATTAATTAATTCATGAAACATTCATTAGAAAATATTGTATAAACACGTCATCTCAAAACCAAGTATCATATTTGAAACCCACAACCATGAACAAATGTCATATAAGAGTACAATCCCAGAAAACACCGTGCGGAAAATCATATGTGTGTGTGATGCCATGCTACGCCGCCAACTCCTCCCCCTTAGATGAAGAGGTGCCTAAAACCAAAAACTGAAACCGTAAGCACAAAGCTTAGTGAGTTCCCCCATCATACCACATACCATACAATACCATCGGTATCTTTCAACCGGTAATCAACATCGGTATCTTTCAACCGGTAATCATCATTGGTATCTTTCAACCGATAATCTTCATCGGTATCTTTCAACCGGTAATTGTCATCGGTATCTTTCAACCGGTAACTGGGGACTATTCCACCCCCTACCACTAGCATACAATAGCAAGATAAGCACACATTCAGACGTATCCGGGTACTGACCTACCCCTTGCTCCTAAGGACCACTATCAAGGAAAATATCCCTATCATGTAACATATCATACAGATATAACTCATAACCAAACGCATACCAAACCAAGATAAATTATCTGTGACAACCTGAAAATTTCTAGCTTGCATTCTTCATTTCTTATCAATAATAGACTCGTTTTGCTATCTTGTAGTACCATTTAGGGTCTAATGGAGCGTTCTAAACGTGTTATAATCAAGGTTGGAGTGTGGAAATGGGTTAACTCAAAGTGTAGGAATCAAAAAGAGGCCAAACACTCCAACACATGGAGTGTGCGGCCACACACTTGAGTGTGCGGCCACACACATGTGTTTGCGGCCTCACACCCTTCCCAACCACACACTCCACCTATATATACCACACTTAGTCATTTTTGAACATTTCTTTCACATCTTCAAGCATAGAACTCGAAATCCTCTCAAGTATCATCCTAATCTCCTTTAGGATCTTCATAAAAGGTAACATCTTTCACCAACAACACCAAGAACACCATCTGGCCGCACACATGGCAGCACACACCATCTGGCAGCACACATGGCCGCACACATGTGCTGGCAGCACACTAGGCCACACACCTGGCCGCACACACACATATAGTGTGTATTTTGGCCGTACACTCCCTTGTATAGCCTTTTAACCCTTCGTACAATCATTTATGGTTGTAACACCTCAATATAAGTGTTCACTAGTCCCTAAGGTGGTCCCAATTCATTAATTAGTTGTTCATAACACTAATTATATTCATATATGTGCCAATATATGCTAAATAGGATTCGCGTGTGTACTCAAGCCACCACTTGATACTTAGCAACTGATCCAACATTTTCATCAGAACCACTCACTACAGGTGAGTTCATACCCCTTAAATAATGTTTTAAACTACTTTTAAATGTTTTATGGTGGGGGGAGTGATACAGGTAGAATCCTGCTAGTTATTATATCAATCACATGTGATTAATAAGTAGAATTATGCTAGTTATTATATCAATCACATGTGATTAATATGCAGCATTCAAATGATTTACTACACAGTAACCGCTTTACCAAACAGGTTCTTCAAATGATTTTCTTAAATGTTTTATATGTTTAAAAATCTTTATTAAACTATTCATTACACACTGTATGACCCTTTTCAAATCATTTTACTCCGTTCCATTTTTACTCCAAGCTATTACCAAATCGTTTTACTTCAAACTGTTTTCACTTCAAACTGTTTTATCGATTGACATCAAGTCGATCTTCTCTTAAGATAATAATTATGTTTAGAGGTTTTTACAAAACTTGTTTATGCTTTTATATTATAAATTGCATGCTTCTATATGTATAGTTATATAAGAAATGTTTAAAAGAGTTAGGAAGGCTATCCACCGTATTTCCTTTTCGCGCTTGAGATGTGGTCTGGTGGGATATCGGGTACTCGTCCGAAGGTCGTTTAAATATTAGTTATTTAACATATGTACATATATAGTCATAACGGCCCTTCCAGTTCATCCCATGCCCTTGGGTAGCAAGGGTATACACCCATGTTCATACGTACCAGTTAGATTACTAGTAAACTACCATATGGGTAGTTTAGGAAGATACTAGAACTATTACTAGAACGCGATATCATACTATGAGTCAGTTCATTCATGAGTCAATACTTACTACTAGAAGAATATATACAACTATACTAGAGAAGAACATATACAACTATACTAGAGAAGAACATATCCAACTATACTAGAGAAGAACATATACAACTATACTAGAGAAGAACATATACAACTATACTAGAGAAGAACATATACAAGTATACTAGAGAAGAACATATACAACTATACTAGAGAAGCACATATACAACTATACTAGAGAAGAACATATACAACTATACTAGAGAAGAACATATACAACTATACTAGAGAAGAACACATACAACTATACTAGAAAGAGAACATATACAACGATACTAGAATGATTACATTACTATACTTGCTAGATAGAGAGCACGTACACTACAGCTAGAACATTACAGTACATTACCATACTATTACATAGATATGGTCACATGATCACATTCACATTAGTACGCGTACAAGAATTACTAGTACATTTTATATGTATAGATTCTGTTATATAATCCTCATTCTTATCTTTACCTTGTGATTCAATCACATAATCGACGAGATAGATTGGATTTAATATCCTAGTACCAAAGGATACGTTGCGGGATTGACCATTCCTAGAATCTCTGTTAGCTACAGAGGTAAAAGTGTTGGGTTTTGAGCAATCTAACACTTCCTAAGTGTGCATGCAACCCTAATAAACCTTGGATCTATGTTTGTCTACATACATATAAAATAATAATTTTCCAAGGTTCATAACCTATCTAACATGGCATGGGGTACTTATAAACATAAAAGAATTAGATGAGATTACATACCTTTTGATGATGAGTTCAATTCCTAAGGAGTTTGAGGGCCAAGCACCAATAGTGTGAATGCCTCAAATGGAATCACAAATCACCACAAAATCTTGGAAAACTTTGAGAGAGTACACATACTTGTAAAGTCGGTCAGACACAAAACTCACACAACTAGTGCCACTAGTGGCTATTTCATGCAACATAAGCATGCTTATATAGTGTACATGATTAGGGTGAAACCCTAATAACCCATGACCTTTCCTTTTCCAAGGATCCATGGGTTAAAAGCTCCATGGATCATCCATGGACTTCCATACAAGCCTAGCCCATTAACAAATGAGTGTTAGCCCACACTATATAATACCAATAGCCCACAATCTAATTAGTCTTCCTTTTAATCTCTAAATTAATTCATAATTAATTTAAGACTAAGACTAATTAAATAACATGACTTCATATTAATATATTATAACTTATAATATATTAATAAACATATGTGTATAACTCTCATAAAATTATCCATAAATAGTTTGGATGAAATGCAACCCAAATGGACCATGCCGGGTCGGGTCAAGTATACACCAAATAAGTTATGGACTTAGACACCTTATCCAACAGACTCCCACTTGGATAAGTCTAATAACTATATTTGCGTATGTTACTTCAGGAACCAACCAGCAATCGTAGCTCTCGAGAACTCCGTTGAACTATGAAGCGCCATTTTAGATAAGTGATCATATAATCCTCTGTTCTCATGATATCAGCCGGACAAATACATGGAACAACGTCGTACTTGTTGTCCAGCAGTTTGTTTCCCGATTTCCGATTTGTTTGACAAAGAACTTAAACGAACACATCAATTTAGTTCTGACCGGCCGGTACATAGGTCACAACAAAATCATCGAGGGGCCCAGATATCGCTTCTATTTCTAGAAGGAACAGATAAACTTCGACTCATATGCTTGTTCTACTACTTGTTGAATTGTACACAAAGGCACGTTTTATAACATCAAGTTACTGATGCGTTTACGTGCAATCAATGCACAACCAACTCATAGGTAACAACTCATATCTCTAGGTTTGAAGATTTATATGATATTACCGTCTCACGATCACTCAAGATAAATTCCATGAAGTGATACAAGTGAGCGTGGGTTTATTCCAATACTCATAACTTATGAGCACTCATGAATGTTGTAGCAACCATTGCTATGACTAAACCCATTTAGCCATCTACAAACTCGATTCATGACAGTCTTGATTCATACCTACTTCCAACATATGAACGACTGTGGAGTGTTTAAATAACTTAGTCATTCGGAAAGAATAACCTAGCTATTTAGGAATTCAAAACATGCAAAGTGAAACACAATAATAATCGAATCCAATATGGTCTCAGAACCCTTTTGAATATAAATAGAACCACCTTTTATTTATCACCATATTGATTACACATTATTCATTGTATAATGTTTCAAACAATCAACTTAAGACTTGAATAAAAAAACAACAGTCGTCCCATGCTCCTAGCATGTACACTTTGTTTTTCTAAACAATAGTTATGCCATACTCCAAGTATGCACACTATGTTTGTCTATGATCCTTACATTGTGATGTAGATCAATTGAACATGATTCCAATGATACTCATTTCACAATCCCAAATCCTTATTGTAAATGTGAGAATCCCCGATTCCTATCATTTACCAAAAAATATGTTAGATTTTAAACTTTTATGCAATGTTCCTCTTGTAATGATTATGCACAAAGTCACCAAAATCTTGTCACCAGTCATTACAGAGTATTCCAAAGAAGGTCAACTTCTATGGAACGGAAGTCTCATATTCAAAGTGCATTGCTTTGAACATCCTTCTTGCATTAAGGTTTTCTAATCTTACATAGATTGAATAACTTCCACCTATGGAGACATTTCCATAGTCCCATTTTGACTATCACTTCCGAACAAGAGTTACTTCTTTTCAGAACATGTCAATATGGTCCTTTCCGACAACTTACATCATACTTCCAACTTTCCCTGAGCAACCAATCTTTGGCGAACCTCAGATTTGTCCTCGAAAATTGCTTAATAACTTTAGTCATATCCAGTTCTAGACTTTTCCCTTCTCAATGCCTTAAGCATTTGGAAAATTTAGAAAAGATGAATATTATAGCACATGCAATCGATCCAATATCCAAAGCATATGGGACACGATTCATGATGTTTGACATAAAGACATGATACTAGACCAGTCTTTTGCAACAATTTTTTTTTATTTGCCATGTTTTCAAAATTTAACTATGAAGAGGGATGTCGTAGTCATAATTGAATTTTGAGAACGCAATATATATAGAATATCCTTAAGTCGAACCATTCAGACATAAAATTCATATATATGTCCTTGACTAAAGATGATTAAAATCTCAATCTAAGCTTCTAGAATTGAAATGAAGTATAATTTCCTCTCCCTTAATTATAGCAAAACGACTTTTTCAACCCCTGCAACTTCATGAATTGAAACTTTGTTTTCTATAATTAACATTGCTAACTTGCAACACTAAACGTAATAATCATGCTCCCACTAACATGATGATTATCAGCATAACACTTATGCTCCCACTAGCTCTGACATATTTCCAGAAATCTGTTGGACTTCTGAAATTTAGATTCATACACCCTTTCTTAGATAGCTCACATGTGTGTCTAAACAATTTTCAGAACTATGAAAAGGGATGCCGTAATCATAGTCTCAATTTCTTAGACCTTTGCCATTTCTCACAAGTCCATGTTAGTGTGCCGGTTAACCACACATGCTCCACTAACGACTTTTGAAAATGCAAATAACACAATTAATATCTATTAAAATCTACTTAGTGAAAGCGTTTCCTCACCATCATTTTCATGAATCAGAGAGAAACCTTATGATACTTAGATTTTATAGTGTATGAGTTCCTATCCATGTGAATTTGTCAAAACCATAATCACAAGATCAGGTTAGTGACAAATTCAGCCTTACATGGATTAAACTTGTTCAATCTTAGTTTCTTGTCACCTTGGTAGCACAAGACCCACCAATGCTTCCAATTTGAACTCTGATAACTCACATGCAAATTCAACTTATTTGAAGTAGGTACAGAAATAAGAATTATGTCAACACGATAGGTTGCAAACCTTAAGTCGTGTGCTAGTGATAAACTACAGGTTTTACTCTTGATTAAATCTTGAAACTCTTTCAGGATCTTTAAGGCTCCCACTGTCCCCTTGACATATAAGTTTCCCCAGTCAAGAACCATTCCTTGACAAAACAAATATTCAAGGGATAGTGAGGATTCTTATCAAGACTAACACTTCACACAATTGGTCTTAGTTGGTCTTTGTCTCATCCAAGGCATCACAACTTACCAATCTCAAATGTACAAGAGTAGAAAACATTTTACTCTTACATTTGACTAGTGTTAATAAATCTTCCTTTATGTCACTCAAGGTTACAATCTTGGAGTATGACTCTAAGAATTGTTTTGGAACGAAGTATGACTCATCTTCTTAATTTTAACCAATCCAACAATTCATGACCTCTCTTCTTAGCCATAACAATGCACTAAGACGTCCTTAGAGCATGAATTTGTGATATGGTTTCATAATCATTAAGATGAAATACGATACTAAAGTACTCTCCCATCCTTTCAGATTTGAGAAACTTTTATCTTTCTGCCTAATTTGATTCTTCTGATTTGTTTTGTCATACATTGTAACCTTTCCAATGTTACAGAATTATACTTAACCTTATAAGTATAATCATATTTACTAATCTTTAGTAAATCATGACAAATCAATCTTTGTGGTGGACCTTGACCAGCGCACACCCAGTGTACCTAATTCCTTAGTCCTTCAATTAACTCACATATACATGTGATCAAAGAATTAGTCTTAATTTTCAAAGATGAAAATTCTCATTCATCATACAATACAACTTGTATGATTCCAAGTTTCTATCCAATTGAAACTTGGGTGATGAAAAACTTTCTTCATTTGGTAAATTCAGACACTACCACAAATGAAAGAATCAAATCCACTTTCCAATATTGCTATTACTGGAAACATATAAGCAACAATTTTCCACAGATGCCATTGTAAGGATATTTTTTTAAAAATAAATAAAATTAAAACCCTTTTTTTTCTTTTATTTTAAAATTTTGCGGAAAAACTTATCCTTACAATCCACATGAAAACCTTATTGTTATCTATTCATAAGCAATATATTATAACTCTTAAGCAACAGCTCAAAATTCTGATTGTCGAACCATGCGATCGAAACCCACCTTTGCAATCAGAATCAACATATACTTACTTTAAGCTTCCTATCTTTTCTTTGATTCTTAAAAACATCAGCATGTGACCCATTCACATTATGTAATAAGAATCTCCAAATAGGAACTTAATAGAGTTAGACAGTGGACTTTACCCGAAGTAGAGTCAAACCTCTTGACTTGATCAACCTTATGACCTTTCAGGTGAATAGGGCAGCTTCGCAACCAATGCCCCTTCCTTTGGCAACAAAACACATGGACCCTTTGGTAATGGCACATGAGACTATCTCAGACTCAGCCTTTCTCTTTACCATTTGGTCAACCGAGTTGACTATGGCCGATCCCTTTCCATTGGGAAGAGAAATCCTTTTCTAGATATCCAATGCTACCATTTTCAATGTCCATGTAGACTTGGGAAGTTGTTCTTTTAATCAAATTTGCTTTACTGGTGTTCCAAATCATTGCTAGTTCCACAACACCAAGCAAATAGATACCATCATTAAGGGTCATGTCATAGTCTGCCTCATAGTAGTCCCAAAGAGACTCACTATGTTACTAAGAAAGTGATTGAACATCCAACATTCACGAGACTTTGACACCCAACTCTCCCGACTTGTCAATATGTGACTTTATCTCCAAGATGTGACCACACATAGACTATGCTTGCCAATAGGTATTGAGTGACTTTAAACTTTTCAAGAACTTGTGGGTGAGGGAGAATAATTGGAGGAGGTGGAGGAAGTGAAGCATGATGTTGAGGGACACCATCTTCAAGAGATTTGGGAAGATCATAGTTGTCTGAACCAGACATCTATAATGGGAGAAAATCAAGTTAGTTGATTCAAAGTCCTTAATATAACACCCAATATGAAATATTAAGGCTAGGACCCAACACAATATTTTATAATTTGGAAGAGGGATGCCGTAATCCAAGCTATAAAATATTTGAAGGTAGGCGAATGACGATTCACCAATTTCCACCATGAAAAACGAAATAATTTATTAGGTTTTAATGGGATTTGAAATTCCTAGATCTTTTGAGATTCATTGAACTTTTCAATGGCATGTTTCAATCTCGAGTGTGCCCTCTCAAATTTTGTGACTGGGATGCCGAGGATCACAAAACAAGGTGTGAATAACCATACCAATTCACTTAGTACCCTTAATATTATCACCTAATCAATGTGCCGGTTAACCACACACGCTCCATTGATCTATGACAAACATTAAGTCACCCTTCGTGATCCTTACTAGTCCAAGTTAGTGTGTCGGTTAACCACACACACTCCACCAACGACTTGGTAAGGTACAAAGTGTGAATTCCATGGGCTAGCACCAAATTCACATTTTTCCTAAAGCAACTAAGATTGGGAATTAAATAAAAAAATATTTAGTTACTTTATAATAATCATTATACTTTTAATGAGAATTTAAAGTCATTGTCCTACCCGTTCGGCTAACGACCCTCCACCGATCAAGCAAGCGGTGGGTGAGAGTGGACACCCATTAAGTCGCCATTTTATAGGCAACAACCTTATACCCACCTTATAGACCGGCTTCGTGAATGAGGCCTACTAACGGTAAAACGACTTGTTCTTATACATATATATAATAATTAACCATTAATGTTATAAATAGTATAAGTGTTGAATTTTAACTTTTAAAATTCTAAGTGTTGGAATTAAAGTTTATTAAAGTGTGTGAAACTTTTCCAAATTCCAAAACTTGAGGGCAAGTTTTGAAACTATTCAAAACTAATTAATTCCATGATTTATGTGTTTAAAGTAGTTTTAATCCAAAAACTCTTCAAGTTCCATAACTTGAGGACAAGTTATGGAAGACTTTAAACTAATAAAAGAATTACTTTTCTTTATTTTTATAACTTATGGAATTAATTAAGGTTACACTTTATTTATATATTTATTAATGAAGTGACTCTTGAACCTCCATAAATTAAGGACAATACTCTTCATCTTTTGTAACCATCCAAGACTTTTCATTTCATAACTTATGAATTAAAGGTTCATAAAAATGAAGACTCTTCATTTTCATGTAACTTATGTGTTTTAAGTGTGTGTTAAAGAAAAGTGACATTTGGATATCCATAACTCGAGGACAAATTATGGACTCCATTAAAACACATAAATGATCAAGAATTAATTCTAAACAAATCAGCAAATAATTCCTATCATCTTCTAAATTCATAAGAACATGAACATGATCATCAAAATTTCCAGAATTATATGAACACATAAAAACATGGAATTTTGACATATGCTATTGTAAATGGATTAGAACAACCATTACACCAACTAAAACAAGTTTTAAAACACCAAAACAGTTTAGGGTAATGTTTCTAGTCCATTTCCAGCAGCAAAAGTCGAAATTCTGCATTCTGATCATTCTACTCGCCGAGTGCACGAACCTACTCGCCGAGTAGGATGAATTTTGCCTTGAACTCGGCGAGTCCCCCCATGGACTCGGCGAGTCCATCAGCCAGACAGCAACAATTTCAACTTTTTTTCACTATTTTGCATCAAGTATTAAACAAGCAAGCCTAGGCTCTGATACCACTGTTGGGTTCTGAGCAATCTAACACTTCCTAAGTGTGCATGCAACCCTAATAAACCTTGGAGCTATGTTTGTCTAAATACATGCAAAATAATAATTTTCCAAGGTTCATAGCCTATCTAACATGGCATGGGGTACTTTTAAACATAAAAGAATTAGATGAGATTACATACCTTTTGATGATGAGTTCAATTCCTAAGGAGTTTGAGGGCCAAGCACCAATAGTGTGAATGCCTCAAATGGAATCACAAATCACCACAAACTCTTGGAAAACTTTGAGAGAGTACACACACTTGTAAAGTCAGTCACACACAAAACTCACACAACTAGTGCCACTAGTGGCTATTTCATGCAACATAAGCATGCTTATATAGTGTACATGATTAGGGTGAAACCCTAATAACCCATGACCTTTCCTTTTCCAAGGATCCATGGGTTAAAAGCTCCATGGATCATCCATGGACTTCCATACAAGCCTAGCCCATTAACAAATGAGTGTTAGCCCACACTATATAATACCAATAGCCCACAATCTAATTAGTCTTCCTTTTAATCTCTAAATTAATTCATAATTAATTTAAGACTAAGACTAATTAAATAACTTGACTTCATATTAATATATTATAACTTATAATATATTAATAAACATATGTGTATAACTCTCATAAAATTATCCATAAATAGTTTGGATGAAATGCAACCCAAATGGACCATGTCGGGTCGGGTCAAGTATATACCAAATAAGTTATGGACTTAGACACCTTATCCAACAAAAAGCACATCCACGGATGTCAACGGTTGATAACATTACAGGTATACTTTTGGGGACTGACTATTCCTATACCCAGCTGTTAGCAACAGAGGTAAATGTACATCTACGGATGTCTTCAGTTAACATTGTTAGTTGCCCTTGTTCCAAAGGGTAATACTAATAAAGTTAAGTCTTGGTAGAAGACTACATTTAGAACAGTTAAGTCTTGGTAGAAGACTACATTCAGAACAGTTAGGTCTTGGTAGAAGACTACATTCAGAATAGTTAAATCTTAGTAGAAGACTACATTGAGAACAGTTAAAGTCTTGGTAGAAGACTCCTTTTGTTAATAATAGGAATCATAGGAATTTCTAGGACTTATCAAACGTTTACAGTTGTTTTACAAACATTTTCATAAATACAGTTCATTTACATTTTCAATACTTACAATTCGTATACATACAAATACTTACATTTTAAATACATACAAGTATTTACAAACAAATTAAGACACTAAAATACTTATGATCTCACCAGCTTCAAAGCTGATACTCTCTTTCAAAATTACTTGTGTCCTCAGGTCATCATAGACAGGTACCGATGCGAGGACTAGGGAAGATGGAGCTCGTTGAAGACTCATCTTTCATTTTGATTTATGCTTTAGTGTTTATCAAAATTTGACAGAACACACTTGTATAATAATTCTATTATTAATGCAATGGATGATGTTGTTGCTTGTTTACTACTTTACATTGTTGTGATACTGTACATGAAGTCCTCCGCCCCAGAACGTTTTCGCCATTTTTGGTTTTGGGGTGTGACAGATTGGTATCAGAGCATTGTTGTGATACTTCTAGTTGACTTGACTCCTCGAGTTGGCTCGCCAACTCGCCATGTCCCTATCCTTCAATCAGACCTCATACCCGTCTCTACTCATCGAGTTAGGCGATGACTCGACGAGTTTTCCTTCTAAATGAACACCGACTGAATCCACACCCGACTCGCCGAGTTGTATGAACAACTCGTCGAGTTCATCGTCAACTGATACTCATGTCCCGTCTTGACTCGCCGAGTTGTATGAACAACTCGTCGAGTTACTCTTCATCCTATGAACACATTCTGTCCTCGACTCGCCGAGTTGTGTAACAACTCGCCGAATGCCATGACGATTGTCTTGGACTCACCGAGTCCGTTCATGCACTCACCGAGTACCATGAATTCCCAAAACACTTTGCTTAGTCCAGAACATTGGGTCACTCCCCGGGACTCCTAAAACCCTTCCACACTCAACTGGTCCTTATGACCCTCACTGATATGGGACAAAAACCCTTGGACTCGCCGAGTCCAGGAAATGGACTCGTCGAGTCTATCACATTCCTTATTAAGAACTTCGATTTCTGATGTACAACACTTAACCAAATGATAGATCCAGGCCCCTAAACTCGATCTAGCACGTAAAGTTACACACTTTATGTGCATGCATGGGACATTAGAGCTTAAAAGGCTCTAAAATGGTTCTTTTGTTGCATGTGGCTCATAAAATGACATGATACAGAAGCCCAAACCCCCAACCATGTTTGCAAACATGGTTGGCCACCAAAAATGGCTTATAAAAGCCCTAAATCACCTCAAAGAGGGATCTAACAAATGAATGAGCAAGGTTCAGACTTTATACCTTCCAAAGAGTGCAAATGATGAACCAAACTCGAATCCTTCAGTTCCCTCTTGATCCTTCTATGCTCTTCCTTCTTCCTTGAGATCAAAACTCACAAGAATCACTCAAAAAGCCTTAGATCTTCTCAAAAATGGCTAGGGTTTGCTATTAGGAGTGTTTGGGAGCATAAAGGGGGAAAGGAGGCTGCATAAGGTCATTTAAATTGGGTGCAAACCCCTGGATTAGGGTTTTTCTCCAAACAGCGGCTACTCGCCGAGTCCGGGACTCGACTCGCCGAGTCTGCAGCTTAAACCCCGCGCCTCATCTCGCTTCTACTCGGTGAGTCAGTCCTTCGACTCGCTGAGTCCAAGGCCAAAAATGCAGAATTAAATGAAGATTTAATAACAGAATACATACCAAGAACCAGGTGCTACAACCCTGAACGGTCCGATATACCTTGGGCCCAACTTGCCCCTCTTCCTGAATCAGATGACGCCCTTCCATGGCGACACCTTCAAGAGAACCATATCCCCGACCTGGAATTCCAGGTCTGATCGACGCTTATCGGAGCAATTTTTCTGCCGACTCTGAGCAGTCTGAAGCCTGCTCCAGACCCGTTGAATCTTCTCTGTCGTCTTGAAAACTACTTCGGTGCTCCCCATGACTCTCTGGCCAACCTCGCCCGAACATATCAGGGTCCTGCACCTCCTCCCATACAACATCTCGAAGGGAGGACGGTCGATACTCGCATCATAGCTGTTATTATACAAGAACTCCGCCAATGGGAGGTAGGTATCTCAGCTACCTCCGAAATCTAAAACACATGCCCGCAGCATATCCTCCACAGTCTGGATGGTCTGCTCGCTCTGGCTATCCGTCTGCAGGTGAAAAGCGGTGCTAAAATGCAGACGAGTACCCAGCTCGTCATGAAACCTCTTCCAAAACCTAGAAGTAAACCGCACGTCTCTTTTTTGAAATCACCGACACTGGCACTCTGTGCCGCACCACCACCTCCCTGATATAGATATCAGCCAATTTCTCGGCCGAGATGCTCTCCTGAATCGGAATAAAGTGGGCGCTCTTGGTCAATCGATCCATGATGACCCATATCGAATCCATCCCCCGCGCGGTCCTGGGAAGCTTCGTGATAAAATCCATCGTAATATCCTCCCATTTCCACAGCGGGATATCCAACGGTTGCATCTTGCCGTGCGGTCTCTGATGCTCGGCCTTGACCTTCATGCAGGTCAAGCACCGCTCCACGTACCATGCCATGTCCCGCTTCATGCAGGGCCAACAATAGTCCAGACGAAGATCCCTATACATCTTTGTCGCCCCGGGATTAATGGAGAATCGGGATTTTTGCGCCTCCTCCATCAGGACCTAGCGCACACCTCCATGATAAGGGACCCACACCCTACGGTGAAGAGTCAATAAACCTCGGCTATCATAGTCAAAGGAGGAAACCTGCCCCACAATCCACTCACTCTTTCGATGTTCCTCCTTCATAGCCTCCTGTTGAGCCTTCCAGATTCGCTCCAGAAGCGGAGTCACCACTATCATCCTTAGCCAGATATCCCTGATCAGTGCTGCCTTGTGGCTAAGCGCATCGGCCACGACATTGGCTTTCCCTGGATGGTAGAGGATCTCACAATCATAATCCTTCACCACGTCAAGCCACCGACGCTGCCTCATATTCAGATTTGGCTGGTCAATGAGATACCTCAAACTCTTGTGGTCCATGTAAATCATACAACGAAACCCATAGAGGTAATGACGCCAAATCTTGAGGGCGAACACAATAGTCCCCAACTCCAAATCATGCGTCGGGTAGTTCGCCTCGTGAGGTTTCAACTGCCTCGACCTATAGGCGATGACATGCCCTCTCTGCATCAATACCGCGCCCAATCCTGCAATGGATGCATTGCAGTACACAACAAAATCCTCCATGCCCTCTGGTAGGGCTAAAATTGGTGCCTCACACAATCTCTGTCTCAACGTCTCAAATGCGGCCTGCTGCTCAGGCCCCCAGCGATACACCACTGACTTCTTAGTCAGTCGGGCGTGAGCGGAACTGCTATCTTGGAGAAGTCCTGAATGAATCTCCGATAGTAGCCTGCCAAACCTATAAAGCTCCGAATCTCAGATGGAGACCTCAGAACCTCCCAATTCGTCCCGTTCTGGTTAACAAGGTGCCCAAGAAACTGCACCTCGCGCAACCAGAACTCACACTTGGAGAACTTAGCATACAAGTTCTCCCTCCTCAAAGTCTCCAGGACCTACCGCAGATGCTCCTCATGCTGCTCCCGCGTCTTGGAATAAACCAAGATGTCATAAATAAATACTATCACAGACCGATCCAACATCGGTCTACACACGCGATTCATGTGATCCATGAACGTGGCAGGAGCATTGGTGAGCCCGAAAGGCATAACCACAAACTCATAATAGCCATAACGTGTTCGAAACGCAGCCTTCTACACATCCTCCTCTCTGACCCTCATCTGATGATACCCTAAACACAAATCAATCTTGGAAACCCAAGATGATCCCTGTAGCTTGTCAAAGAGGTCATCAATCCTCGGAAGTGAGTAGCGGTTCTTCACTGTTACCTTGTTCAGCTCCCGATAATCTATACACAACCGATGCGACCCGTCCTTCTTCCTCACAAACAGAATCGGGGCTCCCCTGGGTGAACTGCTCGGTCTAATGAAACCCTTGTCTAACAGCTCCTGCAGCTGTGTAGACAACTCCTGCATCTCAGGAGGAGCCACCCGATACGGTGCCTTGGCTATCGAAGCCACACCAGGAACTAGGTCGATCCTAAATTCCACCTGTCGTTCCGGAGGTATCCCCAGCAACTCCTCGAAGAATACGTCCGCATACTCCCGTACCACAGGTACATCGTCCACCGCTGCCCTACCCGTTTCCCGGGTATCCATAACATACGCGACATAACCTGTGCAACCCTGTAGGAGGTAGCACCTAGCTCTCGCTGCTGAACATAAAGTTGGTCCTTGCTGTGGCCTCTCGCCCTGGATCACCAGCTCTCCCCCGCTTGGGGTCCTGACCCGCACCAACTGTTGCGTGCAGTCGATCACTGCCCCATTAGGGCTGACCCAATCCATGCCTATAATCACCTTTTTCCCATGCAATGGAATGGGAACCAAGTCTACCAAGTAGCGTTCCTCAAATAACCTTAGCACACAATCTCGAAATACCGTCGATTCCCGCACCGAACGGTCGTCTGCAATCTCTACCTCTAGGGGCAATCCAACATGCCCGAAGACTCGGAAAATCTCTTACTAAGCGCAAGAGACACAAATGATCGGGTAGCACCCGATTCAAATAACACCAGAACTGCGATTCCATTCACATGGAACGATCCTAAAAAGAGCACATATCAATAACACAATCACAACAAAAAGAAGATCAGAGGGAAAGAGTCATACCCGTCACCACATCAGGTGCAGCGCGTGCCTCCTCAGCTGTCAGCTGAAATGTTCGGCTCCGTACCACTGGAACCTCTGTCTTCACCTTTCGGCCATCTGTAACCCGCGCTGTCGCTGAGACCGGCGCTGCCGCTGGCACTGCTGCTGACGCTGCTGTTAATCTTGGGCAATTGGCCCTTTTGTGGCCCCTCTGATTGCAATGGAAGCAAATCAGGTCTGTCATCTGTACCGCACGTCATCTGTACCGCAGGGGCGGGGGCAGTACAATCCCTGCCAAAATGCCCCACCTTGCCAAACTTATAGCAGCCCGAACCCGGCCCAGTGCGACAAGCTCCCTCGTGTGACCGACCGCATTTCCCACAACGGTCCCGTCCTGCCTAGCCTTTCGGCCTACCATCAGATCCCTTGGGCTTCTTCCCCGAAGCCCCAGTCGTCAGCCCCTCCACTGCCTTCCTCTTCTGGACGTGGTCCAGATCAATCTCCCTCTCCCTAGCCCTGGCAATCATGGAATCCAAGGTAGGGCAAGCCGAAAAACTAACATGCTCCCGAATGTCAGCTCGTAGCATGTCATGGTAGCGGGTCCTCCTCATATCCTCATCACCTGCATACTGGGGCACCAAAATGCCCTCTCCCGGAACTTGGTGGTGATCTCCGCCACAGTCTCCGTAGTCTGCCTCATATCTAAAAACTCTCTGCCCAGCCGCTGAAGCTCCACAACTGGCGTAAACTCCGCCCTGAATCTGGTCACAAAGTCTGACCAAGTCATAGCCTCAACAGCTGAAGCTCCCAATGAGTCAGCAACAGACTCCCACCAATCTCTAGCCCTGTCTCACAAGCATCCTGTTGCATATCGCACCTTCGACCCCTATGGGCAGAAGCTCGTCAGCTGCGCAGACTCAATGTCTGCGATCCATCTCCTAGCAGCAATGGGGTCTTTCACCCCAAGGAAATCCGGCGCACCACTTCCCCGGAAGTCCTTAAAGGACAATGTGCGTGCACCCACCTGGCTAGACGCCATATTACTGCTGAATGATTGGAGACGATCCTCCATCAGCTCAACAATCCCCTCCTTAATCGACCCGAAGATGAAAGGGGTCGAATCAAGGATGCCTCTGGTGATCTCAGACGCGATGAACTCACGTAGCCCATCATCAACCTGCTCGGATCCCGAACCCGAGCCTGATCCTGATCCGGATCCAGAACCTCCTGCTCCAAGTCGTGTGGTCACTATACTAAAAACACACGCATAAAAGTCACGATCATACATATACTCAAGAGATCTAACACACTCTCCAAGGTTCCCGATTTCATCTAGGCCTTCCTTGATTCGAGTACAGGTCCTCTACTTTCAGTAGTACGGACCCATACTACCTTCCACATATACCCGTGCTTTCCTCAAGGATTGCTTCAACTTCACCAGGTCACTTTACCGATACTCCTTTCCACTAACCTCATCCTAGACTTCCCTAGGGCACTCTCTGACACTCTCCGCCATCAGCTGCATAGGAGCCCCTACCATTTCCCCCTAACTAACTTGCAGGTACTGTTACATATCCGCTCCTTAGTTAGTTGGAAATAGCCAGAACCCCCATAACACAAGGCAAGCATCATTCGTGAATCGAGTAACCAAATCAGGCTTAACCTATACAGACCATCCTACTGCTGACTAAACAGCCCTAGCATACAGCTCATACAATAGGCATATAAGGCATCCTCCTAGATCCTTAGCCCTAACTAGCATGCGATTATCAGAGTCATATTTAAGGCACACAAGGCATCTTCCTAGATCCTTAGTCCTATTCTAGCATGCAATTCTAAATCAAGCCATATAGCATAACATAACATGTATGGGTATCTTGGGGAAAACTTACTCGAGCCCGGCCGGTCGCATGCATCACACACCTTGTCGTTAGTAAAATCCTTCCGATTAGATTTTTAGAAAACCATTTTATTGTAAAAATCTTTTAGCCCCTTAGCTTGAGTCCAGACACCCCCGAGGGTGTGTCCGAATCCCTCAAACCAGGGCTCTGATACCAACTTGAAACATCCCAAAATTCAGGCCCAAAAATTTCATTTTTGATTAATTAATTCATGAAACATTCATTAGAAAATATTGTATAAACACGTCATCTCAAAACCAAGTATCATATTTGAAACCCACAACCATGAACAAATGTCATATCAGAGTACAATCCCAGAAAACACTGTGCGGAAAATCATATGTGTGTGTGTGATGCCATGCTACGCCGCCGACTCCTTCCCCTTAGATGAGAGGTACCTGAAACCAAAAACTGAAACTGTAAGCACAAAGCTTAGTGAGTTCCCCCATCATACCACATGCCATACAATACCATCGGTATCTTTCAACTGGTAATCAACATCGGTATCTTTCAACCGGTAATCATCATCGGTATCTTTCAACTGGTAATCTTCATCGGTATCTTTCAACCGGTAATCGTCATCGGTATCTTTCAACCGGTAACTGGGGACTATTCCACCCCCTACCACTAGCATACAATAGCAAGATAAGCACACATTCAAACGTATTCGGGTACTGACCTACCCCTTGGTCCTAAGGACCACTATCAGGGAAACTATCCCTATCATGTAACATATCATACAGATATAACTCATAACCAAACGCATACCAAACAAAGATAAATTATCACAAAGACAATTATCTTCTAAATACTCCTCAATGGTGGGCCGGCATTGTGGCCTTAGACCCACCCCTACTCGAAGGTTACTCACCTCGTAGCTGCTGAACTGTGCGGGAATCCTTTGACTGCTGCCGCTGCTGCTCCGGATATCCTCCGACTATTATTCCCACAAAATGTTAAGTTAGAAACTGACATCTACCCTTAGGGTAAAATGACCATTTTACCCCTTGACCAAGTCAAAGTCAAAGTCAATTTCCAGTTGACCTGACTCACCGAATTGGCTCGCCAACTCGCCAACTCCTTCCCCTTAGACCTCATACCCGTCTCTACTGGTCGAGTTTTCCTTCTAAATGAACACCGACTGAATCCACACCCGACTCGCCGAGTTGTATGAACAACTCGTCGAGTTCATCATCAACTGATAAATGTCCCGTCTTGACTCTCCGAGTTGTATGAACAACTCGTCGAGTTACTCTTCATCCTATGAACACGTTCTGTCCTCGACTCGCCGAGTTGATGAACAACTCGACGAGTGCCATGAAGATTGTCTTGGACTCGCCGAGTCCATTCATGCACTCGCCGAGTACCATGAATTCCCAGAACACTTTGCTTGGTCCAAAACGTTGGGTCACTCCCCGGGACTCCTAAAACCCTTCCACACTCAACTGGTCCTTATGACCCTCACTGATATGGGACCAAAACCCTTGGACTCGCCGAGTCCAGGAAATGGACTCACCGAGTCTATCACATTCCTTACTAAGAACTTCGATTTCTGATGTACAACACTTAACCAAATGATAGATCCAGGCCCCTAAATTCGATCTAGCACGTAAAGTTACAAACTTTACGTGCATGCATGGTACATTAGAGCTTAAAAGGCTCTAAAATGGTTCTTTTGTTGCATGGGGCCTTCCTTGGTGCAAAAGCAACCTAGATCTGACTTGTGGCTCATAAAATGACATGATGCAGAAGCCCAAACCCCCAACCATGTTTTGGCCACCAAAAATGGCTTATAAAAGCCCTAAATCACCTCAAAGAGGGATCTAACAAATGAATGAGCAAGGTTCAGACTTTATACCTTCCAAAGACTACAAATGATGAACCAAACTCGAATCCTTCAGTCCCCTCTTGATCCTTCTATGCTCTTCCTTCTTCCTTGAGATCAAAACTCACAAGAATCACTCAAAAAGCCTTAGATCTTCTCAAAAACGGCTAGGGTTTTCTATGAGGAGTGTTTGGGAGCATAAAGGGGGAAAGGAGGCTGCATAAGGTCGTTTAAATTAGGTGCAAACCCCTGGATTAGGGTTTTTGTCCAAACAGCGGCTACTCGTCGAGTCCGGGACTCGACTCGCTGAGTCCGCAGCTTAAACCCCGCGCCTCATCTCGCTTCTACTCGGCGAGTCAGTCCTTCGACTCGTCGAGTCCAAGGCCAAAAATGCAAAAATAAATGAAGATTTAATAACAGAATACATACCAAGAACCAGGTGCTACAAAATATGAGATTGTTTTATTTCGGATTAAGAGGGAAATTCACGAACCTGGTCTGACAAGCCATGGACGTGAAATCAGGTGGATGGAGAACCCGTTGGAATGATGGGTGATTGTGACTCCTTGAACCCGAGAAATAAATCGAAAACGTATGTGTGAGATTAATCAGGACCTTATGTCTTCTTGAAATTATATCACTAACGTAAATTCCCCAACAATCACCTTTGGCATACTCTTCTGAAGAAATTTTCCAGCGGAATAGGTAGTGGTGGATACGAGTTAAAGAAGATTGGTGGATCAGTTGATAGATACGAGTATGGAGAAAAAAGGACTGATTAACTTGGAACGACGTCGGATTTGAGTTAGGGTACCTTAGTGTATATACCGAAAAAGTCAAGATAAATATGGCTCCTCATATCTCGGTATCCCCCAATTATAGTTGAAAGTTAAAAGACAATTTCAAACCAAAAATGATAAATACTGAAGGAATAAAGGGGATTTGTTACTTCATAGTTTCATATTTATATAGCTCTTTCAAATTCCTGAATGTTGAAGACGAAGATCGTTTTTGTTTTTTAGAAGTGACTAGGGTTTCATTTTTATTTTTTGCTATTGATATTTATTTTTTTGTTTTGATCCATTGCAGGTTAGATCCGTCTAATCATAGAACCACCGCTTCTACGGTGTGTTCTCACAAATGTTTGTGATTCCATATGAGTTTGATAATATTCATTGTCTCTCTTCCTCACCATGAAAATCATAAGAAAACTCAAGAAATCAATGAAATCAGTAACTATTGTGTTTTCTTGATTCTTCATTCTTTCCGTCTGCCAGATTTCTCTTTCTAAAAATTAAGGTAACTGATGCTCTAATTTTTCTGGGTCTTCTTTTAGTGGAAATATATTTGTGTTTTCTTGATGTTTATATGTGATGTGTGTAACTAATGTGTGTGTGTATATGTTGCTTGTATGGAATGGGGATAGGTGAAAAAATGGTAATGGAACGGGGATGGGTTAAACATGGACTATCATCGTCTTTTTAACTATAAAATAACCATTAGCGAGTTACTCTGTCTAAAAATAATATGTGTGGAAGCAGCAACAAGAATTACAAGGTACTAAAAAAAGTCCTTACTCTTTACCTATTCATATAACAACTTTTGTGAGATAACACCAGGTGATGGACAACATTAGAAATTGAAAAGCATTTGCCTCGAGATGAATTGTCCAATGTACCTAAATTGTATGGAAGAAAAATATGGAGATTCTAACAAACCGTAAGGTAAATGGAATAGATTCAAATGGTATAACAATACCTACCATTTTATAATCTATATTCTTATATAACATTTATCCATTTTTAATGTTCTGCTGTTACATATTTTCATTGATCCCAATGGGAAAAAGTTATCTTTTAAAGCCTGTGGTTCTGAGTTATTTTGCAAAAAGAATCAGTGAAATGAACTACCAATGTAGTGTTTTAAAGCAGCCTTTTGCATTCAAAAAAATCAGCAAATAGTTAGTTATTCATTGAAGTGGGATGATCTAGAATAACAATGACTATTTAGGTTTAAATAAAAAAATGAATAAACTGGTTTCCGTTTAAGTATTAACAGTTGTGTTTTGATTCTTCCCAAACAGATTCTTTCAATAGGTTGGTTTTGACTTTTCCTCTTCATTTCATATGAATGACAAACTAAGTATATATTTTGTATAAAGTTATAGCCTTTGAATGGCTTATTAATAAGATGAAATGAATGGAAAATTTAATCTACATGTGTTTACGCAGCTAGCTAAAGTGCTTTAGCTGACATACTTGATAATTGAAACACAAAATATACATGAAATTTTCTATGACATACCACTTATAGCTTGTGCAAGGCATGTCTTGCTTTAGTTTTGTTTTTCACTTTAAAATTAGTTGAATACAAACTTAGTGGTACTTATTTTCATTTGGACAAAGATTAAAAGTGTATTTCTTTATTTTTGGAGAAAAAATGGATCAAATGTGCACAAGGAATTTATTGGTTTTATAGATTTTTTTCCCTTCACGACTTAATTATATCAAATATAAACAGGGTATTTATTGAAGTGTTTTATAGATTTTTTTCCCTTCACAGATTCCATTTCCGGCTAAGGAGAAATGATATCTATTGAAACTTTGGCTAGAAAAATTATGACCTCGATTTGTGTAAGCCATAGTCATAAGAGGTAGTTATGTTACAAGAAATATAATTGTAGGAGCCTTCCTGAATGTTGAGTTTGAATGAACCAACCTATGAATTGGAATTGCATGGTTTGAATGTTGATGTTAAATGTAAACTATTTGTTGAATACTCAAGCAAAATGTAAATCATATTTATACCCTTTATAGATATAATTATGATCATACAATTATGCAGGTTACTAAAACATTGTTTTTTACGTTTGTTTAATAATTAACATTTTCAATGTTTTATTCCGATATCTTACTGTGTTTATAACACTTTATTATTGAATTTAGATTAATAATGAAAATACAACTTTTATTGTACCATAAAAGTTAATCAAATCATTTAAGTACTAATGGTTCCATCTTATGACATGTAATTTGTAATGATTATTTTTTATACCATGAAATTTATAATAATAAATTTTTTTAAAACAAACGAAACAAGATACCTGGTTTTAGAACCTATTTGCCGAAATAAAAACTATTCCAAGTCAGTGCTTTAGATGCACTATGCATTACACGATCTTTAGAATATTACATGTTTGAAAAGGTAAACGCCAAATTTAAACTATTCCCCCAACTTGATATCCACAAACCAAAACAAATTGTTGAAAGAAAAACTAAATGTCTTTGTATTGCGAGGAGGGTTATAGCCGCAAAACCGACTCATAAGAATATGTATTTGCCTTGAAATATACATTGTCAGTCGAAATAAAAAACAACGAATCGTTGAATTGATAACAATACTTAGTCATACATGCCAATACATTGTGTTTTATTTTTAATATAGCATGTTTTCAAAAGCAAACTAATTGTTGAATTGAATTAATTATTGTCCACCGAAAAGAAAGTAATTGCTGAAATAATCTATTCGCCTTGCCAACTTTATGTAACATCATCCAGAGGGATATTATGTGTCAATACAAAAGTATTAGTGAAGCCTGATGAACAATTCAACGACAATGAAGTCTATACATCAAATGTGGTGTATAAAGAAGTGTTGCACAATTAATATAATATAATTTATCATATGTTCATACACATTTGTAAACAATCCGAACTCTTCATTTCTTATTATCACTGATTTTGTATTTGCTAATATAACTTTTATTTATACTTGTTTAGATCTAGTAATAATTTGTGCAAAAGAATTAATCAACTCTAGAAAGTAATTACTGGAAAAAAAAACTATTCGCACCCGTCGCTTGGCGCGGGTAAACGGTTAGTGTGTGTGTGTGTGTGTGTGTGTGTGTGTGTGTGTATATATATATATATATATATATATATATATATATATATATATATATATATATATATATATATATAATTGAAGTGGAGGGGAGGGGAAGAAGAGGAGGAGAAGGGTGGCCATTCTTTATACTATTGTTGACGATGAGTCAAAACCATTCAACAAATCTCAGCCTTCTAAACTCTCCCCTCTTTCAATCTCAACCGTAAGGGGTGTTTGGGATTACTTTTTAAAACTAAAAGTCTTTTTTGTAAAAGAATTTTTTTTTATTGATTTTTTCCAAAAGAAAATCTTTAAAATGTGTTTGTGTTTGTTTTTAGGATATAAATTAACTTTCCAGGTTAAAAAGTTCTAAAATTCACAAAAAGATAGAATTTTGTGAGTTTTGAAAAACTAACTTTTCCTTCTTCACAAAAAATTATTTTAAAAGATTTTTTTATTACTCAAACATCTTTTGGCCATTTTTTAACTTTTTGGAAAAGTTATAAGACAAAAGTTATTTTAAAAACAATCCCAAACACCCTCCTAATAACTCAACAATTACGATTAATCGACTTCAGCTCCTCCCACATTCACAGTCAACAGTTGTCTCTTTCTACAACCACAACCGTTCAATCAACACGATGCCACAATCGCTAACTTCCCCTGGTCCTTCAGTTCTTCCTCTGCTTCCATCTCCTTCTCAACCTCCTTCCCACGTTCTTACAGTTTACTCCCATGAGTCCTATTAATCAGGCTGCTCGGGCAGAGTACCATTGGAAAGTGATTTGTTCAATCCATTCATCAATTCCTTCAACTGTTTCATCCAAAAGAAGCCTAAATATGGCGTCTCTCAAATCTTTGAACACAAGAACGAATTGTGGGCACATACTTTATGGATTTCTCCTGCATCCGATTAGGTATCGATTTCTATTTTTCTTGCGTTTGTTTTTTTTAAATAAAGAGTTTAGTAATTTTTTCTGATTAATTTGATTTTGCCATGGACTAGTCAAGTTTTTGTCTTCAACTCTTTATTTTATCTCTGTTTATCTTCTTCATGCTTCCACATCTTCTTGATTTTCTATTATTACTACTTAAGTTTTATGATATGTTCATAATAAAAAGTGTAAAATCTGATTAAAGTCATTGATATTTTTGTAAGAGGTAATCATGTTTTCCTTTTAGCAAAATGATATTAATAAGTTTTCCTTTTGGCAAAAAGATATTAATTAATTCAAGCAGTATCATTTTATATAAATATAGAGTAATTTCGTGTCCAATTTTGTAGTCGATCAATCATATTATGTGGGTATACTATAGTTGCAGGCATGGGGTGCATTTTTGGGTTTGTGATGACTAAAACTTTTACAATTATTTTTTCATTAAATTATAACCTTAGATTTACTATCTTGAATATCAGGTTTAATATTTTACAAATTGAAGCTATTGCTGACTGTTTTTGTATATACAAGGTTCGATTTAATTGTTTATATAGTAATATTTAATTATTTTATTGATTATCATTTTTTTAGGGTAACAACAAATATTAAATCAAAGTTTCTCTTGGGTTTCTTTCTTGTGTAATTAGGAAAATATATAATAATAGAATTTTGGGATAATGACTTAAAAGGGTAATATATTCTTCGATTTGTACACATTTGGTTACTGACTTTATTTTTTGTCCATATTTACCTCTTCAACTTGTTAAACTGTGCACATTCAGTCCTTATGACCGGTTATTTCAGGTTACCCGATAAAAATGTCTTAATAGGGTAATATATTTCTCATTTTGTACACATTTAGTCATTAATATTTTTGTACGCATTTAGTCCTTAATTTTTTTTGCTGCAAAATAATTTATTTTTGTTTTTGTAATCATTCAATACTTATGAATGTTTTATTTAAGTTTTTCTCACAACATCTTATATGGAACAATCATTAACGAGGTGTTTTAGGCTTTTGATGTTTATGTCCATCGTGATTTTGACTACTTGGTTGCTTAGGTCATGTGTTTTGAACGTCATAACTTTTTCATACTATCTCGGATTTTAACGATATTTATATCTATGTGTTTGTATTTTAGTTTACTACAACTTTTGTTTAGATTCCTCTCATTAAAAAGTAATATATTTTTTTAATTACGATCTTTATAGCCATACGGTTTTTATGAATGCATGTATGGATGTTTTTTTTATAAAATCGTAAGTAAAAGCATATTATATTTTAACGGGAGTAATATTAACGAAAGTTATAGATGACATAAAAAACGAACACATAGATATAAAGATCATTAAAATCAGATATAATATGAAGAAGTTACGACGTTAGGAATACAAAACATAAGCCAAACCACAAGACCTATGCAACCAAGCAGTTAAGGCTGTGATGGACATAAGCATCAACAACCTCAAATACCTCATTAATGATAGTCTCATGTTAGATGTCGTGAGAAAAACCCTAAATAAATCATTCATAAGTACTGAATTGGTACAAAAACAAAAAGTGACTTATTTTGAAAAAAATATATATATTAAGGACTAAATATGTACAAAAATATTAAGGACTAAATGTGTACAAAATGAGAAATATATATTACCCTAATAAGTCATTTTTCCCGGCTAACCTAGAGTAACCGGTCATAAGGACTGGATGTGTACAGTTTAACAAGTTGAAGGGGTAAATGTGGACGGAAAAAAACTCAGTGACCAAATTTGTACAAATCGAAAAATATATTACCCTTTTAAGTCATTATCCCTAGAATTTTACTTTTAACCTCATTAAGTTGAATTTTCATGACTTTTATATAATATATGCATGAGATCATATTCTTATGTTTTGAGATTTTTTTTAGAAGAGATTACTTTGTAGCCAGCAATAGCAGTTACTTTTAGAAGAAATATGGCAAAGATTTTGTTGGAATAGCTACTGATCTAAGACCTGATTGTGGCATAAATCGAATGGTGATTATTTTTATAATTCTACAATTATCAATGCCTTATTACTTAAAGACTTAAAGTTGTTAAATGGTTGATGTTTTTTTTGTGATTATTTACAAATTATTGAGAAGCTCTCAGTTAAAACCCCTGCTGGTGAAGTAAAGTTTGAAAGTCCTAAAAGAAATAGCCAAAGAATACCAGGTTGAATGGACACAACAAAATCTGAAACAAAACTTCTCAAGCCACCAGAAAAGCTTATTGTAAGAGTATGATATAGTGTGAAATTACTAAAAGGGTCCTTTTATGTTTGAATCTTACAGAGGATTACCAGTATGTTCTTGGTATTAGGTTTAGAATTGGTAATGTGTCATATTCAAGGTCATAATTTTCTAAGATTTTTTTTTTCAATTTCTTTATTCTCTTTTTTCTGATACTTCTAAATTTTATATTTATAAAGGGCTATGAAGGGGTTCATTGAGAAAATTGTGAATATGATGAAGAGTGAAAAGTTATTTGAAACTAAAGGGGGTCTAATTATCCTCTCACATGTATGTACTGACTTGTACCTTTTGCTTATGAAGATGTACATTGCTATATAAATCTTCAAGATTTAATATTTCTTGTGATGCGTTAATGTAAAATATGCGATTAAATTTGTTTTTTCATTTTTTTAGATTGAGAATGAATATGAGTCAATAGGAAAACGACTTGGAAGTGTTTGACATAATTACATGATTGGGCTGCAAATCTTATCGTTGGATTAGGGACAAGTGTCCAATGGGTCGTATGCAAGCAACATAATGCCCTAATCCAGTTGTAGCACTGTTATGACCCGACTCAAATTCATTTAGTAGAATCTCATTAATCCTTTATTGGGTTAAATGCAAGAAAAAGCAACTTGATTTTTTGATTTGTTTTATTATACCATCACATTTTCTGTAACATCCCGAAATCAGGTATATCCCCTTGGCCCTTCTTCTTTCCCTAAGTTGTCAAATTTAGTCCTTGAAATATTTTATGGCAATTGAGTACATTGGGCATACTTCAAGGTACGTTGTGCGTACTCAGAGCATGTTCTTGACGCGGAGGCTACCCAGTATGCCGGACATACCATAGTATACGTTGCGCGTACTAGGTTCAGATTGAAACCCTAATTGTGGTGGTGAGCCCTATAAAAGGAACATATTGGCCTCACTTTTAGCCACCATTTCCAGAGAGTGAAACCCTAAGAGTGCCAAACCCTCGTTCTAGAGCTTGTGTGTGTTTAAGCTTGATAGTGTTCTTGTGTGCCTTTGAAAAGAAGAAAGTGCCATTGAAGAAGCTACAGTTGGAGTGCAAGCTTTGGATCTGAGCTTTTCAGAGGTTGGAGCATCACTTGGAGGTAAAAAGCTCAAATCTTTCTTAACCTTTTTGTAATTGTGCATTATGGACCATTTTTAGGGTTTTTGTCCCAAAGGTGGATACTTTATGAGTAAAGGAGCTCCATAAACCTTGATCTGCCCCTTTTCAGTTTATATTATGTTTTAGATCCATAAAAATCCAATCTTGGACGTTAAGAGTGAACCATGCATGAGTTGTGAGTTTCTTAAGGAAGGAAGTGGTGTAATTTGGGTGTTGGTGACCTTTACAGCCATGCAAAGGCTTAAAGTCACTGACTTTATGGATTGAGATGCTTTAGAGTGCCCAGATCTGGGATTTGAGCTCATGTATTAAACGATTAAGAGCAAAATCATGAAGTTGGTGAAACTGGGGCATACGTTGGGCGTAATCCCAATACGCACAGCGTAGGGGTCGAGTGTTGTAACACCCGTAGATCCGGGCTAGTCAATTTAGAGGCAATAGGGGTCAAAAACGACTTTTTGACAACAGATTATTTAGAATAAATAATCTTAACCATGTTTTATAATATGTCACAAGGTTTCCGTACATATAAAGAACGCCGAAATCCGAGTTATAACGAAGAAGTTATGACCCGTCGAAGTTTCGCGACGGAACCGACACGATACCAGGAAGCGTAAATAGTGAATTTATGATAGAGCGAGATTTAGCCTTAGCAATCCAAACGAAAGTTGTAGAATATGTTAAACCGAGAGCGTCCATAAAAAGAACGCCCAAATCTGACTTCGTATGAGGAAGTTATGATTTTTTGAAGATTCGGCTTAGCAGTGCACGGGCCGAAACTCGAATTTTAGTTCGAGCGGCTTTTGGCTTACGCGACCTAAATGAGAGTTGAAGATCTCATTAATAGGAACTCAACGGTAAAAAGATAGACGAAAACGGATTCCGTATGAAGGAGTTACGAATTCATCGTGGTCATTTAACAGTCTAAGCGCCTCCTACTGTTAAATTTAAGATCGGTCGAGAATTAGCCGACTGAGTCTAAATGAAAGTTGTAGATCTTGATTTTACCTACGTGTGGAAAAAAAGAACGACGAAAACAGAGCTCGTATGCGAGAGTTATGGTTTTTCTAAGTTTGAAGGTTGATACGCGATAGGGGTGACGTGGCACCACCAGAATTGGACACGTGGCACCACCAGAAGGCCACCACATGACCCAACTCGGCGAGTAGATCCTCCTACTGGGTGATTCCATCAGGATTTCACACGATAAATAGATGTGTCGGGTTCCATTCATTCTCACACCTTTCCTCTTCCACTTTCTCTCTCTAAACTCTCTCTCTAACTCCCCTTAAGCCCTCTAAAGTCTAGGTAAACCCCCTAGCACCCGAAGGAAGCCCCGAAGCTCCTGAAGCCCAATTAAAAGAGCCTTTCGGCTCAGAAACGATGCTTCAATGAAGCCCGGTTTTCCTTAAAATCCGCTGTAAGTTGGCTACGCCTATGAAAATTTTAATATAGTTTTTATTTAATTATAGTGATTTTATTAGGGCCTTATAATAATTATTTGAGCTATTATTATGAGTTATATAGTGTTGTTTAACGCTTATATAATAGTAATAATAGTCATACTATTAATTGGTCGCGGTTATCGTTAGACTAAACCCTAGTGGTATTGATTATAGGTTTTATCGAAGGAAATTGTTTTGAGAGTATCGAAGCGATGTCCGAGTGCTGAGTCACCACCTTTCAAGTGAGTGCATAGTTACTTTCATCTTAAACATAGATATGAAGTATTTTATATAAATTACGTGCTATGTGTGCATATTATCTGAGTACTTGTTGTCTATGCTAGATGAACGATTTTACACATGTTTTTAATGATTTAAACTGTATATGTATTTTATATCTACGATAATGTTGGGGTAAACATGGGTAGATGTAATATATAGAGTATGAGTTGGATGATGAGTTGAGAGGTGAAATAGACCGTGAGGTGAGGGTGAGAGGTGGACAATGTGAGAGGCCTTTTTCCCAAATGATGGCCCCGTCATTCAACAGAGTATGGATGACAACCACGGACTATTCTAGACAGTCCAGTGGAACACTAGCAGGCTCGCAACCTGTCCGTGTTGTGAACGATGTGTTCACCGGTGTACTTTAAAAACCCATTGACACGTATTGCGAATGGATACTGTCGATAAACGAAATAGCCCTAGCAGCTATGGATTTAGTGCCTGTTGAGCAAACCCTGGCAGCTATAGATTTAGTGCCCGTTGAGTAAACCCTGGCAACGATGGATTTCGTGCCGATTCCTTAGGATGATCCTTAGGAATGAATTAACGAGGAGTGGCTGATTCTTAGGGTAGACCCTTAAGAGTAAAGAAGATAATGGGGATGGGTAATTGGGTTAACTGTTTGACGATTAAACATAATAATTATATTATTGTGGGTTGAAAACCCTATGCACTCACCACATTTCCCAACCTGACCCACTCAGTTTATTTATATCACAGTTGTTGATATGAAGTCATATTACACTGAGAGATTAAAGAGATGTAGATCACTAGTGTAAATGAATGTAAGTTCTGTTTAAGCTTATGTTTTCGTGTTGACGATGACATCCCAAATGTTTTAAAATGAATAAAAAATACATTTCGTCGGAAATGCCTTGATAACGTATTTATCAAGTTTTACTGGGAACAAATTCCGCAACATTTTTATCAAAAGAATTACTCTGATTTTTATAAAGCATAAACAAAATCGGTCTTTTCTGGCCGTGAAAAATGGGGATGTCACAGTTAGTATTAAAGCATTAGTTTACGCGAACTAGGAATTTGTAGGAAATTTCTAGACTTAAACTTAGAATGCTAAGTGATGATTGTGAGGAGTGTGTCTAATAGATTTAGGTAATACACCTGAATAGACACAAGCACTAGCTTATTTTAGGAATGATGCCTAACATGCTTTTATGTGCTAAATGATTTATGGTATGCATTATATGATCGGATCTATGGTCTATTGCCGACCGGATCTGGAAACTTTATGTGTTAAGGTTTCTAAACGTTTAATTACGGTATTAGAACTGGCATGTAACTTTTCGGAGTAATAGGGAGATTTATACGTCTATCGTAAATAAAACTTTCCTAGCTTAAATTCTCGCCTCGGTACACCTAACATCTGATTTGGTGCATAGATCAACATGGTGAGCACTATAAGCGGATTTGGAAGCGGTAACCCGCAGCCCGATGCACCAGTGGTTGAGCATGTGCCAGAGGTAGCAGCTGTACCTGGGCCAATCACGATGGCCGGAGTACAAGCAATGGTGCGGATAATGCTAGCTCAACAGATGGAAGAAACAAGGTGTTTAATTAAACAAAGTAAGGACGAACTTACTGTTCCAGTACGCCAGACACCCACTCTTGAGGCGGCCATCTGGGTTGCTAAGTCTATCGATGAAGTGATCAATGGTAGTATCGCCAGCAAGGTCGATGTTGGCAAGAAGAGGAAATTTGAGGGGTCTTCATGGTCTGACAAGAACAACATGTTCTCAAAGTCTGGAGGAGTAGGTGAAGCAAAATGGTGTGACAAGTATGGAAGAAAACACAACGGTACATGCCCTAAGGAAGTAACATGCTTCAAATGCGGGAAGACTGGTCACTATGCCCACAAATGCTCAACCAAGGAAGAAGTTTGCTTTAAGTGTAGTAAAGAGGGAAAATTCAAGCAAGAATGTCCGATGAGAGCTACAAAGCCAAGTATACCGCTGAAGTACCATGGGAGGTGCTACAAAGAAGTGACTTGCTTTAAGTGTAGGAAGAATGGACATTACGCCAAATTTGTACATCCAGCAAGAGGTTTTATTACGGATGCAAGGATAAAGGACATATATCAAAGGATTGCCCAAAGAAAAGTGAAGCATCAAGGGCAGATGCACCTCCAAAGCCAAGAAGCATCCCTAACTAAGCAGCTGACAATGCAATGAAGAGTAAGGATTGATATCCGAAGGTCGAGTTACGATGTAGCCTATTAGAGGCATAGTCTAGGGTGAACTTGAACACCTATGTAATAGTTTCAAGGAATAATATAAAAAAACCTTCGCTTTGATATTTGATGTGTTAAGCTGTTATGTGATTTTCTTGTATGGTGACTTGGAAAACTGCGAGACAATACTTGGGACGAGTATGAGTAGGTGTGGATGGTAGTAGAGGACTATACTACCGGTAGTAGAGGCCTATACTACCGAAAGCACAGGTTTCACACTTGGATCAGGGAAGGCCACAAGGTTACCAAGAAGCTAGTAATTGATACCGTTTTATTCAAGTAGGTTGTTACCATCATTTCGGTAATGACTAAGAAGATTGTTGTTATTACGACCCTAGTGCTCATATCAAATTGAGTCCGACTACGATAAGTATGTTAAATAGTTTAGAGAACCAAGTCCGATGTAGCATCTAACTTAAGCTAAAAGCTTGAAGTAAAAGACAATCAAAGCGATCAATAAAAGTCTCGCGCACATTGTTAAAGAAGTTAGTAGCTAGAAATTCTACATGTTGAAGTGTGATTATATCACATTAGAACATTAAGGAAGGCATAGTCTGTTTTAGAATTTAACTCTAAGAGACCTGAGTCTAAACGTGCATCACATGATGATAGGTCATAATTTGGAGTCTAACCTGAGGTAGAGAGCAGGTGCACGATCGAGTACTGCTTATAGTCAATAAGTTTAAGAGATAGACTTGAAGGAATAGAGAAGTTATAATTACCACCTAGGATGAAGAGATGACGTATGGAGTCATTATATGAGCCCTGTTTCGTTGATGATTCCGAGACGTAATCATCCTAAGGGGGAGATAATTGTAACGCCCGTAGATCCGGGCTAGTCAAGTTAGAGGCAATAGGGGTCGAAAACGACTTTTCAACAAAATATTATTTAGAATAAATAATCTTAACCAAGTTGTAGAATATGTCACAAGGTTTCCGTACACATAAAGAACGTCGAAATCCGAGTTATAATGAAGAAGTTATGACCCGTCGAACTTTCGCGACGGACCCGGCACGATACCAAGAAGCGTAAATAGTGAACTTACGATAGAGAAAGATTTAGTCTTAGCGATCTAAACGAAGGTCGTAGAATACGTTAAACCGAGAGCGTCCATTAAAAAGAACGCCGAAATCTGACTTCATATGAGAAAGTTATGATTTTTCGAAGATTCGGCTTAGCAGTACATGACCCGAAACTTGAATTTTAGTTCGAGCGGTTTTTCGCTTATGCGACCTAAATTAGAGTTGAAGATCTCATTAATAGGAACTCAACGGTAAAAAGATAGATGAAAACGGAGTCCGTATGAAGGTGTTATGAATTCATCGTAGTCATTTAACAGTCTAAACGCCTCCTACTGTTAAATTTAAGATCGGTCAAGAATTAGCAGACGAAGTCTAAATGAAAGTTGTAGATCTTGATTTTACCTACGTTTGGAAAAGAAGAACGTCGAAAACGGAGCTTGTATGCGAGAGTTATGGTTTTTCTAAGTTTGAAGGCTGATACGCGATAGGGGTGACGTGGCACCACCAGAAGGCCACCACATGCCCCAACTCAGCGAGTAGATCCTCCTACTCGGAGATTCCATCAGGATTTCACACTATAAATAGATGTGTCGGGTTCCATTCATTCTCACACCTTTCATCTTCCACTTTCTCTCTCTAAACTCTCTCTCTCTCTCTCTCTCTTTCTCTCTCTCTCTCTCTCTCTCTAGCTCCCCTTAAGCCCCCTAAAGTCTAGGTAAACCCCCTAGCACTCGAAGGAAGCCCCGAGGCTCCCGAATCCCCGATAAAAGAGCCTTTCGACTCAGAAGCGCTGCTCCAACGAAGCCCGGTTTTCCTTAAAACCCGCTGTAAGTGAGTTACGCCTATGAAAATTTTAATATAGATTTTATTTATTTATAGTAATTTTATTAGGGCCTTATAATAATTATTTGAGCTATTATTTAGAGTTATATAGTGTTTTTTAACGCTTATATAATAGTAAATACAGTCAGACTATTAATTGGTCGCGGTTATCGTTAGACTAAACCCTAGTGGTATAGATACTAGGTTTTATCGAAGGAAATTGTTTTGAGAGTATCGAAGCGTTGTCCGAGTGCTGAGTCACCACCTTTCAAGTGAGTGCATAGTTACTTTCATCTTACACATAGATATGAAGTATTTTATATAAATTAACTCAAAATATATGTATTTTATATCTACGATAATGTTGGGGTAAACATGGGTAGATGTAAGAGATAGACTATGTGTTGGATGATGAGTTAAGAAGTGAAATAGAGCGTGAGGTGAGGGTGAGAGGTGGACGATGTGAGAAGCCTTTTTCCCAAATGATGGCCCCGTCATTCAGCAGAGTATGGATGACAACCACGGACTATTCTAGACAGTCCAGTGGAACACTAGCAGGCTCGCAAACTGTAGGTGTTGTGAACGATGTGTTCACCGGTGTACTCTAAAAACCCATTGACACGTATTGCGAGTGGATATTGTCGATAAACGAAATAGCCCTCGCAGCTATGGATTTAGTGCCTGTTGAGCAAACCCTGACAGCTATAGATTTAGCGCCCGTTGAGTAAACCCTGGAAACGATGGATTTCGTGCCGATTCCTTAGGATGATCCTTAGGAATGAATTAACGAGGAGTAGCTGATTCTTAGGGTAGACCCTTAAGAGTAAAGAAGATAATGGGGATGGGTAATTGGGTTAACTGTTTGACGATTAAACATAATAATTATATTATTGTGGGTTGAAAACCCTATGTACTCACCACGTTTCCAAACCTGAACCACTCAGTCTATTTACAGGTGTTGATATGAATTCATATTACACTGAGATATTAAAGAGATGTAGATCACTAGCGTAAATGAATGTAAGTTCTGTTTATGCTTATGTTTCTGTATTGACGATGACATTCCAAATGTTTTAAAATGAATAAAAAATACATTTCCTCGGAAATGCCTTGATAACGTAATTATCAAGTTTTACTGGGAACAAATTCCGCAACATTTTTATCAAAATAATTACTCTGATTTTTATAAAGCATAAACAAAATCGGTCTTTTCTGGTCGTGAAAAATGGGGATGTCACAGTTGGTATCAGAGCATTAGTTTAAGCGAACTAGGAATTTATAGGAAATTTCTAGACTTAAACTTAGAATGCTAAGTGATGATTGTGAGGAGTGTGTCTAATAGATTTAGGTAGTACACTTGAATAGACACAAGCACTAGCTTACTTTAGGAATGATGCCTAACATGCTTTTATATGCTAAATGATTTATTATATGCATTATATGATCGGATCTACGGTCTATTGCTGATCGGATCTGGAAACTTTATGTGTTCAGGTTTCTAAACGTTTAATTACGGTATTAGACCTGGCATGTAACTTTTCGGAGTAATAGGGAGATTTATATGTCTATCGTAAATAAAACTTTCCTATCTTAAATTCTCGCATCGGTACACCTAACGTCTGATTTGGTGCATAGATCAACGTGGTGAGCACTAGAAGCGGATTTGGAAGCGGTAACCCGCAGCCCGATGCACCAGTGGTTGAGCATGTGCCAGAGGTAGCAGCTGTACCTGGGCCAATCACGATGGCCGGAGTACAAGCAATGGTGCGGATAATGCTAGATCAACAGATGGAAGAAACAAGGCGTTTACTTTAGCAAAGTAAGGACGAACTTACTGTTCCAGTACGTCAGACATCCACTCTTGAGGCGACCATCTGGGTTGCTAAGTCTTTTGATGAAGTGATCAATGGTAGTATTGCTAGTTAGGTTGATGTAGGCAAGAAGAGGAAATTTGAGGGGTCTTCAAGGTCTGACAAGAACAACATGTTCTCAAAGTTTGGAGGAGTAGGTGAAGCAAAATGGTGTGACAAGTATGGAAGAAAACACAATGGTAGATTCCCTAAGGAAGTAACCTGCTTCAAATGCGAAAAGACCGGTCACTATGCCCATGAATACCCAACCGAGGAAGAAGTTTTCTTTAAGTGTAGTAAAGAGGGATACTTCAAGAAAGAATGTCCGATGAGAGCTGCAAAGCCAAGTATACCGCTAAAGCACCATGGGAGGTGCTACGAAGAAGTGACTTGTTTTAAGTGTGAGAAGAATGGACATTACGCCAATGTCTGTACATCCAGCAAGAGGTTTTGTTACAGGTGAAGGGACAAGGGACATATATCAAAGGATTGCCCAAAGAAAAGTGAAGCATCAAGAGAAAATGCACCTCCAAAGCCAAGAAGCATCCCTAACGAAGCAGCTGACAACGCAATGAAGAGTAAGGATTGATATTCGAAGGTCAAGTTACGATGTAGCCTATTAGAGGCATAGTCTAGGGTGAACTTGAACACCTATGTAATAGTTTCCAGGAATAATATAAAAAAACCTTCATTTTGATATTTGATGTGTTAAGCTGCTATGTGATTTTCTTGTATTGTGACTTGGAAAACTGCGAGACAATACTTGGGACGAGTATGAGTAGGTGTAGAAGGTAGTAGAGGCCTATACTACCGGAAGGACATGACTCACACTTGGATCAATGAAAGCCACAAGGTTACCAAGAAGCTAGTAATTGATACCGTTTTATTCAAGTAGGTCGTTACCTTCGTTTCGGTAATGACTAAGAAGATTGTTGTTATTCCGACCCTAGTGGTCATATCAAATTCTCCGACTACGATAAGTATGTTAAATAGTTTAGAGAACCAAGTCCGATGTAGCATCTGACTTAAGCTAAAAGCTTGAAGTAAAAGACAATCAAAGCGATCAATAGAAGTATTGCGCTCGTTGTTAAAGAAGTTGGTAGCTAGAAATGCTACATGTTAACCTGAAGGAAGGCATAGTTTGTTTTAGAATTTAACTCTAAGAGACCTGAGTCTAAACGTGCATCACATGATGATAGGTCATAATTTGGAGTCTAACCTGAGGTAGAGAGTAGGTGCACGATCGAGTACTGCTTACAGTCAATAAGTTTAAGAGATAGACTTGAAGGAATATAGAAGTTATAATTATCACCTAAGATGAAGAGATGACGTATGGAATCATTATATGAGCCCTATTTCGTTGATGATTCCGAGACGTAATCATCCTAAGGGGGGAGATAATTGTAACGCCCGTAGATCCGGGCTAGTCAATTTAGAGGCAATTGGGGTCGAAAATGACTTTTCAACAAAATATTATTTAGAATAAATAATCTTAACCAAGTTGTAGAATATGTCACAAGGTTTCCGTACATATAAAGAATGCCGAAATCCGAGTTATAACGAAGAAGTCATGACCCGTCGAAGTTTCGCGACGGAATCAACACGATACCAGGAAGCGTAAATAGTAAATTTACGATAGAGCGAGATTTAGCATTAGCGATCTAAACAAAGGTCGTAGAATATGTTAAACCGAGAGCGTCCATTAAAAAGAACGCCCAAATCTGACTTTGTATGAGGAAGTTATGATTTTTCAAAGATTCGGCTTAGCAGTGCACGACCCGAAACTCGAATTTTAGTTCGAGCGGTTTTTCGCTTATGCGACCTAAATGAGAGTTGAAGATCTCATTAATAGGAACTCAACGGTAAAAAGATAGACGAAAACGGAGTCCGTATGAAGGAGTTATGAATTCATCGCGGTCATTTAACAGTCTAAACGCCTCCTACTGTTAAATTTAAGATCGGTCAAGAATTAACAGACGGAGTCTAAATGAAAGTTGTAGATCTTGATTTCACCTACGGGTGGAAAAAAAACGTCCAAAACGGAGCTCGTATGCGAGAGTTATGATTTTTCTAATTTTGAAGGTTGACACACTATACGGGGTGACGTGACACCACTAGAATTGGACACGTGGCACCACCAGAAGGTCTCCACATGCCCCAACTCGGCGAGTAGGTCCTCCTACTTGGCGAGTCCATCAGGATTTCACACTATAAATAGATGTGTCGGGTTCCATTCATTCTCACACCTTTCCTCTTCTACTTTCTCTCTCTAAACTCTCTCTCTAGCTCCCCTTAAGCCCCCTAAAGTCTAGGTAAACCCCCTAGAACCTGAAGGAAGCCCCGAGAAAAGAGCCTTTTGGCCCAGAAACGCTGCTCCAACGAAGCACGGTTTTCCTTAAAACCCGCTGTAAGTGAGCTACGCCTATGAAAATTTTAATATAGCTTTTATTTAATTATAGTAATTTTATTAGGGACTTATAATAATTATTTGAGCTATTATTATGAGTTATATAGTGTTGTTTAACGCTTATATAATAGAAATAACAGTCAGACTATTAATTGGTCGCGGTTATCGTTAGACTAAACCCTAGTGGTATTGATACTAGGTTTTATCGAAGGAAATTGTTTTGAGAATATCGAAGCGCTGTCCGAGTGCTGAGTCACCACCTTTCAAGTGAGTGCATAGTTACTTTCATCTTACACATAGATATGAAGTATTTTATATAAATTACGTGCTATGTGTGCATATTATCTGAGTACTTGTTGTCTATGCTAGATGAACGATTTTACACATGTTTTTAATGATTTAAATTGTATATGTATTTTATATCTACGATAATGTTGGGGTAAACATGGGTAGATGTACTATATAGACTATGAGTTGGATGATGAGTTGAGAGGTGAAATAGACCGTGAGGTGAGGGTGAGAGGTGGACGATGTGAGAAGCCTTTTTCCCAAATGATGGCCTCGTCATTCAACAGAGTATGGATGACAACCACGGACTATTCTAGACAGTCCAGTGGAACACTAGCAGGCTCGCAAACTGTAGGTGTTGTGAACGATGTGTTAACCGGTGTACTCTAAAAACCCATTGACACGTATTGCGAGTGGATACTGTTGATAAACGAAATAGCCCTGGCAGTTATGGATTTAGTGCCTGTTGAGCAAACCCTGACAGCTATAGATTTAGCGCCCGTTGAGTAAACCCTGGAAACGATGGATTTCGTGCCGATTCCTTAGGATGATCCTTAGGAATGAATTAACGAGGAGTAGCTGATTCTTAGGGTAGACCCTTAAGAGTAAAGAAGATAATGGGGATGGGTAATTGGGTTAACTGTTTGACGATTAAACATAATAATTATATTATTGTGGGTTGAAAACCCTATGTACTCACCATGTTTCCAAACCTGAACCACTCAGTCTATTTACAGGTGTTGATATGAATTCATATTACACTGAGAGATTAAAGAGATGTAGATCACTAGCGTAAATGAATGTAAGTTCTGTTTATGCTTATGTTTCTGTATTGACGATGACATTCCAAATGTTTTAAAATGAATAAAAAATACATTTCCTCGGAAATGCCTTGATAACGTAATTATCAAGTTTTACTGGGAACAAATTCCGCAACATTTTTATCAAAATAATTACTCTGATTTTTATAAAGCATAAACAAAATCGGTCTTTTCTGGTCGTGAAAAATGGGGATGTCACAGTTGGTATCAGAGCATTAGTTTAAGCGAACTAGGAATTTATAGGAAATTTCTAGACTTAAACTTAGAATGCTAAGTGATGATTGTGAGGAGTGTGTCTAATAGATTTAGGTAGTACACCTGAATAGACACAAGCACTAGCTTACTTTAGGAATGATGCCTAACATGCTTTTATATGCTAAATGATTTATTATATGCATTATATGATCGGATCTACGGTCTATTGCTGATCGGATCTGGAAACTTTATGTGTTCAGGTTTCTAAACGTTTAATTACGGTATTAGACCTGGCATGTAACTTTTCGGAGTAATAGGGAGATTTATATGTCTATCGTAAATAAAACTTTCCTATCTTAAATTCTCGCCTCGGTACACCTAACGTCTGATTTGGTGCATAGATCAATGTGGTGAGCACTAGAAGCGGATTTGGAAGCGGTAACCCGCAGCCCGATGCACCAGTGGTTAAGCATGTGCCAGAGGTAGCAACTGTACCTGGGCCAATCACGATGGCCGGAGTACAAGCAATGGTGCGGATAATGCTAGATCAACAGATGGAAGAAACAAGGTGTTTAATTCAACAAAGTAAGGACGAACTTACTGTTCCAGTACGCCAGACACCCACTCTTGAGGCGACCATCTGGGTTGCTAAGTCTGTCGATGAAGTGATCAATGGTAGTATTGTCAGTAAGGTTGATGTTGGCAAGAAGAGGAAATTTAAGGGGTCTTCAAGTTCTGACAAGAACAACATGTTCTCAAAGACTAGAGTTTCCCGCTGAGACACATTGACTAGAGGGTCGTATTGATAATAGCCTCGAGTGGCAAATTGTTGTATGTGGTATTTTGGGGAACTCACTAAGCGTTCCTGCTTACCGTGTTATGTGTTATGTGTTTCAGGTACCTCAGAGGATCGCGGGAAGACACCGACGTGATTGTACACACAATTTTGATTTGGAGCTGTATTTGTGGATCCTGGAATTGAACGATTGTTTTGAAAACTTGTTAATTGGTTTTGGAGATTTAATGATGAGACATATGTTTTATGAATAGTAAAAATGAAAATTTTGGTTTGAAATTTCTTGTCGTTACAAGTTGGTATTAAAGCCTTGGTTTGAGGGATTCGGATACACATCCGGGCATATCCAGACTTAAACTGAGGATTTGAGAAAAGTTTTCAAAAGAAACGATTTTTTTAAAAAGAGAAAAGGATTTCCAAAAAGAGTGGAATAGAGCAGTGTGTACAATCAGCCAGCGCCCGAACGGTGATTTCCCAAAATACCCTTATGTTATGTGTTATGTTGTTATAAGATGTGTTATGCATTCTAGAGTAGGCTAGGTAAATATAACGCCCGTAGATCAGGGCTAGTCAATTTAGAAACGATAGGCGTCAAAAATGATTTTTTGATGAAAGATTATTTAGAATGAATAATCTTAACTAAGTTGTAGTATATGTTACAAGGATTTCGTACATATAAAAAACGTAGAAATCCGAGTTATAACGAAGAAGTTATGACCTGTCGAAGTTTCGCGACAGAATCAGCACGACACAGCGCGACGTAAAAAGTGAATTTACGTTATAGTGATATTTAGCCTTAGCAATCTAAATGAAAGTCGTATAATACGTTAAACCATGAGCGTGCATAAAAAGAATGCCCAAATCTGACTTCGTATGAGGAAGTTATGATTTTTCTAAGTTTCGACTTAGCGGTATGTAGCCCGAAATACTCGATTTGAGATCGAGCGGTTTTTAGCCGAAACAATCTAAACGAGAATCAAAGATCTCGTTGTTGGTATCGAAGCGATGAAAAGTTAGGAGAGAACGGACGTCAAACGAAGAAGTTATGAATTTATAACGAAGTTTTCCTGTCCAGGCCTACTAAAAATAAATAATAAAAATAAAGTCAAAATTAGCCGACGAAGTCTAAACGGAAGTTGTAGAGCGTAGTCTCACCTACGCATGGATATAAAGAACGTCGAAAACGGAGTTCGTATGAATAAGATATGAATTTCCGAAATTTATTAAATAATTAATATTTAAATTTAATTATAAAACTCGGTATTATCCGAAGGGGAGTCACCGGGCATATCCGAAGTACGCCCAGCGTACTGTTGTACGCCCCGCGTACAGCGAAGCATGACGACCTTCGCAGTCGAGTTCTTTGGATGACGAACGTAATGACGATTTCGGACCAGTACGTCCCGCGTACTCCGAGGCTCCAGCCTCCTATAAATAGGATGCGAGGGTTCCGGGCGTATTTGCTCATTTCTCCTTGTTTTTGTGCCGAAGCTCTGCGTGTAAACCCCCGAAGCCATCCCGACACCCCAGATCTCATATCCAAGTTAAGAAGGAAATTTTACGCTCCCGAGATCCCGTGAAGTGCGATTCCCAAGCCGAAGCTTTGCCCGCGAGAAGTCCGGTTTTTGTGGAGATCTTCCAGATCTACCGAAGAATACTACTTCTGCAAGTCGTAGTGCTGTCCGATCATCTTCTGAACAAGTGAGTGTATACTACCTTTCATAAACACGATAATAATACAAGTATGGTTTGAGTGTATTAAGTATATTGTGGGTAGATGAGATATGTTGGGTAGAACATGGGTAGATGAGATAGTTGGTAGGTGATAAAATGATGAGGTATGAAAGATGATTAAGAATGATATTGGTAGATGCACCAATTAAAGAATGTCATAAAACTAGCAGATGCGCTTGAGAATAATATCAGTAGATGTACCAAGTAGTGAATGTCGTGATCTTGGCAGATGCACCAAATAGAGATTGTCATAACAATAGTAGATGCGCTTATAGGATAATCTTGGCAGATGCGCTTATAAGATAATGTCGGCAGATGCGTCTAAAAGAGAATGTCATAAACCTGGCAGTCGCGCCTCATAGTGTATGACGTAATCCTGGCAGAGGCGCTTAAAGGATAATGTTGGCAGATGCGCCTTATGTTGCAATGGAAGTTTGTGTAAATTCCTTAGGTCAATCCTTAGGAATGAATGAATGATGAGTAGTTGAATTCCTAGGATAAAATCCTAAGAAAGATAATAGGGATGAGTAATTGAGTTGATTGTTTGATGGTTGAATATAATAATTAAATTATTGTGGGTTGAAAACCCTATATGCTCACCTGGCTCCCAAGCCTGACCCACTCAGTTTTCTTTGCATTACAGGTAATGGCACAAGAGTATAAGTTGGTGGACTTGACGAGAGATTTTGGATTATAGGCCAGTAGTTATGAATAACTGTTGTAAGGTCTATTTTATATTGTTTATGCTTTTGGTCTGTATCGGAACATGACATCCCGAGGTTTTATTATTTAATGAAAATACATTCTCTTTGAGAAACGTTTTGATAAATGGTTATCATATTTTACTTTGGGAACAAATTCTGCAACCGTTTTCTTTAAACGATCACTCTGATTTATAAAACAAAGCATAAACAAATCGGTCTTTTCTGGCCGTGAAAATGGGGATGTCACAGTTGGTATCAGAGCATTAGTTTAAGCGAACTAGGAATTTGAAGGATTTCTAGACTTAAACTTAGAATGCTAAGTGGAATTCTGAGATGAGTGTCTGTTATGTTTTAGACACGAGCACTAGTTTATTTTTAGGAAAGTTGCCTAAAATGCTTTATGTGCTAAATGTTATATGTTGCCATATATGATATTATTTGTTCGGATCTATGGTCTGTTGCCGACCGGATCTAGAAACCTTATGTGTGTAGGATTCTAAGCCTACGTCTACAATATTAGAACTAGCATGTAAACGTTTCGGAGTGACAAGGATGATTTGAATATCTATCGTGAATGAGGATCTAATTTCACCTTATTCGGTGTGTAGATCAAAAATGGTGAGAACAAGAAGTGGAGTTGGAAATGCTGATGAAAACAGGAATCAACCACCAGTGATTGAGCAAATACCTGTCGTAGTAGCAGCACCTGAGCCAATAACCATGGCTGGTGTGCAAATGATGATTCAAACAATGTTGGATCGTCAGATGGATGAAACCAGGCGGTTGCTTCAACAGAATCGTGAAGAACTGTCAATTCAAGTGGAAGAGTCTGAATTAAATGAAGGGCACTCGGAAGGAGGAAACTTCAGTGGATCTGTTGGTCAAGCCAACCCACCGATAGTTAGGCAAAACAACCAGAATGGAAGGAATGATGGAGTGGGATGCAAGTATAAGGATTTTCTGACTTGCAAACCATCGACCTTCACTGGAAAGGAGGATCCGATCGGAGTTATGGATTGGATATCGGAAATGGAGCTAGCCTTCATGACGTGTGGTTGCAGAGGCAAGTTGCAGACCACTTTCGCAGTACGTTAGTTCAGGGGTGGGGCTGTTCGTTGGTGGAACACTTTGGGGAAGATCCTAAGTCCTAATGAGCCACTGCAACTGACCTGGGCAGAGTTCTTGGTGCAATTCAAGCACAAGTTCTGCTCGGCCCAAAACCTGCTAGAGTTGGAGAACAAATTTCTGATATTGAAGAAAGGCAGCATGTTGGTGGATGAATACACTAATGCCTTCACAGACAAGATGGAGTTTGCTTTGCGCATCGTCCCAGACGAACTGACAAAAGTCGACCGATACGCAAAGGGACTCCCTTGGGAGTATGCGGTGCCAGTGCGTCAGGCACCTACTCTAGAGGCAGCTATTTGGGCTGCCAAGTCTGTTGAGAATATGATCAAGGGGAGGACTGACAGTAAGGTTGAAGTTGGCGAGAAGAAAAAGTTAAAAGGAACTTCAGGTTCTAATGAGAAAAGAAAATTCTCGAAGTCTGGAGGAGGAGGAAGGGATGAGGCAAGGTGGTGCGATAAGTGCAAGAAGAAGCACTCAGGAAAATGTGGCGTGGAGGTGACATGTTTCAAGTGTGGAAAGCATGGGCATTACGCCAATGAATGTATTTTCAACAAAAAGGTGTGTTACGAATGTAACGAAGAGGGGCACTTCAAGCAAGACTGCCCAAGGAAAAATCAAGCAGCAAGGCTAGAGGCGCCGCCAAAGCTAAAGGCAAGAGCATTTCAAATGATCCTTGATGAAGCAGATGGCAATGCAAGGAATCAGGAATAAGGATCTTATATATAAAGATCAAGTTATAAAGTAGTGATATGAAAAGTATCATGTATGTAGCCTATTAGAGGCATAGTTTAGGGTGAACTTGAACTTTTGTGTAATCGTTTCAAGGAATTAATATAAACCCTAGTTTTGCTAACTGATGTGTTGGATGATTGTCTGATTTTCTTGTATGGTGACTTGGTCGACTGCGGGACAATACTTGGGACGAGTATGAGTAGGTGTGAAAGGTAGTAGATGCATATACTACCGGAAGCACAGGACTCGCACTTGGATCAGAGAAAGTCACAAGGTTACCAAGAAGCTAGTAATTGATTCCATTTTATTCTGGTATGTCATTACCATTGTTTCGGTAATGACTAGTAAGATGGTTCTTGTTCCGACCCTAGTGGTCATATTTAAATTTGAGTTCGACTACGAGGAGTATGTTACGTGGTCTAGAGGACCAAGTTAGATGTAACATCTGACTTAAGTCAGAAGCTTGAAGTTAATGCGATTGATAGTGTCGCACTCGTTGTTAAAAGAAGTTTGTAGGTAGAAATACTACATGATGAAAATGTGATTATATCACATTAGAATATGAAGGAAGGTATATTCCATTTTGGAATTTAACTCTAAGGGACCTGAGTCTAAGCATTGCATCATTCCATGAGAGGTCAGTAGAGCACGACCCATCGGTTTGTTACAATAGATAAAGGAAAGTATTTATCCTGAGAAGAAGAAGGAGTCCATAATAACGACTTATTTGGTAACTCGAGGGTTACGATTGAAAGTACAACATAGTACGATAAGCAGATGCAAGATTGGACATCGTCTGCGGTCAAGAAAGCCATAGAGTTAAATACTCTTTCGAGGAAACATAGAATTTATGGTTATTACCTAGGATGAAGAGATAGCGTATGGAATCATTATACAAGTTCTATTTTCGTTGATGATTCCGAGACGTAATCATCCTAAGGGGGAGATAATTGTAACGCTCGTAGATCAGGGCTAGTCAATTTAGAGACGATAGGCGTCAAAAATGAATTTTTGATGAAAGATTATTTAGAATGAATAATCTTAACTAAGTTGTAGTATATGTTACAAGGATTCCTTACATATAAAGAACGCCGAAATCCGAGTTATAACGAAGAAGTTATGACCTGTCGAAGTTTCGCGACAGAATCGGCACGACACAGCGCGACGTAAAAAGTGAATTTACGTTAGAGTGATATTTAGCCTTATCAATCTAAATGAAAGTCGTATAATACGTTAAACCATGAGCGTGCATCAAAAGAACGCCTAAATCTGACTTCGTATGAGTAAGTTATGATTTTTCTAAGTTTCGACTTAGCGGTATGCAGCCCGAAATACTCGATTTGAGATCGAGCGGTTTTTAGCCGAAACAATCTAAACGAGAATCAAAGATCTCGTTGTTGGTATCGAAGCGATGAAAAGTTAGGAGAGAACGGACGTCAAACGAAGAAGTTATGAATTTATAACGAAGTTTTCCTGTCCGGGCCTACTAAAAATAAATAATAAAAATAAAGTCAAAATTAGCCGACGAAGTCTAAACGAAAGTTGTAGAGCATAGTCTCACCTACGTGTGGATATAAAGAACATCGAAAACGGAGTTTGTATGAAGAAGATATGAATATCCAAAGTTTATTAAATAATTAATATTTAAATTTAATTATAAAACCCGGTATTATCCGAAGGGGGAGTCACCGGGCATATCCGAAGTACGCCCAGCGTACTGCTGTACGCTCCGCGTACAGCGAAGCATGACTACCTTCGCACTTGAGTTCTTCGGATGACGAACGCAATGACGATTTCGGACCAGTACGCCCCGCGTACAGGCGTACACCCCGTGTACTCCGAGGCTCCAGCCTCCTATAAATAGGATGTGAGGGTTCCGGGCTTATTTGCTCATTTCTCCTTGTTTTTGTGCCGAAGCTCTGCGTGTAAACCCCCGAAGCCATCCCGACACCCCAGATCTCATATCCAAGTTAAGAAGGAAATTTTACGCTCCCGAGATCCCGTGAAGTGCGATTCCCGAGCCGAAGCTCTGCCCGCGAGAAGTCCGGTTTTTGTGGAGATCTACCGAAGAATACTACTTCTGCAAGTCGTAGTGTTGTCTGATCATCTTCTGAACAAGTGAGTGTATACTACCTTTCATAAATACGATAATAATACAAGTATGGTTTGAGTGTATTAAGTATATTGTGGTTTATACGTGTGAGTGTGTAGTTATTTTCTTCTAACACATAAATATGAAGTATTTGTTATAAAATACGTGCTATGTGTTTATATATTGATGTTTATTTGAGATGAGTATGGAATGAATGTTTCATATAGTTTTTAAATTAGTTAAACTGTATATGTATTTTATATCTACAAATATGTTGGGTAGAACATGGGTAGATGAGATAGTTGGTAGGTGATAAAATGATGAGGTATGAAAGATGATTAAGAATGATATTGGTAGATGCACCAATTAAAGAATGTCATAAAACTAGCAGATGCGCTTGAGAATAATATCGGTAGATGTACCAAGTAGTGAATGTCGTGATCTTGGCAGATGCGCCAAATAGAGATTGTCATAACAATAGTAGATGCGCTTATAGGATAATCTTGGCAGATGCGCTTATAAGATAATGTCGGCAGATGCGTCTAAAAGAGAATGTCATAAACCTGGCAGTCGCGCCTCATAGTGTATGACGTAATCCTGGCAGAGGCGCTTAAAGGATAATGTTGGCAGATGCGCCTTATGTTGCAATGGAAGTTTGTGTAAATTCCTTAGGTCAATCCTTAGGAATGAATGAATGATGAGTAGTTGAATTCCTAGGATAAAATCCTAAGAAAGATAATAGGGATGAGTAATTGAGTTGATTGTTTGATGGTTGAATATAATAATTAAATTATTGTGGGTTGAAAACCCTATATGCTCACCTGGCTCCCAAGCCTGACCCACTCAGTTTTCTTTGCATTACAGGTAATGGCACAAGAGTATAAGTTGGTGGACTTGACGAGAGATTTTGGATTATAGGCCAGTAGTTATGAATAACTGTTGTAAGGTCTATTTTATATTGTTTATGCTTTTGGTCTGTATCGGAACATGACATCCCGAGGTTTTATTATTTAATGAAAATACATTCTCTTTGAGAAACGTTTTGATAAATGGTTATCATATTTTACTTTGGGAACAAATTCTGCAACCGTTTTCTTTAAACGATCACTCTGATTTATAAAACAAAGCATAAACAAATCGGTCTTTTCTGGCCTTTAAAATGGGGATGTCATAGTAAATCATATCTTAGGACTAGGGTGGCCTGATATGTGATGCCTTAGCCTAGTAGTTTATGATGATGTGAGTTGCTTTGAGTGCACGTAGGTAGCAGAGAGTAACTTGTGAGAAGTCTGCTAGAGAGTAGGCTGTATTCAGGGTGGTATAGAGTACTTGCGAATTGGGATCCTAGGAGGAGGACTTGGTGTGGATACGGATATGGTGCTGAAGGTAGTATTGGGCCCGTACTAATGAAAGCACCGGATTGGTAAACATTCCAAGTAAGAATCCTTAGGGTGCTAAGGAACAAGTAGGAACGGTTGATCGAGTGTGAGTAATCTCAGTCGAGTCTCTGACTATTTTATGTCGTATTTCAGAGGCATCATGGTGGGAATGCGCCACAACCTAGGAGGCAGCGGTACCAGTGGTACTAGTGATGAGGAGATTCTTAGGTTGATTCACGAGGAGTTGGATGCAGCCATTCGAGCTGACATACCGGAGATGTTTGGGTCTATCATGACCACACTGATTGAGACATTCGACGAGCGATATGCTGCTCTGACCGAAGTTGTTGTTGTTGCAGCCACCGTAGTTTTCACCGCTGCTAGGCCACAGGGGGTGACTCTTTGTTGTACCGAGAGTTCAGCAACACGAAGCCACCGGAGGTTGACAGGACGTAGGACCCGATTGCTGTTATGAGATAGATATCTGACATTGAGGGGTGTTTCTACACTTGAGCTTGCCTTGAACATTTGAGGGTACGATTCATGCTAAATCAGCTTTGCTTGGGAGTGAAGGACTAGTGGAAATTTGTGACAACTGACTTTTCTACTGCAGAGTTGACCATAGTGACTTGGGAGAGGTTCAACGCTATGTTTCGAGATGAGTATGTTCCCCCGGTGGAGAGGGAGCGATTGGCCCAGGAGTTCTTGTCCCTAAAGCAGGGGATTGAGTCTGTGACTGTGATCACACATATGTTTTAAGAGAGGACTTTATTTTGCCCTGAGCACATGTCTACTGAGAGGCGCGTATGAGCCGATATCTGAGCATACTGAGGAGAGAGATTCGTGAGTTCGTGGTGAACTCGTCATACCGGATATTTGCCGAGCTCCAGGCGAATGCTCGGAAGAAGGAGATTGAGCTAGAGACTCGGGTCAGGGAGGAGGCGGAGTCTCAGAGGAGGGATAGGCGACCGACACAGTCTCAGCTGGACGCCAAGCAGGCAAAGCCCACTGATTCAAGATCGGGAGATCATAAGGGCCGCACTTGTGGGAAGTGTGGTACGAGCCATGATGGGATGTGCAAGTCAGGTGTGTGTTACAAAGTGCGGGAAGGAGGGGCATATCGCGAGGGATTTCCCCAAGGGATTTTCGGCTTGCTTCCATTGCAACCAGACTGGCGATAGGAAAGCCGAGTGCCTACAGTTGATTCAGGGATCGATGCAGGGATCTGCGGCTTCTACCACTCAAGCTACATAGAGTCAGCTCGTGAAGGCCGAGGCATAAAGGCTCGCGACAGAGCCTTCCAATTGACAGCAGAGGAGGTCCGTACAGCACCCGATGTTGTGGCTGGTATGTGATCTTTTGCTTATTCTTTTGTTTATATATGGTGCTTATATATGATATGTTTAGGTACTTTTCTTGTGAATTCTGTATCAACTTTGGTGTTGTTTGACTCGGATGTGAGTCGATCTTTTGTATCGCTAGCATTTAGTCGTCATAATAGTAGCCGACGTGAGGCATTGAGTCGACCTTTGAGAGTCTCCATAGCTGATGAGCATGCTGTTTTTGCGATTGATGTGATCCGGGGATGTGTGCTTGAGATTTTTGGAGTCGGGTTTCCAATAGATTCGGTACCTATCGCGATGGGGGATGTCTGTGTCATCGTGGGCATGGACTTGTTGAGCCAATTCGGAGCCATGATCGACTATGAGCGACAGCTAGTAACCATCCGAAACCCTAGTGGGGCTGTACTTACAGTGTTCGGCGAGGGTACCCGATCTGGGTCAGCATTTTATTCGGCTGCCAAAGCGAGGCAGAGCTTGCAGCAGGGTTGCATGGGCTTTCTGGCATATGTGTCGGATACACGGTATATTACTGAGAGACCGAGTTCTATCGCTGAGGTCCCAGTAGTTAGAGAGTTTCCGGACATTTTCCCCGAGGAGTTACCTGGTGTGCCTCCCGAGAGGCAGGTGGAGTTTCGCATTGATTTGCTTCCTGTGGCGGCACCTATCGCCAAGGCACCCTGTCGCCTTGTGACGACAAAGATGCAGGAGTTATTCTCGCAGCTTCAAGAGCTGTTGGGAAAGGGATTTATCCGGCCGAGTAGCTCGCCGTGGGAAGCGTCGATCCTTTTGGTTAAGAAGAAGGATGGTTCACACCGGATGTGCATTGATTACCGGGAGTTGAACAATTTGACAGTCAAGAACCATTATCCATTGCCAAGGATCGACGATCTGTTCGATCAATTGTAGGGTGCATCTTGGTTCTCCAAGATCGATTTGAGGTCTGGTGATCATCAAATGAGAGTTCATGAGGAAGATATTTCGAAGACAACATTTACGACTCGTTATAGGAATTACGAGTTCATGGTCATGCCCTTTGGGCTCAGCAATGCACTAGCAGCGTTCATGGATCTCATAAATCGGGTATGCAGACCTATGTTGGATCGTTCGGTGATCGTGTTCATTGACGATATTTTGGTGTATTCGACGTCTAGAGAGTAGCATGAGGAGCATTTGAGAGAAGTTCTCGGAGTATTGAGATCGGAGAGGCTTTATGCCAAATTCTCCAAGTGTGATTTCTGGTTACGATAGGTCCAGTTCTTGGGACACCTCGTTAATCAGAATGGGATTTTGGTCAACTCGGCCAAAATTGAGGTGGTTATGAGTTGGGAGGTGCCGAGATCCCCCACCGAGATCATGAGTTTTCTGGGGTTAGCCGGCTACTACCGGAGGTTTATCAGAGATTTCTCCAAGATTGTTGTACCTCTCACCAAGTTGACCCGGATGGGTGTTGCTTTTGTTTGGGGTCCCGACCAGCAGACCTCGTTTGAGACTCTTCGCCAAAGGTTGTGCGAAGCTCCAGTGTTATCTCTTCCTGAGGGAATGGAGGACTTCGTGGTTTACTGTGATGCATCTATATCGGGGTTAGGTACGGTGCTTATGCAGAGGGGGCATGTGATAGCATATGCATCGAGGCAGCTGAAGCCTCATGAGATGAGGTATCCCACCCACGGTTTAGAGTTGGGGGCAGTGGTGTTCGCCCTCAAGATCTGGCGTCATTACTTGTACGGGGTTCGGTGTATCGTTTACACGGACCACAAGAGCTTGAAGTATCTGATGGACCAGCCTAACCTGAATATGCACCAGAGGAGATGGTTGGACATGGTAAAAGATTACGATTGTGAGAGTATGTACCACCCGAGAAAGGCTAACGTGGTAGCCGATGCCTTGAGTCGCAAGGCGGAGGGTGCCCCGATTCGGGATTTATGCATGAGGATGACTGTGATGACTTCGGTGTTGGATACCATTCGAGAGGCCCAAGCGGAGGCCGTGAGACCAGAGAACCGAAAGAGGGAATGGGTGATTGGGTAGGTATCCGAGTTTGTGACAGATAACCGGGGACTTATGACCTTTTGAGGTCGGGTTTGGGTGCCTTATACGGGCGGAGCTCATAGCATTTTCATGGAGGAGGCACATAGATCGAGATTTTCGATACATCCAAGGGACACTAAGATGTATTCGGATCTGAAGAGAGACTATTGGTGGCCCTGTATGAAGAAGGATGTAGCATGGGTAGTAGAGAGGTGTCTGACCTACCGCCGGGTCAAGGCTGAGCTCCAGCGTCCTCATGGTCCATTGCAACCTTTGGAGATTCCCCAGTGGAAGTGGGAGCAGATCTCGATGGAGTTTATAACCAAATTACCGAGGACGACGCGTGGAGCTTCCAGTTCTCACGGCATGAGAATGCTTTTTCCCTGATTTTCTTGTCCTTTAATCTTTTAACTCCCAAAGTTTCTTCCTTTAACGTGTTTAGTCCCTTTTCTTCAAAATGTCTTCTGTTTTGCTGCAAATAACATTTAAACTCATAAATACCATTATTCTAAACAAATTACCAACTTATATACAAAAATGTACTTAAATATTGCCTAAAAATAGGTATAAATATGGCAATATCAAAATACCCCACACTTAGGCTTTGCTTGCCCTCAAGCAAATCTACTTATTTAAACTCCAACTTTCATCACTAGCATTACATAGAGCAATCCAATTCCAGCTCAACCATTATGCCAAGACCTCAACGCATGCATTTTTGTCTAAATTTTTCCTAAAGTATCCCCTTACTTTAAATACTCACAATCTTCATAAACACTCGCCCACTTCTTCCGAACAATGCTCATTTTATGCATCCCTCCGAATCCATCCGCAGAAAACCTCCTAACCTCAAGGTATTTTTAGTTGCAATCCAAGCATACATAATCTAGAAAATATTACAACTTTTGATACCACAATGGAGCTCTTTTGAATTGTTCACTTTCTTGATAATTTGATCTTTGATTTCTTTGAATTCACCACCTTGTTGTTTGATTTTTGGTATCTTCAACTTTTGAATTTCTTGGAATTTTGGTTTTTGTTGTTCATACTTTGAATTTGATGCTCTAAAAATTCTTCAAACTTTTTCTTGTAATTCTCTCTCTTTTTTTTTCACTCAAAACCCTACATGCTTAAGCAGGGGCGCTCAACTTCAACCTTTATTGGTTAACTATAATAATTTTCCTGGATACTTTTCTGGTACACGATGCTAAACATATTGAATCCTTCAAACTAAGCAAGGTTGTGTTTTTGTTCCATGATTTCACTAAAATAAGGGAGGCCACAAATGCACTATAATGTGTATTGGCTCAACTAAACATTTGAGCTTTTATCGGATCATCCCATATAACACTAGCAACTACAGTTCAAATTATTATTACTAGATTTAACTATTAAAAATTCCAAAATTTCAAATTTTTACCATTATCTAGCAATTTCATTTTTCTACCTCCTACCCCACACTTATTTTATACAATGCCCTCATTGTATGCTTAAATTAATATAAAAATTAAGAGAAGGGAGAAAAAGGAACAGAATCCCCTAGGATAGTGGCGTGATCATCTCCAAAAGTGCGGATGGAATGTGCATCTTGAATACGGACTTTGAAAAATAGAAACTTGGATCTTGAACACGCGAGATAAGTAATGTACCGGCAAAATATGAAATCGAGCCTTCAATCTTCTACAAATGTGGTGGAAATCTCCAAAATAGAACGAACAATGTGGGAAAGCATACGCCACATTGTATGGTAGTGAAAATAAACCATAATAATCTTCAGAACATTCCTCAAAAAGAATAGTGGTAAACCACACAATGAAGATGGAAAAATATAACTCCTTTTTGTGAAAAATTGAAATTCACGACGTGAATGCACTAAAACTCACAACGTGAACTCGTTGTGAAATGGATTCTGGAAGGCCACCATATGCGGACTCACGAGGTGAACCTTAACAAGTTCATGATGTGAAAACTGGAACATCAGAAATATTGTTCTTCCATTTTCACTTTAATTCTTGAATTCCCCCCCCCCCATGTATTAACCTATTAAGACTCTTCTATCCCTACTATTTTGGACTCTTCTCTCAAACTTTCTTCTCACTTGACTCACCCCACACTTAATTGAAAATATGGGTCTCGACTCTCGACTTTAAACACTCCTGGCTAAACACATACGCACTTATATCTCGATATCCTTTTTAGGTGCTCCTAGCAATTTCTGAGAAATAACAACCAAAGAAGAATAAAAGTAACATAATATCTTAAAAGTTTTTACAATCCCAAATAAAACCAAACAAAATAAAAATAAAAAGAAACCAAACAATAAGAAAATAAACCAAATAAAAGTAGACACAATCAAACATCCTCCTCGTCCTCGTGCGCTCCGCTAGTGCCTGCTCCGTCGGCTCCATGTCCTCTATACTCCGTCCACCTCGGGCAAATCGGGTAATGATACCCCAAACGAGGCGGCTGCTTCACTCTAAGGTGTTGAACAACGTTCTCCATGGTACCACCAATCCAATTGACACTCAAAGATAACTGGTCAAAATAACCAGCCATGTAACTCCCAAAAGGTGCTCCCACGATGGATGCGGGTGGATGCATTGGTTGCCCGCGTTCTACCCTTCCTCTCACGTTCATGCGCCTCGGCCTCAGTTGTGGTTCAGGTTGGTCGGCCGGCTGGTCATCACCATCATCACCCTCATCATCTGAAGGTACTATGCCCCAATGCGACCCGAAGTTTATGACAACCCGCATAGTCTCCAAATACCCCATGCCAAACTCATACTCATCAACATAAGTCATGGAACGAATAACATCAAGAACAACCAAATGATACGAGTGGGCCAAACACGTAATAAATTGCCCTCCACAAATGGGGCTCCCAGGGCGCGAACTAGTTGCAAACCCAGTCAGAAAACGTGCCAGAAAATAAGGAATATTGCAACACACGTCGGGCTGTAAGATACACCATAAGAAGAATAAATTTTGTTTTTTCACTTTATCTCCATGCCTCCTATGATTGATGGAGAATGTGATGAAACGGTGGAGTAAGTGATGGAACGGGGACCAAATACTGCTCTCGGGAGACACTCCGGAATTAAACATTTTAGACGCAATATTATGACAGAAAGCATACCCAGTGACACCCTCCGTATATCCTCTAGCAGCCACGCTAAAAAACATACCAAATTCGGGAGGCATTGCCTCTTGTCGATCATATAGTCCAACTCTCCAAGCAAATTTAACGAGGCTGCACTCCCGGTACTCACCCCCCAACCGGAACACCAAAGCTTGCGGCCAATGTGGGTTTTGGACTGTCTCCTGTAATGTCACTGTTGAAAAAAACTCAACACAAAATTCCTTATATACCCGCTCTTGAATCCGAAATAGATTGTGCCAACCCGAACAAGTGAACGAGTATTCATCTCCAATAAATACTTTTGTCAAAAATGGGGTCAGCCTTTCCACAAGCCTGACTTCCCTCAAAACCGTCCAATTGATTGTAGGAGCAACAACAATCTCGCGGTTATAAAGCCACCCTAACTTGTTGTTCCATCGGGTCAAGATGTCACGGGACATGGTGGTGGGAAAATTGTAAAACGGGTATAAACCCGCAACTCCAAGAGGTATTTCCCTTCTAGATGCCATCTCTGCAAAAACAAGGAACAAACACAGCCAAAACAACAACCCAACAGTTTATAAATAAAAGGAACAAAGAACGTGGATAGTCCAAAATTCACGGCGTGATTTCCTAAAAATTCACGGCGTGAGTTCATATTCAAATTCGATATTTGGTCTTGTTTTTTGTACAAATCGGCCATGATAGCGCTGGGGGTTTACTCCTATGACATTTTCAACCAATAATCAACTATATTCCAAGGGTAATTCACGAATCTTAGGGCGTATTTTATATAATTTAACAAATGAATAAACCCTAGCCCTAAATTCAACTATTAGAGCAAAAATTAAACATAAAATAGAAGAATCATTACCTTGTATGGAATTATTACGTAAGCAAGCACAAAAATTGAGTATTGTCGGCCTAAATCGGAGCAAGGGGGACCAGATTGCTTGTTCACTTCGTGAGGAATAAAGAAATGAGAGTCAACTGGTTTCTAGGTCTTTATTCTGTGGTCCCGTGCAAGTCAAAACTCACGTCGTGAGTTTATTACAATTCACGTCGTGATTTCCGTCCGGGCTTAATATTAGGCCATGCACTCACGAATTGGTCTTGAGCCACTTAGTCTAATATAAAATGGGCTAGATTGTATTATTGACTTATTATCCGGTTTATTCACGATTCACGGCGTGAAATTCTGAAGAAGCACGTCGTGAATTTTGTCTGGAAGGGAAAATTCATACTAAATCAAATTTGTCTTTTAACTAAATTCTCAATCATTACTACTTCCATTTTAGGGCCCCCACATTCAGTGTTTAATTATGTTATAAGTGAGTTGGATGATATGATCTATGTTTTTAAGACTAAAACGCAAAAACTAATAAGAAAATAAAAAAATTGCAAACCAGAGTCGGGTTGCCTCCCGAGAAGCGCTTCTTTTTCTTAGAGTCTTGAGCTGGACTCTGTGCATCCTACGTTGAATCGTCTGAAGAGTCTACCACTAGGATCTTTTGTTCCTTTAAACACCTCTTGTAAGCTTGAACGTGTCTTTTGTACGCCTTTTTCGAATTTTCCTTTTTAGCTTTGACCTCATCTTCCACAAGCTTGTGTTTGGTCCCTTTAGTTTCCTCCTTGCATTCCATAGCATCCTTCTCCTCTTTCACTACTGGCTTTGTCACCTGTGAAGTAACCTCCTCTTCATCACTTGTCATTTCATCATCTTCCTCACTCACCCAAGAAGGTGGACTCTTGTAAGCAATGACTTCAACTAAATATGGAACAGATGCTCTTGGTTTTGTTCTTTTGATTGATGAATTGTCTTAATTTCATCTTCCATGAGCTTTTCTAATTCTTTTAATTCATTGTCTTCATTAATGGTGAACACCTCTTCTTGAACATGATTCCTTTGAAAGCCATCTTCTATCCCAAAAATTTCTTTTTCATCACCAACCCTCAAGGTAAGCTTAGACTCACGAATATCAACAAGAGCTTCAGCAGTGTTAAGCAATGGACGACCAAGGATAATTGGAACATCGGGGTCTTCCTTCATACCCAACACTACAAAATCTATTGAAAAAACAAATTTTCCAATTTTTACTAAATTATCTTCTACAATGCCACGGGGCTGTGTCACTGAACGGTTCGCCATGTGAATAGTCGTTCTTGTAGCCTTCAACTTCTGAATATCTAACTTCTAATAAAACGAATAAGGCATCAAGTTAATGCTAGCCCCAGAATATGCTAGCCCCAGAATCGGCTAAAGCATCAACCTTCATGTTGTTACCAAACTCACATGGAAGAGTGAGGCGTCGAGGATCCCCCATATTTTTTGGTATCTCTCCCAACACAGCTTTGGAGCTTTGCTCACTTAGAATAATTTTAGAATTCTTCTTTAATTGCTTGCGAGTGTCTATTAAGTCTTGTAGTGATTATTGATACTTGGGAGTTTTGGATAAGGACTCGACAAAGGGAGTATTAATCGGGATACCCTTCACGTGCTTAACAAACTCTAGATGCTCTCTTTCCAGTGGAATAAGGGCAGCTCGGGAAGGAAACGGCAAAGGCGGCTGATAAGCAGAAACGAAGACATAATTTTTCTGTTCATGACGGGCCCACGTCACGTCATGAGTACGTCAATTCAGCAGCATCTTGATTCTCGAGCTTGGGCTTCTTTGACTTTGGATCGGGCTGTTGTTGTTCTTCTTCTAAGGCTTCTAGGAACTCAGAGATGGCCTCTTCTTCAGTATCTATGGCCATTACATGAGATTGGGTCTTTGTTTCAGGATTTTTCGAGGACATCTTCTCATGCACCAAAGTGGTTAGTTGATCAAGTTGCACTTCAAGATTATTGATGGTGGCTTGTTGATTTTTTATCAAAGCTTGTTGTTCTACCATCAATGCATGATGATTCTTTACCAAAATTCTTTGTTCATTAATAGCAGAATCAGTAGCCTCGTGTCTCTTTTCGGAAGCTTCCATAAACTTAATTAACATGGTCTCTAGATCGGGTTTCTTCTCGATTGGTGGTTGTTCTTTTTGGTAGAAGTGTCTGCCAATTTGTCTATACTTCTCTTCTTTTTGCTTCTTATATTCATCATAGGGCAACCACTCTTTCTTTGGTTTCCTCCAATCTTCATCATACTTGTCCCTACTCGAATAGCAAACTTGAGCTTTCTTGTTTCCATATTCGTCCAAGTTGCAATCTTTTGTCAAATGTGGACCACTACATCTCTCACAACCAACTTTAATTGCATGAATGGATTGGTCCATTTATGTTAATCTTCTCTCCAAAGTGTTAAGCATTGCCATCACCGCAGCCATCTCTTCAGGTTGTGCACCTCCAACTCCTTTAATGCCTTCATTCCTTGGATTATGATATTCATGAGAGTATTTTGCGAATTCTTCAATTAATTCCTTGACTTCACCCGGATTTTTCTTTGTAAGTGGTCCTTGAGAATCAAAGAGTTGTCTTGTCATCACATTTACCCCGTCATAAAATATTGACACCTCTTGTTGAATGTTAAGGTCATGTTGAGGACAATTCCTTAACAACCCTTTGTAACGGTCCCAAGCTTCGTAAAGTGACTCTCCCGGGTTTTGCTCAAAATTGGCTATTGCCTTTTTCAGTTTAGCAATCTTGGACGGTGGACAGAATTGATAGAAACTGCTCACGCATTTGAGCCCAAGTAGTTACGGTACCAGGTGAGAGTGCTTTTAACCAATCCTTTGCGGCTCCTTTAAAGGTAACGAGAAGCATCCTTAGCAAAACGATGTCTCTGTTAATATTTGGGACATTGAAGTGATCAGCAATGTCATTCACTTCATCTAAGTGTTTGAACGCATCCTCGTGATCCTTTCCATAGAATGGAATATCCTTTAATGTGGAAAGGATGTGTCCCTTCAGTTCGAATGTGGCAGTGGCAGGGATTGCAGGTTGTACTAAGCCTGAACCAATATCATCTCGAATTCTCTTTCTGTAAGCTCCCACTGACATTTCTTCAATATTTGCCATTTTGTGCCTTGGCTCGTTCTCGGGTTCGCTTGTATGTTCTTTAAATTCAGGCTCGGTATCGTACTCGGATTCGGTTTGGACGGGTATTTGATCCAAGTGTTCAAGCTTGCTTTCGGTCTTTGAGGATGAACTTGACTCCCTCGTTTTCTTCCCCGATTTCTTTGAAAACACTGATTTGAATTCTTGTAAGGGCGTCTTCTTCTTGTGAATTGCAGACTCGGGATCTTCAAGTGGTGGCACCAAAGGTGTGTTTGAGCCTCTGGTCATGAACTCCTGCAGACAATCAATAAAGACAACGTAAAAACGAACTAAAATAGACAAATAAACTAAAAACTAAAGAAAATTAAAAATCACAGTTCTCACGTCGTGAGTCTATAAACTCACGTCGTGAGTTCTGTAAAAAAACTAAGCAAATTAAAAATTGGAAACAGAAAATAAAAACTAATACTAAAAAAACTTTTGCTGGAAAATTTAACTTTTTGCGGGTTTTACCCACAAAAAGTATCGATTAACCTAAAGAAAATAAATAATAAACTAAGTCGTTCTCCGGCAACGGCGCCAAAAATATTGATGTGCATGAAAGTACCCACTAATTTTAATATTTATAACCTAACAAACTTAGACTAACTATGCACTTATAGGCAGTGTACCTAGTCAGATTACAGTATAGCTTAGGTAAGTCGGGTGTCGATCACAGGGAACGGTGTTATTAATTTATATATTCGCTACTAAATTAATCTAATTATTAATAAGCTAAAAGGGTTTGTATCTAATTTTGCAAGGTTAGATGAACTTAATTCTTTAACAAAACTCAATTAATAAACAAAATACTTCTGTTAGTTCGAATCCACTTTCACTCAATGGTTATACATTAGTCAAGACTGTTACCATTGGTTACCAATTTAAGAAGTATTAGCAGTTTAGTTCTAAACCTACTAATTATTAATCAATTCATGTAAATCTATGTATGGTCACACATTAGTTAACACATAATCAATTATTAAATAAGATTGGAGCTATGAAGATTGATTAATCAAAACACAATTACAGTCATAATATGCGTTCTCTAACATAACTTAATTCAATGATTCAATCACTTATCTAAGATTGGTTTGATCTTAGCTCTAATAAACTAGTGTTCACTTTGTTATCAGGTATTCATATTCATACAGATTTGTGTTCACTAACTACACAGAACAAGAATTTAAAGCAATTAAATCATTAACTAAACATGCTAGGTAAAATCAATCAACACAAGCATATAACCAACAAATAAAGTCAAATCTAATGCATTCAAACCATGAGTTCCATCTTCATCTAGCTAACAGAAGCAGCAAGATTTAGCTGGACATATTAACGGCTAAACAGTCAAAAGCTATAATCAAACACATGTTTAATGTACCAAGTTTATAAAGCAAATTATGAACTTCCTCTTCTTTGGTGTTGAAAACCACTTCCAGATCTCTTTTTCCTCTGAAATTCGCTTTATGGAATCTCTTTCTTCTGCCAAAAGTCTCCTAAAAGTCCCTTTAATTCGTAATGGTCAAGGATATATATATATTTCAGATTTTAACAATTCACGTCGTGAATAATAAATTATTCACGTCGTGAATACAAGATAACCGTGTTCGGCAAGGATTCCTTCACCCGCGTAAATATCTTCTAGAACTTAAGCACACGTCGTGAATCTTCCAGTTCTCACGACGTGAGAACGCTTTTTCCCTGATTTTATTGTCCTTTAATCCTTTAACTCCCGAAGTTTCTTCCTTTAACGTTTTTAGTTCCTTTTCTTCAAAATGTCTTCTTTTTGGCTGCAAATAACATTTAAACTCATAAATACCATTATTCTAAACAAATTACCAACTTATATATAAAAATGTACTTAAATATTGCCTAAAAATAGGTATAAATATGGCAATATCACTCGGCATGGAGTGCCGATGTCTATAGTTTCGGATTGGGATGTGCATTTTACTTCCAGATTCTGGAAGAAATTCCACGAGGAATTGGGAATGCGATTGCATTTTAGTATCGCCTACCATCCACAGATAGATGGACAGAGTGAGCGGACGATTCAGACGCTCGAGAACATGCTTCGGGCATGCGTTATGGATTCCAGTGGGAGTTGGGACTCATACCTACCTTTTGCTGAGTTTTCCTACAACAACAGCCATCACTCGAGCATCGGTATGCCTCCCTTTGAGCTTCTTTATGGGAGGAGGTGTCGTACTCCCATTTGCTGGGGAGAGGTGGGGCAGAGATTTATGGGCAACACTGAGATAGTGTTGAAGATGACCAAGCAGATTCAGCAGGTCCGACAGAGGTTGCAAACGGCCCAGATCCGTCAGAAGAGTTACGCAGACAGACGACGATCCGAGCTTGAATTCCAGGTTGGAGATTTTATGCTTTTGAAAGTTTCTTTTTGGAAAGGAGTAATTCGGTTTAGGAAGCGGGGCAAGTTGAGGCCTCGATATATTGGACCTTTCAGTGTGATTGCCAAGGGAGGAAAGGTAGCATATCAGTTACAGCGACCTGAGGAGTTGAGCCATATTCATAGCACCTTCCACGTGTCCTAGTTGCGGAAGTATGTGGCTGATGAGATGGCAGTAGTTCCATTAGAAGACATTCAGGTGGATGTGAGCTTGAATTACATCGAGAGGCCGATCGCGATCCTAGATCAGAAGGCAAAGGCTTTGAGGAACAAGGATGTGCCTCTGGTCCAGGTCCAGTGGCAGCATCAACGGGGATCCGATTTGACTTGGGAACTGGAATCGGATATGTGGGAGCAGTACCCCAAATTATTTGCGGAGCAGAACTTTGAGGGAGAAGTCTGATTCTAGTGGGGGAGAATTGTAACATCCCGAAATTAGGTATATCCCCTTGGCCCTTCTTCTTTCCCTAATTTGTCAAATTTAGTCCTTGAAATATTTTATGGAAATTGAGTACGCTCGGCGTACTGGAGGGTACGCTGCGGGTACTCATGAGCGTGTTCTTGACGCGGAGGCTACCAGTACGTCGGGCGTACCATAGTGTACGCTGTGCATACTAGGTTCAGATTGACACCCTAATTGTGGGGGTGAGCCCTGTAAAAGGAACATATTGGCCTCACTTTTAGCTACCATTTCCAGAGAGTGAAACCCTAAGAGTGCCAAACCCTCGTTCTAGAGCTTGTATGTGTGTTTGAGCTTGATAGTGTTCTTGTGTGCCTTTGAAGAGAAGAAGGTTCCATTGAAGAAGCTAGAGTTGGAGTGCAAGCTTTGGATCTGAGCTTTTCAGAGGTTGGAGCATCACTTGGAGGTAAAAAGCTCAAATCTTTCTTAACCTTTTTGTATTTGTGCATTAGGGGCCATTTTTAGGGTTTTTGTCCCAAAGGTGGAGACTTTATGAGTAAAGGAGCTCCATAAACCTTGATCTGCCCCTTTTCAGTGTATATTGTGTTTTAGATCCATAAAAATCCAATCTTGGACGTTAAGAGTGAACCATGCATGAGTTGTGAGTTTCTTAAGGAAGGAAGTGCTGTGATTTGGGTGATGGTGACCTTTACAGCCATGCAAAGGCTTAAAGTCACCGACTTTATGGATTAAGATGCTTTAGAGTGAACAGATCTAGCATTTGAGCTCATGTCTTAACCGATTAAGAGCACAATCATGAAGTTAGTGAAACTGGGGCGTACGCTGGGCGTAATCCTAGTACATGCAGCGTACGGGTCGAGTGTTCCCAATTCTGTATAGCATCTAAGTACGCCCAACGTACAGAGCTTGTACGTGCCGCGTACTCCTGAGGGTTGACTTCCGTTGACTTTTAGGGTTTAGTCAACAAGTGGACCGTTGGACCATTGGAGGGGTAGAATGGTCTTTTACCATTCTGAGTGAATATAGGAAGGGACTAGTCTAACCTTTGAGAGTCGTTTATAATTAGAAGTGAATTATGTATGTGTTTAGGAGGAGGCTAGATCAGTGTTTCGAGTTCGAGATCGTCCGAGTTTACCCGAGGTGAGTCTTCTCACTATACATTACCTAGGCTGGTATCTATGTTTGGACCGGAAGGTCATGCGTGTTTGCTTGAGATTATGTGTTTTTATGATTATGTATGTTATGTGCTATTCTGACCGGACCGGAGGGTCCAACGATTTACGAAGCCAGAGGGTGCTCAACCAAACCGGACCGGAGGGTCCAACGAGCTAGACCGGACCAGAGGGTCCAACGAGCTACGGGACTGGAGGGTCCTGCTGAGACACATTGACCAGAGGGTCGTACTGAGTATAGCCTCGAGTGGCAAATTGTTGTATGTGGTATTTTGGGGAACTCACTAAGCGTTCGTGCTTACTGTGTTATGTGTTATGTGTTTCAAGTACCTCAGAGGATCGCGGAAAGGCACCGGCGTGATTGTACACACACTTTTGATTTGGAGCTGTATTTGTGGATCCTGGAATTGAACAATTGTTTTGAAAACTTGTTAATTGGTTTTTGGAGATTTAATGATGAGACATATGTTTTATGAATAGTAAAATTGAAAATTTTGGTTTGAAATTTCTTATCGTTACACTTTCATTTCTTTCTTATTTATTTAAAAACTCTACGAAATTATACCAATATAATCCAAATACAAAAATATAAAGTTATTTCCACTGATAACTGGATAGATTTTTCAAGTATAATATCCTAATAAGAAAAAAAAAAATTAAAGTTATAATGCTAGAAATGGATATGTTTTCCAAAGTGCAATGTTGGAATAGAAAGAAATGAATTTTGATACCAAAATAGTCAAATAAATGAAAGTATATTGCTACATGTGTATCCTGCTTTCATTTATTATTATTATTTTTTTTATCAAAAGAGTATTTTAAAAATTTGCCTGACAAATTTATCTTAATTATTTTATACATTTAATTAATGAGATCATAATAAAATAAGAGTGGTCAAAAATAAATCTCTTTTTTTGTCATTTGCTAATAATGGGAAATAACTTGAAATTAATATATTTAAGTTAACGACAACGGCAGTAGGATTTTCGGAAGTGGGTGAGAGTTTTAGCAAGGGGCATATTGGAAACAAAATTTAAAATTAACATATTCTTCACAGGATGACATTATGGAACTTAATTTTTGTTAAAAGAAATAGAGTTTTGAGGCATAAAAAATGCAAATCTCACTTCCAAAAGTGAATGATGTGCATTTTTTCAATAAATAAAAGTTAAATTGGTATCCAAAGAAGGGTTGTTTTCAAGCATATTTTATTGAATTTCCCATTTTATGAATACTTTTTGAGGCATAAGAACACAAATCTCACTTCCAAAGTAAACGAGGGGCATTTTCGTCACAAAATCAAAGTTAAATTGGTATCCAAAGAAGGGTTGTTTTTATAAATTTCACAAGTATATTATCGATATTTCTTATGGTTATCCATACGAATAATACAATTTGCATTCAACCTGTACCAGTTCTAATTCTTTGAGGGCTAATAATGAACCGACATACACATCATTTCTCATTTATTCCACCACATAAATATTAGGTTAAACGAATCCCCATCTCAATTGAGATTTTCCACTTTTGCATACAAAGATATACCTATTGTAAACATATTGGTATGCCAGATTCAAGCACAAAATAGATTACAACTTACAAGAGCAGTTTGAGGTATTTAACATTTAGGTGTTGTTTGTTTTTCTGAAGCCAAAATGTCTGCAGTCTGCGGATCACATCTGCAAGCCTCTGCAACAGAAGAGGTGGACCAAACGTCTGCAGTCTGCAATAAAAAGACTGTTTGTTTTTTAATGTCTGCAAGCTGCTAAAATAAACAGAATTTTAAATAAAATTATTTTACAAACTTCAAATGATTTTTCAACACCAAAATTTTAATAATAATAATCATACAACATTGAAAATAAAATTCATTCAACTAAATTAGTCATACAACAAAAAATTGTTTTACAATAACCAATATATCATAGACAAATAAGATTTTATAAGGTATTGTAAAAAGTATTTTCAACAAAAATCACAACTTTCACAGCAATATTTCATATTTCCATCACAATATTTCATATTTTAATCAAGAAAAAAACTTTATTTCAACAATAATTTTCACAACAATTCACAGCATTTCCTGCAACATCTAACATCAAATTTAAGAAAAAACAACCATTTTCAGCAAAAAGAATCAACAAATTTGACTAGCTTATACACTTTTGAGCAAGAATAAACAACATTCACAAATTTCAACTTAAAAGGGTCTTTCAACATCAAAATTGAATTTTTCAGCAATGTTATGGAGTTTCTAGAAATTATTTTCACATTTTCAATACTATTTTCTTATTTTCAACAACAAAAAATTTGATTTTCAGCAACAAAAAACTTGATTTTCAGCAATCTTATGAAATTACTAGCAAAATACACAAGGCATATGATTTTCCGCACTATTTTTATATTTTCAACAACAAAAAACTTGATTTTTAGCAACAAAAAACTTGATTTTTAGCATTCTCATGAAATTTCCAGCAAAATACACAAGGAATATGATTTCCAGTAACATTTAATAAGAAATTTACACAGAAAAATCTATTTTCAACCATATTTTCAAATTTCCAATATCCAACAACAAATTCATACAATAAGAAGCAATTTCAGCAAAATTAAACCACATATTTCAGTACATTAGAGAGTTTTCAAGCAAAATTAATCATCAATTTGATGTTAGAACCGGAAAAAAAAAAACGAAGAAAAAAAAAAAGCAAACCTGTTCGCTGCGTTGCTATTCGTCTGCGATGGGAGAGGAGGCATTTTCTGTTGCATGTGATCAGGGAGGAGGCGGCGGCGGACGACGATGCTGATTGGAGAAGATGAACAATGAAGACGATGTTGGAGCGAGGCAGGAGCGTCGTGGTGGGTGAAACGTGAGAATGGATGGGCCGAATAGAAAGAAAAAAAGGCGTGTTTTTTTAGGTTAAAAGGACTTCACAGATCTTAGAAGATGTTAGTGCATGTTTGTGTGGTGAAGACCTCACGCAGACGTTTTTGGATCTGCCCACTTCGTAAAAAACAAACACACTGCAAGGACCTATGTCTGCGCGGCGCAGACAAAAGTGATTTCGCAGATCTGCAGCGAAAAAACAAACAACCTCTTAGAATGTATCATTTTCTTTCACAACATTCCTCATGAAAATTACAACGTTTCCTTTTTAGGAAAGATTCCTATATATATATATATATATATATATATATATATATATATATATATATATATATATATATATATATATGCTTATTACAGTTAAATACAAAAAAGTACATCGGTTTTGATGTCCGAACAAAATATAGATAAATCATACCGTAATTTCATATTTTTATTTTACTAGCCACTGATATATATATATATATATATATATATATATATATATATATATATATATATATATATATATATATATATATATATATCAAATGAGAATACCTATAAGTTTGAGAACGCGAGAACAAATCTAGATCATATAAATATTCAAGTCTAAGGTTATTATCAAACAGATAATTTATATAAATTATGAAATTTATTGGTATTAAAGTGTAACTTTAAAACAGTAAAAATGGCATAATAGTAATTGATTGTTTATTTATTTCCTAAAACTTCTCACACTCTTTCCTTTCAATTTGTCATCTCTCTTTTTCTCTATACCTAGGTCACGCCTCTGCATCCACATATCACCGCCATCACTAAATGACATGGAGGTGAAGATCTTCCCAGGCCTCTTTCTACCATCCGAAAACGCTCCGACTTGCTCTTGCTTTTTGTTTTTATCTCCACCAAGCAGGTTCCTTAATTGATAGCTTGAATCAACCGTAACATCTTTCATCATTTTCATCCTCTCAAACTCCCCGATGATCGAACTTGTCGCTTCATCGTCGATCGCCACGACTCCGCAGTCAGTATGGAATTTAGAAGAAGGTTTATTTATGTTAATCCATTCCCAAGACGAAGAGCCATTTAATTTCTCCTTCGTGCTATACTCGAGATACTCCTTGTGATGTTCCGCTTTCTTGTACTCCATAAATCTTACTATGTAGTTTATCCGTGCTAGTGTCCCTTCTTGTTCTTGTGATTTTGGTGATATTTCAGGGGTTTAGGTTTGATTCTGAAGGGGTTTGCTGAATTGAAAAAAGGAAATTGATAGAATGAGGACGAGGATAGAGAGACTAAAAATAGGGGTTTCAATATGTGTTAAAATCGTCTTCATCATTATGTCGCCGACGTTTACTGGAATTGGTCGGAATGACCCCTCATCGGAATCGGCAAGAGGCGTCGATTTGGATTTTGGAGAATGCAAATAAATCTCCGATACAATGCTTTTTGGGGTTTACTGGGATAGAAAATGAACCTTTGAATAACATTGTATTTATATGTGAATGACTATATTTATTTATGAATAGAAGTGTATTCATGTGTGATCAATGAGTGTATTTATTTATGATTAGGAGTATTCATTTTATGAAGAAATGATGATTTTTGCACTATTTTTATTTTGTATTTATTTATGAATAGTAATATATTCATTTGTGAATATAAGTGTATTCATGTGTGAAAGACTATTTATTTATGAATAATAGTGTATGTATGTTTGAATGACTATATTTATTTATGATTAGAGGTATTCATTTTTTGATTTTTATAAAGAAATGATAATTTTTACACTATTTTTATTGTTTGATGAAAAAAATGTATTAGATTATTTGTAAATTGATGTGTATTCATTTGTAATTAGAGTAGTACTAGGTTTTTTGAAAAACAAAATCATTTGTGAATAAAAGTGTATTGATTTGGGTTTAGATTTATTTTCATTTTTTTGAAGAAAAAAAAAGTGAAATAAGAGAAAAAGTTTGATTTCTTTAAGAAAAAAAATAACTTTTTTTATTTTAAAATAAATTTTGGTAAAAATGTTTTTTATATTCCATTAATAATAAAAATAAAAAATCGAATATTTCTTGTTTTTGGTAACCAGTCCTAAACTTAAGGGAATTTGATTGAATTTTATTTTATTTCAATTTAACTAAAATTTATAATTACTAATATACGTTTATATATTGATTGATTCAGAACTGTTCTTGCGTTCTCAACCTTTTAGGTGTTCTCATTTGATCATTCCCTATATATATATATATATATATATATATATATATATATATATATGGGTATAAACTTAGTGTTATAGTAATAATCAACAATAATATTTCTTAGCATAACAACGTACTTTCAAAAGCTACTAACTTATACCTTTGTGTTTGGTTAACATTTTTATAGTCGGGTATTTTTCAAAGTACAATGTTATAGTTAAAAATTTTGAATGAAGATGCCTGAATTGTAGTGTGATTTGAAATATGTAATTCATTAAAGTCCTGACCGGGTGGAGGTTGGTCGATGGTTCGGGCCTTCCCATTCCCTATTTTTTAAATAACATACCTAAATTATTGTAGGTAAAATATGCCTTTTTGGAATATATGTTTATATATAGAAACTAATGAGATTAAAATATAATTTGGAAAAGATTTTCTTCGATTTCTCACTCAACGGAAGCACCTCATTTGTCCGTTGGCCAATGGTTATTTGTTATTTAATACAAGTCTGAGCAAATCGAATAAGAAACAACTCAAAATCTCTCATTTCTTTGTTTTTTTCAGTCTTCAAAAGTCTTTCAAGTCACACAAGGAATACCAAACATGAATCAAGAAACAATGCCCTCGAGTCCCTGGAATCTATTAGTTATTGTATTCTCACAAACAAGGCTGAGATTTTTCCATCTCTAATCACTCGGATTTCAAGTATATATGTGTATGCTTCTACATTCTTAGTTTTTAAAGGCTTTATTACTTCAAGTGCATTAATTATATCAAAAAACAATTATTGGATTATGGGTATTGTGATTAGTGGTTTGAAAGTTTAGTTGTAAATGTGAATTAATTTGGTGGGTTAATTACTATCAAACATCAGATAATCAATTCTATTTTAGTATTAATGAATAATGATATTCAATTGGGATTTCCAATTTGAAAAGTAAAATGTTTAATGTTTTGGGAATCTCTAATTACAACATTTGACTTGAAAAAGTGTCTAATAAAAGATATATCATCCAAAAAACTACATGATATTATAATGTTTTGAACATGTTGGTTTTAATTATTCCGATAGTCAAATTAGCCAAAAATTAACCTCATGTTGCTGCTACAAAATAAAATATAATAGGTCCTTTGTTTTTTCATCAATCAACATGACTAATGTATTGTCTCAAAAAGTAACTCTAGAAAAAATGACAATGTATTTGAAAGTAAGATGCTATAATAAACAAATCAAAGATTGTACATTGCTCCAAATGCCATGTGTACAAAAAAAATAAACAACTTCATAAACAAACATAAAGATCATTGGGTTGATTATTAACATTGATTTGTCTATTATGAGTTTTATTTCTTTTACTTTAGCAAGGAAAAACTCATTTGATGATCTTCATGAACAATATATGTATTTTTTAATAAGAAATATATTTTTTACTTATCTAAAAAATTTTAAATATATATTAGAAACTACATTCATTTAGTAAATATATAAAATCGATCCCATTATTTTAAAATCCGTCAACCCAATCTACCGGTATAACACTAGTTTTGTAGAGGTTGGAACCAATCCATATTTTATCAAACAATTAAATGCTGAAAAATAATAATTATAAAAATCAAGTAAACAAATAATCCATAATTTACTAGCACACAGAAAGAAAATATAAATAATAATTAACTCGAGCAAATCAAATATTATCATTTATCTTTACCACACGAGTTTGCATGCATGTATAATCTGAAATCGAAGATCACGCACGTTTGTCAAATTTTGCTAGTTATTGTTGAAGTTGTTGTTTATTTTTTTTAATAATTTTTATTTTATTTTTTTGTTATATGTATATTTAACAAAAATAGTTGAAAGTTTTGGAAATATATAAAATTATAAAAAAAATTATGTTAATTTTGTTAAAGACAATTCTAGAAATTAGTTAAAAAATATTAACAATTTTTTTTAAACGCTACATGATTATAATTTTTAGATTTATATTTTTTATTCAAATTAAAAACTAAAAAATCGTAAGAAAAGATATCTGGTAAAGTTAAAAAGTGTTTCTCAAATTGCTCGTGGTTGTTTCACTAATTAAGGTGACTCGATAAAGCCATTTTCGCAATAACGATGACAATTTTGTGATAAATATGTAAAACGTGATTACTTTTTCATAATACAAGGTTTGTTTTGGTTATCTTTGTGATTAGTCGGACTAATCTTAATTTTATGCATAATTTTTTTTTTGAACCCGCAATATTATTAATAAAGAAATTTTTCCTACTAGCAAGCAGCTAGTAAGGATGTTTGCATACAGTAATTCAAATACAAAGAAGAGGGGATAAGACCCATGAATTCCAGTCTATACTACCTCTATCTCCTCTAAGTTTCACTCAAACATACGTTAATGACTTGGTAGCAGCCACAATCCTCTCCGAATTCACTTCAACTTTTTTAAATACTCGATTATTCCGAGCTTTCCACAAGGACTAGAAGGCTCCGAATAATATCATAGTTAGAATGTCCTTTTTGGGACAGTTACCCCAATTGGAAGCATAATCGATGATGTTTAATATTGACTAGAATTCATTGTCCGGGAGACCACACCAATGAAGGATAGATTGTAATACTGACCTCGCCATTATACAAGAAACAAGGATATGATCACCAGTTTTGTCTGATGCTTTACATACATCACAAATCGTTGACGCTAAATTAATTCCTCTGTTTTTGAGTGCCACCGCTGAAGGAATTTGATTTTGCTTCGCTCTCCAAACAAAGCCCATAACTTTTTTTGGGATCAAACGAAGCCATGGGAAGTTCCCATCACAGATTGGGTAGGAAGCCCTTTCAATTCTATCCCGAAGGGCAGCTATGCAGAACTCTCCATCTATAACAAAGGAAGATACCCAAGTATCGTTGTTCTCCTCATAACGCATTACGTCATCGAAAGAAATATTGATCTTCTCCAACTTTTTTCTGCTTTTTACTATATTATTCCATACACTACTCCAAGGGTTTTTAGCGCACAAACGGTTAGACTCTCCCATCAGTTTATGAATTCCGGAGATGATCGATACCCATAAGGAATGGGTCTCATTTTTTAGCCGCCACAACCATTTAGTTAGTAGTGTCAGGTTTAAAGATTGGATTGAACCGATACCCATACCACCAACTAATTTTGGAGCTGTCAACTTATCCCAAGCCACCCAATTAATACTATTTTTATAGGTAGGGCCTCCCCAAATAAATTTCTTGCGAATTTTTTCCAAGGAATTGATGACACCTGTGGGGGCTCCAAACATGGACAAGAAGTATGTGGGGAGACTTCCAAGTACAGCTTTAGCAAGAGTGACTCTTCCACCAAAACTAAGGGTTTTTGCCTTCCAAATTGAGAGTTTTGATTTCACTTTATCCAAGATCGGCTTCCACGCGGCTATACGATTCATATTAGATCCTATAGGGACACCGGGCAGGTGAACGGTAAAGCTGCAGGTTCACAACCAAGAGGTGATGCCCAGTTAGCAACATCCTAGGGTGGGACGCCAATACCAAAAACTTTAGATTTTGAGAAATTGACTTTTAGGCCAGAAGAGACGTAGAAGCATCTAAGTATTCTGGTAAGATTAGCGATATTTCGTTGTGACCAGTCACCCAAAAATAGAGCGTCATCTGCATATAGGAGATGGGATACACAGATGCTAGAATTTGGAATATGGACTTCGTCAAAAACACCATTGGATGTTGTTGATTTCATTGCAACATTGAGTCCCTCCATTGCAATGATAAACAAGAAGGGGGAAAGAGGATCCCCTTACCTCACTCCCTTTGACATCGTGAATTCAGCGGTAGGACTTCCATTAATAATGCTCGATGCTCTAGCTGAATCTAAACAACCTTTTATCCACGATCGCCATTTACACCCAAAGTCCATCTGCTTCATTATGGAATCAAGATAACCCCAATTAACTGAGTCGAAAGCCTTATTAAAGTCGGCCTTGAATAGAAGAATTTTCTTTCCATTCGACTTAGCCCATGAGCACATTTCATTTACAATCAGTGGACCCTCTAATATATTCTGACCCTCTACGAAAGCTGATTGCACTTCATCAATCACACTACCTATCACCTTTTTGATACGTAAAGCAAGAATTTTTTTTATAATTTTGTACATCGACCCAATCAAGCTAATTGGTCGATAGTCATCTAGTCGAATAGGGTCTTTGATCTTTGCTGTCAGTGTAATAAAGGAAGCGTTGCACCCTCTTGAGATTTTTCCCCACCTTTCAAAGTGTTTTACGGCACCGAGTACATCGCTTTTAATGATTTCCCAGTATTTTTTAAAGAATTTGAGGGGGAATCCATCCAGGCCCGGGGCCTTCTCGCTACCACAAGACCAAATGGCATTCTTTATTGCATCCATAGAGATCAGAGTTTCTAAAAATTCAGCATCACTCGGAGATAGCTTTCTAAACAGATCATTTCTAAAGTTTGGCCTCTTCACCCATTTTTCATGGAATTTGTTGGAGAAAAATGACACTGCAACGTTTTTCATCTTGTTGGGACTTAAGACCCATTCACCATTTACCAAGAAACCATGTATTTGGTTTCGCCTTGTTCTGTTGTTTACGTATCCATGAAAAAAACTTGTGTTCTCATCTCCATCGACCACCCATTTTATCCTTGATTTCTGCCTGAGGTCTAATGAGGCGAGTCTTTCCAATTCCGAAATTCTACTAAAGCCTCTAGCTCTATCCTCAATTTCCATGGATGACAGTTGTCTAGATTCTGCCAGTAAGTTAATCTCCTCCATTCTTTTTTTTGGTATTCAGAAGCTCTTGATTCTCCCTTTGAAATTCTATCGCCCTCTACTTCTTTATTTCTCCTTTCAGGTGTTTCAATTTACAGGCCAAATAAATATCAGCAGCCCCAAAACCATTGAATTCCTCCTAAGCCTTGGTTACAACCTGCTTAAAACCGGAGAGTGGTCAGAGAGATCTTTTGGAAGGGCCATGGAAGAAGCTATTGGAAATTTATCCATGAAATTCGAACAGACCAAGATACGATCTAATTTACTCAGCTTAGCACCAAATTGTTGAAAGTAAGTAAATCTACTTCCCCCCATCCTAAGGTTATGTAGTTCAACCCTCTGTATGAAACGATTGAAAGAATCAGCACTCGACTTGTAGAAGATCGAGTTGATTCTTTCTTCAGGTCTCCGCAGATCATTGAAATCACCAAGAATTATCCAGGAAGCCGATTTTGATTGTTTCAGGTTTAATAGATCACACCACAATTTCGATTTCTCAGAATTTGTTTAAGGGCCATAGACATTTACGATCGCTAAAAGACCTACAATAGATGGGCATGTACCAATCGTTACTAGGAAGTACCTGGATTTGATCATCTCCTTTATATTGAAAAAAGTTGAGTCCCATACTGTGAGTAACCCCCCCAATCTACCAACCGCATTAACGAAATCGAATCCGTGATTATCATTGCCCCAACATCTTGAGGTATCAAGTGAGCGTTGAAGGTTGTTTAGTTGAGTTTCTTGAATCACCATGAGGATAAGGTTTTGGGATCTTCTTAATCTGCAAGCCCGGTCGACCTTATGGCTATCTCCCATCCCACGAATGTTAAGGGTCATAATATTCATTGGGGCATATGGTTCTCGCTGGCTTCATCCATGACCTCTGTGAGAATGGGGTCTTCGATATCAATCTCGAATCCGAGGATTTGACCAATCTCCACTGTCTCATCTATTGGTGATACCAAATCAGGGGAATCTGGTAGAGGTACCTGTTCGGGGGGAATTAAATTGGGGCTGTTTAGATCGAAGGATAGTTGCCTTGAAGGATGTTCAGTACATGAATTATTAGCGATTCTACGCCATTTGTCAACCGAATTGCCTGCTTCGTATCTGGACATCATGTTTTGGTAACTTAATGGGTCCAAAGTCGGGGATGGCCCAATAGGCGAGGTGATACCAGTGCATGAGGGAAAAGGCCCAAAGCAGCCCGTAGTTGCTAATTTTTCAATCGAATCATATTGGTCGTTTGCCTTGTTAATTAGGATTGATTGATTCCCAATGTTTGGGTCCACCTCGTGATTGTGCTCATCATTAATTGTCACCATATCAATAAACTGATTATTTTCAATTGGCTACAAAGTTTGACTGTCATGTCACAATGTGACTTTAGGACTTCAACTGGCTCCTCAACTTCCACCCTTTCAAATTCTGCATACCTGTCGGTCGTTGCCGGGACGACGACATCACCGGTGTCTTCCTCTTGGATTTCACCTTCTTCCAAAATCTACTCCTCCATGTTTATCTCTGTGTCAACAAGTTCAACAGTGTCTTTGCATCATCATGCTCGATAATTTCAGTTAAGCCATATGGTCCAGTTGGGAATGGAAACTAATCAAAATCACATTCCATTACCCCGACAGTGAAGATGTTGTGATTATTTTCCACTGGAATCTCCTCATTAATCCTTAACCTCTTCCCAGCCAAGATGTAAATGCTTCCAAGGGATAGATCCTGAGAGCTTGGGAGGATCTTCACTGGTTCTATCACTTTACCGAATTCACCAGCGATTTTGGCAAAATTTTCTTCGCTCCAGAGCCTAACAGGAAGTCCAACAATTTTTAACCAAGCAATTCGATCAAACTTTCCATTGATTGTATCTCTGGTCTTGAAGTCCTTGAACCATTCACCCCATGTAGTCTTCATTGCTAAGAACTTTTTGGTTTCAGACGGGGAACGGAACCGGATGCCAACCATCAGTCCACCAAGATACTTCATACCGTATGCCTATTCGTTACCCAATCTGAACATGAGTGGAACTCGCCGTAATTTTTCGAGAGTGTGAGCTTCTCCAACCAGAGTTAATGGACAGTGAAGCCATTCCGCCATTATTGAACCTTCAAAGAGTCACCGGTTTTCTTGGCAAGGGAGGTGGTGGTGGTGACGAATGACGGAGTCTCCCAGTCGTGGCTTCCAGAAAAGATCTACCATCACGAAATGATTGTCCCGTAGGACTATGGCTATTCTGGGATTTTATCATCCAACCTTCGCCTGGCTTAGTCGTCACCTTCCTTTCAAATTTGGCAATATTAACTTCCAGTATATTCCCCGCACACTTGATTGATTGTAACGCCGCTTCCAATTCACTTTCACTATTTACCTTTCTGAATCTAACGAAGGCGAAATTCTTCTTGTTTGAATCTCATTTTGTAGCCATGTAAACGTCGGTTAGCTCTCCATATTTGTTGAACATCTTCCAGATTGTCTCTTTATTAGCACCGTTCGGGATGTTTGATACAAACATAGTAGTAACTCCTTCGTGATCCCACCACTTATCCGACTTTAGAGTTCGCTGGCGATTTACCACGGTCCATTCGCTGGTGGTTTTCATCGGGTTAAAAAAAATAGTATTTTCTTTTGTAGTACTATTATGCATAACTATCGTTATGAAGATTAATAGGTAATATGTGTAACATTTAATGATCATTTAATAAAATTTAATGATATTCTAATATACTAATAAAATACATGTCATCCCTTAAATACATAGGAACAAAAAGTAAAAAGATATATTTAATTTCTCTTATGATTATTACAAACTTATTATATTCCGATGATCATATAAAGAAGATTACATTTGATATTTTACTTGTTTCTCGTTTAATTAATATTGCTTTTAATCAGCCAAGTTTTCACAAACTAAAACTCGACAAATATATATATATATATATATATATATATATATATATATATATATATATATATATATATATATATATATATATATATATATATATATATATAGAGAGAGAGAGAGAGAGAGAGAGAGAGAGAGAGAGAGAGAAAGAGGTAAGTTTAATTGAGAAAATAAAAAAGGTTGAGAATGGGGGAATCATTCTCAGCCACTCATTTAATCTAAGCAAAAAAAAAAAAAAAAAAACACGATACCAAACTTGTAAATATGATAATAACTTTCAATCTCAAATACGTAACATCAATTTCTTTGTTGAATACTCCAAATTGGAATTTATCATATTCGCAAACGAACTCAGTTGGAATCGGAATTTCTTCGCTATTCATGAATTTGGAATCGCAGTTTTGGACTCGCAGTCACAGTCGACATTGAAGGACTCGGAATCGGTACTCATAGGTTTCCAATCAAATTTTTGGAAATAAAAATCAAAATGTGAAATCGATCAGACATAAGATGTCGCATCTGAAGTCAGAAGCTTTTGAAATTGGAACATATATTCTAATAAGAACAATTTGCGTCTTGATTATTGTAATTACAAAGAAATTTGGAATCGGGATTTCAAGGTTTCAAAATTGAAATCGGAATTTTTGTTGGAATGAAATCAAAATCGGAGTTGCATTCTTCAAAGTCGAAATCGGAAGTATATGATGATTTAGAATTGATAACTTGAATCGGAAGTATCATGTTTTTAACATTTTTAAAAAAGTTAACTTGTATGCACTCCAACTGTTTGATGAAATGCATAAACTAAATTACCACGTTATATTCACATATGAATATGTTTTCTCACCTGAATCAGTATATGATTATTAAAAACACAAAATAAATATATAAGTCTGTATGTTATTCATATGTGAATAACATATAAAAATTATATATATTTGTGAAAATACATTCTAATATTCATAAGTGAATATATTCACAAGTGAATATATCTTGTAATATTCATATGTGAATATACTGTGTAATATTCATAAATGAATATATTATCTAATATTTACAAGTGAATATACTATGTAATATTCACATGTGATATACCATGAAATACTATCTAATATTCACATATGAAGATATCATTTATCATAAGTGAATGTACCATCTATTCACAAGTAAATATACTATGTTAATATTCACAAGCGAATGCATCGTCTAATATTTAAATATGAATATATTATATTTATTATATGTTATATTCATATATGAATGATTCTTAAATTGTAAAAAAAAAAATTAATTATACTTTTTATTTATAAGTGAATAACGAATGTACTGCAATAAAGCTGATGCATTTTTATTCAATTATGAATAACGATAGTTGAAAATATAAAATAAAATAATTTTTTTATTTTATCTTAAAACTATATCAATATGGATGTCTATTTGTAGATAATAAAAAATTATGAATTTTGGTATATTTAAAATCATTTTTCGATAAAAATAATTTCTTAAAAATTAAAAAAAAACGAAAAAAACTATGTTTTTGTATATATTAAAGTAATGATTAGCATAGTTTAAAAAAATATGTTTTGTTGGAAAACATATGTCCATTCATTTCTCATTTCCGCTGGTACGACAGAGATTTTGCGGCAAAAATAAATGAGTGGCAGAGAATGATTCCCTCATTCTCAACCTTTTTTTTCTCAATTAAACGTTTTTTTTCTCTCTCTCTCTCTCTCTCTCTCTCTCTCTCTCTCTCTATATATATATATATATATATATATATATATATATATATATATATATATATATATATATATATATATATATATGTCCATTCGAAGCAACCCAACAAAATACAAATAATACTCTTTTTTTTTTTTTTTTATCAAATTTACTACATATTATTCACAAAAGTAATTAGAAGCATATATATATACAAGTTAATTCATCTTAACCAACCGCGAAGGTGTAAGAAGTCCATAACCACCGTAACCTTTGACCATCTGATCGCCGCCAGCGTTAATCAACCGCCGGCTTGGATTAAATGGACTACACGATCCATATCTCAACTTGCGAGGCTCCATTTCCATAGTCTCCATCTCCGCCACCACCCTGTAAAAAAGATCCACTTCACATGGAAGCAGTATCGGGCCGGGTGTATCATACCCGTATTCAACTTCCGCATCTTCCAAAAGCATCCTAAACAACGGATGATTTGCGTATTGCGTCTTCACTGCAAACCACTGTTTCTCTGGTCCAACGTACACCGGAAAAAAACCTTCCGGCGCCACCTTCTTCTTCCTAATATTGCAAAAACCTGAAACGCCAGCAGAGCTAGGAATGGTTCGGCATCGCTCCCATGTCTTGATTAGGAAGTTTTTCTTTCGCAAACGACCCTTCACTGGGGACTCCATGAAAAACAACTGAGTACTAGCTAGATAACGGTGTGATTTAGGGAAAGAAAGTGGTTTCTGTGTTTAATTTGTAAGTGTAGTTTTGAGTTGGAGGACGAAGCTTGAAGATTATATATACATATATCTGCGTGCAAATAGATATATTGAATGTAACCTACACAGAGAAGAACTGAACTGGGTGGTAACTACTATATTATTATTATTAGTCAGCCCGCCAGGCGCCAAATTTGGATGATGAGGACTTGTTTCGTGCCTTAAATCAAATTCAAAGGTGTGTACACTTCGGCGTTGGGATGTGGCAACCGGCAAGTGGCAAATTTTTTGTAGGGTATGTATTATAATTTATAATTATAATTATAGAATAGATGATTAATTCGATCGATATGTTTGTATTGTCTATTGTTCGGTTTATTTTCAAATTCTCAACTCAAATTAAACGAAAAAAAATTATCCAACTTGGTAATGTGTTTATGCGTGACATGTCAACATATTAGACACGAAATTACACAACATGAATTGTAAAATGGGTTTTGGATATCAAACATGCAGGAACATGACACGTAATTAATTTGATTGACATATGACACGACATAAATAAACACGTTTTTAACCGTGTTACACAAAAAACACGGATAAACATTAATTTACACGAATTTAATTTGTATTTATATATATGTCACATGCTAACACAAATTTAATTTGTGTCTATGTGTGTTTAGACAATTAACTTTGTGTTTGACACATGTAAAAAACAAAAAACGAAATTAAAAATTTGTATAAACACGAATAAAAACGAAACAAGAATTTCTAAAACGCATACATAAAAACATAATAAATACTTGAATTAAAGGCATACCAAGAATCGGGTGTTAAAAATCTCCCCCACTTATCTTAGACTTCATCCTCGAAGTCTGCTGCTCGATCCTGAAAAAGCTCGGGGTAATGCTCCCTCATCTCGTCCTTCGGCTCCCAGGTCCATTCCGAGCCCTTGCAGTGCCGCCACTGCACCTTAACCAGCTCTACTCTCTTGTTCCCCAGATCCTTCGGTTTCCTGTCAAGGATTGTCACAGGCCGCTCGATGTAATTCAGGCTGTCATCCACCTGAATATCCTCTAATGGCATTATTGCCGAATTGTCCACCAGACACTTCCGTAATTTGGAGACATGAAAAGTGCTATGTATCCGACTGAGTTCGGTTGGCAGATCCAGCCTATATGCCACCTTGCCCACCCGGGCTACAACCCTGAAGGGTGCAATATACCTGGGGCCCAGCTTGCCTCGCTTCCTGAATCGAATGACGCCCTTCCATGGCGACACTTTCAGGAGCACCATATCCCCGACCTAGAATTCCATGCCCGATCGACGCTTGTCGACATAACTTTTATGTCAACTCTGAGCAGTCTGAAGCCTGCTCCGAACCTGTTGGATCCTCTCCGTCGTCTTGAGTACCACCTCGATACTCCCCATGACCCACTGACCAACCTCACCTCAACATATCGGTGTCCTGCACTTCCTCCCATACAACATCTCGAAGGGAGGACGTTCGATACTCGCATGATAGATATTATTATAGGAGAACTCCGCCAACGGAAGGTAAGTATCCCAACTACCTCTAAAATCTAAGACACAAGCCCGCATCATATCCTCTAGATTCTGGATGGTCCGCTCACTCTGACCATCCGTCTGCGGGTGAAAGGCAGTGCTAAAGTGTAGACGAGTACCCAGCTCGTCAGGAAACTTCTTCCAAAACCTGAAGTGAACCGCACATCCCTGTCGGAAATCACTGAAACTGGCACCCCGTGCCGCACCACTACCTCCCTGATATAGATGTCGGCTAACTTCTCGGCCGAAATGCTCTCCTAAATCGGAATGAAATGGGCGCTCTTGGTCAATCGATCAACGATGACCCAAATCGAATCTACCCCTCGCACGGTCCTGGGAAGCTTCGTGATAAAATCCATAGTAATATCCTCCCATTTCCACAGTGGGATATCCAACGGTTGGACTTTTCCGTGAGGTCTCTGTTGCTTAGCCTTGACCTTCCTGCAAACTAGGCACCTCCCTACAAACCAAGCTACGTCCATTTTCATACAGGGCCACCAAAAATCAATACGAAGATCTCTGTACATCTTCGTCGCCTCGGGATTGATAGAGAACCTAGATTTGTGTGCCTCCTCCATCAATACCTGACGCACATCTCCATGGTATGGGACCCACACCCTACGATGAAGATTCAACAATCCCCGACTATCATAGTCGAAGGAGGAAACCTGACCCACAATACGCTCGCTCTTCTGATGCTCCTCCTTCATGGCCTCCTGTTGGGCTTCCCGAATCTGCTCCAACAGTGGAGTCACAACTGTCATCCTCACGCAAATATCCCTGATCAATGTTGCCTTGCAGCTAAGCGCGTCAGCCACGAAATTGGTCTTCGCCGGGTGGTAGAGGATCTCACAATCATAATCCTTTACCACATCAAGCCACCGACGCTGCCTCATATTCAGATTTGGCTGATCCATGAGATACCTCAGGCTCTTATGGTACGTGTAAATAGTATAACGAAACCCATAGAGGTAATGACGCCAAATATTGAGGGCGAAAACAACGTCCCCAAGCTCCAAATCATGAGTTGGATAGTTCGCCTCGTGAGGCTTCAGCTGCCTCGAAGCATAAGCGATAACATGCCGCCTTTGTATCAATATCGTGCCCAAACCTAAGATGGACGCATCACAATATACTACAAAATCCTCCATGCCCTCCGGCAAGGTTCATATTGGCGCCTCGCACAATCTCTATCTCAACATCTCAAACGCGGCCTGCTGCTCGGGCCCCCAGCGAAAGACCACGACTTTCCTCGTCAGTCGGGTCAAGGGCACGACTATCTTGGAGAAGTCCTGAATGAATCTCTGATAGCAGCCTGCCAGTCCCATAAAGCTCCGAATCTCATATGGAGACCTCAGAACCTCCCATCTCATCACGGCCTCCACCTTGGCCGGGTCAACCGAAATCCCGTTCTGGTTGACGAGGTGCCCAAGAAACTGCACCTCACGCAACCAAACTCACACTTGGAGAACTTAGCATACAATCTCTCCCTCCTCAATGTATCCAGAACCTCCCACAAGTTCTCCTCATGCTGCTCTCGCGTCTTGGAATAAACCAAGATGTCGTCAATGAAAACTATCACAGACTGATCCAACATCGGCATGCACACGAGTTTCATGAGATCCATGAATGCGGCAGGATCGTTGGTGAGCCCGAAAGGCATCACAACAAACTCATAGTGACCATAATGCGTCCGAAAGGCTGTCTTCTGCCCATCCTCATCTTTAACCCTCATCTGATGATAACCTGAACGCAAATCAATCTTGGAGAACCAAGATGATCCTTGTAGCTGGTCAAAGAGGTCATCAATCCTCGGGAGTGGGTAACGGTTCTTCACCGTTACCTTATTCAGCTCTTGATAATCTATACACATCCGATGCGACCCTTCCTTCTTCTTCACAAATAAAATCGGGGCTCCCCAGGGTGAACTGCTCGGTCTAATGAATCTCTTGTCTAAGAGCTCCTACATCTCAGGAGGAGCCAACCGATACGGTGCCTTGTCTATCAGAGCCGCACCCGGGACTAGGTCGATCTTGAACTCTACTTGCCTCTCTGGATGTATCCCAAACAACTCCTCGGAAATACATCCGCGAACTCTCGTACTACTGGCACATCGCCCACAGTTGCCTTACCCGCCTCCCGGGTATCCACAACATAAGCAACATATCCTGCGCAACCCTGCTAAAGATAGCACCTAGCCCTCGCTGCTGAACATAAGGCTAGTCCTCGTTGTGGCCTATATCCCTGAATCACAAGCTCTCCTCCACTTGGGGTTCTGATCCGCACCAACTACTACGCGCAGTTGATCACCGCCCCATTGGGGCTTAGCCAATCCATACCTATAATAACCTTGTTCCCCCGCAATGGTATGTGAACCAAGTCTACCAGGTAACGCTCCTCGAACAATCTCAAGACAGAATCCATGAAAACCTCTGATGCCCACACTGACCAGTCGTTCGTAATCTCGACCTCTAGAGGGCAATCCAACACGCCTAAGGACTCGGGAAACTTCTTGCTAAGCGCAAGAGAGACAAACGATTGGGTAGCACCCGAATCAAACAACACCTGAACTGGGATATCGTTCACATGGAACGATCCTAAACAGAACCTACATATCGCATATCAAAATCACAGCGATATAACATAAAAGATTAGAGAGAAGAAATCATACCGTCACCACATCAGGTGCGGCGCGTCCCTCCTCGGTTTTCAACTGAAACGCTCGGCTCTGCACCACTGGAGCCTCTGCCTTGACCTTCCGGCCATCCACAACTCGTGATGTCGCTGGAGTCGGCGCCACCGCTGACGCTGTTTCTGATACTGCTGAAAATCTAGGGCAGTTGGCCTTCTTATAGCCCTTCTGATTGCAATGGAAGAAAATTAGGTCTGATGTCTGAACTGTGGGGGCGGGGTCAGTACAATCCCTACCAAAATGCCCCGTCTTGCCGCACTTGTAGCAGCCCGACGTTCCAACTCTACAAGCTCCCTCATGCGGCCTGCCGCATTTCCTGCAGCGGCTCTGGCCCGGCTAGCCCTGCGACCTGACGTCTGATCCCTTGGGTTTCTTCACCGAAACCCCTATAACCTGCTCAGTCTCTGCCTTCCTCTTCCTGAGGTTCTCCAAATCAATCTCCCTCTCCCGCGCCGTGGCAATCATGGACTCCAAGTTCGGGCAGGCTGAATAGCTGACATGCTCTCGAATGTCAACCCTCAACATGTCATGGTAGCGGGTCTTCCGCATCTCCTCATCCCCAACATATCGAGGTACCAACAAGGCCCTCTCCCTGAGCTTAACGGTGATCTCTGCCACTGACTCCATAGTCTGTCTCATCTTCAGGAACTCCTTGGCCAACTATTGAAGCTCCACAACTGGCCCAAAATCCTCCCTGAACCTAGTCACAAAGTTTGACCAAGTCATAGCCTCCACGGCTGGGGCTCCCAGCGAGTCATCGACTGACTCCCACCAATCTCTAGCTCTGTCCCTCAAGCAACCCGCAGCAAAGTGGACCTTCGACCCCTCCGGGTAGAAGCTCGTCAACTGTGCAAACTCAATGTCCGCAATCCATCTCCTAGCTGCAACGGGGTCCTTCGCCCCATGGAAGTCTAGAGCACCTCTCCCTCGAAAGTCCTTAAAGGACAGGGTACGCGTACCCGACTGGTTGGACGCCAAGTCACTTCCTGAATGCTCGGAGGCCTCCATCAGCTCAACAATGCCTTCCTTGATCGAACCGAAAATAATCGGGGTCGCCTCAAGGATACCTCTCGTGATCTCGGACGCGATGAACTCGCGTAACCCGTCATCGACCTGCTCGGACCCTGCACCCGAGCCTGATCCTGATCCTGATCCAGATCCTGAACCTCCTAATCCATGATGTGTGACCACCATACTGAAAATAAACACGTAAACGTCAGGATCATACATACTCCCGAGAGGTCTCACACACTCTCCCGGTTTCCTAGCTCCATCTCGGCCCTCCTTGACTCGAGTACGGATCCTCTGCTTTCAGTAACGAGCCCATACTGCCTTCCACATCTATCCGTATTTTCCTCAAGGATTGCCTCAACTTCACCAAGTCCCCTTGCCAATATCCATTTCCAACTGATCTCATCCTAGGCTTTCATAGGGCACCCTCTGACTTACTCTCCACCATCAGCTGCACTAGGGTTCCCTACCACCTTTCCCTAACTAGCTTGTGAATACTATTACATATTCGCTTACCAGTTAGTTAAAGTTAGCCAGAACCCCTATAGCACAAAGAAAGCAGAATTCGTGCATAGAGTAACCGAATCAAGCATAACCTAATCAGGCTATCTCACTGCTAACTACAACTCTAACATACGGCTCGATGAGCTCCTATAGCAGGCATACAAGGCATCCTTCCTAGATCCTTATGATGAGTTTTACACAAACAATGCTATGTGTGTATGCAACCCTAGATTTGGATCTATGTTTTCACTATTAGATACACAACATTATGAACACATGAATGAAACCCTAATGTAGCTTGCTATTTTCGAAATTCATATATAAGGTTATATCACATACCTCTTGTTATATTGCAATAACAACTTAAATCTTCAAACCCTAAGTCTTGAAAGCAAACACCACAAGTGTAGTGCCTCTAATGGCTCACAAACACCACAAGAAATTGGAGAGGTAGAAATCGGCCTTGGGATCTCTTAGAAGCAAGTGAACGATTTGTTAAGGCCTAGGGGTCTTTATATAGGGTTAAGATTAGGGTTTCAGTCCTTATCCTTATCTAGTTGCTTGCCCACTAAGCAATCATAAGATAAGCCTTGAAAAGCCCTTATCTCTTGGACCCTGGACGATTTCAAGGATATCCTTATCCTTAAATTCGTCCAACCTTTAACAAGGATAATCATTGCCCTACTTTGCAACTATCACATAATTACAATTCAGCCCCTCTAGTTTAATTAATTACACTTGATCACAAAATTAATTCCTAATTAATTATTGACCAATATTAATTAAACAAATATGATTTCTCCTTTAATATATTATTATTATAACATATTAATAAATCATAATAAACTCTCTCTCTATTTATTTCTCCATTCAAGTTGCTTTGGTGAAGGCAACCCAAAAGGACCATGCACAACCGGGTCAAGTACTTACCAAATATGGTTACGGACTTAGACACTAATCCAACAGTCTCCCACTTGGATAAGTCTAGTAACCACAAATGAAACGTACAACTCGATTAACAATCGTAGCTCTCAAAGACGCTGTTGAACTCTAATCTCATCAGTAACCTGTCCTTTAGATAAGGGATCGTACAGTCCTCTGTTTATATATTGTGTGGACAATTTTATGGAACTAATTGTCCAACATTTGGTTTCTCGATCTCAGATTCATTTGACCTAGAACTTAATTGAACACATCAATTCAGTCCTGACCGGGCCCGGCACATAAGTCAAATCAAATCATCAAGTGGCCGTGATACCGCTTTTACCCTCTTAGGATAAAAGTAACAGATAAACTTCGACTTATATGCATTTACTTACCCACTAATCAACTATACACAACAATGCGTTTTATAACATCAATTTACTGATGCGGTTTCGCATTATCAATGCACAACCAATTAGTAAATAATAAACCATATATCTAGGTTTTAAGACCATATGATATTATCGTCTTGCGATCACTTTTGTCACATTCCATAAAGTGATTCCAGCAAGCGCGGGTTTATTCCAATGTTCAAAACTTGTTCATAAGCACTCATAAACATTGTAGCAAACTTTTGCTATGGCTAATACCATTTAGACAATCTACACACCAATTCATGACAATCTTCATTCATACCTACTTCCAACATATGAACGATTGTGGACTGTTTGAATAACTCGATTATTCTTAATAAACTCAATTATTCAGGAAGTCAAAACATGCAAAGTGAAACAATAGTTAAACAATTAACATAAGACAATAACTTTACTCATAAATAATACTCCTTTATTTAATCATCAAATGTCAATTACATTTATCTATTACATATTTCTAAAACTATCTAATCTAAACTAATATCATCCTTCAGCCCAATGCTCCTAGCGTGCTGCAAGTGCTTAACCTTACTCAGTTCCTTTGTAATCGGATCTGCTGGGTTATCTTCTAATGATGTCCTCTTAACCACGAGGTGTCCTTCTTCTACTCGATGTCTAATAAAGTGATACTTTATGTCGATATGTCGAGATCTACCATCATCCCTCGGTTCCTTGGTCAAGGCAACCGCTCCTTCATTATCACAGAAAATTTCCATAGGCTCTTTTATGGAAGGCACAACTCCAAGGTCACCAATGAAGTTCTTCAACCATATCGCCTCCTTTGATGCTTCGCTCGCTGCAATGTACTCTGATTCGCACGTTGAATAAGCTACAGTTTCCTGCTTGGAACTCTTCCAAGTCACTGCTCCTCCATTTAGGGTAAAGACCCAGCCCAACTGCGAACGGTAGTTGTCTCTGTCGGTTCGGAAGCTGGCGTCACTATACCCTCGCACCTTTAAGTCATCACTCCCTCCAAGGACTAAGAACCATTCCTTGGTCCTCCGAAGGTACTTAAGTATATTCTTGACCGCAATCCAATGAGCTTTTCCCGGGTTCCCTTGATATCTACTGACCATGCTGAAAGCAAAGGCCACATCAAGGCGAGAATAAGTCATAACATACATGATTGAGCCAACTGCGGAAGCGTAAGGTACTCGGCTCATCTCGGCTATCTCGGCTTTGGTACTCGGACTTTGAGTCTTACTCAACTTGGCATTACTCTGTATCGGTAGTTCTCCCTTCTTTGATTTTTCCATACTAAAACATTTTAGTACCTTATCCAAGTAAGTATTCTGACTAAGTCCTATTAGTCTCTTACTTCGTTCTCTCACTATCCTTATTCCCAAAATATAGGAAGCCTCTCCGAGGTCCTTCATAGCGAAGCACTTCCCGAGCCAGGACTTAACCTCCTGCAGAGTCGGTATGTCATTTCTTATGAGCAGTATGTCATCGACATATAAAACGAGGAAGCTAACTATACTCTCACTGGCCTTGACATATACACATGATTCATCTTCGCTTCGTACAAACCCAAACTCTTTGACTTTCACATCAAAGCAAAGATTTCATCTGCGAGATGCTTGCTTAAGTCCATAAATGGACTTTTCAAGCTTGTACACTCTAATGGGATGTTTCGGATCGACAAAACCCTCTGGCCGAGCCATGTAAACATCCTAGCCAACTTCCTATTAAGGAAAGCAGTCTTGACATCCATTTTCCATATCTCATAATCATGAAATGCAGCAATGGCCAGCATCACCCTAATGGACTTTATCTTAGCAACTGGCGAGAAGGTCTAATCATAGTCAATTTTGGGAGTTTGAGTAAAGCCCTTTGCCACCAGTCGTGCCTTATACGTGTGCACATTCCTATCCACGTCGGTCTTCTTCTTGAAGATCCATTTGCACCCGACCGTCTTACGTCCGGGCACATTGTCAACCAAATTCCAAACTTGGTTGTCATACATGGACTGAATCTCGCTGTCCATCGCCTCTTTCCATTTTGCAGACTCTGGGCCTGCCATGGCTTCCTTATAGCTATTAGGTTCATCTATATTTATTAGTGTACCATCACTAATATACGTGTCCCCTTCGGTAGTAATATGAAAACCATAAAAATGGGGTTGAACTCTAACTCTTTCGGAACGTCTAAGAGGTAAGGACTTGTCAATTGGTTCAACCGGAGTTTCCTCCTCGGGTTGAGCGCCAGCGGTAGAGGTTCCTTCATCGCTCGATTCTTGAATCTCTTCAATATCGATGTGCCTCCCACTATCTCCTTGGCTTATGAGTTCTCGCTCTCGGAAAACCCCTCTTCTCGAAACGAAGACAACATTGTCACTCGGACTATATATACCATGAAACGAAATGATGTTTCTTGCCATATCAAGAGCCCAAGAAATAGCATGAGATGAATCATTAGATTTAATTGTGTATATACCTGCATAAGATGGCTTGATCTTTCCTTCCTTGATGGCTTGTAGATATTCCGGGCAGCTTCTCTTCCAATGCCCTATTTTGTGGCAATGATGGCACTCTGCCTCCTTTAGGTTAGGGTTGGGCTTAGCAGGATCAACCTTGGTCCCAATAGAAGAGGAACCATCTTGGGAATTTCCCTTGTGGTGGCTCTTTGACGGAGCCTTCCTCTTCTTGCCCCTTCCTTGCCTTATAGCCAAAACATGAGCAGTGGATGGATTGGGAGTTGGTGCAACAGACTTGTCCTTTAGGTTGCTCTCAGCAGTCCTTAGGAGCCCTTGGAGTTTGCTTAGGGTGGCCTCTTCCTTGTTCATGTGGTAGGTTATCCTAAATTGGTTGTAGCATGAGGGCAAGGAGTGAAGAACAATGTCGATGGCCAAATCCTCCCCAAAGTTAACATTTAACTTGTGAAGACGATCAACATATCTTTGCATCTTTTGCAAGTGCATGGTAAGAGATTCTTCACTTCCCATCTTAGCGGTGATCATATTCGTGATGATCTCATAGCGCTCTTGCCTCGCACTTTGGTGGTACCTCTCCATTAAGTCTTGATGCATTTCATACGGATACATGTCCTCATAGGACTTTTGGAATTCTTGGTTCATTGTGGCTATCATGATGCAATGAACTTGCGTTGCATCACGTTCGTGGGTCTCAAAGACAACCATTTCCTCGGGAGTAGCGACTTCTGGATTTATTTTCTCGAGCTTTTCGTCGAGGACATACTCTTTGTCCTCGTAGCGCACAATCGTGCGAATGTATCTTATCCATTCGCTAAAGTTCGTTCCATCAAAAGTCACCTTTTGACAAAGACTCGTTAGCGTGAATGAGTTAGCAGCAACGTTGTTTGCGTTAGCCATCTACAAATAGAAAGGACAAAGTTTGATTAGAATCGAATCCTTAATTAAACACCCAAAATAAAAAATTAGGGCTAGGACCCAACAACCTTATTTACATATTAGAAAAGGGATGCCGTAATCTAACACACAAATAATTTGGAGGTAAGTGAAAGACGATTCACTAATTCTTCACCATGAGAAACATACGCTTAAGTTTTAAATGTATTGAGAATTCCTAGATTTTATTGGAGATACATTGAACCTTTCACTACTAGAAACAAGAGTTTCAGCGACAGATCAATCCGTCGCTATTCCGTTGCTAATGATTGTTTGCGACAGATCAGCGACAGAATAACTCCATAGCCGATTTAAGCATGGCTAATGTGCCAGCGAGAGTTTTTGCGAAAGATTGGTTTTTTACTTGTAACGATTTAGTGACAGATTATCCATCGTAAATGGTTACTTACTACACTTATTTAGGACATTCAGCGACAAAACGTAGTAAGCCGATCTGTCTCAAATCTCCATATTTATTTTTGAAGTCTGTTGCTGATCCGTCGTAAATGTATGATACCAGATTTTTGTAATCCATCGTTGATCCCTCACAAATGTATGATAAAAGATTTTTTTTAGTCCATTGCTGAACCCTCGCAAATTAATAACATAATAACATATTTTATGATTTTTTTTATTACCAATCTAAAACAAAAATACCAAAAATAAAAATAAAAAATAAATTATACAATCCCAAAACAAACATTAATATTTAAATAAAAAAAACATTAATAAATATACACTCCAAAACCAACAATTAACCTTAAAATATCAAAAGCATCAACCATCAAAGTTTACCAAAAAATCCTAAAATATCATATATCAAAGTTTAACATTAACTGATATCTGATTTCAAAGTACCATAATTCATAATTCTTAATCTTCCATAACTTTCACATCTTTAATATCTTTAATATCCATCTCTCCACACATTTCCAGTGTTCATACACAACATACAGTTAAAACATGAAAATAAGATGTTAGATTTTGTTATTAGAATCTCATGATAGGAAAAACCATAAAGTAAAATGTTATGGAAGTAGGATACTATAATAGACAAAATTAAACGAACCTTTTGGGACAATATTGTACTAGATGCGAATCCAAATATTCTTCCATAAGCCTCCTATTATAGTAAAAGTAAACATGAAATAAATTATAACAGCGAACATAAATAGATTAAGAAACACAAAAATAGGATGTTATAACCGCCAACAGACTTCAAAAATAAATATGGAGATTAAATAAAAATAAAATGGATAACAAAAGAAAAGATATATGGAATGGCACTTACATTAGACTTCTGTACTTTCAAATACAAAGTTTCTTTAATAAATAAAATGTTAGAACAAGTATAATACCAAATATTAAAAACAATTAAAATAATATACAAATAAAAATATGATTTTACCAGTTTGATTGTAACATCGCCTCGTTTTTTCTCTGAGTTGAACGAAAATGCATGAACTACTACAGATGATAAAAGAAAATCAAAATTTATAAAAGAAAATAATACATGAGTAAATGGTACCTCCACATTTCCACCGACCTATATCAAAAGTTTCAAACGATTATAAAAAATTATTTTTAAGATAAATAAATTCTTAACGAATTTACCTTAGGTAAAAATACACTGCCAGTTCAATGAGAAGAGATACAAGTCTAGATGGCAACTCAGACGTTTTATTTGGTGGATCAATTTTCTTACCACATATATAAACCTCAACCACAATCATCTGAACACAACAAAATAATAAAGATTTTACAAATTTGAAGAAACATAAAAATAATCCAAAAAAAATAAGTAAACAGACATAGACATACCAAATTTAATGTCAATGTTCCAGTTTTATCATTGCAAAATAATAGCAGATTCCATTGTCTCAAGCAGATAGTCTTCTAACCTACAACAACAAATAATTACCCTTTGCCAGACATCATTTTACGCATAGAGTATTCAAGCCAGTAAAATTAAATAACAATATATTAAATGCTGAAATTTTATAAAAAACTAAAATTAATTATATATATATATATATATACATATATATATATATATATATATATATATATATATATATATATATATATATATATATATATATATATATATATATATATATATATTGTCACACCCCCAAACCAAGGATGGCGGAAACGTCCAGGGGTGGAGGACTTCATGTACAGTATCACAACAACATGTATAATAGTGCTCAAAGTAAATACAACCATCATAAATATAATTGAAAAAGTTACACCAAAGTATATGTTTACATGTTTCAAAATCAATTACATTGTGATGATAAAAATAAATTGTTGACGGTTTAACGTCCCATCCTCAAAGCGCTGAAGTTTCCTGTTTCACTGATTTCCTGAGAATACAAGTAGTTTTGAAAAGTGTCAACAATTAAGTTGGTGAGTTCATAAGAGTTTTGTTTGGAGTAGAAACCGTTTTCCTTTTTAAAATTGATAGAGTTTGATCTCCAGAAAATCCAATATTTTCTTAGTTAGGTGTAAACAGAATATTCCTATATGATGTGTTGGTGTATCCTAGATTGACCCGTAGATTTCCCCTATAATTGTCCAGCGTATATAAGTTATAGAAGATTTAAGTTAGATAAAACGTCGAATGTAGTGGGTCTGCCCTAGGTCCACAACCCAACGAGGAACAGGAGATGAGGCGGGCACCACCAATTCTAAGCCAATCCAGACTAAATTCTTGTATGACTCAAGCATATACGCTCAACGATTATAGTTGAAGTCTATCAATGCGAACCTTTAATGTGAATATAACCTATACATATCATAGTTCACCGGGGAGTAATAGAGATTAGTGAACCTGAACTATGCATATGAATAGCTTATCGAAAGTGATGTGATGGTGAATATAACCTATACATATCAAAAGTGATGGTGAATATAACCTATATGATGTGTTGATGTATCCTAGATTGACCCGTAGATTTCCCCTATAATTGTCCAGCGTATATAAGTTATAGAAGATTTAAGTTAGATAAAACGTCGAATGTAGTGGGTCTGCCCTAGGTCCACAACCCAACGAGGAACAGGAGATGAGGCGGGCACCACCAATTCTAAGCCAATCCAGACTAAATTCTTGTATGACTCAAGCATATACGCTCAACGATTATAGTTGAAGTCTAACAATGTGAACCTTTAATGTGAATATAACCTATACATATCATAGTTCACCGGGGAGTAATAGAGATTAGTGAACCTGAACTATGCATATGATAGCTTATCAAAAGTGATGGTGATTGTGAATATAACCTATACATATCATAGTTCACCGGGGAGTAATAGAGATTAGTGAACCTGAACTATGCATATGAATAGCTTATCGAAAGTGATGGTGATTGTGAATATAACCTATACATATCATAGTTCACCGGGGAGTAATAGAGATTAGTGAACCTGAACTATGCATATGAATAGCTTATCGAAAGTGATGGTGATTGTGAATATAACCTATACATATCATAGTTCACCGGGGAGTAATAGAGATTAGTGAACCTGAACTATGCATATGAATAGCTTATCGAAAGTGATGTGATGGTGAATTCCTTTCTTGTAATTAAGTTCCTAGGGTAGATGAAACATAAACTATACCTATTATAGTTTATTACTTTGTTTGTGATATGTATTTACCATAGCTATACCGACTATAACTAGTGCGTTCGTTTACGGGGGTATAAATGCTTAACTATACTTATTATAGTTTATCTTAATTGTCCATAGTGGCAGTAAATCTTTTGTATGTGTATAACCTTTAATAATGTGTTTGTTATATATAAGTAACCCTAAACTATACCTATTATAGTTTATCAATTGTTTGTATGGGTAGTGAGCATAGGCCCTTCTTGTCATAATTTACCAATGTTTATATTTTTAATGGATATAGTCTCGTAATGTCATTTATATATTTCCCATGCTTGTGGAGGTGTAAATCCATTTGTTTTCTGATGTATGTCTATGTAAGAATACAAAATTTGTCATATATTGCAACTACACATAACCACATAACAATGTATACCTTGCTCAACATGTTACAAGGTGAGATGAAATTTATAGTGTTTTTCTGTTAATAACATTTTCTGTAACTGTTATTGGAAAAATTGTAGAAAAATCATAAAATGTCCAAATCAAGTTCTGTAACTTCTGAGAGTTTGGAAAATGAGTCTAGTTTGTTCATAATTTTTATTATAATTTTTAATGACCTCTAACTTGGGTGAAAAAGTCCATAATCACAGACTGGTCCGGATTGATGTTTGAAATGATAGGCAGTTTTGTAAAAATCACCATAAATTGTAGAAAAATCGTATGGAGATGTGCAAGTAGTCATTTTAAAGCTAAGAAATGGAACTACTTGCACCTAAAACAGTTTTGAAAACAAAAATGTTTAAGCTGTCCAAAACAGTCCGTGAATGGAGTGAAACTTTTCTGATGAAAGCTGTTAGAAAAATGTAGTTATGTTCTAAGTGTTTTAACTTGTATTCCCCCCCTAAAAACTTGTGAAAACATGAAAATGTAGGGGTATGAACTCACCTTAAGTGATTTCAGTAGGTAAGTGTTGAAGAAGAAAAGTGTTCAACCCAAGAACACTTGAAGAATCACTTGAAGATTCGAAGATCTAACACAATTATAATGGAGTTTGTGTAAGATATCCATGATTTGAGTGGAAATAATTGAGATAATCATAAAGAGAATGGATTATTCTTACCAAATGTGGAGGAAATCCAAAGAATCAGCCCTCAAATCTCGAGTTCTAGAGAGGGAAAATGAGAGAGAAAAGAGTTTGCTCTTTTTGGTGAAAAGAGAGGAAATGAGAGAAAATGAGGAGAGAGGGTGCATATTCAGCCCTCAAAAACGTGGGAAAGAGTGATGATTGAGTGGAAAGTACATTGATGTGACCTAGGTAAGGTGGGGAGGTGTGGCTGGTCATAGAGTGGGTGTGGGAGTGGTTGCTTGTGTCATAAAGTAAAGCAAAGTCAACACTCCACCTCTTTGTACTTTACCCACTTGCTTTTATTATTTAAATAAAGGTTTTTATGAAAATATGATTAAATTGTGAATATTTAGGGTTTATTATGTTAAAATATGATTTTGGGTGAAAACCCCGCGTTAAAATAATTAAAAACGGGCCTTAAACGTAAAACTATGCGAAAACCGGGAGAAATTGAGCTTCCAGCGAGACCTCTCGGTCCTAGGCCGAGGTTCGGTCCCTAGGCCGAGGCTCGGTCCATGCTGATGCTGAGTCGGAAACGAAGGCACGAGCCAGAAGAAGGAGCGAAGGCGAAGGGCGAGGGTCTGGTCCGAAGGCTCAGCAGGGAAGCTTCGATTCGGAGTTAGGAGGCAAGAATGGCAGAACCGAACGGACTGTAGTGAACAGTACCTTCGGTTCGGTTAGTGAACAGTACCTTCGGTTCGGATCAGCAGCCTTCTTCATCAGGAGGGTTCGGTTCCTAAGAGGGGTTTCGGTTCCTAAGGTCCGTTTTTCGCGTAGACTTCCGTTTTTGGGCTGTTTTTGCCAAATTCGAGGGTCGGGATGCCCCGAGTGATTATAGAAAGTTGGGAGAGATTTCGAGAGAGATTTGAGAGAGATTCCACATTCTCAGAGAGATTTGACATTCTTGGAGAGATTTCACATACAAAGAGATATTTGGGAGAGATTTCATATTCTTAGAGAGATTTGGGAGAGATTTGACATACTTGGAGGGATTTGGGAGAGATTTGACATACTTGGAGAGATTTCACATACAGAGAGATATTTGGGAGAGATTTCACATACTTAGAGAGATTTGGGAGAGATTTGACATACTTGGAGAGATTTCTCATACAAGGAGATATGTGGGAGAGATTTCACATACTTAGAGAGATTTGGGAGAGATTTGACATACTTGGAGAGATTTCTCATACAAAGAGATATATGGGAGAGATTTCACATACTTAGAGAGATTTGGGAGAGATTTGACATACTTGGAGAGATTTAGGAGAGATTTGACATACTTGGAGATAGAGTGAAAACGATTGAGAGAGGTTTCATTGGTGACCTTTTTGAGTGTCCAGCTACGCACTGCAAGGTCCGTAAACCCCGTTACGCCTTGTTTAAGGATCTTGCATACTCCCGATGAGTATGCGACATTGTTTTATCGGTTTGGCTCGCCACGTACCTCAGTTTTAGGTTAAGGAGATCTAGGTGTACACACTTTTTGATTTAGGATCTCTCGTTAGAATAGAGAGTTGTTTAGGAGTTACTTATCATAAGCTCTAGTACTCACGGCAAAATGAGTGGACTGGTTTGACTTGTTGACTTTCGTTGACTTTGACTCGACTGAAAATTGACGGTTGTCACATATATATATATATATATATATATATATATATATATATATATATATATATATATATATATATATATATAAACTTACATTAATGTGACAGCTAAGGGTAGCCCTTCTGGCACAGCAACAACAATAGTGACCTATAATTAATCAAAGTTCTATAAATAAATAAATAAATATATTGAATTTGAATTTTTAAAAAAATTACTTTGAAAACCAAAACAATTTTTTTTTCTATTTATTTAAAAACATTAACATACCCTGCCATCAGAACAACAAAATATATCCCACCAAACTCCTGTCCAGATATATTTCTCCTGCAAAAGTGGAGGGGGGCAAACTGAAAACTTGAAGAATTTCAAGGTTGATAAAGATGAAGTTCAACCACAGCATATCCGTATACCATTATAGGGATTAGATCACAGCCAGATGTTGCTACAATGGGATCAAAACACTCCTGCCATACCAAACCCAAACCTAGATTAATTAAAAATAAAATTAAAAAAAGCAATAAGCAATATTATTGAAATGGTAAAAGGACAAATAACCGACCCAGAAAATGGAAGCAGCCCTTGAGAGGAAGGGCAAATGTTCAGGATAACGACTTTTCCCACTTAACATCCGTCATCTAATCTCATTTGTGACTCCTCCTTTGTCTACATGTTGATGTTTCCTGTTTATTATACTCAAAACTGGAGCTGAAACTATAGTTGCGCCATTCACAACCACATCTTGAATAACACCATGAATCATATCAATTCTTTTGTTAAAAAGCAATTAAATTAGAAAAATAATGTGATACCTCTATTGCTCTAGGACCCGTTCTTTCATTAGGGACTGATGCATTCATATGTCCAAATCCTCCCTTTCCAAGTTTTCTCTTAATCTTATATGATCAGGAACTACCAAGTTGGACCTGTTGTTGATAAAATTCAAAAGCATTAATCAAAGTGTATAGAAGTCAAAAGCATTAATCAAAGTGTATAGAAGTCAAAAGCATTAATCAAAGTGTACAGAATGAAAGATTATTTTGAATAATCTAACTACAAAAGACCCGTATAAACACAACTGCCTTGTGTAACTAAAAGTACTCAAAACATAATTCAAAAGACTACAAAGAATAATCTTTTGAACAACAAGTAGAAGGAAAACGAGACTTCAATCCACATCTATTGTTCATATACCGAAAACTTCATTTTTTGATACTCAATAACAACCAAAAGTAATCAACTGTGAGATTAAAAAAGTTGTACACGTTTTGAAGGGAATATCAAACCAAAATCTAAAAACACTAAACCAAATAGACACAAGATTGAATTTGAACATCTAAATCCTTCAAAAAGCAATGTAAGAGAATCTATAAAGGTAGAACAGACCATAAAATCCATCAGATAGGACAAAATACTATTAAAACACTCAAGCATCAAGTCATTAAACATTAGCAAAAATCCAATCCATAATGAAACAAACAAATGTCTAACTCTAATCATGTAAAGTATTAAGCTATATAACTCTATTATTTTGATCGATAGAATTAAGAATTCAATTGAAAGGAGATAGACTTTTAAGTGGCACATTACTACCTTCTTCTTCAGCACCCAAATTATATTCATAGCAATGTCATCCAAAATTTCCTAAAATTTAATTAAATTCCATCAATTGTAACATCAATTCACAGCTAGTACTATCATCTAAGACATATAACACATAACAGTGGCCTAAAATTATGCATTTCATCCACAAAAGTTCAAAATAACCTCAAAGTTAATCAAATTTGTAAGAACAAGAGCTTGGATGGGATGACCACCACAATTTTCTAGCAACCAACAGATCAAACGACGTTGGCAGGAAACCACAAGTCAATGAGGAAGGGAGACAGCCCGAGAGGAAAGCCACGAGGATGTTCTTTGGTGTTGCTTCAAGTAAACGTCAATGAGAGGCGATGCAGGTAAGAGAGGAGAGCAGGTAGACGGTGGTGGAGGTGATTTTCAGGGCGGAGGTAGGAATTGAGTCAACGCATTGCGATTTAGGGTTTCGGGAGGAAATCGTGTTTAGGGCTTTTAGACGGAATGGAATTAAAACGATGGAAGGAAAAAAGAAAAGAGCTCCGAATGAAAGAAAAAAAAGCATGGGCCTTTCAGCGATCGATTGGTGAGGCCCAAGAAACAAATCTCATGTTTTTAACAAATCCCTGGTTGTTCCCTCGCTAAAAACCTTTAACTTACCACAGTTTAGCAAGGGATTTCTTTTTGTCTAAAAAGTGAGATAAATCACTCGCTAAGCCCTCGATAACCCCTCACTAAATTTCTGAAATTAAGTTAGTTGAAGGATTTTTTAAAATCCATAGCTGATCCCTCGTAAAACCTACGCTAATTAGCTACAGAAGTGTTCCGTCGCTAATTCCGTCACAGAAGCTCTGGTTTCTAGTAGTGTTTCAATGGCATGTTTAAATCTCGATATGCCCCTCTCGTTTGTGACTAAGATGCCGAGGATCACAAAGTGGGTGTGAATAACCATGCAAATCTACATGGTGCCTTCATTGTTACAATCACCTACTCGATGTGCCGGTAAACCACACACGCTCCATCGAACTATGACAAACAATGAATCACCCTTTGCCACCTTTTCTTAGAACCAATTAGTGTGTCGGTAAACTACACACGCTCCACTAACATCTTAGCAAGAGTGTAAAGTGTAATTTCATGGGATTGCATCAATTCACTTTTTCCTAAAGTAACTAGGATTGGAAATTTTGTAAAAACGTTTAGTTACTTTATATGGATTCATTATACTTATTAATGAAGAGAGGATTTCCCTATCCTACCCGTTCGGCTAACGACCCTCCACCAGTCAAGCAAGCGGTAGGTGTGAGTGTACACCCATTAAGCGCCATTTTATAGGCAGCAACCGTATACCCACCTTATAGACCGGCTTCGTGAATGAGGCCTACTAACGGTAAGACTAGCATTTTAATTATATATATATATATATATATATATATATATATATATATATATATATATATATATATATATATTCATTAAGCTTGTAATAATACAATAGTATAGGGTGTATTTTAAAGATTTCAAAATACTAGGGTTTTAATCTTCAATTTAAAATTTTTGAAATTTAATACCATTTAAATTAAAATTTTAAATATTAAAACTCTTGATTTAATAATTATCTCAAATTAAACTATTAATTTAAATTATTAAATCATAAGGGATTATTAAATCTTAAAGGATAATTACTATTTAAACAATTAACTTACCCTAATCCATTTTATCCCTCTAAATTTCGAAAATAATGGGAAGGGATAATTCAAAATCTTTAATTACCATATTTAAAAATTAAAAGATAATTACAAGATATGGGATTATCCAAATCCCTAAAATTTAGGATCTTATCTTGGGGAAGGAGGCTAATCTCGAAATCTTAGGGTTTGCAAACCCTAGATTTCCAAATCTTGGATTAATGGAAAGGATTCAAAAAACCTTTTCACAATTTTCGCAAATTAGGGTTAGGAAACCCTAATCTAGAAATTCCATGCCTCCTAGGGTTTATTGGCTATAAACCCTAATATGTCAAGTTCATATAATTGTATAATACTAATTGAAAACAAGTTAACCAAAGGCTTTAATACCACTGATGGGTTTTATACAAAAAATCCTATGTGTGCATGCAACCCTAGATTTGGATCTATGTTTTCACTATTAGATACACAACATTATGAACACATGAATACAACCCTAATGTAGCTTGCTATTTTCAAAATTCATATATAAGGTTAGATCACATACCTCTTGTTGTTATATTGCAATAAAAGCTTAAATCTTCAAACCCTAAGTCTTGAAAGCAAACACCACAAGTGTAGTGCCTCTAATGGCTCACAAATACCACAAACAATTGGAGAGGCTATAGAGAGAGAAGGGTGTTGGAATAGTGTCTAAGGCTGCAACTATATTAGGCAAGTATTTGACCCGGTTGTGCATAGTCCTTTTGGGTTGCCTTCACCATAGCAACTTGATAGGATGATTTATTAAGAGAGAGTAAATATTATATTGTTATTTGATTAATATAAGTCATAGAATTAATTGGAATTAATTTGGTGACTTAAAGAGATTAATTAAATAAGAGGGTATAAACTGTCAATTGTTTGATAGTTAAACTTTGGACTGTAAATCCATATAGATATACAATGGACGGATTCTAGAAGCTAGGATAGCTTCAAATCGTCCAAGGGGATATCTATGGAAAGGATTTGGATAGCCTTTAGAGAAGATTATCCAATTAGGGTTTAGGTTGTAACCCTTAAGGAGTCTACAAGTATAAATAGATCCCATGGCTAAGGGAAATCGACACTTCTTCAAAAGCAAAGAAACCCTGGCCGATTTCCTCCCCTCTCCTCTCTCCCAAATCATCCTCCTTGCTACTTGGTGTTTGTAAGCCATTAGAGGAGTGACAATTGTGACTGTAGAAGCTCCAAGACAACAAGATCAACAAGGAATTCAAAGATATGATTCTAGATATGTTTTATAATTGTTCTTATTCTTAAATAGTCATTAGAAGTCTTGGATTCAAAGCATGTTTAATTAGAAAGCCTAGATCCAAGCATTAGGGTTTTGCATGCGCACATAGGAAAGTTCTTATGGCTAAAACCCATCAGTGGTATCAGAGCCTAGCTTGGTTTTCATTAAATTGTTGCTTAATTGTCTGAAACATGACTGCAAAATTCGATTTTTGTGTTTCTGAGTAATGGACTCGGCGAGTCCCTTTGTGCACTCGGCGAGTCCAAGCGCCAGGAATGGCCAGATTCGGGATTTCTTCATATTTATCTTATGGTAACTTACCTTAATCATATTTGTAGCACCCAGTTCCTGGTACGTAAATGTTATTTGAGTATTTCCTTTCTTTTAGCCTTGGACTCGGCGAGTCATAGGTCCGACTCGCCGAGCGGATGCAGGACCCGTGACACGTTTAAGTTGGTGACTCGGCGAGTCCATATCCTGGACTCGGCGAGTCACAGCTGTTGGATGAAACCCTAAGTTTCAGGGGTTTGCACCCTATTTAAACGACTTATCAGCCCCAAGCCGGCCCCCATTGACCCTTAAATCCATGTATCTCTCGTTCTAAGCTATTCTTTGAGAGTTTGAGGTTAGTGTGGGTGTTTTTGAAGGCTTTGAAAGAGGAAGGAAGTAGATCCAGAAGAAGGGAAGCCATCCAAGCGTTATTTGTGCTCTTCCAGCAGTTCCTTTGAGGTATAACCCGTTTTCCCCTTGATTCTATGCTTAAAACTTCATTTGGGTCCTTCTTGATCAAATCCCCAAGCTTGTATGTGCCTTGTATGTTGTAATAAGGCGTTTGGCCTTTGAATCTAGGCAAGATTGAGCTCCAGGGGCTCAGATCTGTTAGCTTTTTGGCCCCATGCTGCTTATTAGCCCTAGATCTACCCTTTTGAGACATTTTGAGCCCTAAAATCCATATTGGTGAATATCCATACGTAAAGTTGGAAACTTTACGTGTGATTCGTGTCCTAGAAGTCCAGATCTATGAATGGCATGGACTGGAATCAAACAAATCCGTGTATTCAGTAGGTGCATGGCAACGACTCGACGAGTCGTTCATATGACTCGGCGAGTCTGTTCACGAGTCTCCGAGTTTGTCCCCTTTTTCATAGTATCGAGTGAGCAGTGAGTCACGGGGTGTGACTCAGTGAGTCGGAAGCTTAACTCATCTATGGAGGTACTCGGCGAGTCAATGCCCTGACTCGGCGAGTTCAAGGCAATCTCCTTAGATCAAGAACAGACTCGACGAGTTGTTCATACAACTCGGCGAGTCTTCGCATAAGTGTTCATCGGATGAAGATGAACTCGGCGAGTTGTTCATACAACTCGGCGAGTAGGATGAAGGACTTGAATATTGGTTAAGAAGGTGAAACCGTCGAGTCGTCGCCTAACTCGGCGAGTAGGATCAGGATTCAGGACAGTCGTTTGCGTAGGGACTCGGCGAGTTGGAAAGCCAACTCGGCGAGTCGAGGTCAACTGAAAAGTTGACTCTGACTTTCACTTAGGGCAAGGTCAGGGGTAAAATGGTCATTTTACCCAAAGGTCAGTGAGCAGTGTTTGATTGAGTTTATTGTGGGAATTGCAGCCGGAGGGTTTCCGGAGCAGCAGCAGCAGTAGTAGATGATCAATTCCCACACAGACCAGCAACTATTTCGAGGTGAGTTTCCTTTCCAGTAGGAACGGGTCCAAGGCCCCAAGGCCGACCCGTGCTAACGAGATGTTAGTACTAGAGTGTGGGCCGAGCCCGTATCTCTGGGTTTAGTCAAGTATGATATATGTGTTAATATGATAGAATTGCTAATACTTGTTGTCTGCGTGATACTTGTATGTTATGAGTTAGCGGTTGAGTGTGGGCAGGGCCCGTATCTCTCCGAGGTTGGAGTGTGGGCTAGGCCCGTATCTCCCAGATAGCGAAGTGTGGGCAGGGCCCGTATCTTCACAAGTGTGGGCGAGGCCCGTATCTCCCGGCTAGCGAAGTGTGGGCAGGGCCCGTATCTTCCCGAGTGTGGGCAAGGCCCGTAACTCCTAGCTGAACCATGGTTGTTATATGTTGCATGGTATGTGGTATTATGGGGGAACTCACTAAGCTTTGTGCTTACAGTTTTCAGTTTTGGTTTCAGGTACCTCCTCAGCTAGGGGAAAGGAGCCGGCGCGGTAGCGACACGTCACACACACACTCTCCGGTTTCCGCATTTACGAGCTTCACTGGGATTTGTACTCTGATATTTTGATTGAATGTAAGAATTGGCTTTTGGATATGGTTCACTTGTGTGATAACTTGATCAGACAATGTTTTAGCTTTTAATATTTTCTAAAAGTAATGTTTTTAAAAAGAAATTTTTGGTCATGAAAATTGGGACGTTACAAGTTGGTATCAGAGCCCTGGTTTGAGGGATTCGGACACACCTTTGGGAGTGTCTGAACTCAAATCGAGGGATTAAAAGATTTTCTAAAAGAAAATGTTTTCTAAAATTTAGAAAAGAGTTTTTGAGAAAGAACGAAGTGTGTGATGTGCGCGACCGGCCGAGCTCAAGTAAGAATCCCCAAAGTACCCATACAAGTTTATGTTATGTTTATAAGCTTTTGTAGAACAGCATGCTAGAATAGGACTAAGGATCTAGGAGTGATGCATTATGTGCCTGCTTTATGTGTTTCAGTTGTATGAGAACGTGCATGCTAATTGTTGAATAAACAGAAGTAGGATAGCCTGTTTAGGTTATGCCTGGTAGTATGAGTTAGTACTTTATGCTAGCTCAGTTCCTGAAAGTAGATAGAGTTAATTGAGATTGTTACCCTTATCTGAATGCTGCTTGCTTCGTGCTTGTGGGACTCTGAATAATGGGAGTTAGCCATTAGGCGAATGCATCACGTCACGTGTGACCAGGGTTGAATAATCTTAGAGTGCCGGATTTGATCCTACTGCGCAGCTCTTGTTTGAGTCCAACCGTTGTAGGGACAAGTCGGGTACTCGAAGGATTATTTTAGCCTCGTCACATGTGATGGTATTCGGGTAATGGCTAACTGGCATTACAAGGAGGCCTGTAGCAGCTGAGGACTGGTTAGAGTGGAACTAGAGATTTCCCTAGGGCAAGCCTAGGATGAGTATAGCAGCGATCAGCAGTAGTGGAAGGGATCTGGTGGAGTCGAGGCATTCCTTGAGAAGGTACGGATAGATGTGGAAGGTAGTATGGGCCCGTACTACTGAAAGCAGAGGATTCGTACCCGAACCAAGGATGGCCAAGATAAGACCAGGGAACTTGTAAGTAGATGTGATCCCTCAGGGAGTATCAGTATCACTAATGATTGTTGTGATGTATTGTAGAATGGTGGTGCTTCGATCGAGGCCGGTAGATGGCGGTTCAGGAGAGGGGTCAGGTTCGGGATCAGGTTCCGAGCCGATTGATGAGGGGCTACGCGAGTTCATCGCGTCAGAGATCACCAGGGGTATCCTTGAGTCGACTCCCATTATCTTTGGGTCGATCAAGGAAGGGATCATGGAGTTGATGGAGGATCGCCTTCGGGCATTCAGGAGTGATATGGCATCTAGCCAGTCAGGATCTCGCACGCTGTCCTTTAAGGACTTCAGGGGCAGCGGTGCGCCGAATTTCCATGGGGTGAAAGACCCTATTGTTGCCAGGCGATGGATTGCATACATCGAGTCTGCCCAGTTGACTAGCTTCTGCCCCGAGGGGTCGAAGGTGAGGTATGCAGCAGGATGTTTACGGGACCGAGCCCGGGATTGGTGGGAGTCAGTGGGTGACTCGTTGGGAGCCTCAGCTATTGAGGCTATGACCTGGTCGGACTTGGTGACCAGGTTCAGGTCAGAGTTCGCGCCGGCGGTCAAGCTTCAGCAGCTGGCCAAGGAGTTTCTTGACATGAGGCAGACGACGGAGACTGTGGCGGAGATCACCGCCAAGTTCCGAGAGAGGGCTTTGTTGGTGCCCCAGTATGCCGGTGACGAGGACATGAGGAGGACTCGTTACCATGATATGCTACGAGCTAACATCCGGGAGCATGTTAGCTTTTCGGCTTGCCCTACCCTGGACTCCATGATTGCCAGGGCGAGGGAGAGGGAGATAGATTTGGAGCACATCCGGAAACGGAAGCTAGAGGAGGGTCAGGCAGGAGGGGCTTCGGGGAAGAAGCCCAAGGGATCAGATGGTAGGCCGAAAGGCCAGTCAGGACCGAGCCGCTGCGCGAAATGCGGCAGGACGCATATGGGGGCATGTAGGATGGGTTCAGTAGGCTGCTACAAGTGCAACAAGACAGGGCACATTAGCAGGGATTGTACTACTCCAGTTTCAGCTATTCAGACATCGGAGTTGCTGTGTTTTCACTGCAACCAGAGGGGCCACAAGAAGGCCAATTGCCCCCAGTTGACAGTTTCAGCGCCGGTGAAGGCGCCAGCTCCAGCGACCCTGCGGATCACGGATGGCCGGCAGGGCAAGTCAGAGGCTCCAGTAGTGAGGAGCCGAGCATTTCAGCTGACTACCGAGGAGGCACGCGCTGCACCCGATGTGGTGACGGGTATGATTCTTTCCCTCTATCTTATTTTTATTATGTTATGTTATTGATATGTGCTCTGTATGTATGCGTATGCTTTAGGATCCTTCCATGTGAACGGCCTCCCAGTCCAGGTGTTATTCGATTCGGGTGCATCCCGATCATTCGTTTCCCTTGCGCTTAGCAGGAAGTTTCATGAGTCATCGGGCGAGTTAGATTTCCCTTTGGAAGTGGAGATTGCTGACGATCGATCGGTGCGAGCATCGACGGTATTTCGAGATTGCGTGCTGCGTTTGTTTGAGGAGCGCTATTTGGTAGATTTGGTTCCCATTCCGTTGCGTGGGAACAAGGTGATTATTGGCATGGATTGGTTGAGCCGTAATGGGGCGGTGATAGATTACGCGCAGCAGCTAGTGCGGGTCAGGACCCCAAGAGGGGGAGAGTTAGTGATTCATGGCGAGAGACCCCAATATGGACCCGCTGTATGTTCAGCAGCGAGGGCTAGGCGCTACCTTCAGCAGGGATGTGCAGGTTACGTCGCGTATGTGATGGATACCCGGGAGACGGGTAAGGCGACAGTGAGCGAGGTTCCGGTGGTCCGAGACTTTGCAAACGTCTTCCTAGAGGAGCTTCTTGGGATACCTCCGGAGCGACAGGTGGAGTTCACGATCGACCTTGTTCCTGGTGCGGCTCCGATAGCCAAGGCACCGTATCGGTTGGCTCCTCCCGAGATGCAGGAGTTGTCTACGCAGCTGCAGGAGCTGCTAGACAAAGGGTTCATTCGTCCGAGCAGTTCGCCCTGGGGAGCCCCGATTCTGTTTGTGAAGAAGAAGGACGGGTCACATCGGATGTGTATAGATTATCGGGAGATGAACAAGGTAACGGTGAAGAACCGTTACCCGCTTCCGAGGATTGATGACCTCTTTGACCAGCTTCAGGGAGCATCTTGGTTCTCCAAGATTGATTTGCGTTCGGGTTATCATCCGATGAGGGTCAGGGAGGAGGATATGCAGAAGACCGCATTTCGGACGCGCTATGGCCATTATGAGTTCGTGGTGATGCCGTTTGGACTCACCAATGCTCCTGCCGCGTTCATGGACCTCATGAACCGCGTATGCAGACCGATGCTGGATCGGTCTGTGATAGTCTTTATCGATGATATCTTGGTTTATTCCAAGACCCGGGAGGAACATGAGGAGCATCTGAGAGAGGTGTTAGAGACCTTGAGGAGGGAGAGCTTGTATGCCAAGTTCTCCAAGTGTGAGTTTTGGTTGCGCGAGGTGCAATTTCTGGGACACCTCGTCAACCAGAACGGGATTCTGGTCGATCCGGCCAAGGTCGAGGCCGTGATGAGATGGGAGGTTCCGAAGTCTCCATCTGAGATTCGGAGTTTCCTGGGATTGGCAGGCTACTATCAGAGATTTATCCAGGATTTCTCCAAGATAGCCGTGCCCCTGACGCGGCTGACGAAGAAAGCCGTGGTCTTTCGGTGGGGGCCCGAGCAGCAGGCTGCATTTGAGACACTGAGGCAGAGATTGTGCGAGGCGCCGATCCTAGCCCTGCCAGAGGGCGTGGAGGATTTTGTAGTTTATTGTGATGCGTCCATTTCTGGGTTGGGCGCGGCGCTGATATAGAGGGGGCATGTCATTGCCTACGCTTCGAGGCAGCTCAAGCCTCACGAGGCGAACTACCCGATGCACGATTTGGAGTTGGGGGCGGTGGTCTTTTCCCTCAAGATTTGGCGGCATTACCTCTACGGGGTTCGATGTACCATCTACACGGACCACAAGAGTTTGAGGTACCTCATGGATCAGTCGAATCTGAACATGAGGCAACGTCGGTGGTTGGATGTGGTAAAGGATTATGATTGCGAGATCCTTTACCACTCGGGGAAGGCCAATGTGGTGGCCGATGCGCTTAGCCGCAAGGCGGCGCCAATCAGGGATGTCTGCTTGAGGACGACCGTGGTGACTCCCCTGTTGGAGCAGATTCGGGAGGCTCAACAGGAGGCTATCAAGGAGGAGCATCGGAAGAGCGAGCATGTGGTAGGTCAGGTTTCCTCCTTTGATTATGATAGCCGAGGGCTTTTGACACTACACCGTAGGGTGTGGGTGCCGTATCACGGAGGCGTGCGCCAGATTTTGATGGAGGAGGCGCACAAGTCCCGATTCTCCATTCATCCCGGGGCGACGAAGATGTATAGGGATCTTCGTCTAGACTATTGGCGGCCCTGCATGAAGCGGGATGTGGCATGGTATGTCGAGTGATGTTTGACCTGCAGGAAGGTCAAGGCCGAACATCAGAGACCGCATGGAAAGATGCAGCCGTTGGATGTTCCACTGTGGAAATGGGAAGATATCACGATGGATTTTATCACGAAGCTTCCCAGGACCGCACGTGGAGTGGATTTGATTTGAGTCATCGTGGATAGATTGACCAAGAGTGCTCACTTTATCCCGATTCAGGAGAGCATATCGGCCGAGAAATTGGCCGACATCTATATTAGGGAGATTGTGGCACGACATGGGGTGCCAGTATCGGTGATCTCGGACAGGGATGTGCGTTTTACTTCTAGGTTTTGGAAGAGATTCCATGACGAGTTGGGCACTCGTCTGCATCTTAGCACTGCCTTTCACCCGCAGACGGATGGGCAGAGCGAGCGGACCATCCAGACTCTGGAGTATATGCTGCGGGCGTGCGTGCTAGATTTCGGTGGTAGCTGGGATACCTATCTTCCCCTGGCCGAGTTCTCCTACAACAACAACTATCACGCGAGTATCGACCGACCTCCCTTCGAGATGTTGTACGGACGAAGGTGTAGGACCCCGATATGCTGGGGTGAGGTTGGCCAGAGAGTCATGGGGAGCACCGAAGTGGTGCTCAAGACGACTGAGAGGATCCAGCAGGTCCGGAGCAGGCTTCAGACTACTCAGAGTCGGCAGAAAAGTTATGCCGATAAGCGTCGATCCGATTTAGAGTTCCAGGTCGGGGATATGGTTCTCCTGAAGGTGTCGCCGTGGAAAGGCGTCATCCGATTCAGGAAGCGGGGCAAGTTGGGCCCGCGATTCATCGGATCGTTCAGGGTCGTAGCCCGGGTGGGCAAGGTAGCATATAGGCTGGATCTGCCAGCTGAGCTTAGCCAGATCCACAACACTTTCCATGTTTCTCAGTTGTGAAAGTGCCTAGCGGACGATTCTGCAGTAGTACCTTTGGAGGATATTCAGGTTGATGACAGCCTGAATTACATTGAGCGCCCAGTCGCAATCCTCGACAGGAAGTCGAAGGATTTGAGGAACAAGAAGGTGGAGCTAGTGAAGGTGCAATGGCAGCACCGCAAGGGTTCAGAATGGACTTGGGAGCCGGTGGACGAGATGATGGAGCATTATCCCGAGCTGTTTCAGGATCGAGCAGCAGACTTCGAGGACGAAGTCTAAAATAAGTGGGGGAGATTTGTAGCACCCGGTTCCTGGTACGTAAATGTTATTTGAGTATTTCCTTTCTTTTAGCCTTGGACTCGGCGAGTCATAGGTCCGACTCTCCGAGTGGATGCGGGACCCGGGACACGTTTAAGTTGGTGACTCGGCGAGTCCATATCCTGGACTCGGCGAGTCACAGCTGTTGGATGAAACCCTAAGTTTCAGGGGTTTGCACCCTATTTAAACGACTTATCAGCCCCAAGCCGGCCCCCATTGACCCTTAAAGCCTTGTATCTCTCGTTCTAAGCTATTCTTTGAGAGTGTGAGGTTAGTGTGGGTGTTTTTGAAGGCTTTGAAAGAGGAAGGAAGTAGATCCAGAAGAAGGGAAGCCATCCAAGCGTTATTTGTGTTCTTCCAGCAGTTCCTTTGAGGTATAACCCGTTTTCCCCTTGATTCTATGCTTAAAACTTCATTTGGGTCCTTCTTGATCAAATCCCCAAGCTTGTATGTGCCTTGTATGTTGTAATAAGGTGTTTGGCCTTTGGATCTAGGCAAGATTGAGCTCCAGGGGCTCAGATCTGTTAGCTTTTTGGCCCCATGTTGCTTATTAGCCCTAGATCTACCCTTTTGAGACATTTTGAGCCCTAAAATCCATATTGGTGAATATCCATACGTAAAGTTGGAAACTTTACGTGTGATTCGTGTCCTAGAAGTCCAGATCTATGAATGGCATGGACTGGAATCGAGCAAATCCGTGTATTCAGTAGGTGCATGGAAACGACTCGGCGAGTCGTTCATATGACTCGGCGAGTCTGTTCGCGAGTCTCCGAGTTTGTCCCCTTTTTCGTAGTATCGAGTGAGCAGTGAGTCACCGGGTGTGACTCAGTGAGTCGGAAGCTTAACTCATCTATGGAGGTACTCGGCGAGTCAATGCCCTGACTCGGCGAGTTCAAGGCAATCTCCTTAGATCAAGAACAGACTCGACGAGTTGTTCATACAACTCGGCGAGTCTTCGCATAAGTGTTCATCGGATGAAGATGAACTCGACGAGTTGTTCATACAACTCGGCGAGTAGGATGAAGGACTTGAATATTGGTTAAGAAGGTGAACCCGTCGAGTCGTCGCCTAACTCGACGAGTAGGATCAGGATTCAGGACAGTCGTTTGCGTAGGGACTCGGCGAGTTGGAAAGCCAACTCGGCGAGTCGAGGTCAACTGAAAAGTTGACTCTGACTTTCACTTAGGGCAAGGTCAGGGGTAAAATGGTCATTTTACCCAAAGGTCAGTGAGCAGTGTTTGATTGAGTTTATTGTGGGAATTGCAGCCGGAGGGTTTCCGGAGCAGCAGCAGCAGTAGTAGGTGATCAATTCCCACACAGACCAGCAGCTATTTTGAGGTGAGTTTCCTTTCCAGTAGGAACGGGTCCAAGGCACCAAGGCCGACCCGTGTAGACGAGATGTTAGTACTAGAGTGTGGGCCGAGCCCGTATCTCTGGGTTTAGTCAAGTATGATATATGTGTTAATATGATAGAATTGCTAATACTTGTTGTATGCGTGATACTTGTATGTTATGAGTTAGCGGTTGAGTGTGGGCAGGGCCCGTATCTCTCCGAGGTTGGAGTGTGGGCTAGGCCCGTATCTCCCAGATAGCGAAGTGTGGGCAGGGCCCGTATCTTCACAAGTGTGGGCGAGGCCCGTATCTCCCGGCTAGCGAAGTGTGGGCAGGGCCCGTATCTTCCCGAGTGTGGGCAAGGCCCGTAACTCCTAGCTGAACCATGGTTGTTATATGTTGCATGGTATGTGGTATTATGGGGGAACTCACTAAGCTTTGTGCTTACAGTTTTCAGTTTTGGTTTCAGGTACCTCCTCAGCTAGGGGAAAGGAGCCGGCGCGGTAGCGACACGTCACACACACACTCTCCGGTTTCCGCATTTACGAGCTTCACTGGGATTTGTACTCTGATATTTTGATTGAATGTAATAATTGGCTTTTGGATATGGTTCACTTGTGTGATAACTTGATCAGACAATGTTTTAGCTTTTAATATTTTCTAAAAGTAATGTTTTTAAAACGAAATTTTTGGTCATGAAAATTGGGACGTTACAATATTAGATCAACCCAAATCCGATTTTTTGATATATATGACTATTATCTTGATCTAATTAAAGATATTTATCAACTAATAAAATATTTAATTTCCTTATATGATAATTAATTAATTATTTTGATTATTTTGGTAATTATCTTAAAAAGAAATCTTGAATAAAATCAAATATAGATAATTAGGATATTAATTGTTAATTGCAATTATTTTTTATTTGATCCTCCATGTTTTAAATGTTTAAAACTTGCCCTCAAGTTTTGAAATTTATATTTTGTGATTAAAAGTTTTAATTTAGACAATTTAAATTTCAAACCCTAGATTTTAAAAGGTTTAAAATACAACCCTATACTAATATGATATTACTAGAATAATATAATATATATATATATATATATATATATATATATATATATATATATATATATATATATATATATATATATATATATATATATATGTATGTATGTATAACTAAATGCTAGTCTTACCGTTAGTAGGCCTCATTCACGAAGCCGATCTATAAGGTGGGTATAAGGTTGCGGCCTATAAAATGACGCTTAATGGGTGTACACTCACACCCACTGCTTGCTTGATTGGTGGAGGGTCGTTAGCCGAACGGGTAGGATAGGGCAACCTCATCCTCTCAATAAAAGTATAATAAGTAATACAAAGTACTACACATATTTTTAAAAATTTCCAATATTAGTTACTTTAGGAAAAGTGAATTGATGCAATCCCATGAAATTACATTTTGCACCCTTGCTGAGAAGTTAGTGGAGCGTGTGTGGTTTACCAGCACACTAATTGGTTCTAAGCAAAGGTGACAAAGGGTGATTCATTGTTTATCATAGTTCGATGGAGCGTGTGTGGTTTACCGGCACATCGAATAGGTGATCGTTACAATGAAGGCACCATGTGAATTTGCATGGTAATTCACACCCGCTTTGTGATCCTCGGTATCCCAGTCACAAACAAGAGGGGCATATCGAGATTTAAACATGCCATTGAATAGTTTCAATGAATCTCATCCGAACCTAGGAATTCTCAAAAACATTTAGGACTAATAGTTAAGTTTTTATGGTGGAGAATTAGTGAATCGTCATTCACTTACCTTCAATTTATTTGCATGTTAGATTACGGCATCCCTTTTTGAACATGTAAATGTTATTGTTGGATCCTAGCCCTAATTTTTCTTATTGGGTGATAATTAGGGATTCTTATTCTAATCTATCTTTGTCCTTTCTATTTGTAGATGTCGAACGCTAACAATGCTGCTGCTAGTTCTTTCATGTTGATGAGCCTTTGCCAAAAGGTCACCTTCGATGGAACGAACTTTAGCGAATGGATAAGATACATTCGCACCATTGCTCGCTATGAGGATAAGGAGTATGTCCTCGATGAGAAGCTCGAGAAGATAAACCCTGAAATCGCTACTCCGGCTGAAATCACCGCTTTTGAAACTCATGAGCGAGATGCAACGAAGGTACATTGCATCATGATTGCCACCATGAACTCCGAATTCCAAAAGTCCTACGAGGACATGTACCCGTACGAGATGCATCAAGACTTATTGGAGAGATACCACCAGAACGCGAGACAAGAGCGTTATGAGATTTTCACCAACATGATTTCTGCTAAGATGGGTCATGGAGAATCTCTTACCGTGCACCTGCAAAAGATGCAAAGGTATGTCGACCGCCTTCGCAAGTTAAATGTTGACTTTGGGGAAGACTTGGCGATCGATATGGTGCTTCACTCTTTGCCTCCGATGTACAATCAATTTAGGATGACCTACCACATGAACAAAGAGGAGGTCACCCTAAGCAAACTCCAAGGTCTCTTGAGGGTCGCTGAGTGCAACTTCAAAGACAAGTCTGTTGCACCAACTCCCAATCCACCTGCTGCTCCTGTCTTGGCTATTGGTCAAGGAAAGGGAAAGAAGAGGAAGGCTTCGTCTAAGAACTATGGCAAGGTTAAAGCCCGAGATGGTGCCTCTTCTAGTGGGACCAAAGTTGATCCCGCTAAGCCATGCCCTAACCCGAAGGAGGCAGAGTGCCACCACTGCCACAAGATAGGACATTGGAAGAGAAGCTGCCCAGAGTACCTGCAAGCCATCAAGGAAGGAAAGATCAAGCCATCTTTCGCAGGTATATGCACAATTAAATCTAATGATTCTAATCATGCTATTTCTTGGGTTCTTGATACCGGTTGTTGTTACCACATTTGTTCTAATGTGCAGGGACTAAGAAGAAGTAGGGATGTGGAGCAAGGAAGGATCAATCTAATCATGGGGAACAGAAGATCGTCGCCGGTGACCAAGATTGGAGTGTATTCTTTAGTGCTTAGGAATAATTTATGTTTAGATTTGAACAATTGTTTCTATTCGCCAGAAATGGCTAGAAACATCATTTCATTTCATGGTTTATATAGACAAGGGAATCCTGGCAGAGCACATTGGATTGCGGTGAAGAATATCCTTAAGTACCTTCGGAGGAAGAAGGAATGGTTCTTAGTCCTCGGAGGGAGTGATGAATTGAAGGTGCGAGGGTATAGTGACGCCAGTTTTCAGACCGACAGGGACAACTACCGTTCGCAGTCGGGCTGGGTCTTTACCCTGAATGGAGGAGCAGTGACATGGAAGAGTTCCAAGCAGGAAACCGTATCTAATTCAACGTGCGAATCAGAGTACATTGCAGCGAGCGAAGCGTCGAAGGAGGCAATATGGCTAAAAAACTTCATCGGTGATCTTGGAGTTGTACCTGCCATAAAGGAGCCCATGGAGATTTTATGTGATAACGAAGGAGTGGTTGCCTTGACCAAGGAACTGAGGGATCATGGTAGATCAAGACATATCGACAGAAAATATCACTTCATTAGACATCGTGTAGAAGAAGGACAACTCGTAGGGAAGAGGATATCATCAGAAGATAACCTAGCAGATCCGCTTACGAAGGGACTGAGTAGGGTTAAGCACTTGCAGCATGCTAGGAGTATTGGGATGAAGGATGATATTAGCATAGATTAGATAGTATTAGAAACATGTAATAGATAAATGTAATTAATGTTTGATGATTAAATAAAGGAGTTTTATTTATGAGTAATGTTATTATCTTATGTTAATTGTTTAGCTATTGTTTCACTTTGCATGTTTTGACTTCCAGAATAATTGAATTTATTAGGAATAATAGAATTATTCAAATTGTCCACAATCGTTCATATGTTGGAAGTAGATATGAATGAAGATTGTCATGAATTGGTGTGTAGATTGTCTAAATGGTGTTAGACATAGCAAAGGGTTGCTGCAACATTCATGAGTGCTTATGAACTAGTTTTGAGCATTGGAACAAACCCGCGCTTGCTGGAATCACCTTATGGAATATGATATAAAAGGGTGATCGCAAGACGATAATATCATATAGTCTTAAAACCTAGATATATGGTTTGTTATTTGTTAATTGATTGTACATTGATAATGCGAAAACGCATCAATAACTCGGTGTTATAAAACGCATTGTTGTATATAGTTGGTTAATGAATAAGTAAATGCGTATAAGTCGAAGTTTATCTGTGACTTTTATCTAAGAAGATAAAAGCGATATCTCGGCCGCTCGATGATTTGATTTGACATATGTGCCGGGCCCGGTCAGAACTGAATTGATGTGTTCAATTAAGTTCTATGTCAAATAAATCAGAGATCGAGAAACCTAAATGCTTGACTAACCATTCCATAGGATTGTCAGCATGATATCTAACAGAGGACTGTACGATCCCTTATCTAAAGGACAAGATTGATTAGATCAGAATTTGACAGCGTCCTTGAGAGCTACGATTGCAAGCCGAATTGTACTTGTGCATATAGTTACTAGACTTATCCAAGTGGGAGACTGTTGGAATAGTGTCTAAGGCTGCAACTATATTAGACAAGTATTTGACCCGGTTATGCATAGTCCTTTTGGGTTGCCTTCACCATAGCAACTTGATAGGATGATTTATTAAGAGAGAGTAAATATTATATTGTTATTTGATTAATGTAAGTCATAGAATTAATTGGAATTAATTTGGTGACTTAAAGAGATTAATTAAATAAGAGGGTATAAACTGTCAATTGTTTGATAGTTAAACTGTGGACTGTAAATCCATATAGATATACAATGGACGGATTCTAGAAGCTAGGATAGCTTCAAATCGTCTAAGGGGATATCTATGGAAAGGATTTGGATAGCCTTTAGAGAAGATTATCCAATTAGGGTTTAGGTTGTAACCCTTAAGGAGTCTACAAGTATAAATAGACCCCATGGCTAAGGGAAATCGACACTTCTTCAAAAGCAAAGAAACCCTGGCCGATTTCCTCCCCTCTCCTCTCTCCCAAATCATCCTCCTTGCTACTTGGTGTTTGTAAGCCATTAGAGGAGTGACAATTGTGACTCTAGAAGCTCCAAGACAACAAGATCAACAAGGAATTCAAAGGTATGATTCTAGATCTGTTTTATCATTGTTCTTATTCTTAAATAGTCATTAGAAGTCTTGGATTCAAAGCATGTTTAATTAGAAAGCCTAGATCCAAGCATTAGGGTTTTGCATGCGCACATAGGAAAGTTCTTATGGCTAAAACCCATCAAAGGGGAGACGTAGAAATCGGCCTTGGGATCTCTTAGAAGCAAGTGAACGATTTGTTAAGGCCTAGGAGTCTTTATATAGGGTTAAGATTAGGGTTTCAGTCCTTATCCTTATCTAGTTGCTTGCCCACCAAGCAATCATAAGATAAGCCTTGAAAAGCCCTTATCTCTTGGACCTTGGACGATTTCAAGGATATCCATATCCTTGAATTCATCCAACCTTTAACAAGGATAATCATTGCCCTACTTTGCAACTATCACATAATTACAATTCAGCCCCTCTAGTTTAATTAATTACACTTGATCACAAAATTAATTCCTAATTAATTATTGACCAATATTAATTAAACAAATATGATTTCTCCTTTAATATATTATTCTTATAACATATTAAAAAATCATAATAACCTCTCTCTCTCTCTCTCTATTTATTTCTCCATTAAAGTTGCTTTGGTGAAGGCAACCCAAAAGGACCATCTACAACCGGGTCAAGTACTTACCAAATATGGTTACAGACTTAGACACTAATCCAACACCATAGTCCTATTCTAGAATGGAGTTCTCATAGTCATATCATATAACATAACAAGTATGGGTATTTTGGGGAAAACTTACTTAAGCTCGGCTGGTCGAACGCATCACACACCTTGTTCTTTCCTAGAACTCTTTAATTTAGATTTTTGAAAAACCATTTTTCTCGTAAAAATCTTTCAAGCCCTCGGTTAAAGTTCAGACACCCCCGAGGGTGTGTCTGAATTCCTCAAACCAAGGCTCTAATACCAACTTGTAACATCCGAATTTTCAAGTCAAAAAATTTCGTTTATAATTAAGTAAATTATATATTTGTTTACTAAAAACATTGTCAATATCATATCAACCCATAAACCATCATGAATAAGTCTAAAAATTACAACATCGAACAGTAGTATAAATCAGAGTACAATCCCAGAAAACTCAATGCGGAAATCAAATGTGTGTGTGTGATGCGCTGCTACGCCGCCGACTCCTTCCCCTCGGATGAAGAGGTACCTGAAACCAAAACTGAAAGTGTAAGCACAAAGCTTAGTGAGTTCCCCCATCATACCACATACCATACAATCACATAGCATACATACCGTCGGGCAATTCTGGGGTGCCCGACCTACCCAGGTCAAGCCATTCTAGGGTGCTGACCTACCCATGTCATGCCATTCTGGGGTGCTGACCTACCCACGTCAGGCTGTTCTGGGGTGTCGACTACCCTCCGGTCTATCTCAACTGGCATTGAGGACTATTTCACCCCTACCTCTGTGACAACCCGAAATTTTCATTCGGTCAAACCCTAAAAGTCAATCACTTCTTATTATAAGTTAATGTCATTATTTCTTATTTTTAACAAATTTAAAGTTCGTTTGATTATTTTAATATTATTCTTTAAACAAACGGGTGAAAGAAAGTGTTGTCTCGGGTTTTGAAATTTAAAAACCGCAAACACCTCGTGTCTTAGAATTTCCCGGCCAAACTTTTATGTTTGGGTCGAAAAATCATCCAAAAAGCGTAAACTCATGCCTTAAGCATGAGTTTACTCCCCAAACTAGCCATTTTATGTTTACTCCCCATTTACCAAAAGAGTAAACTCCAAAAATCCTCTCAAGTATCATCCTAGAATTAATTCAAGATCTTCAAACTTGTAAGTGTTCTAGCCATTTCAAGTTGGTATAACACTTAATCTAGTGATTGTGCATCTTTCAATCCATCCATGTTTGTATTTTGTTTAGATTTGCAAAAACACCAAGAACACACACTAAGTGTTCTTGGACTTTTAGCTCAAATCAAGCTTCCTTATAGTAATTACTTCCATCCTTGAGTCTTATTAAGCTTGTAATTCATGTTAGCCACAAGAAAATATGCCATGAACACAAGGATTAAGGTGTTCACGGTCCAAGAATGTTCTTGGGCCGTAAACACCAAGAAGGGCACCAAAGTGTGCCTAAGTCCTTTATCTAGCCCTAGTTTGATGTTTAAGCCTTACCTTGACATGTTTAAACCTTCCCTTTATGTGTTTAAGCCTTGAAAAACACCAAAGACCACCATCTTTAGGTGTTTACGGTTTGGGGATCTCCCAAAACCGTAAACACCCTAAAGTGTGTTTATTTGGGCTATATTCCTTCCTTAGGCCTAAAAACTAACCTAGACAATTACCTTGATGAGTTAAGAACTTGAAAACATGGCAATACCCTTTTCCATATGGGTTTACGGTAGTAAACCCAAAGGAAATTGACCATGAGGCCATAAACTCCTCAAAGGGGGTGTTTTGTTGCCCTAGTCCCTTCCAAAGGCCCAACCACCAAGTAGAAATGCTTCAGAAGACTTGTAAAACCTCAAAAAAACATATGATCATAAGGAGTAGAGTTTATGACCGTAAACCCTTGAGTTTGCTGCCGTATACTCCTTGGGTAATGGTCATTAAAACTGTAAACTCCAAAGGAGTTTACCCTTGAACTCCAAACACTCTAGCTTTTCCCTACAAACACTTGGATGCAATCCTTGCGATCTTTAACACTTGAAACAAAGTGCTTTCATGTTCTAGAGTGTCCCAACTTAATTTATTAGTTATAAATTGGCTAATTAGTTTTATATATATATATATATATATATATATATATATATATATATATATATATATGTTCATTATATGATAACTAGGCTCGTGTGTGTGTACAAGTCTCCGTTTGTCACCTAGCACCGTATCCGACGCTTCAATCTAATCCACTCACTACAAGTGAGTTCATACCCCTTTAATTAACCTTTGAAATACTTTTAAATGTTTTAAATGCTTTTATGGGGGGGGGGGGGGAATACAAGTTGAATACTTATAGTTATTACATCAATCACATTTGATTAATAACTACAAAACCAATGATTTTCTTACTGTTCAAACTGTTTTACAAACTCTTTTACTTATTAAATACTTTTACTTAAACTCTGTTATACTTACTATAAATTGCATGCCCATATATGTATAATTATATAAGCAATGTTTAAAAGGCTTAGGAAGGCCGCCCGCCCTATTTCCTTTTCGCGCTTGAGATGTGGTCTGGTGGGGTATCGGGTATTCGTCCGAAGGTTGTTTAAATATTAGTTATATATCATGTGTACATATATAGTCATAAAAGTTCTTCCAGATTCTTACGTACCAGTTACATCATTAGTAAGTTACCATAGGGGTAACAGAGGATAATACTTATACTATTGCTAGAACAATGAGATGTTCAATGAGTCAGTTCATTCATGAGTCAGTACTTATTACTATGAGAGCATATACATTATATTACTATGAGAATATATACATTACATTACTATGAGAACATCTACAGCTATACTAGAAGAAGAACATATACAACTATACTAGAAGAAGAACGTATACAACTATACTAGAAGAAGAACATATACAACTATACTAGAAGAAGAACATATACAACTATACTAGAAATAGAACATTTACAACTATACTAGAAAGAGAACATTTACAACTATACTAGAAAGAGAACATATACAACGATACTAGAACGAGTAACAATACATTACATATACATGAACACGTTAACCTAATTGTGATCCACTGTATCGGAGCATGCCTTCAATGTCACGGCTCGAGTTGTAGCCAAAGTCTCTTGGAGGGAAAGCGTGAGTTTGCGTATAGATCTATACTGGATTGACTATCCTACACCTTGCTGCTAGCTACAGCCGGACCTGCAGGTCTGCGGGTGCCAAACGTCATATCTTTTTACGACCTACATTGTCGTGTTTCCTAGTCAATAGTATGGTACAATTAATCACATAATACCTTGATATAAATCCGGTTTAAGGTAGTTAGTATAGCAGTAGTTCGTATAATACAACACTACAGTACTACATTAATTTACCCTTTACATATATTTAGTGATCATTTCACTTAAACATTAATATACAAACTATATTTTGTTAATGATAGTTAGACTTAGGGAAAATTACACACTTTTACAATAAACGAACATACAAAACAGTTACGCCTTGGTAGAAGGCTACTTTTAATAGGGAATATAGGGTTTTCTAAGAGATTCAAACTTTTCCAAACACTTACAAACATTCACATATTTTTATCACCAATGTTTACAAACTCATATTTCAAACCCCGTTCATACATATTGATACAATCACCGACACTAAAATACTTATGAACTCACCAACTTAATGCTGATAAACTCTTTAAAAATAACTTGTATTCTCAGGTCATCAGTAGACAGGTACCGGGGCCAACTTTTGAGAAGATGGAGCTCATTCAAGACTCATCTTATTATTTTGATTTACATTTTTGGTGTCTATAACTGTTCAGAACACGCTTGTATTAAAATTATGTATTTAATGCAATGGATAATGTTGTTTGCTTGTTTACTGTTATACTGTGTTGTGATACTTTACATGACGTCCTCCGCCCCAGAACGTTTCCGCCGTTCTCGGTTTTGGGGTGTGACAGATTGGTATCAGAGCATTATTTATAGTGAATTCAGTATATCAACCCATAAAAGATATACTAACTATAAACCCATTTGGGATTAAAACACTCTGACCAAGAGTCTATACTTTAAATACTAAAATATTTAATCAAGTATACATGTCTGCATTCATACTAAAATCAGTGTCACAATGACAAGAACAAAAGTATTACGATTGTTAAATATCACAAGTGAGCTCGGGGATGTATGGTCAGTCCTGGGAATGGCATAGCCTGATCAACTATGCTGGTCCGAGGAGTGATTAGCATATGCCCTAGAATGGTTGTGATATGTTAACAAGTCTAAAAACTTACCAACAATACCACAAGAAGAACAGTAGAACCTAAACTTAAAATACTATAGGGGTATTTTGTGCTACTACAAGCTACTTATATACAAGATTCTTATACCTCTCTTCTCGCGTAGATTTAAATGGCTGGATTCTATCATGGCGACCCGTACTTCCCAAATGAAGGCAATGCTGGATGGCTTGAAGAAGAGCCCGAAGATGAGCATCCAATCCCTTTGGATGATCACCTCGTAGAAGGCTTTTCGGATGGATCTGACTCTGAGCCTGAAGTCAACAACCTACTGCCAGTAGGTCAAGCCCCAAACAACAATCCCCGACCAGCTTTCCCAGGTCCCACACCCTTGTGGGCAACCAACTTGAATCGCTGGAGTGACAAACAGGGTCAACCCTTACCTTACTTTGGGGACCGAAGCTGTTACAACCTCAGTGAAGGTGGCTCTGCGGATCGAGCTCTACCCGTCATTATCTGCAGAATAGCTCGTAATGTTGAGCAAGGTCCAGCAGCCATCGACCGGGTCATGGAGATTGATGCCAACTCTGGTGTCAACATAGTCCGCATCCGCCGTCTGGAAGAAGAAATGGAAAGGACCAGGAGAACCAATGAGACCCTGCAGCAATAGCTGGTTGCCTCCCGAGCCGAAGTCATAAAACTTCAAGTTCGCCAGAGGGCTCATGAACGACACCTTCAAGAAGTGGTTCAACAAGTGGCTAACCTCAGGGTTCGCCTGAAGAATTCCCATCGCCGTTAAAAGATGTCTAGTACATCTTTGTCTTTTGGTTAAGGAATAGCCTTTAGTATCTGTGCTCTAAGTAGCACTTGTCTGTAAAATATTCCTGACTTTCAGTACTCTAACTAGGAATCTAGGAACTATCAAACGTTTCCGTATGGTATGATGTAAGACCTACTGTTAGGTCGATTTTCCCTGAACTTATTACATCAATAATGCCAGTATTATTGACAACTACCTAATCTGTGGGAAAAATCTGTACACTTGTGTTTTCTTACTAATCTTCTATGTTGTGATCTCAAGCACTCATTCAACTGTTGGGCTATGGTTAGTTAGTCCCTGTGTTACTCTCACCCCGTGTAAAATTGATTCTTACCATTGTGTCTACCTTTATAAACTTTCAGCAGAAAGATGCCTCCTCGCAAATCTCCCAGGCATAACCCTGCATCACCTCCTCATCCTCCTCCTCCGGTCATCGATACTGCAGCCTTGAATGCTACAGTAGCTGCAGCAGTGGCAACTGCCATGGCTCAGTATCACTCTACTGATGCCAGCAGAGGTGGAAACCCTGTTGACTCTATTCCTGCTGAAATCCCTGTGTGCTCGAGAGAGTGCTTCTACAAGGATTTCACCAACTGTAAGCCGAAGTCCTTCAAGGGAACCGACGGAGTCATTGCCCTCTCGCAATGGTTCGAGAAGACTGAATCAGTCTTCGAAATTTGTTCGTGCCTTACTACGAGCAAAGTCAAATATGTCGCGTGCACCTTTGAAGAAAAAGCCCTGACGTGGTGGAACGGCCATGTTAAAGCACTAACTCTCGTAGTGGCCAATGACATGGGTTGGGAAACCATGAAGGAACTCATGCTCGAGGAATACTGCCCGAGGGGCGAGATCCAGAAATTAGAGCAGGAGCTGTTGAGCCTAACCATGAAGGGCTCCAACATAGTCGCATATATCGCCAGATTCAGAGAACTCGTGGCCCTCTGCCCCAATATGGTTCCCACTGAAGGGAAAAAGATCGAGAGCTACATATGGGGGCTAGTGCCTCCGTATCAAGGAAATGTCCTATCATCAAACCCCGCTACCTTCGACAGTGCCAAGCGATTGGCACAACGAGTCATTGACCATGAAGTCAAAGCCCCAGCAACGACAACAACCCTAGCCATCTCAGAACCCTCCAAACCCGCTGACACTAAGCGGAAGTTCTGGGATGAGAAGAAGAAACAGCGAGCTGCCAAAAAGCAGCAAATTATGGCTGTAAATGCCACAATAACCCATGCTACTGCTACTGATCCGCTGAGGCAGTATGCTGGAAGTTTGCCTAAGTGCAACAAATGCAACTTCCACCACAATGGCCCCTGCCGTGAAATGCAGTGCTTTAACTGCAACGAGAAAGGACACACAGTCTGTTTCTGTAAATCTCCGGCGAGGCTGATCACCCAAGTCCTCGGCACTGGCGTGAGCCAGGCCTGCTATGGATGTGGCGAGGCGGGCCACTATAAGAGGGACTTCCCCAAAGCAAAGAATGCTGGCGGAGCAGGGAGAGTACTAGCGATAGGCCATGGGGAAGCAGTTGTTGACCCGACGGTGGTGACTGGTACGTTCCTCCTCGATAACTCCTATGCATGCATTCTGTTCGATAGTGGAACGGAGCGAAGCTTCGTGAACAATAAATTTGCTCGCATACTTAAACAACAACCGCACACACTTAAAGAACAATTCACAGTAGAAATGGCTAATGGAAAAACTGAAAGCACGAATAGCATATACTTAGGATGTACCCTAACTCTAGATAACCATTCATTTCAAATCGACCTTATGCCGGTCTCGATTAAATGCTTCGACATCATCATCGGCATGGATTGGTTGAGTCTTCATCGCACCGACATCATGTGCTACGAGAAAGCAGTCCGTCTAAACCTCCCATCTAACGAAACTCTTGTCGTCCACTGTGACAAACCCGGTGCGAGTCTTCGTATTATATCAAGTATTCAAGAACAGAAGTATCTATGTAAAGAATACCATGCATTCCTTGCTCACGTTGTCGATACGAGCCTCGAAATGAAAGAACTAAAGAACATTCCAGTAGTGAGCGACTTTCCCGACATCTTCCTGGAAGAGCTACTAGGATTACCTCCATAACGACATGTCGAGTTCAGAATCGACTTAGTCCCAGGAGCTACCCTAGTAGCCAAGTCTCCCTACCGATTAGCACCAGCAGAGATGCAGGAACTATCCGGTCAAATTAACGAACTACTCAGCAAGGGCTTTATAAGACCAAGTTTCTCGCCTTGGGGAGCATCGGTCTTGTTCGTTGAGAATAAAGACGGATCATTCCGTATGTGTATCGACTACTGAGAACTCAACAAACTGACGGTCAAAAATCGTTACCCTCTGCCTCGCATAGACGATCTATTTGACCAACTGCAAGGGGCGAACTAGTTTTCCAAAATTGATCTAAGATATGGATATCACCAGTTACGAGTGCTAGAGGAGGATGTTCCAAAGACAGCCTTCCGAACTCGTTACAGACACTACGAGTTCGTGGTGATGCCATTCGGATTGACCAATGTGCCCGCAATTTTCATGGATCTGAGGAATAGAGTATGCCGACCTTACTTGGATCAGTTCATCATTGTCTTCATTGATGACATCCTGATCTACTCCCAAAGTAAGGAAGAGCATGGCGATCACCTACAACAAGTTTTAGGAACTTTACGAACGGAGAAGCTCTATGCGAAGTTCTCTAAATGTGAATTTTGGATCCGAAGAGTCGAATTCTTAGGACACGTGGTAAGCGAAGAAGGAATCCACGTGGACCCATCCAAAATTAAGGCCATTGAGAACGGGTCAGCACCGAAGACGCCTACAGAAATTTGTCAATTTCTAGGTCTCGCTGGCTACTACCGCAGGTTCATACAGAAATTCTCCCGAATTGCGAAACCTCTTACAACACTGACCCAGAAAGGCATGGCCTTTGACTGGGAAGAGAAACAGGAGAGAGCGTTCAAAACGCTCAAGCGAGCCTTGTGCACCGCGCCAATACTATCCCTCCCCGAAGGGATAGAAGACTTCGTTATCTATTGTGACGCGTCAAATCAAGGGCTTGGTTGTGTTCTGATGCAACGGGGTAAGGTCATCGCCTACGCCTCGAGACAGCTGAAGACACACAAAGTTAACTACACAACCCACGATCTTGAGCTAGGAGCAGTTGTGTTTGCTCTGAAGATCTGGAGACATTACTTGTACGGAACGAAAAGCACTATCTTTACCAACCACAAGAGTTTACAACACATATTCGATCAGAAGGAGCTCAACATGCGACAACGATGGTGGGTCGAACTACTCAATGACTATGAATACGATATTCGTTATCATCTGGGTAAAGCCAACGTAGTTGCAGATGCCCTATGTCGGAAGGAATATTCTGGTCGAAGAGTCAAGTCATTAACGATGACTATCCATTCACACTTGTCTAAGCAAATTCAGGCGGCCCAGCTTGAATCCATGAAACCTGAAAACATGACGAGTGAATCCCTTAGAGGAATGGATAAAAACTTGGAGGCCAAGGGTGGCGGAGCGTTATATTTCATGAATCGGATCTGGACACCGAAGCACGGTGGTTTCCGAGACTTGGTCATGACCGAGGTGCACAACACTCTGTATTCCGTCCACCCAGGTTCAGATAAGATGTATCTGGATCTTAAAAAGTTATACTGGTGGCCTAATTTGAAAGTAGAGATTGCTACCTTCGTAAGTAAATGCCTTACTTGCGCAAAGGTTAAAGTCGAGTACCAGAAGCCCTCCGGTTTACTACAACAACCAGAGATTCCAGAATGGAAGTGGGAGCAGATCACTATGGATTTCATAACCAAGTTTCCCAAGACAACGGGTGGACTTGATACCATATGGGTCATCGTTGATAGATTGACCAAGTCTGCACACTTCCTGCCTATCAAAGAAACTGACAAGATGGAGAAGCTTACGAGAATATAAATTAGGGAAATCGTACGACTGCATGGTGTACCTATATCCATTATCTCCGATAGAGATAGTAGGTTTACCTCAAGATTCTGGCAATCGCTACAACATTCCCCGGGAACAAGGCTGGACATGAGCACAGCCTACCAACCTTAGACCGACGGACAAAGTGAGAGGACCATCCAAACACTGGAAGATATGTTGAGACCCTGTGTGATTGACTTTGGAAAGGCATGGGATACTCATTTACCCCTTGTCAAATTTTCCTACAATAACAGTTATCACACGAGCATCAAGGCTGCTCCATTTGAAGCCCTCTATGGCCGGAAGTGCAGATCCCCTCTGTGCTGGGCTGAAGTGGGTGACACCCAGTTAGCTAGGGGGCAAGTTTCTGACAGTACTCTCACAGGCCCAGAAATCATTAGGGAAACGACAGAGAAGATCGTTCATATTCGTGAACGATTGAAAGCCTCTAGATACCAACAGAAAAGCTACGCTGACAAAAGAAGGAAACCTTTGGAATTCCAGGTGGGAGACCGAGTCCTTCTTAAAGTCTCACCCTGGAAGGGCTTAATACGCTTCGGTAAGCATGGGAAGCTTAATCCAAGATATATAGGGCCTTTCGAGATTCTCGCAAGAATCGGCCCTGTAGCTTACAAACTCAATCTACCCGACGAACTTTGTAAAGTACATTCTACATTCCACGTTTCTAACTTGAAAAAGTGTCTGTCCGACGAAACTCTTGTAATCCCACTCGATGAGATCGAGATCAACGAGAGCCTCAACTTCATGGAAGAACCAGTAGAGATCATGGACCGTGAGGTCAAGCAAACAAAGCGAAGCCGTATCCCGATTATGAAGGTTCACTGGAACGCCAAGCGAGGACCGGAATTCACTTGGGAGCGGGAGGATCAGATGAAACTGAAATATCCTCATCTTTTTGCTCAGTTATTTGTAACTACTTTATTTTTTTAGACTTTAATTTCGGGACAAAATTCCATTTAACAGGCGGATGATGTGACAACCCGGAATTTTCATTCGGTCAAACCCTAAAAGTCAATCACTTCTTATTATAAATTAATGTCATTATTTCTTATTTTTAACAAATTTAAAGTTCGTTTGATTATTTTAATATTAATCTTTAAACAAACGGGTGAAAGAAAGTGTCGTCTCGGGTTTTGAAATTTAAAAACTGCAAACACCTCGTGTCTTAGAAGTTCCCGGCCAAACTTTTATGTTTGGGTCGAAAAATCATCCAAAAAACGTAAACTCATGCCTTAAGCATGACTTTACTCCCCAAACAAGCCATTTTATGTTTACACACCATTTACCAAAAGAGTAAACTCCAAAAATCCTCTCAAGTATCATCCTAGAATTAATTCAAGATCTTCAAACTTGTAAGTGTTCTAGCTATTTCAAATTGGTATAACACTTAATCTAGTGATTGTGCATCTTTCAATCCATCCATGTTTGTATTTTGTTTAGATTTGCAAAAACACCAAGAACACACACTAAGTGTTCTTGGACTTTTAGCTCAAATCAAGCTTCCTTATAGTAAGTACTTCCATCCTTGAGTCTTATTAAGCTTGTAATTCATGTTAGCAGCAAGAAAATATGCCAAGAACACAAGGATTAAGGTGTTCACGGTCCAAGAATGTTCTTGGGCCGTAAACACCAAGAAAGGCACCAAAGTGTGCCTAAGTCCTTTATCTAGCCCTAGTTTGATGTTTAAGCCTTACCTTGACATGTTTAAACCTTCCCTTTATGTGTTTAAGCCTTGAAAAACACCAAATACCACCATTTTTAGGTGTTTACGGTTTGGGGATCTCCCAAAATCGTAACCACCCTAAAATGTGTTTATTTGGGCTATATTCCTTCCTTAGGCCTAAAAACTAACCTTGACAATTACATTGATGAGTTAAGGACTTGAAAACATGGCAATACCCTTTTCCATATGGGTTTACGGTAGTAAACCCAAAGGGAAATGACCATGAGGCCGTAAACTCCTCAAAGGGGGTGTTTTGTTGCCCTAGTCCCTTCCAAAGGCCAAACCACCAAGTAGAAATTCTTCAAAAGACTTGTAAAACCTCAAAACAACATATGGTCATAAGGAGTAGAGTTTACGACCGTAAACCCTTGATTTTACTGCCGTAAACTCCTTGGGTAATGGTCATTAAAACCGTAAACTCCAAAGGAGTTTACCCTTGAACTCCAAACACTCTAGCTTTGCCCTACAAACACTTGGAAGCAATCCTTGTGATCTTTAACACTTGAAACAAAGTGTTTTCATGTTCTAGAGTGTCCCAAATTAATTTATTAGTTATAAATTGGCTAATTAGTTATATATATGTTCATTATATGATAACTAGGCTCGTGTGTGTGTACAAGTCTCCATTTGTCACCTAGCACCATATCCGACACTTCAATCCAATCCACTCACTACAAGTGAGTTCATACCCCTTTAATTAACCTTTGAAATACTTATAAATGATTTAAATGCTTTTATGGGGGGGGGGGGGGGGAATACAAGTTGAATACTTATAGTTATTACATCAATCACATATGATTAATAACTACAAAACCAATGGTCATAAAATTTATTGGTGGATGAGGCGAGGTGCAAGGCGGTATGATGTATGAGTATGTGCTTAAGGAAAGATGAGTGAATCCTTGGCAGGTGGCCGTTGGTCATAAAAATTTTTATGGCTAGGGATTTTTCGGGTTTACAAATGTTGAGTTCGAGGCGGTTGGGCGATTGAGTTCAGGGTGCAATAGCTGAGATTTGCGGGTGTCGGTATAGATTGTGATTTATACTCCAAGAGGGGCAGCAGTTGATTTGTCAACCAATTTCAAAGTCGATATGAGTAGTTTGTATGGGCAGTGATCAGTAGAGAGTGGAGCTTCGGATTTTCGTCAACATGTTTTCAGTCGTTGATGATTCCTCCGTGTTTCAATTTGTAAGATAGGAGTATTTCAAGGTTTCGAGTTGCGTAAATGGAAGATCAGTGGTTGAGGAAAGACATCGTGAGAAGTTGTGATGGTGTACCGAGGTGCCCGAGTATGGTGCCCTAATTTTTGGTCATGTTAAGACTCGAGTTGTGGGATGGCGAGTGGAGTACCGAGAGACTTTTGTTCCAGCGGGAACCCATCAGTTAAATGTCTCCAGAGTGGGACTTACATCAGGAGAACTTACATCAGGAGTGGTGGTGCATAAGTTGGGTGGGTGTAAGCACCTATCTTTGTTGAGCTGCGGAGCATGAGTTGGTGAACTCATTGTAGTGATGGCTTGATGATGAGATTATGGGGTGATAAGAGAGCAAGTGGATCCAAGTGGGAGTAATCGCTTGGGATTATCAGGAAAACCATGGAGTGTGCCCATGGTGAGCCAATGAGCGAGACAGTGTTGTAAGACTACGGGGAGCCGTAGCATCCATGAGTCAGCAAGAGAGTGTTGTGGTACTGTGGGGAGTCGTAGTATTCACTGGTTAGTAAGAGACTGTTGTGATACTGCAGGGAGCCATAGCATTCACGAGTCAGTGTGGGGTGCCGTAGGACTACGGGGGGGACCGTAGCACTCAATAGTCAATAAGAGCGAATACTGTTCTGCGGGGAGTTGTAGTATTCACTAGTTGGAGTATGACGCAGAGGAGTTCTTAGGCTTGGGTAGACTTACCACTTGAGTCTTGTGGAACCTGGTTGCCAGACCAAGGGTGAGACTGGGGTCTCCATGACGGTCGAGGATTGTTGTATCCTGGGTTGAGGAGGGATTATCGTAATCGGAAGCAATTAGAGAGATGGTGTGTGCATAAATTCACGAATTGTGGGTTCGGGTTGAGTATCAGATTGGAAATGAGTGGTTCCAATTCTACATTGGAATCAGACTCTCGAGTTGAGTTTGGGACAATTCATTTATTGAGTAGGCAAGATAAGGTTCCAGATTCGTAGATTGGTTTCATTTTGAGGAGTAATGATCTCCATCATATGTCTCAGACCGGAGTGGGTCAGTTTCTTTGGTATGGGAAGAACTGCAAGACACAGGGAACCAGTAGGTGGTAGACGACAAAGGTCGGAGGTGAGATGACTTCAGATGGGGTTGTAGTATTCGCTTGGGGTAAAGCGAACTTCGTGACTTGTGTGTCACAATGAGCCGAGATAGTTATTGTGAGAAGGAAGACGGTAAGTCTTTTGATTGGGTGTGGAGTGGGTAACCTTTAGAGGTTCAACTAGTGGGTCAGAGTTGACCTGGTGCTCAGTGTTAGAAGGGACAATTGAGATGAATTGGGGCATATGATTAAGGGTGTCAGAGGATCATTCCAAGCTGGCTTGACCGCTTCCTTGTCTGAGGATAGAGTTTTGAGGATCATTCCCTCAGAAGAGTTCTGATAGTTGTTCAGGCAATGTGTCCTTAGTGGGATATGACATTTATGTTCCTTTTGAGTTGCGATCTGGATCAATTAGAGAATCAGATTTGGTAGAGTGTTCTTAAAGTCTGTTATTCGATGAGCGATTAACATGATAATATTTTGGGAGGGTGGTCTGACAGAGAGGCAGACCACTAGAGTTTCCAAGTCCTGGAGAGTCAGATCGAGTACCACAGGGGCAGAAGGGTCTGTCCTTCTTCAGGGTTGGGAGTTCCTGTTGGGTTCAGGTGCTTTTGGAAGAGATTGTTGTATGATATGAGGTCCTTTTGGTGGTCCTTCTCGGGTTTGGGTTCGATCTATCTGTTGATAAGTAGAAATTCCGAGGGTGAAATCTAATTCAAGTGGGGGAGAATTGTAACATCCATATCATACGTGATTAGGGTTCGTGAGCTGCAACTCGGGCATGAGGAAGTCTCGGGGTTGTGACGATTTTTAAGCGAAGCCACCTAGTACTTTGGGCGTACAAGAGGGTATGCTGGGCATACCAGAGGGTACGTTGGGCGTACTAGGTACTGAATGAAAAACCCTAGTTGAGGGGTGTCCCTATATAAAGAATGAGATGGCCTCATTCCTAGCCACCATCCTCAGATTGCGAACCCTCTCAAACCCTAAACCTTTGTTCATGGAGCTTGTGAGTGCATTTAAGAGCCTTTGAGTGTTTTTGTGTGTTCTTGGAGTGAAGAAGAAGCTTTGGAGAAGAAGGAGTCAGAGTCCAAGCCCTTGGATCTGAGCATATCTATGTTGGGAGCTTCATATAGAGGTATAAATCTTCGAGCTTTCTCACTCTTTTGATTTGTGCATCTTAGTAAAGTATTTTAGGGTTTTGTCCCAAAAGTTGGAGACTTTATGAGATATTTAGCTCCAGAGACTTTGATCAACCCCTTTGAGTGTATTTAGTGGTGTAATGTCATAAAAATCAAGACTTGGACGTTGGAATCAAGCCATGCATGAGATATGAGCATTTTGTGATAGAAGAGTGAAAGTTTTGTGTGTTTGTGACCTTATCAGCCATGCCAAGGCTTAAAGTCACTGACTTTATGGACTAAGAGCTACTAGGGAGTCTAGATCTATGATATGAGCGAAGGTCTTAACGAATTAAGACCAAATGAGTAGAAAGAGTGAATCTGGGAAGTACGCTGAGCGTAATTCCAATACGCCCCGCGTACTGACCAGGTGTCCCTGATCCCCAATCTGGATTCGTGAGTACACTGAGTGTAGCAAGGGAGGTACGCCCCGCGTAAACTCACTGCGGACTTTTTGGGCTAAGTCTCATTTTGGGCCTTGAGTGTTGGGGCTGGTGTTTGGGCTTGTTACAATAGAGTTTTGGACTAAAGGAATATATATATATATATATATATATATATATATATATATATATATATATATATATATATATATATATATATGTGTGTGTGTGTGTGTGTGTGTGTGTGTGTGTGCTTTGGTCCCTTGATTTGGGCTTGCCATCTAGATTTGAGAGTTGGGCTTGCCATTTAGATTTGAGAGTTGAACCTCGGAAGAGCCCATTTATTATTGGGACTTGGTGGGCCCAATAGGTTTTAGGTTATTGATGGGCTGGTTAGTGGACTACCTTTAGACCTAATGAGTGAGAGTTTGGACTTAGTTCCTAGTTGGGTTAATTGTGGGCTTGGCTCAGAGATAGAGGCCGGTGCGCAGCAGCAGTATTTATAGGGCAGTTCATCATTCGAGGTGAGTCTTCTCACTATACTTACCATGAATGGTATTTTTGTGTGACTGAGATGTCTTATGTACTTACCTGTGTATTGTGATATTCTTCATTATGTCTTTGTGATTTGTGCTAAGTATTAGTATTATGAACTTATTGAGTTAGGACCGAAGGGTCCACCCAAGTTTTGGGACCGGAGGGTCCCACTGAGATACATTTACCAGAGGGTCTTATCTGAGTATAGACATGAGAGGCTATTGAGATATGTGTGGTATTTTAGGGAACTCACAAAGCTTCGTGCTTACCATGTTATGTGATATGTGTTTCTTGTTTTTCTCAGGATCTCGGGAAGGCACCTGTAAGACCCAGTTCCTAGTATGTATTTAAATTCAAGTAGTTTCATGTTTTGCTCTCGGACTCAGCGAGTTGGACGCCCAACTCGTCAAGTAGACTTGATTTTGACTAGGAGGTGACGAGTCGGGAGACTGTCACAACTAGAAATTTTGTGCCTTGTAACTACAACAATTTACTAAAATTATGAATCAAAGTCTTAAGAGCATGTATGATGCTTACTTTATGACAACAAAATTTGCAATCTAATACACCATACAAGCATTTCAAATAGTCAACAAGTAATTGGAAACCCTAGAAGTTCTTGTTTAGGTCCATTTTGGACTAGGACTTCCTTATTGGGCCCAATGGGCCAATAAGCTTCCAATTTGACTATCTTGGGCTTAGAACCTTTAAATGGGTTCTAATTGGACCCACTTTCATATATTTCAACATTTTGGGCCATATTGGGCCTAGAATCAAATAAATTAAATATTATGATCTATTATGGACCATAATTAACCTAATTTAGCCTAATAAAGCATAAAAATCACACTTATATTTTATAAGGCCAACAATCATTCAACCTAACTCTAATATGGGCTTAGGGGCAAAAAGCCCAAAAATCCTCTCTCTCCCCTCTCCATTCTCGGCCCAAGGCAAGCCCAAAAGGAAAGGAAGAGTTAACTTATTTCCTGACACCTCACTTTTGCACTTAGGATTTCCATGCAACACACATATCTCCATGCAACAATCTCGTCAAACCTCTCTCTCCTCCCCTCCCTTCTTGTTTCGGCCGAGAGCACACACACACACACACACCTCACAAAAACACTCTCTAAATTACTCATGAATCACCCACTCTCTCCATCCAAAATCTCGAAAATTTGGCTTGAAGTTTAAGGATCTTCATAAAGTGATTCATCATCTAAGGTAGGTTAATGGCTAACTTATGATCTAACTCCCTTCACTTCATAAAAACCTCTTCTAAATTTATTCAATCTTGTGATCTTGCACCTTAGAAGCTCCTAAACTCGAGATCTTCCAAGGAAAGGTTGCTAGGGCCGAAAATCACCTCATTTTCTTCCATCTCTTCTCCAAAACCGAAACCACACCCAAAGGTGAGCTTCATACCCTCTATTTTTCGGTTTTATGAGTTTTGTGGGGGGGGGGGGGGAATATAAGCAAATGTGTAGATCTATGGTTATATGTATGCTTTGTGTGATTTCTATGTTTATATTCATGTTTTTATGAGATTGTGATGTTGGATCTAGTCAAAAAGTCCTTAAAACCGAGATTTACATTAGGATGTATGAAACAAGTATAAAACATATTATTACACACAAATCATTTCTAGAAAAATAACTAAGTTGGTTAATATGAACATTTTTGGGCTAAAAACCCATTTTTTGGGCTCAAAATGTTAAAAACATAAAATTATAGGGCCCAAAATGACAAAATATGAATTCTGATGGTTGAAATGGGACCAAACAGTTTTAACAAAGTATTTTCTGAAAATATTCTCTCTTGAAGGATTAAAATGTAAAATTTCAAGCATAATGGGCCAAAAATGAATTTTTCGGCCCACTAAAGCCCAATATGCGAGATTTTCAAATTTGAAGGACTGAAACTGTACTTTTCTGTAAAACAGGGGACTACTAGTGCTCCAAGTCCATTTCAAGGGTTAAAAATCCTTTTCATATTTAAAAAGGACCAAAAATGCAAAAAATTTCTATTTTGGGCCAAAAGTGTAAAAGTTGCGAAAAATGAGGTTTCAGCCGGGAAAACTTCATTTTGAGGGACTAAAACTGTTTTCCAAACAAATTTGAGCTGAAAAATATCTTTTCAACAAGTTTTGATACTAAAGTGTCAAGAAAAATGGTTTAAGGACTAAACTGGAAATTCTTTTATACAAAGGGTCAAAAGTGTAAATTATCCATAAGAAAGGGGCTGTAAAAAGTAAAATTTAATGTGTTAAACAATAAAACCATTATGCTAAAATACTAATACCACGGCTACCGACGAAACATAATACACCTTCAACACCAAAATCATTACCAAACGAATTGATTCGGTCTCGAATCAATAATGAATCAGAAACCTATACGCGACGATACTACAATACACACGCTGAAATTACGGGAAGTCAATGTTGGATTAATGTCTAAGTCCATAACTATATTTGGTAAGACTTGACCCGACCCGGCATGGTCCATTTGGGTTGCATACCATCATGCGCTTGAATGAGAGAAATAAGACACTTATGGTTATTAATATATTATAAGTTCTAGTATATTAATAATAAGAATAATAAGATTATTTAATTAGTATTGATCAAGAATTAATCTAGGATTAATTAAGTGATCAAAAAAAGACTAATTAAATATATGGGTTGATTGTGTAAATCATCCATACTTGTATAGTGGGCTAATGCTCCATGGATAATCAAGTTGGGCTAAACCCATAGGATGGTCCATGGATGCTCCATGGTGTATTTGTACCCATGGATCCAAGGAAATGGAAAGCCATGACAATTAAGAGTTTACCCTAATTGTGTAACTATATAAGCATCTTATTATTGAGGAAAAATCGGCCACTAGTAGTATTCAAGAAAGGGCTAGCCGATTTTGGTGAGTGTAGAATTCTCTCAAGTCATTCTAAGTGTTTTGATGATTGTGATTCCATTTGAGGTGTCACACTTGGGGCACTAAGCACTCAAGCTTCATGAAGACTTTCTACATCAAGAGGTATGTATTCTATCTTGTTACATTATTGTTTTGTATGCTAGATTAGGATAATACCTTGGAAGTTCTTATTTGCATGTATAATAGAGAAAACATAGATCCAAGGTATTTAGGGTTGCATGTACACTTAGGAAGTGTTAGAATGCACAAAACCCAACAGTGGTATCAGAGCCACGGGTTGTTTTCTGTTATATTGATGCAAATATTTTATTTTCAAAGTTGGAAAAAAAAAACCATGAAGTTTGTCAAATTTTAAGATAATTACTTGTTCTTGTGAAAAACTAATTATTTGTAAAATTTGAATAATTTGCTTTATGAGTTGAATTAGGTCAAATTTAATAAAAGATAAAATAATATGATTATTTTATTAGTTTTAAAAGTTTGATCTAAAGAGTTTTATTTTTTTTGAAACCTCCATAAGTTATGGATATGAAAAGGTTTTTAAAAAAATTGATTCAAAGTTTTATGGAGTTACAAAAAATTTGGTGTTAATGTTTTAAAGGATTCCATAACTTAAGAATAAGTTATGGATCACCAAAAGTTTTTTGTGTTACCTTATTTTATGAGTGAATTTAGATTAATGAATAAAATTATGTGATAGTTGGTTTTAATCCAAATTAATCTAAGAATTGATTCTAAAATGTGTTTTTGTAACTTGTCCTCAAGTTATATGAAAAGTCACATTTAAGAATCATAAAACTCATAAAAAATTGGCAAAGGTTACAAAAAATGAAGAGTCTAGTTCTAATTAAATGGTTTTATGACTCCATAACTTGTCCTCAAGTTATGGAGGACCAAGAGTCTCTTCATTTAATAAAATAAAATAAAATAAAAAAAAGTGTAACCTTAATTAATTCCATAAGTTATAAAATAAAGAAAAGTTAATTCTTTTATTAGTTTAAAGTCTTCCATAACTTGTCCTCAAGTTATGGAACTTGAAGAGTTTTTGGATTAAAACTACTTTAAACACATAAGTTATGGAATTAATTAGTTTTGAATAGTTTCAAAACTTGCCCTCAAGTTTTGGAATTTGTAAAGTTTTCACTTATGAATACTTTAATTCCAAGTTAGCCCTTAGAATTTTAAAAGTTAAAATTCAACCCTTATACTTTATAATATTATAAGTTAATAATATATATATGTATAAGAGTAAAGTCAGTCTTACCGCTAGTACGCCTCATTCACGAAGCCGGTCTATAAGGTGGGTATAAGGTTGTTGCCTATAAAATGGCAACTTAATGGGTGTCCACTCTCACCCACCGCTTGCTTGACTGGTGGAGGGTCGTTAGCTGAACGGGTTTGACAGGACTAGAATTCTCCCTTCATTAAAAGTATTAATGATAATACTAAGTAACTAAACTCTTAATAATACCCAATCTTAGTTACTTAGGAAAAATGTGAATAAGGTGCTAATCCATGAAATTGCACTTTACACTTTGTCTAAGTCGTTAGTGGAGCGTGTGTGGTTAACCGGCACACTAACTTGGACTTAACAAGGTAGGTAAAGGGTGACTTAATATTTATCATAGTATCGATGGAGCGTGTGTGGTTAACCGGCACATCGATTGAGGGGTAATTTATTAAGGGTACCAAGTGATTTGCATGGTTACTTCACACCTTGTTTTGTGATCCTCGGCATCCCAGTCACAAAACCTGAAGGGCACACTCGAGATTGAAACATGCCTTTGAAAAGTTCAATGAATCTCAAAGATCTAGGAGTTTCAAAACCAATTAAAACCTAATAATACATTTCGTTTATCTTGGTGGAAATTGGTGAATCGTCATTCACCTACCTTTAAATATTTTATAGCTTGGATTACGGCATACCTCTTCTAAGTTATAAAATAGTTTGTTGGGTCCTAGCCTTAATATTTCATATTGGGTGTCATATTAAGGACTTTAAATCAACTATCTTGAATATCTCCCAAAAGATGTCTGGTTTAGACACCTGTGATCTTCCCAAATCTCTTGAAACAAGGTTTCCTAATGAAGATGATGTCCCATGGATATCATACTTCTTTCTCCTCCTCCAACCATTCTCCTTAACCCACAAGTTCTTGAAAAGTTTAAGGTCACTCAGGCCCTATTAGGCAAGGCAAGGTCTAGGTGTGGTCACATCTTGGAGATGTAGTCACATATTGACAAGCCGGGAGAGTTGGGTGTCAAAGTCTTGAGAAAGTTGGTGGTTCAACTACTTTCTAAGTCACATAGTGAGTTCTTTTGGAACACCTATGAAAAAGACTATGACAAGACCCTTAATGATCTTATCTATTTGTTAAGATCAACTTCCTAAAACTTTATGGACATTGACAATGATGACATTGGATATCCAGTAAAGCATTCTCTTCCCAATGGAAAGGGATCGGCTATAGTCAACTCAGTTGACCAAATGGTAAAGAGAAAAGCTAAGTCTGTGATAGTCCTGTGTACCATTATCAAAGGGTCCATATGTTTGTATTGCCAAAGAAAGGGCATTGGTTGCGAAGCTGCCAAATTTACCTAAGGATGTTAAAGTCAATAAGTTTGACTCTACTTCAGGTAAAATCCACTATCTAACTCTGTTAAGTTTCTATTCTGAGATTCTTGATACATGATGTGACCGGGTCGCATGGTGATGGTTTAAGAATCAAAGGAAAGTGAAGAAACTTAAAGGAAGAATATGCTGAATCTGATCGCATAGATGGATTTCTATCGCATAGTTTGAAAAATCGGATTCTTGAGCTACTTCTTAGGAGTTATGAGATATTGCTTAAGGAATAGATAACAACAAGTTTTCATATGGATTGTAAGGATATTTTTTCCGCAAAGTTTTAAAATAAAAGGAAATTTTTGATTTTATTTATTTTAAAATATCCTTACAATGGCATCTGTGGAAATTTTTGTTGCTTATAAGATTCCATTAGTAGCAAGAGTGGAAGTATGAAATTGATTCTTTCATTTGTGGTAATGTCTAAATTTACCAAATAAGGAAAGATTCTCATCACCCAAGTTTCAATTGGACCGGAACTTGGAATCATGCAAGTTGTATAACATGATGAATGAGAACTTTCAAGTTTTGGAAAATTAAGACTAATTACTTGTTCACATGGATGTGTGAGTCAAGTAAAGGACTTAGGGATCGAGTACACATTCTTGTACACTGATTAAGTCCACCACTAAAGATCGATAAGAAGAATCAAATAAGGCAGAAGGATAAAAGTTTCTCAAATCTGAAAAGATGGGAGAGTACTTTAGTATCAGTTTTGTGATCATCTTAATGATTAAGAAACCATATCAAAATTAGTTCTCTAAGGAAATCTTAGTGCATTCTTATGACTAAGAAGAGGAACTTGAATTGTTGAAATGGTTAAATCAAGAAGATGAGTCATACTTCGTTCCAATACAAGTCTTAGAGTCATACTCCAAGATTGTCATTTGAGTGACATGTCTTAAAGAAGGTTTAAAACACTTGTCAAATGTAAGAGTAAAAGTTTTCTACTCTTGTACATTTGAAATTGGTAAGTTGTGATGTTTTGGATAAAACAAAGACCAACTTAGGCCAATTGGGTAAAGTGTTTTTCTTGATTAGAATCCGCACTATCTCTTGGATGTTTGACAAGGGAGTCTTATATGTCAAGAGGACAGTGGGAGTCTTAAAGGTCTTGAAAGTCTCAAGAACTAATCAAGAATAAAACCTAAAGTTCTTCTCTAGCACACAATTTGAGGTTTATAATCTATTGTGTTGACATATCTGTGCCCATTCCAGTTAAAGTTGGCTTTGCATATGAGTTCTTAGAGTTCTCAGTTTGTTGCATAACAACTTGGAAGCAATGGCAGGCCCTTGAGCTGCCAGGTGGCAAGAAGTTAAGATTGAGTTCAATCCATATGGTTTTGGATTTGTCATTATCTTTGTCTTGTGATTATGGTTTGACAAATTCATATGGGTAGGAACTCATACACCATATAAATCTAAGTGTCATAAGGTTTCTCTCTGATTCATGAAAATGATGGTGAGGAAACACTTTCACTAAGTAGATTTTAGCTAGATAGCAATTGTGATATTTGCATTCTCAAAGTCGTTAGTTGTGACATCCCCAAAATCTCGGCCAGAAAAGACCGATTTTCATTTATGCTTTTAAATATTTTCAGAGTAAATCCTTTTGATTTGAAAGAGTTGCGGAATTTGTTCCCAAAAACAAAACATGATAAAACATTGTTTATCGAAGCATTTCATAAAAGAAATGTATTTTCATTATAATCAAAACTCGGGGTGTCATGTTCCGATACAGACCAATAAGCATAAACGAATACATTACAAGTCATATAACAAATATAAACATATGCAGACTTGTAAACAAAACAACTTGATGGTTCATCCATCTCATGCCCTTCCGCCACTACCTGTAATACAATTTAAAACTGAGTGGGTCAGGCTTGGGAGCCTGGTGAGCATATAGGGTTTTCAACCCACAATAAATATCATATTTAATTTTCACCAACAACCAATAACCCAATTACCAATTCCCGTTATTCTCACTTTAATGTCCCTAAAACAACTAACATAAGGGACCTAGTCTAAGAATATTTCATCGGGGTGACAACACATGCTTCGGGGGTACCTCAGCAATATAAGTCAAATAAGGCAACCATGAGGGGGATGGAGTACAGCGAATGAACACCCAAGTTCATTAACACCTACAGGTGGCGAACCTGCTAATGTTTCCACAAGACTGTCTAGAATAGCCAGTGGTCGTCATCTAAACTCCGCTAGATGACTCAATCAAACAACAACGAGGCCTCTCATCTGTTTATTACACACCAACTGTATCTACCCATGTTCTACCCAACATATTAGTAGATAAAAATATACATTTGTATACATAGTTTAAAGAAAACCTGTATAGCATGCTTTAATCAACACATATATCACATAACAGATGAGGCACACACACACATAACACATATCTCATAAAGAAATAAGCAGATCTATAAGATAGAAGAGAGTGAATACTCATTCACACATAACACAACCAAATATATACACATAGCACGTATTTTTATATAAAATACTTCGTATTATTGTATTAGAAGAAATAACTACACACTCACTTGATCAGAAGATGATCGGACAGCACTACGGCTTATAGAAGTCGTAATCCACAGCAGATCTGGAAGATCTTCTCGAAAATCGAACTTCTCGCGGGCAGAGCTTCGACTCGGGAACCGCACTTTTCGGGATCTTCAGGATCTCGGGACTTGCCTCGGGGCTAGAGTATGATACCGGGACTTCGGGGTAGCTTCGGGGGTTTTTGCACAGAGCTTCGACACGAAAACGAGAGGGAATTGGCAAAAATACCCGGAACCCTCGCATCCTATTTATAGGAGGCTGGAGCCTCGGAGTACGCGGGGCGTACTGCGTTACGCGGGGCGTACTGCCCAAAACGTCATTGCTTACGTATCCGAAGTGCTCGAGTGCGAGTGTCGACATCCCTCGGAGTACGCTGGGCGTACTCGAGTACGCGGGGCGTACCTCGGATCAGATCGGTGACTCCTTCGGATAATGCTTCCGAATTTTGATTTAAATATAAATACAAAATGATTAATAAACTTCGGAAATTCATAACTTCTTCATACGAACTCCGTTTTCGACATTCTTTATATCCACGCGAAGGTGAGACCATGCTCTACGACTTTCGTTTAGACTCCGTCGGCTAATTTTGACTTTATTTTTATTAATTATTTTTAATAGGCCGGGACAGAAACTTTCGTTATAAATTCATAACTTCTTCGTTTGACGTCCGTTCTCGCCTAACTTTTTATCGTTTCAATACCAACAATGAGATCTTCGATTCTCATTTAGATTGCTTCGGCTAACAACCGCTCGATCTCAAATCGAGTAAAACAGGCTGTATATCGCTAAGCCGGAACTTCGATAAATCATAACTTCCTCATACGAAGTCAGATTTGGGCGTTCTATATATATTCGGAAACCTCGTTTCAACTACTACAACATTAACCAAATATATTAAGTTTATTTTACACTTAAATTTTGACGCTTATTTTTATTCTTAATTAATCAAACCACATAATTAAGCAATTAAGCACAAAACACACAATACTCAAATAATACAATCTTATTATTTCAAAACGGGTTACAGAGGTTAACCTAGACTATTACATTGCTACAAATGGCAAGCCCGAAACACAGGCGTTACAATTCTCTCCACCTTAGAATGATTCCGTCCCCGGAATCACACATCAACAAACAAATGCGGATAGCGACTCAACATGTCACTTTCCGTCTCCCAGGTGAGATTCGGCCCATTCGTGTGTTTCCATCGGACAAGCACTAACCCAACCATTTTGCGTCGCAACTTCTTAGTCTTTCGGTCAACAATTGCCTCTGGTTCTTCAATCAACCTTTTGTTCTCATCAATTCTCAATTCAGAAATTGGAATTATATCGGGAACTTCTCCCGTGAACTTCCTCAAATAACACACATGAAAGGTGTTGTGAATTCCATTCAGTTCTTCGGGTAATTCGAGCTTGTAAGCTTGATTCCCAATCCTCTGAAGGACTCTAAACGGTCCAATAAACCTTGGACTCAACTTTCCCCTTTTACCAAATCTTATAAGTCCCTTCCACGGCGAGACTTTAAGCAAAACCGAATCTCCAACCTCAAAAGTCATCGGTCTTCGCTTCTTGTCAGCATAGCTCTTTTGACGATCTTGAGCTGCTAACATTCTTTCCCTAATTATTTTCAACTTTTCAGCAGTTTGATGAACCAACTCCGGTCCCATAAACTGCTTTTCCCCAGCCTCAAGCCAACAAGACGGCGTACGACACTTTTGTCCATACAAAGCTTGGTACGGTGCCATCTTAATGCTCGAGTGAAAACTATTATTATAGGAAAATTCTACCAACGGTAAATGTTCATCCCAATTACCTAGGAATTCCAAGGTACATGCTCTCAGCATATCTTCAAGTGTTTGTATTGTTCTTTCACTCTGACCATCAGTCTGCGGATGGTAAGCTGTGCTTAAACATAACTTGGTACCCATTTCCTCTTGTAGACTTTTCCAAAACCTTGAGGTGAAACGGCTATCACGATCCGATACAATCGTTAACGGAACACCGTGAAGCCTCACAATTTCCTTCACGTAAGAATTCGCAAGCTTTTCCATAGACCATTTCTCCCTGGCCGCTATGAAATGCGCACTCTTAGTGAATCGATCAACGACCACCCAAATCATGTCGTGACCATTCTTTGTTCTGGGCAGTTTAGTGACAAAATCCATAGCAATGTCTTCCCACTTACCCATAGGCACAGGCAATGGTTCTAAACTCCCGTAAGGTTTCTGATGTTGTGTCTTGACTCTCGCACAAGTCACACACTCGGCCACATACTTTGCAACATCAAGCTTCATCGTCGGCCACCAGTAGTAGGGTTTCAGGTCCCTATACATTTTAGTGCTACCCGGATGAATCGAGTACATGGTCTTGTGAGCTTCTTCCATCAGAAGATCCCTAATTCCTCCTGACTTAGGTACCCAAATACGATCTTGGAATACCTTCAGTCCATGACCGTTAGTACCAAACACCAACGTTTTACCCAAACGTTCCTCCTTTCGGTCATTTTTCTCAGAAGCTTCCTCTTGAGCTTTCTTTATACTTTCCACAATGGTCGAGACAACTTCAATTTTCAACGCTCTTGGCCTCTTCCTTTCAAGATTGACTTTCCGACTGAGAGCATCAGCAACAATATTTGCTTTACCTGGGTGGTAAAGTATCTCACAGTCGTAGTCCTTGAGAAGTTCTAGCCAGCGTCGTTGCCTCATGTTCAATTCTTTCTGATTAAAGAGGTATTGGAGACTCTTATGATCAGTGAAAAGTTTGCACTTCGTGCCATAGAGGTAATGCCTCCATATTTTCAGAGCGAAAACTACCGCTGCCAACTCCAAATCATGAGTCGGGTAATTCTTTTCATGCTCTTTCAACTGTCGAGACGCATATGCTATCACCTTTTCTCTTTGGGTCAAAACACAACCCAATCCAACACCAGACGCATCGCTATAAACAGCGAAGTCTTCGACTCCATCGGGTAGAGAAAGTATCGGTGCCTCGCATAGCTTCTTCTTTAACTTCTCGAATGCTTCTTTATGCTTCTCACTCCAAGCATAAGTAGCTCCTTTGTGGGTCAAAGCTGTTAATGGAGTAGCAATCGAAGAAAAGCCTTGGATAAACCTTCGGTAATATCCGGCTAATCCTAAAAAGCTTCGAATCTCCGTGGGACTTTTCGGTTGTTCCCACTTTGTCACAGCTTCAATCTTCGCTGGATCAACCATTATCCCTTCTTGGTTGACCACGTGACCCAAGAATTGGACCTCACGAATCCAAAAATCACATTTGGAGAACTTTGCATAAAGCTTCTCCTTCTTCAAAACTTCTAACACTTCTCGCAAGTGTCTGCCATGCTCCTCCTGGCTTTTCGAGTAGATCAGAATGTCGTCTATGAACACTATCACGGATTTATCAAGGAAAGGATTACAAACCCTATTCATCAAATCCATGAACGCTGCTGGAGCATTGGTTAGTCCAAACGACATAACCAAGAACTCGTAGTGTCCATATCTAGTTCTGAATGCAGTCTTCTCGATATCTTGCTCTCTTACTTTCAGCTGATGATATCCTGACCTAAGATCGATCTTCGAGAAATAGCTCGAACCTTGCAATTGATCAAACAGGTCATCAATCCTCGGCAACGGATATCTATTCTTTATTGTTGCCTTGTTCAGCTCTCTGTAATCGATGCACATTCTCATACTTCCATCTTTCTTCTTTACAAATAACACCGGAGCTCCCCAGGGCGATGAACTAGGTCTAATGAAACCTTTGTCCAATAACTCCTGAAGTTGCATCATCAGCTCCTTCATCTCCGTCGGTGCTAATCGATAAGGTGCTTTTGCTATTGGCGTGGTTCCTGGTAACAAGTCTATTCTGAACTCCACTTGTCTATCAGGTGGTAATCCAGGAAGATCCTCGGGAAATACTTCCGGATAATCACACACCACTGGAATACTCTGCATCACCTTCTTTTCTTTCTTAGCATCAATCACGAATGCTAAATATGATGTACATCCCTTGGTCAAACACTTTCTGGCTTTCATTAGAGAAATGATTCCAGAATTCACTCTGCGTTTGTCCCCATACACCATAAACGAATCTTTCCCAGGCGGGTTTACTTTAACTATCTTCTTCTTGCACAAAATTTCGGCATCATTGGCGCTAAGCCAATCCATTCCCAAGACGATGTCGAAACCATTTAGTTCGATAGGCAATAATTCCTCGAGAAACTTATTCCCATTAAGGTCGATCAAGACGTTTTTCATACGATGGCTAACAGGTACAAACTTGCCACTAGCTACTTCGACTAATAAAGCATTATTTAGTCTATCAACAGGCAAAGCTAGCTTTCTACCAAACTCATGCGAAATAAAGGAGTAGTTGGCTCCAGAATCAAACAATATATGAGCAGGTAATTCGTTTACGAGAAAGGTACCTGAAGCGACATCAGCTTCATCTTTCGCAGCCTCAAGTGTCATCTGGAAGGCTCTCGCCTTCGGCTTTGGTGGAATGTTGGGCCTAGCTGCCTCCTTCTTCTTCGGACAGTCTTTCAAAATATGCCCCTCTTCATTACACCCAAAACACATCCTTTTGTTGTTCGGACATTCATTGGCAAAATGTCCAACCTTTCCACACTTGTAGCAGGTTACATCCTCGCTACATTTTCCAAAGTGCTTTTTCCTACACTTATCACACCACTTCGCTTCGCCTCCTTTTCCTCCAAACTTTTTCGAATCAAATTTCGAAAATTTACTCTTCTTACTGGAACCAGATGTTCCTTCAAACTTCCTTTTCTCACCAACCTCAACCTTGTCGGTGGTTCTTCCCTTTATCATGTTCTCCACAGACTTGGCAGCCCAGATAGCTGCCTCTAGAGTAAGTGCCTGACGTACCGGCACCTCGTACTCCCATGGAAGTCCCTTCGCATACCGATCCACCTTTGTCAGCTCATCTGGAACGATACGCAAGGCAAACTCCATCTTATCGGTGAAGTTATTGGTGTATTCATCTACTGACATGCTACCCTTCGTCAATGTCAGAAACTTGTTCTCCAACTCCAACAGATTTTGAGCCGAGCAGAACTTGCGCTTAAACTGCACCAAGAACTCTGCCCATGACAATTGCAGTGGCTCGCTAGGGCTTAAGGTCTTCCCTAGAGTGTTCCACCAACGAACGGCTCCACCTCGGAATTGTCGCACGGCATAGATAGTCTGCAACTTGCCTCTACAGCCACATGTCATAAAGGCTAACTCCATTTCGGAGATCCAATCCATAACCCCAATCGGATCCTCCTTTCCATTGAAGGTCGATGGTTTACAAGTCAAAAAGTCCTTGTACTTGCATCCCATTCCATCATTCCTTCCATCATGGTTATCTTGCCTAACTATCGGTGGGTTGGCTGGACCAACAGACCCACTGAAGTTTCCACCTTCCGAGTGCCCTTCATTCAGTTCAGGCTCTTCCACACGAATCGACAGTTCTTCACGATTTTGCTGAAGCAACCGTCTAGTTTCATCCATCTGACGATCCAACATCGTCTGAATCATCAATTGCACACCAGCCATGGTTATTGGCTCAGGTGCTGCTGCTACGACAGGTATTGGCTCAATCACTGGTGGTTGATTCCTGTTTTCGTCAGCATTTCCAACTCCACTTCTTGTTCTCACCATTTTGATCTACACCGAATAAGGTGAAATTAGATCCTCAATCATGATAGATATTCAAATCATCCTTATCACTCCGAAACGTTTACATGCTAGTTCTAATATCGTAGATGTACGCTTAGAATCCTACACACATAAGGTTTCTAGATCCGGTCGGCAACAGACCATAGATCCGAACAAATAATATCATATATGGCAACATATAACATTTAGCACATAAAGCATTTTAGGCAACTTTCCTAAAATAAACTAGTGCTCGTGTCTAAAACATAACAGACACGCATCTCAAAACTTCACTTAGCATTCTAAGTTTAAGTCTAGAAATCCAACAAATTCCTAGTTCGCTTAAACTAATGCTCTGATACCAACTGTGACATCCCCAAAATCTCGGCCAGAAAAGACCGATTTTCATTTATGCTTTTAAATATTTTCAGAGTAAATCCTTTTGATTTGAAAGAGTTGCGGAATTTGTTCCCAAAAACAAAACATGATAAAACATTGTTTATCGAAGCATTTCATAAAAGAAATGTATTTTCATTATAATCAAAACTCGGGGTGTCATGTTCCGATACAGACCAATAAGCATAAACGAATACATTACAAGTCATATAACAAATATAAACATATGCAGACTTGTAAACAAAACAACTTGATGGTTCATCCATCTCATGCCCTTCCGCCACTACCTGTAATACAATTTAAAACTGAGTGGGTCAGGCTTGGGAGCCTGGTGAGCATATAGGGTTTTCAACCCACAATAAATATCATATTTAATTTTCACCAACCAACAATAACCCAATTACCAATTCCCGTTATTCTCACTTTAATGTCCCTAAAACAACTAACATAAGGGACCTAGTCTAAGAATATTTCATCGGGGTGACAACACATGCTTCGGGGGTACCTCAGCAATATAAGTCAAATAAGGCAACCATGAGGGGGATGGAGTACAGCGAATGAACACCCAAGTTCATTAACACCTACAGGTGGCGAACCTGCTAATGTTTCCACAAGACTGTCTAGAATAGCCAGTGGTCGTCATCTAAACTCCGCTAGATGACTCAATCAAACAACAACGAGGCCTCTCATCTGTTTATTACACACCAACTGTATCTACCCATGTTCTACCCAACATATTAGTAGATAAAAATATACATTTGTATACATAGTTTAAAGAAAACCTGTATAGCATGCTTTAATCAACACATATATCACATAACAGATGAGGCACACACACACATAACACATATCTCATAAAGAAATAAGCAGATCTATAAGATAGAAGAGAGTGAATACTCATTCACACATAACACAACCAAATATATACACATAGCACGTATTTTTATATAAAATACTTCGTATTATTGTATTAGAAGAAATAACTACACACTCACTTGATCAGAAGATGATCGGACAGCACTACGGCTTATAGAAGTCGTAATCCACAGCAGATCTGGAAGATCTTCTCGAAAATCGAACTTCTCGCGGGCAGAGCTTCGACTCGGGAACCGCACTTTTCGGGATCTTCAGGATCTCGGGACTTGCCTCGGGGCTAGAGTATGATACCGGGACTTCGGGGTAGCTTCGGGGGTTTTTGCACAGAGCTTCGACACGAAAACGAGAGGGAATTGGCAAAAATACCCGGAACCCTCGCATCCTATTTATAGGAGGCTGGAGCCTCGGAGTACGCGGGGCGTACTGCGTTACGCGGGGCGTACTGCCCAAAACATCATTGCTTACGTATCCGAAGTGCTCGAGTGCGAGTGTCGACATCCCTCGGAGTACGCTGGGCGTACTCGAGTACGCGGGGCGTACCTCGGATCAAATCGGTGACTCCTTCGGATAATGCTTCCGAATTTTGATTTAAATATAAATACAAAATGATTAATAAACTTCGGAAATTCATAACTTCTTCATACGAACTCCGTTTTCGACATTCTTTATATCCACGCGAAGGTGAGACCATGCTCTACGACTTTCGTTTAGACTCCGTCGGCTAATTTTGACTTTATTTTTATTAATTATTTTTAATAGGCCGGGACAGAAACTTTCGTTATAAATTCATAACTTCTTCGTTTGACGTCCGTTCTCGCCTAACTTTTTATCGTTTCAATACCAACAATGAGATCTTCGATTCTCATTTAGATTGCTTCGGCTAACAACCGCTCGATCTCAAATCGAGTAAAACAGGCTGTATATCGCTAAGCCGGAACTTCGATAAATCATAACTTCCTCATACGAAGTCAGATTTGGGCGTTCTATATATATTCGGAAACCTCGTTTCAACTACTACAACATTAACCAAATATATTAAGTTTATTTTACACTTAAATTTTGACGCTTATTTTTATTCTTAATTAATCAAACCACATAATTAAGCAATTAAGCACAAAACACACAATACTCAAATAATACAATCTTATTATTTCAAAACGGGTTACAGAGGTTAACCTAGACTATTACATTGCTACAAATGGCAAGCCCGAAACACAGGCGTTACATTAGTGGAGCGCGTGTGGTTAACCGGCACACTAATTTGGACTTGTGAGAAGTGGCAAAAAGGTCTAAACATTATGATTACGGCATCCCTCTTCATAATTGTTTAGATACACAAGTGTGCTATCTAAGGGAAGGTGTATGATTTTGATAAAGACTTATCAAAACAATCTAGTATCAGAAATCTGAACTTTGGTAAGAAAGTCAGCTGATTTCTGAGTACATGTCAAAGCTAGTGGGAGCATAAGTGTTATGCTAATAATCATCATGTTAGTGGGAGCATGATAATTATGATAAGTATTGCAAGTTAGCAATGTTAATTATAGAAAACAAAAGTTTCAATTGGGAAAAAGTTGTTTTGCTATAATTAAGGGAGAGGAAATTATGCTTCATCTCAAATCTATAAGCTTAGATCGTGAGGTTTTTATCATTTAGTCAAGGATATATATGAATTTCATGTTGGAATGGCTCAACATAAGGAAATTTTGTATATGGGTCCATTATTTGCGTTCTAAAATTCGATTATGATTACGGCATCCCTTTTCATAATCTGAATTATGAGAACTTGGCAAATTGAAATGGAAATATTATAGCAAAAGACTGGTTTAGTCTTTATGTAAGACATCATGAATCGTGTCCCATATGCTTCGGATATAGGATCGATTACATGTGCTATATTCATCCGTTCTAAAATTTTCCAAATGCCTGGGGCATTAAGAAGGGAAAAGGTTTAGAACTGGATATGACTAAAAGGATTAAACAATTGTCGAGGACAATCTAAGGTTTACCAAAGATTGGTTGCTCAAGGACAATTGGAAGTATAGTGATAATTCTGGAAGGACCATATTGACATAGTCTGTAAGGAGGCAACTCTTGTTCAGAAGTGATAGTCAAAATGGAATCTGGAAATGTTTCAAAGTTAGAATTTTCAATCTGTTTAAGATTAGGAAACTTAATGCAAGAAGGATGTTTCCAAGGAGCTGATCTCCTTTGGAATACTCTGTAATGATTGTTGTCAAGTCTTTCTGACTTTGTGCATAATCATTACAAGAGGATCAATGCATATGAGTTTAGAATCTAACAGATTTCAGTAAATGGCATGAATTTGGAATTCTTGCATTTGCAGTAAGGATTTGGGGGTGTGAAAAGAGAATCATTGAAGTTATGTTCAATTGATCTAGTTCACAAAGTAAGGATCATAGACAAACATAGTATGCATACTTGGTGTGTGGCATGACTAGTGTTTAAGAAAACATAGTGTACATGCTTGGAGCATGGGACAACTATTGTTTTTAAATTCAAGAATAAAGTTGATAGCTGAAACAGTGTACAATGAATAATGTGTAATCATATGGTGATAAATAAAAGGTGTTTTATTTATGTTCAAAGGGTTGATACCATATTGGATTCAATTATTATTGTGTTTCACTTTGCATGTTTTGACTTCCCGAATAAACTGGGTTATTCTTCCGGAATGACTAAGTTATTCAAACCATCCACAGTCAGTCATATTTTGGAAGTAGATATGAATTAAGACTGTCATGATGGGTTGTAGAGGTCTAAGGTGTTGGACAAGGCTACAACAATCATGAGTGCTCATAAGTTCTGAGTATTGGATTCAACCCGCGCTCATTGGAATCACTTCATGGATTTTATCACGAGTGATCATGAGACGATAATATCTTATATTCTTCAAACCTAGAGATATGAGTTGTTACTATGAGTTGATAGTACATTGATAGCACGAAAACGCATTTGGTAACTCGGTGCTATAAAACGTGCCTTTGTGTATGATTCAACAAGTAGTAGAACAAACCATATGAGTCGAAGTTTATCCGTTCCTTTTACCTTCGGGATAAAAGCGATATCTGTGGGCCCCTCGATGATTTGATGATGACAAATGGAAGTGCTCGGCCGGGCCAGGACTGATTTGATTTGTTCAATTAGTCAGTTGTCATAAATCGGAAATCGGGAAACAACAAATGGACAGAGAGAATGATTATAATCCATGTCTCAGTCCATATGATATCTAGAATGGAGGAATATATGATCCCTTATCTAATGGACAAGTCACTGACAAAGGTCAGAGTTCATCTACAAGGTCAGAGTTCGACAGAAGCTTTTGAGAGCTACGATTGCCGGTTGGTTCCTGAAGTCATACGCAATAATAGTTTTAGACTTATCCAAGTGGGAGACTGTTGGATTAATGTCTAAGTCCATAACTATATTTGGTAAGACTTGACCCGACCCGGCATGGTCCATTTGGGTTGCATACCATCATGCACTTGAATGAGAGAAATAAGACACTTATGGTTATTAATATATTATAAGTTCTAGTATATTAATAATAAGAATAATAAGATTATTTAATTAGTATTGATCAAGAATTAATCTAGGATTAATTAAGTGATCAAAAAAAGACTAATTAAATATATGGGTTGATTGTGTAAATCATCCATACTTGTATAGTGGGCTAATGCTCCATGGATAATCAAGTTGGGCTAAACCCATAGGATGGTCCATGGATGCTCCATGGTGTATTTGTACCCATGGATCCAAGGAAATGGAAAGCCATGACAATTAAGAGTTTACCCTAATTGTGTAACTATATAAGCATCTTATTATTGAGGAAAAATCGGCCACTAGTAGTATTCAAGAAAGGGCTAGCCGATTTTGGTGAGTGTAGAATTCTCTCAAGTCATTCTAAGTGTTTTGATGATTGTGATTCCATTTGAGGTGTCACACTTGGGGCACTAAGCACTCAAGCTTCATGAAGACTTTCTACATCAAGAGGTATGTATTCTATCTTGTTACATTATTGTTTTGTATGCTAGATTAGGATAATACCTTGGAAGTTCTTATTTGCATGTATAATAGAGAAAACATAGATCCAAGGTATTTAGGGTTGCATGTACACTTAGGAAGTGTTAGAATGCACAAAACCCAACAGTCAATACACACGTGGGAATTCACCAGACGTCGATACACCATCTTTGGGCTCGAAAGTTTCAAATCGTGCTTGTTAGGGCTAGCTAGCCCAATGACATGATCTTTAGGCCCGAAGGAAACTCGCTTACATGTTGTTGGGTCTTATATGACCTAATTCCGTGTAAAAGGACTTTCAATGGCTTTTGTGCTGTTGGGCCCCAAGGGTCGTTTGGTACTGCCAGTAAAGTCAAGAATTCACCAATGCGGATCTGGCTAAGGGCCCTTCGCATTCACGATAGCCTTGAACGACTTATGGAATTATCGAGGGCTTCGTGCTCTCTTTCCTCCTCGGTTGTGGGGCTATGAGAAATTAGGGTGATTGGATTAAGTGAATAGTACGGACGACGCCTAAGGGATCGTTTGTATAGTTGTAAACTAGTCGTTTTCATTAATGCGTATTTATAAAACTCACAACCCATAATTAATCCAACGTCACCTGGAAATATCGAATACACACGTCACAACAGTATAACGCATAAGTTAAAGTATTAGGAAAACATCGGGTTTTCCTAGGGTTTTTCAAGTCATACATCTACAAGATGCATACCAAGTCTAACAATATTTTTTAGAAACAAACAAGCATACTTACGGATCTTCACATTTTTTTTACGATACTCTTTTCAGAAAATATCGGATTTTCTGGTGGTTTTCAAAACAATACAAAACATTATATTTCAAACATTACTTATGAACTCACCAACATTTCATATGTTGACGTTTTTCAAAATACTTGTATTCTCAGGTAACAGGTAAATCGAAGGGAAAAATGTACTCAGTGATGTTTTGTTGTTTGTTTAACTAGTATCGAACGATCTACTTTTGGGAATGCAATGTTATGAAACAATGTACTAAATGTAAACGCTACCAGTTGTACTATTTCAATGCATGGTGATGAATGATGTTATGTTTCATGTATATTCACTGTGATGATATTCAATTGAGTCACAACAGCCCCCGGACGTTTCCGTCGTCTGGTTTGGGGGTGTGACAGAGACCGACTCGACGAGTAGGGTTGTCTGGATGAAACCCTAATATTTAGGGTTTGCACCCTATTTAAACAACTTATTCTGCCTCAACCCAGCCCCCATCATCCCTCCCAACTCAGAGAAACCCTAAATCGAAACCCTAACCTTTCTTTAGTGTTCTTGAGCCATTTTTGTGTGCTTGTGATGATTGTGAAGCTTGAGAAGGAAGAAGGAGCTTGGAAGTTCAAGTGGAAGCTAGTAGATCCACAGGTTGTGCCCCATTTTCAGCTTATTTGAGGTATAAAGTTGAAACCTTGACCATCTATCTCTTAGATCTCTAGTTGGGGTTCATTTCTACCTTTTCTAAGCCTTATAGGTGCCATACTCGGAATTTTGTGGTTCATGGAGGGTATAGCTTCAGATCTAGAACCATTGGGGTTTCTTATGGCATAAAGGTACCAACTTTATTGCCATGAGCATGCCATGCATCTTGTAGACTTCATTCTTGAGCCATTTGGGCCAAATACCTCATGCATGCACGTCAAGATTGGAACTTTATGTATAATATGGACCTTAGGAGGTTAGATCTATGATTTGGATGCATTAAGACTGATTAAAATCGACTGTATAGTTTTGGACAAAGAGGGATTCGGTGAGTCAGGTCGCAGTTTTCCCCTAAACGTCTTCTGGAAATGGTCTTTGGTTGAGTTGAAGGAAAACTCAGCCTGTTGGGGTTTGTTATAGACTTGAAGATTGAAGGACTGGACAAGTTCAAGGAGAAACTCGGCAAGTTCAAGGCAATGTCCCAACCACATGAAGAAGGACTCAACGAGTTCAAGCAGAACTCAACGACTCGTAGACTAAACACCTTCATACGAATGAAGATGAACTCGGCGAGTCAGTTGAAGAAGGTCCCGATTAAAGGTGAACTCGTCGAGCTCTTTATAGACTCGACGAGTAGGGATGTGGTTGTAGCATTTTGTGGACGTGGGGACTCGACGAGTTGGTGAACCAACTCGGCGAGTCTTGTCAACCAGATGTTGACTTTGACTAGGGTTTTGACCTTGACTTTGACTTGGACTTGAGTGACCCTTGTAAGGGTTATGAGTATGAAATGGTAATGTAGAAAAGATGTTGTGTAGGGATTGAGGAGTCGAGAAGAGTTGATTTCGATACCGAGGACAGTGCAGACACTACACAACATCGAGGTGAGTTACCTTCCAGTTGAGGTGGGTCTACAGCCACAATGTCGGCCCACCAGCAGGGAATGTCTTTAGATGATTGTCTTTGTGATAATTTTCTAGGTTTGCTACTACCTTATGTGGTCTATGTGCCAATATGATATGTTATATGCGATAGTGGTAGTGGGAGGGGAAACAGTCCCTCGATTCGGTCGTAAGGGCCAAAGGGTAGATCGGACACCCCAGATATGTCTGACAGCATGATTATGATATGATATTATATGATAGTGGTAGGGGTGAAACAGTTCCCGTGGCCGGTTGAGATAGACCGGAGGGTAGGCAGGCACCCCAAAATGGCCTGACATGGGTAGGTCAACACCCCAGAATGGATTGACATGGGTAGGTCAGCACCCCAGAATGGCTTGACATGGGTAGGTCGGGCACCCCAGAATTGCCTGGCAGTATATATGATTGTATGGTATGTGGTATGATGGGGGAATTCACTAACCTTAGTACTTATGGTTTTCAGTTTTGGTTTCAGGTACCTCTTCATCGAAGAGGAAGGAGCCAGCAGGGTACCAGCACATCGCACACACATGATTCAGTATTTGAGATTTTTGGGATTGTACTCTGACATTATTACTAATTGACGATATGGTTTTCGAGATATGTAACTATGGTTTGTGAATTAATATGATATTAGTAATGTTTTCGTCAAACGAGTTTTATAAGCAATATAATTAAAACAAAAATTTTTGGTCTCGATTTTTGGGATGTTACAGCATCGGCTTGATTGTACACACCAGAGAAAGAGTTATGTTTTGAGGATCCTGGATTATAAATCAAACAATTATGGAGTTGCATTTTGTAAATTAAATCAATGATATTTTTGTGAAATGTGTTACGAAAATTATGTGATTTTAAAATGAAAAAAAATTATTTGAAAATTTACGGTGTTACAGAAAGCCTTTGATCCTTGTTAGGATCTCCAACACAAAAGCTTGGGAGTTGATAATGATCACCTGCATTGTTAGTTTGTATTAATTGAAAAATGAGTTACAGACGAAATGATAAATGTAAGAGTACAATAGTTGCAGAAAGTTTAGGTGTGTTGTGAGCAAAGTACATGTGTATTTACGGTCTAGTCTAAGTAACAATAAGTCTGATATTCCTGGGATCCTCTCAAATAAAAATAAACACATTGGTTTGACTTGGTATTCCCGGGTCTTTTTCCTTATTAAAGTACTTCTTCATTGAGAATGAGTCTCAAGTTGACTAATTTTGTACATGTGAAAAAAAGACAAAAATATATTTGAATGTTAGGAAATAATAATAACAATGGTCAAGATCCTGAAATGTGTTCGGGATCCTGAAAGTTCTTGAAGATCTGGGATCCGGAATAGGGTTGAGGATATTGGCCTTAACAATTACCCCTAAATTATACCTGCGAAGTATCAAGGTTGATTTCAAATATTTAAAGGTTTAATTTTAAAAGAAGAGTAAAGATTTTAAAGTTTTAACGGATAAGATAATTTGAATCCTAACAGATATATTTCTAGCCGTTGAAGTAAGCATAGTAATCTGTCAAATAACCCTTCTACCTTTTCATGATTCTCATATAAATAGGATGTTCAGTCTTTTGATTTTGCCTTACTCTTCCAGCTCCCTTCCAGACATTCATTGAAGACCATCGAAGGTACTATCCTTGTTTCTTTTCTCCTTATCTTTCTTCTTCTTTAATCATAGGAAAAAAATCACTCTCATACAAGTGCCATCACTGTTTGTAACATCCCGAAATTCTTGGTATCATATTTAAGCAATTTATATTCATTATGGCAGAGCAACTCGACGAGTTGGCTGCCCAACTCGGCGAGTGGAGGCAGTTTTGGCCACGTAGGTTTAGTGAACAACTAGACGAGTTGAGAGACCAACTCGATGAGTTGGAGATGTTTGGAGAAACCCTAATTCCCCGGGTTTGTGTCCTATTTAAAGGACCTTAAGCCTCATTCCAGCCGCCCATGACACCTTAGAGCTCTGAGAAAAACCCTAGACCAGCTCCATTCGATTTTGTGAGAGAGAGAGAGAGAGATTAAATTGAGTGATTTTGTGCCTTTGTGTAAAGAGACTTTGGAGAGAAACACGAGTTGGATCAAGGAGATACTCTTGGATCCGAATTTCTTCAGTGATTAGCTTTGTGGAGGTAAAAAGCTTCTATCTTGATCCTTTCATATGATAGATCTCTTCCTAGGGAGTTTAAGGGCTTATTCCCATCCATCTTTTTGGCTTTTGAGTTATTGAGCCGATAATGGAGGTTGAGACTCCAAATCTAAGCTATATGATTCCCTATGAGCCCAAAGATCCAAGCTTTATCAAGCTAGAGGAAAGATTTTATGCTTTGGACCCTTTAGGGAGCTTATTTTGGCATTTCTAGCCTTTCAATCCATGCATGGACGTAAAGCTTGCAGCTTTACGTGTTGATTATGCCTTAGGAGGCTAGATCCAGAGTATGAGACCTTATTTATGCCCAAAATCATCTGAATAAGAAAAGGGACTGAAGGGACTCGACGATTCGGTGAGCTGGCTCGACAAGTCGGTTAGAGTTTACCCGATCGTTTGGGCACGCGAAAGACTCGGTGAGTTGATGAGACAACTCGATGAGTTGAGAGGGTTTTACCCGTATTTGGATTCAGAGTGGACTTGACAAATTGATGAGACGACTCGACGAGTAGGTAGGGTTTTTCCTGATCTTTGGGACGCTGCATGGACTCGACGAGTTAGCTAGCAACTCGGTGAGTAGAGCCGGGTTTTCACGATTTACTGAGTTATGAGGGACTCGTCGAGTTCATGAGCTGTACCCAGCCAGTTGATTCAACATGAACTGTTGACTTGGGTGTGGACTTCGGTTGACTTTTAGAGTTGGATCAATTTTGACTGTTGACTTCTGTTGACTTTAGGGTTTTGGTCAACTATGGATGTTGGAGGCCATGGAGGGGTGGAGATTTGACCAGCAGCTCGAGGGAGAGATACGTTGCTTTACTCTGCGAGGTGAGTCTTCTCACTATACTTACCTCGAGTGGTAATTTGTGTAACCGGAGGCTCTTGTGTGCTTATATTGAGTATTATGATATTATACATTATGTCTTTGTGATTTATATGGTATGTTGTTCTTTGCTTCTATTGAGTTAGGACCGGAGGGTCTGTTAATACCGCTGTCGTGCATGACTTAAACAAATAAAAATATAAAATAAACTGCTTTACTACACTAGTAGATAGTACAGGTAAGAAGGGTCGGATCCTCAGGGACACGTCCTAAAGTTACACCTCTTTGTGTAATGCGTGATCTAATTCTTGACAAATGCAATAAACATAAAAAATGGGGGTTGTTTAGGAAAATTAAACTATTAGAAATCGAAAATGACTAAAATTAAAGTTATTTAAATTCAAATAAAGAAAAGAATTCCAGTTTCGCGGTGACACCCCTAATCATATAATTAACCCTCAACACAATATTTGACTATGCACTTGTTCAAACTAGTACTTAGCTTCATTAAGAAGCTCTAATGACCTATATTACAAAAATTATTTAATCAAAATAAGATCTTTGAGTTAAACCTAACTTTTTACTAAATTAACCAAACAGACTCTTGATTAACAAAGAAAAGTTGCATTAGACTCAGTGTAATTCCCAGTAAAGCTCAATACCTCTCATAAGCTCGGAGGCATTAAAACTTGTTTGATCAACTCATATTAGAATTAACCCTAAACTCAGAATTAATCTAATACTTGTCACTTTTTACTAATTAATCTAGACAATTACGGATCTAAACAATTAGATGACTAGAATGATTCACAAACAATTTAAGTGGCCAACAGAAACTGAAATCAACATCAAACATTCAATTTAACACAAAACTGATCAAACTAAACAGTAATCATAGTCAAACATAGTGCCCAGTGATTAACCATATGAAAAGGTTATGTCTTGCGAAATTGAAATATGAGTTTTTAGCCTGACATGGCTAAAAACGGATTACAAACAGTGGAAATAGAATCTAAACGATAAATCTTACTAAATTACGGATTTGAATTGAATCGTCTCCTTTAGATCTGTGTTCTTCAATTGAAAACCTCTGATAATCTCCTCTGAATCGCCAGGAATCGCCAATTAGGGTCACTGGAAGAGTATGGGGCAGTATTTATACGTCTAGCTATCAAAACAACCTACCTGCGGTCGCAAAGGGGTATACCTGCGATCGCAGGTATTACCAAAAATGTGTCACGGGACTATTTAATGAAGTACATTGCTATTTTGAGGCAATTTGACCAACCTGCGATCGCAGGTTCTCTTTTTTCTCATCTGATGAATTTTGTGACTCGTTGGAACCTCGATGGCAACCTGCGACCCAACCTGCGATGGCAAGGTCCAACCTGCGATCGCAAAGACATAACTTGCGATCGCAAATGAGGCTTTTTGGCTCTTTTTGTTTGTCGTTCCTCCTTCCAAGTAGTTCTCGATCATTTCCCAGCATCTTTCCTTGCTCTAGACTCCAATTAAGCTTCTAAGCATCCACAAACGCATCCCGAACTTGCGCAATCATCCATGTACTCCAAATAGCCCTGAAAAGTCATAACAAACGTGAGCAGTACAAGCATTCTACAAAATAATCATGAAACACGAAATACATAAGAATAATCGGGAATTAGTTAACATTTTATAACGAAATATGTAGGAAATTGTGCTAAAAGATGCATATAAAATGCATCTAACAAACCTCCCAAAGCTTAGACCTTACTTGCCCTCAAGTAAGGAAACGATAACTTTGGAAACGGAATCAGGGCAAAAGGCAATAACTAGACAACCTAGACACATGATAACCAAAATGAAAAAATAAATAAATAATAATAAGAATAATAATAATAATAATAATAACTACCAAAGCTAAACATAAAACATGCATGCAAAGATGAACAATGAACTAAAAAAAATATGCAAATGAAAAACAAACAACTAAATGAAACATGCATTTTTTTTTTTTTTCCTTTTTACGATCAGACTTTACATCCATAATGGGCTCCAATCACTAACACCAAAGCAACCATCCTGCTATCTTTCATGTATCACAGACTCCCAAAGTAAGGAAGACCACAAATCGGTGTAACCCAGTAATCGAACTCTAGTTTTATTTAAACTTTGTACCTTAATTAGCTTTATGGGCGAAAATAACATAGTCCGTATCTCTTGTCCTTAAGACTAGATGGCCAAGAATCAGAATCGACGCATCCTTAAGAACCCGTACGACCAAATCAGCTTTCGCCGAAGCAGCAAGGGCCAACCCCCGTAGGAGCCCGAGCTCTATGCTTTCACTTTTTCGAGAGCCACAAGTATCATATCACACAGTTCTTTATTCGCCAGATGTAACTTTGGAACGGCTTCTAATTTGGTTGAACTTAATTTATACTTCGTTTGAGCTTGATTTCTTCAATCTTTTTTTTTTCTTTTGGAATTTCTTGAAGTTTCTTCAATTGAGTGCTTGAAATTCTTTGATTTGGGTACTAGATATAACGTTGTACCCTTTCTTCATTTTGACTATGTGGATCCGATACTTAAGCTCTCTATTACCGCAAGGGTAACACGTTTCAACAAATAGGGCCATGTTTTGTGGGTTCAGAGTTGCCGATAAAGATTATTTTAAAACAATAATAAACAAATCATCCTAGCGCTGTTATTACCACCCAAAAAAAGTTCCAGTATGCTTATTGTTTATTATCTAAGGTCGGGGTCTCGAATCACAGTGTCTTGGGTCCCCTGGTTATGATAACTGATTCTACACTTCCAATAGCCATCAAGCGCTTAAGATTTTTTTCATTTTCAATTCTCAATATCCCACTTCGTGGAGCTATCGTATGTAAAGAGTGTCATCATCTCGTAAAAAAATATTTATAGTCAAATGCAGAATGCAACAAAATGAAAATATTTTAGAAAAAACTAGGAAGAAATAAAATGACAAAGAAAAGAAACATAAATGAAAAATATTTTTATTTATATTTATATTTATTTTTTAACTTTTCTAATTTTTTTTGGATTTTTTTGTAACACAGTGAAAATTTACAACCAATTTAAACTTCTCAAACACAACCCATATTCATTAAGTTATTACAAAAAAGGCTTTCAATTCATTTATTATCAGAGTATCCCAGAAACATCAACATAAAACTGAGGAGCGGTATGATAACGCCTTTGCCTTGCCACGGTCTCCTGAAGTACCTGAAACAATACACTGAAATTGTAAGCCCGAGAGCTTAGTGAGTTACCCCCAAAATACCAACCACAATACCACACACATATCATATCATATCATAAACATAACAACCATGCATATCGAGTCTATAGTGTGGCTAGTCCGCCTGCACCAGGCCTTCAGTCCACCCGGTCCACTCTCTCTCCGAGTCTACAGTGTGACTGGTCCGCCCGCACCGGGCCTTTAGTCCACCTGGTCAACTCTCCGAGTCTACAATACAACTGGTCCACCCGCACCGGGCCTTCAGTCTATCTGGTCCACTCTCCGAGCCTCGGCACGTCTGGTCCGTCCTCTTGGGGACTTCAGCCTATCCGGACCGCTCGCCGGGCCTTCGGTCTAACCAGTCCACCCTAGGCATGCTGTCCTACAGCACAAAGCAGGACCCGCCTCAACCCAACCCCAGAACAAACACCCATGTGCACATAAACATATAATCATATAAAAATTCACATCCACTCAGACCGATCTAGCAGATTACATAACATAACATCATCCTAACCAGGATACCTACCTAACCGGTCACTAGCATAGCATCATCCTATATACCAGGATACCGACCTTAACCAGGTCTCTAACATATACCATCCTATCTACCAGGACGCAAACATAGCAAAGAAATAACATAACAAAAATACCCAGATTTCAATCCGATAAAGGGCCGACCTTGGTGCCTTAGACCCTATTGATATAGTGAGGATAAATCACCTGCAACTGCCGACCGAAGAAATAAGATCACGCTGCTCCAACCACCGACACGAACTCCACCACTGAGCAATACAAGATAACTGAACTCAATAAATACCAATAATTACCAAAATACCCCTGGAAGTTAAACTGGTCAACCCTTAGTCCAAGTCAAAGTCCTCAGTCAAAGTTAACCTTCCTGGCTGACCCTACTCGCCGAGTCAACCCGTTGACTCGTCGAGTCCCTATACTTTGAAAATCCCAATCACGACTCAACTCGCCGAGTCATCCCAAGACTCGTCGAGTTCAACAATCATCGAGTCCCGTCCTGCTCAACTCACCGAGTCGTCCCTCGACTCACCGATTCACGACTTAACCAGAAAAGGCTAGGGTTCCATGACCTAACTCGCCGAGTCCAAGCACAGACTCGCCGAGTCCAAGGCAATCTCCAATAGACTCGTTGAGTTGTTCTTCCAAATCACCGAGTCCATGCACATATTCATACAACTCGTCGAGTACACCCATGTGACTCGTCGAGTCTCTTCAGTTCCCATTCCAAACAGAGGCTTTTCAAGCCATGCAGGGACTCCAATCCATAGATCTGAACTATTGGGGCTAGATTCACATGTAAAGTTTCCAACTTTACGTGCATACAAGGCTTAACAAGCTCCAATAAGCTCAAAATGAAGTTTTAAGTCAAGGACACTCTCAATCAAGCCCCAAGGCTGATGCTTTCTACCCTCATGGCTCCAATACACCCTAGATCTGAAGTTGCAACTTCAGATCTAACCTCTAAACTTGAAATGGATCCAAACCATGCTAAAGAATCTCCAAAACAACCACCATGGATGACAATAAGGAAAAAGGCTTAAGGAGGTGGCTTCTTACCCCAAAGATGAGTCTAAACTGATGTAGACTTCAAATCCACAAGCTCTCTTGATGCTATCCTCAAATTCCTCCAACTTCTCTTCACCAATTTATTCTCCCAAGCTTCACTCTTCTCAACAATGGAGTCTCTCACAATTTAGGGTTTCTCTGGAACACTCAGGGAAGATAGAGGCTGAAATGAAGGCATGTCATTCTTTAAATAGGGTGCAAACCCCAGGAATTAGGGTTTCTCATTTCAGCACGAACTCGTCGAGTCTAGCCTCCGACTCGGCGATTCTGGTCACTTACATGTGCCCAACACACTCTTAGACTCGACGAGTTGCATCACCTACTCGCCGAGTCCCTCTTTTCCAAACTTTCACTTTACCCCCTGAACTCTTGATTCTGACTTGGGATGTTACATTTTTTTAAAATAACAAAATAAAAACTTTATACAAAAAGATAGGAAATACCCTCCACAAGCTTAAAATTAAGCATTGTCCTCAATGCTTAGGGAGGAATGGAAGACGACTACTCGGACGGGGGAGCATAGCGACGGAAGAACTCATCGCGGAAATCATCGAAATCGTCGTGCAGACCTAAGAGCTCGTCACGATAGTCGATGACCTGAGTGCTATATTGCTGATAGTCGAGGCGAATACCAGTCATCGTCTGCTGAAGGGAAGAAATTGATGGGTTTTGAGCATTCTAACACTTCCTAAGTGTACATGCAACCCTAATAACCTTGGATCTATGTTTGTCTAATAATCATGCAAAGTTGTTTTCCAAGGTTATGAACCTATCTAGCATATACGGGGAACAATTTTTCTTTGTATAAAAGATAGAACTACATACCTTGTTGATGAAAGTGTTCCTTGAAACCTTGTGAGCCTAGCACGTCAAGTGTGATGCCTCAAATGCTTCATACAACACCAAATGCAAAGTATAAACTTGAGAGAATACTCTAACACACTCAAAATCGGCCAAGCCCTCTTGTTTCACTAAGTGTAGCCGATTTTGAGGAGAGACATGGTCCTTATATAGTGTGTTGCATTAGGTAAAACCCTAATGTAACATGACTCTTCATTTCTCAATCCATGGGTTAACTCCATGGAGCATCCTATGGGTGTAACCCAACTTGATAATCCATGGAGCCTCTTAGCCCACTATATAAGATATGGAAGATTTACATAATGTACCCATAAATTTAATTAGTTATCTTTTTGATCACTTAATTAATTCTAAATTAATTATTGATCAAAACTAATTAAATAATATTATTAATATATTAGAACTTATAATATATTAATAAACCATATGTGTTATTTCTCTCATTTAGTTTATCCAATTGCATGGTGCCATGCAACCCAAATGGACCATGCCGGGTCGGGTCAAGTACATACCAGAAATAGTTATGTACTGAGACACCTTATCCAATAGAAATATCCTGACGGAGGTCAAGACAATGCCGGTAAGTGAAGGGAGAGTTGGGGTGAGGGTAGGATGGGTGGGTGGGGGCTGATCCTGAAAGTCAGTCTGTATAGGATCAGGCGGGCTAAAGGATATGGGTGTGGCGTCTGTGTAGTCTGGGTGCTGAGTGGATGAAGATGGTCCATCAGACTGTGGGTGCTGGGCCTTCTGTGCCCTACGTGGGCGAGGTGGTGGTGGGATGTTCGAAGGAAAGACCCACACAGTCTCGCTAATAGGGTTAGCGAGAGCGATGACATCAAGTCCAATGACCTTGAAATACGTGGAGTGACCCCGCATCCAAACACACCCACCTGGGGCAGTACGAAGCATGTGCATAGCCCGATGAGAGACATCCATGTCAACACATACACGAGCAAACATGGGATAAGCCAAGGCAAGAGTGCGCTCATTTGCAAGAAGGAATCGTCCAAAGGTTCCTACAAGACCTTTAAGGTATGCAGGACTCAAAAATGGCAAGGGAAGGTAGGGAAGCCGTATCCAAACAGAAGAGAGAGATGAGTCATATCTAGGATGAAAATCAGGCGACCAAAATATAGGGTTCCAAACCTAAATAAATATCTGAATCGCCCATGAACCTCAACGACCAAGAATTGGCAATTCACGCGGGAAGGAACTCTAGAATACCTAGAATCTCACAGAAAGATTTCTTTGTTCAAATTGTTCGTTCAATGAATTTCTAATAAGTCTTCCTCAGACCGCTTGGAAAGTTAAGAGTCGGCAAAGACCTAGCTGTCAAGGAATGAAAGAAGTCGCTTTCTAGGAGAAGAGGTTATGCAGGGTTAGACGAAAAGAATCACCTGTAAGAAGGTGTACTCCAGAGGAGATTGCGGCGCGGGGGAGCGGGCAATGACATAAATCAAACCACCACAGCGAATTGCACCGCCGGTGCGAAGAGCGATAACTCTATGGAACCGTCTAATGATAATATCACCAAAATGTGGACGGTATGACCCGGTGATCATGCACCACAAAAGAAAAAGCTTGGCTTTTCCGACTTTCGTAGTCTCAATATGTGCATAAATGATATTGCATATAATTTTCAATGCAATTTTGAGAACAGGTTGCACGATGCTAGTCTGTACGGATGAGGCTGAATCATAAGACTCCAAACCGGTAATAGAGTACCAGAACTCGCGTACATCAAAAGCGGGGGTGGGCTGGGATAAACTAGTGATGGGAGTATGGAAGATAATACATAACTGGTCTATGTGAAGAGTGCGAGGGGTGCTAAAAATGCGAAAAGCTATGTTTCCGTCATGATTTATCTCACTAGGTGTGGCTAAAAACTCTCGGGTCAATAGGGGACAAGTGCCGAAATCTGCAGATAATAGGCGCTCCTAGCCAATATTTGAAAAAACAGTGCGAACACCGTCATAAATATGGAGTTCCTACATTAAGGTGCGGCTAGGGGCCCAAACCTGTGGCAAAATCTCGCGGTCGAGAAGTCGTTGGTAACAGTCGAATGTGGTCTGTGAACCTAAATCCACAGCGACATTGTCCACCTGGACAGTGTATGACGGGTCTGAGGTGTCAACCTGTCTGCGTAAATGGGAAGGTCTTGGGGGCATTTTGTCAGGTCAAAAAAAATGGGACAAGGCAGGCATAATTTCCAGGAAAAAATCAAAATTAAACAAAAGTAATTATATCTAACTACTCGCAAGCGGATACACAAGCCCACACAAATATATGACAAAAACAAAAATTTCAGTTTCAGAATGAAAATACCTGGCTGTGCGCTAAGCAGCAGTATATTTTTCGCTCGATTTTTTTTTTGATTTTTGAAATTTGGTTCGGATGGATCTCTTCTGAATTGCATCGGGAGCAAACGTATCTACTTTTCATGGCCTACGGGTAAGTAACGGAGCGTAGATATGAAAAAGAAACTCACAAAAATTAAAATGAACAAATGAATAAAATGAAATTTTTGGAGAATTTCAACCGTTAAATCATGATTTCGTTACCGTAAAGATGTTGTAAGAGTAAAATAGAAGAGATTGATACCTTTTTTTCTTGATTTGGACAAAAAACGAGCGATTTGGGTGTTTATTTGTGAACTAACTAAAAAATTAAAGGATTTCAAAGAGTGTTTTTGAAATGTGGTGGTAACAAATGAGGCTGCGATCGATATTTATAGCAAAAACCCAACCTGCGACCGCAAGGGGGGAACCTGCGATCGCAGGTTTCTAAAATTTGACTGTTCGCACTTTTTTCGAGACAAGTAGCGGCTATATGACAAGAAACGGATACATGCGATCACAAGGGGGTAACCTGCGATCGCAGGTTTTGAAAATATTACTGTTGGGCACTTTTTTTCGAGGCCATATAACGTCTAGATTTGAAAATGTTGTACATGCGATCGTGTAACATCCATAAACTTTACGCCAAATTTAAACTTTTTTAATCATAAATAAAAACCAAATAGCATTGTTTACAAAATGTTTTCAAATCATTTTCCATCAGAGTGTCCCAAAAATCATAACATAAGGATGAGGAGCAGTACGGTCACGCCTTCGCCTTTCCATGATCTCCTGAAGTACCTGAAACAATAAACTAAAAACTGTAAGCCCGAGGGCTTAGTGAGCTACCCCCAAAATACCAATACAACACTAACAATACCATATCAGTAGTAATCAATCAATCATCATGCATACTGGGCCATCGGCCTGACTGGACCGCCCTACCGGGCCTACAGTCTATCCGAATCTATCCCGAGCCTTCGGCATGACTGGTCCGCCACGTGGGCCTACAGTCTCCCCGGTCCGCTCATAGGGTATATTGTCCTTCAGCACAAAGCAGGACCGCCTCAACCCAACCACCAGCAAATAACCATGCGCACATACTATCATATACAAGCATATGCAAACATCAAACATATCTGTCACACTGATCATCAAACATAGAATTCTCCTGTAACTAGAGTACTGACTTAGCAGGTCACTAACATACCAATCCCTATGGATCATAAGAGCATAACATACTGTCTACCCTGATTCCGATCTAACAGATCATAACCACATGTAGCATACCATAACAATAACAACTAAAGGCCCGGCCTTGGTTCCGTTGACCCTATCGATATAATGGGGATAACTCACCTCGCAGATGTCGACACGAAAGGTAAACTCCAACTCTCGGATCACTTGACATAGGTTCCAACACCTATCATCATAGTACATCATACCCATAAGTCCTTAACCTTATAAGGTACTCCATAACCCACTAGTCAACCCCTACTCAAAGTCAAAGTCCTCAGTCAAGGTCAACAGTCCATGTTGACCTTAACTCACCGAGTACCCTTGGCTACTCGCCGAGTTCCCAGAAGTACATTCCAACTCGCCGAGCCATCGGAGTGACTCGTCGAGTTCCTTTGATTCTCGATCACACTTAAGGTCACCCATAGAGTTCCCTCCTTGCAACTCGATGGATACACACTCATACATATCCCAGAGGAAACTCATCTGATTCGCCGAGTTGTTCTTCAACTCGTCAAGTCTTATGGCGATCTTCATCGGACTCGCCGGGTTGTTCAACCAACTCGTCGAGTTCACGACCATCTTCATGTGACTTGTCGAGTAACTTTGTGACTCGTCGAGTCCATTCGGTCCTTTTCCTCCATACAAACATATTTTGAGCCATGCAATGGCTCCAACTCATAGATCCAAGCTTCTAGGGCATGCTTATCACGTAAAGTTGCAAACTTTACATGCATGCATGACTATAAAGGCTCTAAATGTCTATTCTAAGTTCTTAATGGAACTTCATGCTCAAGAGGGACCTTAATCACAACCAAGACTATCACTTTATGCTTCTAGAAACCCCCTTGTCGTCTTTGGCAACTTCGTGATGAAATCCATCGCGATCCGTTCCAATTTCCACATGGGAATCTCCAGAGGCTGCAACTAACCATGCGGCCTCTGATGCTCGGCCTTGACCATCCTACAAGTCAAGCACCTCTCAACAAACCAAGCGATGTCTCGCTTCATGCCAGCCACCAATAACTCGAACTCAAATCACGGTACATCTTGGTGGCTCCCGGGAATATCGAAAAACGAGACTTATGAGCCTCTCCATCACTGTTTGCCAGACCCCTCTGGACATCGGAACCCAAACCAGACCGTAACAGGTTAACAATCTGCGGCTATCCTGAACAAACCGGGCGCTCTCTCCTTTAATCCTCTTCAACTTCCAGTTCTCTAGTCTCATGCTCTCAATCTGAGCAACCCTGATCAAACCCACCAGTGGGGAATCAACCGCTATCCTCATACACCTGGCTGGGGTCGAGGACCCAGCTGACTTGCGGCTTAGAGCAACCACAACCACGTTCGCTTTACCAGGATGGTAAAGGATCTCGCAATCATAGTCCTTGACCACATCTAGCCACCTGCGCTGCCTCATGTTTAGGTTCGGCCGATACATGATGTGTCTCAAACTCTTGTGATCCGTGTATATAGTGCAACGGACCCCGTACAGATAGTGCCTCCAAATCTTGAGAGCGAAAACCACTGCTCCCAACTCAAGATCGTGTGTGGGGTACCTCGTCTCATGCAGCTTCAGCTGCCGCGATGCGTAGGCTACCACCCGTCCTCTCTGCATGAGGACTGCCCCCAAGCAAGTGATGGATGCATCACAAAATAACACAAAATCCTCCACTCCCTTGGGGAGTGTCAACACCGATGCCTCGCATAAACACTGTCGGATGGTCTCAAATGCCCTCTGCTGCTCAGGGCCCCACCAGAAATCCACCCCTTCCTCGTTAGACGAGTGAGGGGCACGACAATCTTGGAGAAATCACGAATGAATCTCTAATAATACCCTGCTAAACCCAAGAAACTCCTGTTGTTAGAGGGAGATTTCCGGGTCTCCCACTGCATAATCACCTCCACCTTGGTCGGATCGACCAGAATCCCCTCCTGGTTAGCGAGGTGTCCGAGGAACTAAACTTCCCGTAACCAAAACTTGCATTTCGAGAACTTGACATACAACCGTTCTCGCCTTAGAACTTCCATCAGCTTCCTGAGATGCTCCTCATGCTGCTCTTGGGTCTTGGAGTACACCAGGATATCATCTATAAACACAATGACCGAGCGATCAAGCATCGGCCTGCATACTCGGTTCATCAGATCCATGAACACTGCTGGCGCGTTGGTGAGTCCAAACGACATCACCAGGAAATCGTAAAGACCATAACGATTCTGAAACGCGGTCTTCTCCATGTCTTCCTCCCTCACCCTGACCTGGTGATATCATGATCTCAAATCAATCTTGGAAAACCAAGATGCACCCTGCAGCTGATCGAAAAGATCTTCTATCCTCGAAAGCGGATAACAGTTCTTCATTGTTAACTTGTTCAGCTCTCTATAGCCAATGCACATCCTGTGCGAACCGTCCTTCCTGAAGAAAAGCATCAGTGCTCCCCAGGGTGAACTACTCAGACGAATAAACTGCTTACCCAGCAGTTCCTACAACTGAGATGACAACTCCTGCATCTCTGGCGGTTCCAGTCGGTATGGTGCCTTAGCGATAGGGGTCGCACCTGGCACTAGGTCAATCCTGAACTCAACCTGCCTCTCCAGAGGCACTCCGGGTAACTCCTTCGGAAACACATCAGCAAAGTCCCTCACCACCGGCACCTCATAAACTGAGAGCTGCTCTCTAACCCGCATATATACAACATACGCCAAATAACCGGCATACCCGTGCTGAATATACTGCCGAGCCCTGGCTGCCGAACAAAACCCTGATCCCATCCTGGTGCCCTCACCATATACTACAAGTTCTCTCCCACTTGGGGTTCGAATCACCACCTGCTGCCCCTCACAGTCGATCATGGCGCCAAAACGGCTAAGCCAATCCATCCCTATAATCACGCTTACATCCCTCATGGGAATATGAATCAAATCTATTGGGAAGGACACCTCGAAAATCTCCAACTTGCATCCCCAGAAGACCGAAGAAGTAGAGACCCCATGCTCGTTGGCGATCAAAACTCGCAACGGACACTCAAGATCATCGATCGGCACACTGTACCCACTAGAGAAGGTCTAAGATACAAACGATCGACTCGCCCCCGAGTTAAATAATACCGAAGAGGGAAAAGAATTCACTAAAAACGTACCTAATCACAGGTACAATTAATAAGCATAACACGAATACAATAACTGAGATAGAGAATAGAAAACGTACCAGCAACCACATCCGATGCTGACTTGGCCTCCTCGACCGTGAGCTGGAAGGCGTGACCCTGAGCCTTCGGAGGCTCCACGTTGACTGGCCTCCCATCTCCAATCCTCACAGCATCTGGCACGGAACCCTACGCCGGCTTGGCATAGTGCCCCTCCTTGCCACATTTGTGGCACCCACCTCCTGCTCGACAAACCCCCGAATGAGCCTTGCCACACTTTCCACAAGTGCGGCTCTGATGACCCTCGGTGCCTGACGCTTTTCCTTCAGCTGCAGCTCTATCTCCAACTCACGCTACCGCGCGGCTTCCTAAAGGTCCAAGAGGGTATCACATCGCTGTGTAGACACAAACGGTCGAATATCAGTCTTGAGCATACTCAAATAACGAGTCATCTGAGACTGCTTTGAAGCAAACTCCGGGCAAAACATAGCCCTCTCCGTGAACATACGGATAATCTCCATCACAGACACCCCATCCTGTCTCAATGTCAAAAACTCCTGCACAAGCCGCTCCCGCTCAACACGTGGAACATAGAGGGTGCGGAACATATCTCTTAACTGCTCCCAAGTAACAGCAGCCCGCAGATCATCAGAATACGACCCATTCATCAGCCTCCACCAGTCCTTTGCCCCAAGCCTCAGCAGGTTCAGGGCACACCTGACCTTTTGGTCAGTAGGACTTGAGGACGTGAAGAAACAGCCCTCCACGTCAGATAACCACCTCATAGCCCTAATCGCATCTTGTGTACCATCAAACTTCGGGGGCTTCATATTATCAAAGTCCTGGTACTGGAAAGCCCTGCCGACTCCTCCTCCAACCCCTACCGCAGTTACAGCCGAAGCGGCTGTAACGGCAGCTGTCTCTGCTAGAGCTGCATATCGCTCATCAAATACTCAACTATCACAGTCTTAATCGACCCAAACATCTCTGGAAACTACGCTCGGAATGCAACCGCAATCTCATCGTGCATGATCTTCCTGATCCTAGCATCCAACTCCTCGGTCCCTATCTGAACCACGGGCTCAGGTGCTACTGGCACCTCCAACCCTCCGTCTCCCGACCCCGATACTGATCCTGATCCAGATCCGGATCCCGAAGCAACACGTCTCGTCACCACCATACTGGAATATACAAGTCATCAGATAAATAACATAATGTCGGGAGACCAAAACCCCAAAAACCCCAAGGGTTGTGATTTCCTTGCTATGCGTATGGGTCCTGTTCTTTCAGTAGTACGGGCCCATCCTACCTTCCACACCTACCCATATGGGTCCTGTGCTTTCAGTAGTACGGGCCCATCCTACCTTTCAGTAGTACGGGCCCATCCTACCTTCCTTTGATTCTCGATCAAACTCAAGGTCACCCGTCGAGTTCCCTCCTTGCAACTCGATGGATACACACTCATACATATCCCAGAGGAAACTCATCCGACTCGCCGAGTTGTTCTTCAACTCGTCGAGTCTCATGGCGATCTTCATCGGACTCGCCGAGTTGTTCAACCAACTCGTCGAGTTCACGGCCATCTTCATGTGACTCGCCGAGTCACTTTGCGACTCGCCGAGTCCATTCAGTCCTTTTCCTCCATACAAACATATTTTGAGCCATGCAACGGCTCCAACTCATAGATCCAAGCTTCTTGGGCATGCTTATCACGTAAAGTTGCAAACTTTACGTTCATGTATGACTATAAAGGCTCTAAATGTCTATTCTAAGTTCTTAATGGAACTTCAAGCTCAAGAGGGACCTTAATCACAACCAAGACTATGATTTTATGCTTCTAGAATCCTAGGAGGGTCCAGATCTAAAGTTACAACTTCAGATCTAGCCCATAGCTCATCATACCAACTTGAAAATCCATAAAAATCCCTAGAACTCAACAAAAGAGAAAAAGGGAAGTAAGAATGGCACTTTGATACCTCCAAAGGATGCTAGCTGAGGTAAATCCTGCTTCCCACTCCTTCGTTGCTTCAATTTCCTTTGCACTCTTAGCTTTGTTCCTCCAATATCCTCTTTTCCAAGCTTCAAACACCACACTAGGGCACACACACGAATTAGGGTTTTTAAGGGGCTCTTAAAGACTGTAAAGAGGCCAAAGGAGGCTAAGGCTCCTTTAAATAGAGCTACACACCTCGGGATTTAGGGTTTCCACTGCCAGCTCCTACTCGCCGAGTACCGGCATGGACTCGTCGAGTAGGTCAATCAACACGCGATCCCACCTTGTTGCTACTCGTCGAGTAGGGCTTAACACAATAAATCTTATTTAAGCAATACCTGAAAATCAGGGCGTTACAACTCTCCCCCACTTGAACTAGACTTCGTCCTCAAAGTCCGCTGGAGTAAACAATGTCGGGTAATGCTCGCGCATCTCTGCCTCCGACTCCCATGTCCACTCGGATCCCTTCCGATGTTCCCACTATACCCTTACTAAAGGTATTTCCTTGTTCCACAGAATCTTCTTCTTCCTTTCCAAAATAGCCACAGGCCTCTCCACATAGTTCAGGCGCTCATCGACCTGAATGTCATCCAATGATACCACTGCCTCTTGGTCCATAATGCATTTTCGCAATTGCTAAACATGAAATGTGTTGTGCATCCGGCTAAGCTCCTCCGGAAGCTCTAGCCTATATGCCACCCTGCCAACCCTGGCAATAATCCTGAACGGCCCAATATAACAGGGACCCAATTTTCCCCTCTTCCTGAAGCGGATCACACCCTTCTAGGGTGAGACCTCCAGGAGGACCATGTCACCCACGTGAAATTCCAGCTCAGATCGACGTCGGTCAGCATAACTTTTCTGCCGACTCTGAGCCATCTATAGTCGCTGTCTAATTTGATGTATCATCTCGGTAGTTTGTAGAACTACCTCTGTCCGACCCATCACTCTGTGCCCAACCTTGCCCCAGCAGACTGGGGTCCTACACTTCCGCCCATACAACAGGTCGAAAGGCGAGGCGCTAGTACTGGAATGATAGCTATTGTTGTAGGAGAACTCTGCAAGCGGTAGGTGGGAATCACAAATCCCACCGAAATCAATAACGCACGCCCTCAACATATCCTCGAGGGTCTGAATGCTCCGCTCACTCTGCCCATCAGTCTGCGAATGGAACGCCGTAATAAAATCCAATCATGCACCCAGTTCCTCATGGAACTTCTGCCAAAAACGGGAGGTAAACCTGACATCTCGGTCAGACACGATAGAAACCGGAACCCCATGACGAGAGACAAGCTCTCTGACGTACAGGTCAACCAACTTCTTTGCCGACGAAATCTCCTGTATGGATAGGAAATGGGCACTCCTTGTCAATCGATCCACGATGACCCATATAGCATCGAACCCCCTTGCCGTCTTTGGCAACATCATGATGAAATCCATCGTGATCTATTCCCATTTCCACATGAGAATCTCCAGAGGCTGCAACTTACCATGCGGCCTCTGATGCTCGGCATTGACCATCCTACAGTTCAAGCACCTCTCAAAAAAACCAAGCGATGTCTCGCTTCATGCTAGGCCACCAATAAATCGAACTCAAATCACGGTACAAATTGGTGGCTCCCGAGTGAATCGGAAAATGAGACTTATGAGCCTCTCCATCACTGTCTGCCAGAACCCTCTGGACATCGGAACCCAAACCAGACCGTAATAGGTTAACAATCTGTGGATATCCTGAACAAACCGGGCGCTCTCGCCCTTAATCCTCTCCAACTTCCAGTTCTCTAGTCTCATGCCCTCAATCTGAGCATCCCTGATCAAACTCACCAGTGGGGAATCCACCGCTATCCTCATACACATGGCTGGGGTCGAGGACCCAGCTGACTTGCGGCTTAGAGCAACCGCAACCATGTTCGTTTTACCAGGATGGTAAAGGATCTCGCAATCATATTCCTTGACCACATCCAGCCACCTGCGCTACCACATGTTTAGGTTCGGCTGATCCATGATGTGTCTCAAACTCTTGTGATCCGTGTATATAGTGCAACGGACCCCGTACAGATAGTGCCTCCAAATCTTGAGAGCGAAAACCACTGCTCCCAACTCAAGATCGTGCGTGCGGTACCTCGTCTCATGCGGCTTCAGTTGTCGTGATGCGTAGGCTACCACCCGTCCTCTTTGCATTAGGACTGCCCCCAAGCTTGTGATGGATGCATCACAAAATACCACAAAATCCTCCACTCCCGTGGGGAGTTTCAACACCGGTGCCTCGCATAAACACTGCCGGAGGGTCTCAAACGCCCTCTGCTGCTCAGGGTCCCACCGGAAATCCACCCCTTCCTCGTTAGACGAGTGAGGGGCACGACAATCTTGGAGAAATCATGAATGAATCTCCGACAATACCCTCCTAAAACCAATAAACACCTGATGTCAGAGGGAGATTTCGGGTTCTCCCACTGCATAATCGTGTGCACCTTGGCCGGATCGACCAGAATCCCCTCCTGGTTAGCAAGGTGTCTTAGGAACTGGACCTCCCGTAACCAAAAATCGCTTTTCGAGAGCTTGGCATACAACCATTCTCGCCTCAGAACTTCCAGCAGCTCCCTGAGATGCTCATCATGCTGCTCTCGGGTCATGGAGTACACCAAGATATCATCTATAAATATAATGGCTGAGTGATCAAGCATCGGCCTACATACCCAGTTCATCAGATCCATGAACACTGTTGGCGTGTTGGTGAGTCCAAATGGCATCACCAGGAAATCGTAATGACCATAACGATTCTGAAACGCGGTCTTCTCCACGTCTTCTTCCCTCACCCTGACCTGGTGATATCATGATCTCAAATCAATCTTGGAAAACCAAGATGCACCCTGCAGCTGATCGAAAAGATCGTCTATCCTCGGAAGCGGATAATGGTTCTTCACCTTTAACTTGTTCAGCTGCCTATAGTCAATGCACATCCTGTGCGAACCGTCCTTCTTCCTGACGAAAAGGATCGGTGCTCCCCAGGGTGAACTACTCGGACGAATAAACAGCTTACCCAGCAGTTCCTACAACTGAGATGACAACTCCTGCATCTCTGGCGGTTCCAGTCGGTACGGTGCCTTAGCGATAGGAGCCGCACCTGGAACTAGGTCAATCCTGAACTCAACCTGCCTCTCCGGAGGCACTACGGGTAACTCCTTCGGAAACACATCAGCAAACTCCCTCACCACCAGGACCTCAGAAACTGAGAGCTGCTCTCTAACCCGCGTATATACAACATACGCCAAATAACCTTCACACCCGTGTTAAATATACTGCCAAGCCCTGTCTGCCGAACAAAACCCTGATCCCATCCGGGTGCCCTCACCATATACTATAAGTTCTCCCCCACTTGGGGTTCGAACCACCACCCGCTACCCCTCACAGGTCATGGCGCCAAAACGGCTAAGCCAATCCATCCCTATAATCACGCATACATCCCTCATGGGAATAGGAATCGAATCTATCGGGAAGGACACCCCAAAAATCTCCAACTCGCATCCCCGGAAGACCGAAGAAGCAGAGACCCTGTGCTTGTTGGCGATCGAAAGTCGCAACGGACACTCAAGATCATCTATCGACACGCTGAACCCTCTAGAGAAGATCTGAGATACAAACGATCGACTCGCCCTCGAGTTAAATGATACCAAAGTGGGAAAAGAATTCACTAAAACGTACCTAATCACAGGTACAATCAATAAGCATAACACGAATACAATAACTGAGACAGAGAATAGAAAACGTACCAGCAACCACATCCAGTGCTGACTTGGCCTCCTCGGCCGTGAGCTGGAAGGCGCGACCCTGAGCCTTCGGAGGCTCCACCTTGACTGGCCTCCCATCTCCAATCCTCACAGCAGCTGGCACGGAACCCTACGCCGGCTTGGCGGCGAGTTGCGGACAGTTGGTCTTCACGTGACCAACCTGATGAAAATGGTAACAAATCCTCATATCTGCTGGAGGGGCGGACTGACGGATGTCCCTGGTATAGTGCCCCTCCTTGCCACATTTGTGGCACCCACCTTCTGCTCGACAAACGCCCGAATGAGCCTTGCCACACTTTCCACAAGTGCGGCTCTGATGACCCCCCGACCGTGCATCAGCGGTCTTAGACCGCTTAGGCGCCGGCTGAGACTGTGCCGGTGCCTGACGCTGCTCCTTTAGCTGCAGCTCTATCTCCAACTCACGTTGTCGCGCAGCTTCCTAAAGGTCCAGAAGGGTATCACATCGTTGTGTAGACACAAACTGTTGAATATCAGTCTTGAGCATACTTAGATAACAAGTCATATGTGACTGCTCTGAAGCAAACTACGGGCAAAACATAGCCCTCTCCGTGAACGTACAGGTAATCTCCATCACAGACTCCCCATCTTGTCTCCACGTCAAAAACTCCTGCGCAAGCCTCTCCCGCTCAACGCATGTAACATAGCGGGTGCGAAACATGTCTCTGAACTGCTCCCAAGTAACAGCAGCCCGCTGATCATCAGAATACGACCCAATCGTCAGCCTCCACTGGTCCTTTGCCCCAAGCCTCAACAGGTTCAGGGCACACCTGACCTTTTGGTCAGTACAACATGAGCACGTGAAGAAACAGCCCTCCACGTCAGATAACCACCTCGTAGATCCAAGCTTCTAGGGCATGCTTATCACGTAAAGTTGCAAACTTTACGTTCATGCATGACTATAAAGGCTCTAAATGTCTATTCTAAGTTCTTAATGGAACTTCAAGTTCAAGAGGGACCTTAAGCACAACCAAGACTATGACTTTATGCTTCTAGAATCCAAGGAGGGTCCAGATCTGAAGTTACAACTTCAGATCTAGCCCATAGCTCATCATACCAACTTGAAAATCCATAAAAAGCCCTAGAACTCAACAAAAGGATAAAAGGGAAGTAAGAATGGCACTTTGATACCTCCAAAGGATGCTAGCTGAGGTAAATCCTACTTCCCACTCCTTCCTTGCTTCAATTTCCTTTGCACTCTTAGCTTTGTTCCTCCAAGATCCTCTTTTCCAAGCTTCAAACACCACACCAAGGCACACACACGAATTAGGGTTTTTAAGGGGATCTCAAAGACTGTAAAGAGGCCAAAGGAGGATAAGGCTCCTTTAAATAGAGGTGCACACCCTGGGATTTAGGGTTTTTACTGCCAGCTCCTACTCGCCGTGTCCCGGCACGGACTCGTCGAGAAGGTCACTCAACACTCGATCCCACCCTGCTGCTACTCGTCGGGTAGTGCTTAACCCGATAAATCTTATTTAAGAAATACTTGATAATCGGGGCGTTACAACTCTCCCCCATTTGAACTAGACTTCGTCCTCAAAGTCCGCTGGAGTAAACAATGTCGGGTAATGCTCGCGCATCTCTACCTCCGGCTCCCATGTCCACTTGGATCCTTTCCGATGTTCCCACTGTACCCTTACAAAAGGTATTTCCTTGTTACACATAATCTTCTTCTTCCTTTCCAAAATAGCCTTAGGCCTCTCCACATAGTTCAGGCGCTCATCGACTTGAATGTCATCCAATGATACCGCTGCCTCTTGGTCCATAATGCATTTTCAGAATTGCTAAACATGAAATGTGTTGTGGATCCGGCTAAGCTCCTCTGGAAGCTCTAGCCTATAAGCCACCCTGCCAACCCTGGCAATAATCCTAAACGGCCCAATATAACGGGGACCCAATTTTCCCCTTTTCTTGAAGCGGATCACACCCTTCCAGGGTGAGACCTTCAGGAGGACCATGTCACCCATGTGAAATTCCAGCTCAGATCGACATCGGTCAGCATAACTTTTCTACCGCCTCTGAGCCATCTGCAGTCGCTGTCTAATTTGATGTATCATCTTGGTAGTTTGCAGAACTACCTCTGTCCGACCCATCACTCTGTGCCCAACCTCACCCCAGCAGACTGGGGTCCTACACTTCCGCCCATACAACAGCTCGAAAGGCGGGGCGCCAGTACTGGAATGATAGTTGTTGTTGTAGGCGAACTCTGCAAGCGGTAGGTGGGAATCACAACTCCCACCAAAATCAATAACGCACGCCCTCAACATATCCTCGAGGGTCTGAATGGTCCGCTCACTCTGCCCATCAGTCTGCGGATGGAACGCCGTAATAAAATCCAGTCGTGCACCCAGTTCCTCATGGAACTTCTATAAAAAACGGGAGGTAAACCTGACATCTCGGTCAGAAATGATAGAAACCGGAACCCCATGATGAGAGACAAGCTCTCTGACGTACAGGTCAGCCAACTTCTTTGCCGACGAAATCTCCTGTATGGCTAGGAAATGGGCACTCCTTGTCAATCGATCCACGATGACCCATATAGCATCGAACCCCCTTGCCATCTTTTGCAACTTCGTGATGAAATCTATCGCGATCCGTTCCCATTTCCACATGGGAATCTCCAGAGGCTGCAACTTACCATGTGGCCTCTGATGCTCTATAACACTCGTGTTTCTAGCCTAGGCATTCATATTGAGGTGATAGTCTAGGTTAATCTTTGTAACTCATTTTGAAGAAATGAAAAGGAATTATGTGTTTTATGCTTAATTATTAGGGCTTAATTAATTAAGAATAAAAATAAGCGTCAAAATTAAAGTGTGAGATAAGCCTGATATCTTTACATAAAGTTGTAGTGGTCAAAACAAGAATTTCGGGGATATAAAGAATAACAAAATCCGAGTTATAACTAACAAGTTATGACCTGTTGAAGTTTCGCGACAAAACCGGCACGGTGCTGAATGTCGTAAAAAAGTCAGTTTTTGATAAACTACTTTTTAGCCTTAGTGATCTAAATGAAAGTCGTAGTATTCGTTAAACCAAGAAGTTTGATAAAAAGAACGCCCAAATCTGACTTCGTATGAGGAAGTTATGATTTTTCAAAGTTTCAGCTTAGCAGTAGACAGCTAAAAACTCGAATTTTAGATCGAGCGATTTTAAGCCGACACAACCTAAACATGAATTGAAGGTCTCATCATTAGGAGCACAACGGTAAAAAGTCTGAAGAAAACGGACGTCGGATGAAGAAGTTATTAATTTTTAACGGATTTCCTGACCCGGTCTATTAAAAATAATAATATAAATTAAATTCAAAATTAGCCGACGAAGTCTAAATGGAAGTTGTAGAACGTAATTTTAGCTACGCGTGCATATAAAGAACGTCAAAAATGGAGCTCGTATGCGAAAGTTATGGATTTTAGAAGTTTTTGCGCGAAAATCAAGAAAATTCGCATAGTCACGAGTTGCCACGTTACCCTCGCTGAAAAAGTGCCATGTGTCCTGCTGAGTCACCAAGCTGCTGAGTCACCAAACTTGCTGAGTCATGCGAAGCCACGTGTCGGATTCTGATTTGACCAAAGGGAGGTCCAATCCGAGGCTCGCATATGGACCGAACCTCACACCCTACCTCCGAGCCTCGTATGTGTGATACGACTCCGCCGTCCAATCAGCGAGTGCCACCGAGACCCTCGCACATGCTGACCACCTGCGCATCGGACACACGCTTCAGACCAATCACAAGAAGCCAGCAGCCCCTTCGCACATGCTACCCTCGTGCGATCCACCCCCTGCGAAGCCTCTTAGCCGTCGGATCAGAAGCTTCTCAGCCGTTGGATCAGGACTTCGGACCCTATGAATAGAAGGGTACCTGCGAAGGCTCTCGGTTACTTTTGGAGTTTTGCCATATTTAGCCCCTCTCTTCATATTTTCTTCATCTTATTACCCCCCCCCCCAAAGCCCCGGTATCGATTGTAAGCCCCGGAATACTCCACAAAGTGCCCAAGAAGCCTGGAAAATTTATCTTTTCGGTTTCGAAGCCCGCCTTTTACAAAGCCCGGTTTCTCAATAAAACTCTCGGTTTTATTAGAAACGATCGTTTTAGGAAACGAATTGCTGCTCGATTATCACCGAATCATGTGAGTGTATAGTCACTTTCATTTTACATATAGATATGAAGTATTTACCTTATAATACGTGTTATGTGTAAGTATATTAATTGTTTATTTGAGTTGATTGTTGTGTTGATGTTTTATACAAGTTTTAAACTGTATAAGTATTTTTATCTACAAATATGTTGGGTAGAACATGGGTAGATAGTGATGTGTGATAAAATAAAATTGATGAGAGGCCTCGATGTGTTTTGAGATCCAGTCATCTAGCGGAGTTTGGATGATGACCATGGACTTTCTAGACAGTCTAGTGGGAAACATTAGTAGGTCTGCAACCTGTAGGTGTTAATCAACTGAGAGTGTTCATTCGTTGTACTCTATCCCCCTCATGGTTGCCTTTAGGACATGTATGGCTGAGGAAACCCCTTAGCAGTAGTGTCCATCCTGATGATATTCTTTAGGCTAGGTCCCTTGTGAAATGTGTTTAGGGACGTAAAGTGAGGATAATGGGAACGGGTAATCAGGGTTATTGTTGATTGGTGAACTTAATAAGTTTATTATTATTGTGGGTTGAAAACCCTATATGCTCACCAGGCTCCCAAGCCTGACCCACTCAGCTTTTTATGTTACATGTAGTGGACCCCGAGCATAGTCGGAGGACGACAAGATATTTTTGGATTATAGGCAACTACTTGTAAATAACTGTTGAAAGGCTTATAATGTCTTGTTTATGCTTTTGATCTGTATCGGAACATGACATCCCGAGGTTTTGATATATATGGAAAATATATACCTTCTTAATGAAGGGTTTTGATAAACTTTTATCATATGTTGTTTGGGGACCAATTTCGTAACATCTTTTGAAAAGATTTCTCTGATTTTATTTTAAAAATCATAAATTAAATCGGTCTTTTCTGGCCGACAAATTAGGGTATGTCACAGTTGGTATCAGAGCATTAGTTTAAGCGAACTAAGTAATTGTAGAATTTCTAGACTTTAACTTAGAATGCTAAGTGATGATTATGAGATGAGTGTCTACCATATTTTAGTCACGAGCACTAGTTTATTTTAGGGAAGATGCCTAAAATGCCCTTATGTGCTAAATGCTATGTGTTTGCCATGTGTTCCATTATTTGTTCGGATCTATGGTCTGTTGCCGACCGGATCTGGAAACCTTATGTGTGTAGGATTCTAAGTGTATGATTACGAGATTAGAACTAACATGTAAACGTTTCGAAGTGATAAGGGAATTAACATGTCTAACAAGGATAAAGACCTAAATTCACCTTATTCGTTATATAGATTGTAATGGCAAAAACTCGTAGTGGAGCTGCAAATGCAAACGGAAAGAGGGATCAACAGCCTCAACCTCAAGTAGTTAAGCAGCTACCTGTTGTAGGAGCTGCACCTGAGCCAATGATGATGGCTGGGGTTCAAGCAATGATGCAGATGATGTTAGATCGCTAGATGGAGGAGACAAGGCGATTACTACAACAGCATAGGGAAGAGACTACGATGCCTGTTGAACAGCCCGTATTGAATGAAGGGCAATCAGTAGGAGGGAACTACAGTGGGACTCTTGGTCAAGCCAACCCACCGATAGTTAGACAAAACAACCAGGATGGAGGAGTTGATGGATGTGGATGCAAATACAATGTTTTAATGGCATCTAAACCGCCGTGTCTATCTCGAAGTCCGACACCGGTGGAAGTCATGAATTGGATCTCCGAAATGGAGACGATGTTTGAAAGTTGCGAGCGTAACAACAAACAAAAGACCGCACTTGCAATCCCTCTGTTAAAGTCTGGTGTATTGAACTGGTGGAAGTTACTAGCTGATTCGATGCCCAAGGGTGAAGCTAGTAAGATGTCTTTGGGAAGATTTTGTGGTACAACTGAAATTGTAGTACTGCTCTGAGCAGGATCTTCTGGAAATCAATAATGAGTTCCAGAATTTAAAGAAAGGAAAGATGATCGTTACTGAATATGCTGCTAGTTTTATGGAAAAGATGAAGCTAGTTCCTCATCTAGTTCCAACTGAACTCTCTAAGGTCAACAAGTTTTCCCTCGGATTACCAGTGGACTTTGGTCCGATGGTTAAGCAAGCAACCACATTGAAAGCTGCCATCTGGGCTACTAAGAATGTTGAGGTTCAGATCAGAGAGAAGGGTCTGGAGAAGGCAGAAGTTGGTGAAAAGAGAAACTTTGAAGGAACTACAGGTTCCAACAAGAAAAGCAAATTTTCTAAGTCCAAGAATTTTGGAGGAGGAGGAGGTGAAGTGAAAGGTGTGAGAAGTGCAAGAAAAAGCACTCTGGGAGATGTAGTGAAGAGGTGACTTGCTTCAAATGCGGAAAGACCGGGCATTATGCCAACGTGTGTCCGTCCGACAAGAGGGTATGTTTTGAGTGCCATGAAATAGAGCATGTTCTTAAAGACTGTCCAAAGAGGAAGGATGTCGTAAATCCCAATCTACCACCAAAGCCGAAGGCGAGAGCCTTTCATATGACACTTGAAGCTGCAAAAGAAGAATTCGATGTCGCTTCAGGTACCTTTATTGTAAACGAATTGTATGCCTAAATTTTGTTTGATTCTGAAGCCAATTACTCCTTTATATCGCATGAATTTGGTAAAAAGCTAGCTTTTCCTGTAGATAAGCTAGTTAATGCTTTATTAGTCGAGATTGCTAGTGGTAAGTTTGTACCTGTTAGCCATCGTATGAAAAACATCCTCATTGACTTGGATGGGAATAAGTTCCACGAGGAATTATTGCCTATCGAGTTAAATGGATTCGAGATAGTTTTAGGAATGGATTGGCTTAGCGCCAACGATGTAGAAATATTATATAGAAAGAAGATAGTAAAAGTAAACCCTCCAGGGAAGGAGTCGTTTATGGTGTATGGAGACAAACGCAGAGTAAATTCTGGAATCATTTCTCTAATGAAAGCCAGAAAGTGTTTGGCCAAGGGTTGTACATCATATCTAGTGTTCGTGATCAATGCTAAGATGGAAAAGAAAAAGGTGCAGAATATTCTGGTGGTGTGTGATTATCCGGAAGTCTTTCCCGAAGATCTTCCCGGATTGCCCCCTAATCGACAAGTAGAATTTCGTATCGACTTGTTACCAGGAATGACGCCGATAGCAAAAGCACCATATCAGTTAGCACCAACAGAGATGAAAGAACTTATGACACAACTTCAGGAGTTATTGGACAAAGGTTTCATTCGACCTAGTTCATCGCCCTGTGGAGCCCCTGTGTTATTTGTAAAGAAGAAAGACGGGAGCATGAGAATGTGCATCAATTACAGAGAGCTGAACAAAGTAACGATAAAGAATAAGTACCCATTGCCGAGGATCGACGACCTGTTCAACTAGTTACAGGGTTCGAGCTATTTCTCGAAGATCGATCTTAGGTCGGGATACCATCAATTAAAGGTGAGAGAGCAGGATATCGAAAAGACTGCATTTAGAACGAGATATGGACACTATGAATTTTTAGTTATGTCGTTCGGATTAACCAATGCCCCAGCAGCTTTCATGTATTTGATGAATAGGGTTTGTAAACCATTCCTAGATAAATCCGTGATAGTATTCATAGACGACATCTTGATTTATTTGAAAAGCAAGCAGGAGCATGAAAAGCATCTGCGTGAAGTGCTAGAAGTCCTGAAAAAGGAGAAGCTTTATGCAAAGTTCTCCAAATGCGAATTTTGGATTCAAGAAGTCCAATTTTTAGGTCATGTGGTTAACCAAGAAGGAATAATGGTTGACCCAGCAAAGATTGAAGTTGTAATGAAGTGGGAACAACGAAAAAGTCCTACGGAGATTCGAAGCTTTTTAGGATTAGCTGGATATTACCGAAGGTTTATCCAAGGCTTTTCTTCGATTGCTACTCCATTAACAGCATTGACCCACAAAGGAGCTACTTATGCTTGGAATGAGAAGCATAAGGAAGCCTTTGAGAAGTTGAAGAAGAGATTGTGTGAAGCACCGATTCTTCCGTTGCCTGAAGGAGTTGATGACTTCGCAGTTTATAGCGATGCATCTGGAGTTGGGTTAGGTTGTGTTCTAACCCAAAGGGACAAAGTGATAGCGTATGCATCGAGGCAATTGAAGGAACATGAAAAGAACTACCCCACTCATGATCTGGAGTTGGTCGTTGTAGTATTTGCCTTAGAGATATGGAGGCATTATCTTTATGGCACAAAGTGTATACTTTTCACTGATCATAAGAGTCTCCAATACCTCCTTAATCAGAAGGAATTGAACATGAGGCAACGACGCTGGCTAGAGTTACTCAAGGACTACGACTGTGAGATACTTTACCACCCTGGTAAACAAATGTTGTTGCTGATGCTCTCAGTCGGAAGGTAAACCTTGAAAAGAAAAGGCCAAGAGTGTTGAGAATTGAAGTTGTCTCGACAATTGTGGAAAGTATAGAGAAAGCTCAAGAGGAAGCTATGGAGAAAAATGACCGAAAGGAAAATGTTTGGGCAAAACGTTAATGTTCAGTACAAACAACCAAGGGTTGAAGGTATTCCAAGATAGGATTTGGGTACCTAAGACGGGAGGAGTAAGAGATCTTCTAATGGAAGAAGCTTACAAGACCATGTACTCGATTCATCCCGGGAGTACAAAAATGTATAGGGATTTAAAACCCTATTATTGGTGGCACAACATCAGAAACCGTATGGGAGTTTAGAACCTTTACCCTTACCCATGGGTAAATGGGAAGACATCACCACGGATTTTTGTGACTAAACTGCCCAGAACAAGGAACGGTCACGACATGATTTGGGTGGTCGTTGATCGCTTCACTAAGAGTGCGCATTTCATAGCAGCCTAAGAGAAATGGTCTATGGATAAACTTGCGAATTCTTACGTGAAGGAAATTATGAGGCTTCACGGTGTTCCGTTAACGATCGTGTCCGATCGTGATAGCCATTTTACCTCGAGATTTTGGAGGAGTCTACAAGAGGAATTGGGTACCAAGTTGTGTTTGAGTACAGCTTACCATCCGCAAACCAATGGTCAGAGCGTATGAACGATTCAAACATTAGAGGATATGCTGAGAGCATGTACCCTAGAATTCCAAGGTAACTAGGATGAACACTTACCGCTAGTAGAATTTTCCTATAATAATAGTTTCCACTCAACCATTAAGATGGCACCTTTTCACGCTTTGTATGGGGAACAGTGTCGAGCGCCATCATGTTGGCTGGAAGCTGGGGAAAAGAAGTTTATGGGACCTGAAATAGTCCATCAAACTACCGAAAAGTTGAAAGTGATAAGGGAAAGGATGTTAGTTGCTCAAGATCGACAAAAGAGTTATGCTGACAAGAAAAGACAACCGGTAACCTTTGAAGTTGGAGATTCGGTTTTACTTAAAGTCTCGCCGTGGAAGGGACTTATAAGATTTGGTAAAAGAGGGAAGTTAAGTCCAAGGTTTATTGGACCATTTAAAGTTCTTCAGAGGATCGGGAATCAAGCTTACAAGATAGAGTTACCGGAAGAACTGGAGGGTATTCATAACACATTTCATGTGTGTTACTTGAGAGAGTTCACGGGAGATGTGCCCAACATAATTCCGATTTCTGAGTTAAGGTTGGATGAAACAAGAGGTTGATCGAAGAACCTAAGGCAATCGTTGACCGTAAGACTATGAAGTTGCGACGCAAGATGGTCGATTTAGTGCTTGTGCGCTGGAAACATACGAATGGACCAAATCTCACTTGGGAAACGGAGAGTGACATGTGAGTCGCTACCGCAGTTGTTTGGTGATACGTGATTCCGGGGACGGAATCATCCTAAGGGGGAGAGAATTGTAACACTCGTGTTTCTAGCCTAGGCATTCAAATTGAGGTAATATTCTAGGTTAACCTTTGTAACTCATTTTGAAGAAATGAAAATGAATTATGTGAATATTATGTGAATTATGTGTTTTATGCTTAATTATTAGGGCTTAATTAATTAAGAATAAAAATAAGTGTCAAAATAAAAGTGTGAGATAATCCCGATATCTTTACATAAAGTTGTAGTGGTCGAAACAAGGATTTCGGGGATATAAAGAATACCAAAATCCAAGTTATAACGAAGAAGTTATGACCTGTCGAAGTTTTGCGACAAAACCGGCACGGTGCTGAATGTCGTAAAAAAGTGAGTTTTTGATAAAATACTTTTTAGCCTTAGTGATCTAAATGAAAGTCGTAGTATTCGTTAAACCGAGAAGTTTGATAAAAAGAACGCCCAAATCTGATTTCGTATGAGGAAGTTATGATTTTTCGAAGTTTCAGCTTAGCAGTAGACAGCTAAAAACTCGAATTTTAGATCGAGCGATTTTTAGCCGACACAACCTAGACGAAAATTGAAGGTCTCGTCATTAGGAGCGCAACAGTAGAAGTCTGACAAAAACGGACGTCAGATGAACAAGTTATGAATTTTTAACGAATTTCTTGTCCCGGTCTGTTAAAAATAATAATATAAAATTTAAATTCAAAATTAGCCAACGAAGTCTAAAGGGAAGTTGTAGAGCATAATTTTAGCTACGCGTGCATATAAAGAACGTCAAAAACGGAGCTTGTATGCGAAAGTTATGGATTTTAGAAGTTTTGGCGCGAAAATCGAGAAAATTCGAATAGTCACGAGTTGCCACGTTGATGGGATTAAACAACTGTTAATCTAAGTAGATCGATAAGATCTTGAACAAGTATATGAATAAGAAACAGCAAGAACGCAATATTAATAACAAAGCAGAACTTAATATTAAGGACAAAACAGCTTGAATCAATGGTGTCGGATGATTAAATAAAATCCTTAGAAGAGCTCGATTAAGAATATCAACTGTAAAGGATTAGAAGATTACAAGAAAACTATATCGTAAAGTTCTGGAATCGTAAATCTGAAAACTTGAAAACTTAACCTAATATGCATGCAGCATTAACTTAAATACTATACATAAAAGGCTCTCGGTTGGACAGGCCCAAACCGGAGAATACAAGGCTAATCTAACGAGCCCAAAAGACGCAACATCAAAAACTTCAGCCCAACAATCTCCCCCTTTGCGTCAATTTGGAGCGAGACCTTCACTTCTTACTTGGGCCGGCAGCTGAAGCTGGTACCTTCTTCTTCACGGTACTAAACAGACACTTGGTTATTGAAAGGATGGTCTGTCTAAACCGGATGTACCAATTGATCATATCACTGAAGTACTTGATGTCATCAGCCGAATTGTCTTTACACCTCTTGACAATTGATAGAACGTGTTCCAAGCAGGTAGTGGTGTAAAGGTGCTTGTCAGCTAAAGCGAATAGACATTTCTGTCCTTCGGCTCTGGTGAACATCACTGAGTTTCGCCTTGGATCTATCTTGCCCATTTTCATTGTGTTTAGATCACTGGCCGATCCCACTGGTGCTACTTTCGGTTTCTTCTTGAAAACAGTGGCGACCTCCTGATCCATTTGGGCAACCTCCATGATGTAGCAAGCCAACATCCTTTTGACATGGTCTAAGATGGGACCATATTCGGCTTCGTTTGTCAGCAGGATATTGTACAAGACTATCCAGTCATGAGGATTCAGATTCGGTAGATCCGCCAGGGTGATGATGTGAGCAGTTCTTGCAGATCCACGAATAAGCTTGAACTTAACATTTGTGAATTTCCCCACGGCAAAAGGCTTCATCACCCGAACATTGACAATCTTCTGGGCGCTCCATGTAAGGTATTGAGGGCGAGCGGCCTCCAGGTAGAAGTCAATGAGCTCCCTGTCAAGCTCATTGTTCGGATGCGGGACTTCAAAAATATTGGAGAAGGCGTGGAAGACGAACGCCTTTCGAGTTAGTGGCATATCGAACTGCGAATCGATGGTGTTGTTGCAGTCGAACGATATCACCGGCTCGAGCCATAGTATGCTTGGAGTCTCTATGGCCTCTTTTATTAAACGATCCCTGGTCCAGGCAGGGAAGAGCAGCTTTCGGCTCTCAAGGAGATCGTGGGCTTCTTTTTGCTTTCGTTCGTCTTCTTCAGCCTCACGCGCCACACGACTGGCATCATCTTCAGCATTGCGACTGTTTTTCCGTTTCAACATGTCGGCAATGGTCTCCTTGTCTTCGTCTTCATCTTCATCTTCATCTCCTCCCTCTGCTATGTTTTTACCCTTGTTCTTCACACCCGAACCTGAGGCATGACCAGTTGGGGTTGGTTCGGTGGTGTGAGTAGCTTTGGAGGAAGGAGGTGGTTTCGATCCTTTCTTCTCATCTCCCCCTTGTTTCGGAATGGACACGAAACTCGGCAGGCCTTCAATTTTGCTTAGTAAATCCATGGCCGGGGAGAGCTTTTCAGCGAGGGTGCGCCTCACCGAATGATTAAGGATGGGATCGTGTGCTTCCAGGATGTTGGATAGGGCGGCGTGGACATCTGAAACACACGTCTTTATGACTTCCCTCTCGGATCGAAGAGCTTCCAATTGTTCTTGAGAGTTGGAAAGCTGCGTGCTCTTGACCTTTAGGGCAGTTGTCTTACTTGCCAAAACGTCCATTAGAGAGTTCTCAGCTGCAAGATCCTCTTGTAGCTTTGCCAGGCGGGCATCAATGGAGGCACGGAGTGCCGAGTTGTCGTCGCTGATGTTTTGTCGGAGGGTAGCGAACGAAGTCAACTCCGTCGAGACGAACTTGGCCAATTGCTGAACAATCGGTTCCAGAGTTGTCTTTGTGGCATCGGCGCTTTCCTGCAGGGACTTCAGCAGGTCAGAAGCGTCGGAGAATAGTTTATCGACTTTTCGGTCGCAGCCTCACAGGCTCGGGTGGAGGCGTCTATCGCAGCAGTGGCTGAGGCCATTGAATCATGTTGAGCCCTGGAGAAGGCATCAACTATCTTCTGAAGGGCAGCTTCAGATAAGGATGACTGCTGGTTGGAAGAGGAGGCGAGAAGTTGATCAACCTTCTCGTTAAGCTCGCGAAGATGCTTCTTTGTCACTGGAGCATCATCCTCCTCATCACTTTGAACTTGGAACGGACTATAATAGACCGAATCAAAGTGCATGTGATCACCACCTAAGTATTGATCATCGCCATCGGAGGCGTCTTCTGGGGATTGAGGTGGTGGTGAAGCTGGGGGTGTTATTGGTTTAGTTGGTTCAGGTTGAGTGGGTGGAGGGTTAGTTTCAGGTGGTGGTGATGTATGGGTTTCGGTTTGTGGAGGTTCGGTTACAGGAGGGGTTTCGGTTACAGGTGGTGTTTCGGTTGATGTGGTGAATATGGGTGGGGGTATAGGAAATGAGGTTGGGGGTATAGTGGGGTTTATGGTGGGAATGGAAATAGGTATTGTGGGTGGAGGTGAAGGAACTGGTGATTGGTGAAGTTCCATCTCCGGGTTTGGGGACCGAGGGGGTGTGTTGCCTTGTTGTGGAGATTCGTCTCCTTGTGAGCCCTCAGAGTCTGAACTCCCACCTTCGGATTCGCTTGAAGAGGAGGGTATGAGGAGCTTTCGCTTCGGTTGGGTCTTCCTCCTTTTCGGTTGTGGGGATGAAGCAGGTTTCTGTTGTTTACGCTTCTTTGGAGAAGGTCCCTTTGGAGCTTTGGACACTTGCTTCCCCTTGTCACCCTTTTTGCCCCTGGCCACCGGTTTGTCGGCATCATGAATTGATCGCAGCATGTCTGGTGTCAGTTCCCTCGGACCAGTTTGGCGAAACTCCTTGATCGTTCTGATCAATCTGCTATCTGCTGGCACATCAGCATACATCGACTCCGGGATAGAGCCAATGAAGGAGAATTTGGAAGCATCGGATACGATGATCTTCTTGGTATGAAACGTACCAATAGAAGACATCGGTGCACCGTCAGCTGTGGGGACGTTAAACTTGTCCATGGCCCATCTTGTGATCAAGATCCAGAACCGGGCCAGCGACACCTCGGAGTGTCGGGAAGAGGAAGAAAGGCTCTGAATCAGTTGTTGCCAAAGGACAAACCCATAGTCCAGATTGATCCCGTTGTACACCCCATACATGATTGACAGGAAAAGACGACTGGCCCCGTCTGATCCTGAGCTCCTTTCTGACAGTCCTTTGAAGAGAACTGTGAATAACCCATTCCACTGGGGCGGTAGGCAGGACTTCTTGAACCTGGCGACGGAGGTGAGAACTTCCGTGTAGCCCATGTTGTAGAACATGTTGTAGAGCATGCCAACCGGAATCGTCTCCGGGTGAACTCGTGATGGGTCAGCAGCAAACCCAAGCATGGTGCAGAAGCGGGGACGAGAAATCGACGTTTTGTGTTCCGCCACTTCGAAAAAGACCCTGTCGACGGCCTTGTCGTAGTAAGCCGTTGCGTAGACCTGAGATAAGGCCACCATTGGCACCGTTTCAATCCTTGACAGTGCAGGAGCAAGCTGGGAGTATTTGAGACACTCGATGACCGGCAACATATAAGAATCATACGCCAGTGGGTTGAGATCAATCATGAGGCATTGCTGAGGACGGATTGGAAGAATCTGAGAGGTAGCATGGACGGAAGAGGATTCAGCCATTGTTGCAGGTTGGGAGAAGAAGATGACCGGGAGAGAGTTTGTAAGTATTTTTGCTTTGGAAATTATGGGGGCAGTAAAGAGGTAAAAGGTGGTGTTGATGGGTTTTTATAGTAGGTGATAGGAGAGAGAAAAATCGTTTCAAATCTCTTATGGAAATACGAAACGGGTTTTTGGAGTGACCGATTGGTGACAGTTGGGACGTGCGATGATCACGTAAGAGAGAGAGTGTCAGTTTCCTAGGATCACGCCGCCCAATATGCTCCGGTTCAGAGAGAGGAACCGTTTCCATTTCCACACGCGCCATTAATGCCAGATGGATGACGCTTCAATACTGCACACGCGTCCAATAAGTGTCAGAAAAAGCGCGGCCGCTTCAAATTCACGCGCCCTCCTTTTTACCGTCGTTTTGAATTTCTATCCATTTAACTCCCGCCGAGTCAGCAACTTTTTGTCTTATCCCCTTTTTAAACGGTTGTTTCCATTTTATGATCCACGTGGCTAATTTTTGACCACAACCTCATTTGTAACCATCCAGTAAATATCCAGCCTGTAAAATAATTAGTAACGGAATTTTTGAAAATCTAGGATTTTCGTGCAAAGAGTGTAAAAAAAATAGAGAAATGAAGCAACTCTTTTTAGGATTATCTGTGATGTCAATAATGACACGAAACTGATGATCCCGGGCACGAATATCTTCCTTCAAGGTCAAGAGAGACCTCAAAGTGTTAGTGTGGAATCCCGTTGAATTACGATCAAACATTTATTAATAAATGTTGAAAGGCTTCTTTTAATAAGGCAAATTAAGGGTGGTTTTGCTTTGATTCAACAATTCAATTCTTGATATAAGAACGAATGTGAACAAAGTACTTGTGAGACCAGTGTAGTCTGTTGAACAAGTAGGTTTGAGTTGATTTTGTAGTGGCTTGGATTAATATGAAATCTCAGATAAAAATATAAAATTGGATCCCATGGGAAGAAATGTTATGGTGTGTAACAATTTCATTGGAATCACGCAAAAAGAAAAGAAATTGAGATTCCATGAAGGTACATTCGTCAATTCATTGGTGAAAACTTGAACAAGTTAATTGGTCACCGTCAATTCGTTGGTGTTGAGTTTTGGGTCTCACTCAGCTCGTAGTGGCACGAAACTAAGATCATAAACACAGATGTTGTGTAACCATAAACCTCAGTGGTAGTTTCTGAGAGTCTCAAGGGTTACAGTGATGAAGCGAATGTTATGGAGAAGTGTAATGTGGATGGTGAAAGAAGACATAGTACCTCTGCTGCAAACATAAGGACCAAGCAGGAGACTCTGAACTCATATGAGAAGAGAGTGAGGTAGCTCACGATTAGAATAAATGAGTTAGCCTTATTTGGAAGACAAGGTTTGTGTTTACCAGGTCATGAAGGCTATTATTCAAAATCTTATGAGGCTTGGGACACATACAGCAGCATGCTTCTAGGGACACTTAAGAAGTTATCAAATATAATCCCATAAATAAATGAGCACACGAAAAAATATTTTTGGAGTTTTGATATTTTAAAAAAAATAGAAAAAAAAAATAAGACTTAAAAAAAATATAAAAGATTGAAAAGGGAAAAAAACAATAAAAAAAAACTTTGGAAAAAATGAAAAACCGAACCCGAACGTTCGGTTGGTTTCGATTCTGGAAAGTTTTGAAAAACCGAACCCGAACCTTTGGTTGGTTTCGGTTCTGGAAAATTTTGAAAAACCGAACCCGAACCTTCGGTTGGTTTCGGTGCTGGAAAATTTTGAAAAACCGAACCCGAACCGTCTGGAGGTTTCGGTTTTGGAAATTTTTTTAAGAAACCAAAGAGTTTAGATATGCAATATGGAAAAACTTTTTACACAAAGAAAAACAAATTTTGCACACGAAATGTACAACACAGAAAAACTACCTTTGAAGTAATGAGCGAGAGAGATGGTTGAACCGAACCCGAACGTTCGGTTGGTTTCGCTTCTTACGTTTGAGGTTGAGAGGTAGTGTGAGGTACTGACTCTGATTCCATCATTCCTAGCCCTTGCAATATTTTATTGAATGATGCTTCTGGAAGAGCTTTGGTGAAGACGTCATCCAGTTGATCAGTGGTTCTTACGAAGTGAACTTCTACATTTCCATCTTCCACATGATCTTTGATGAAGTGATACCTCAGTGCTATGTGTTTGGTTTTAGAGTGTTGCACTGGGTTATGACAGATCCTAATTGCACTTTCAGAGTCACAATATAGAGGGATCTTCTTCATATTGAGTCCATAGTCTCGAAGTTGACTCTGGATCCAAATCACTTGTGATGTGCAGGATGCAGCGGCAATGTATTCCGCTTCAACAGTAGACAGCGACACACATGTTTGTTTCTTGGATTGCCAGCTGACTAACTTCCCATCAAGAAATTGACAGCCACCAGTTGTGCTTTTGCGGTCGAGTCCACATCCTCCAAGGTCAGCATCAGAATAGGCTTGAACAAAGAAGCCTGAATTGGATGGATACCATAGACCTAAGGAGGCGGTTCGCTTGAGATAGCGTAGGATGTTCTTCACTGCCAGCATGTGAGGTTCGCGTGGGTTAGCCTGAAATCGAGCACAATAGCACACAGAAAACATGATATCAGGCCTGCTAGCAGTTAGATACATCAATGAGCCGATCATTTGATGATAGAGCGTGATGTTGACAGCCGGTTTATCTAGTGAAGGGGTAAGTTTGGTGCCGAATGTCATTGGGACTTTGACTTTTGAGTCTCCCATCATGCCAAACTTCGCTAGGAGAGTCTTCGTGTAAGCTTCCTGATTGATAAAGATGCCTTCGGGTCCCTGTCTTATATTTAAACCAAGGAAAAAATTAATAGGACCCATTGAGCTCATTTCAAACTTAGTCTCCATCAACTTTCTGAATTCAGCTGTTAAGCTGGGATTTGTAGAGCCAAAGATGATGTCATCGACATAAATTTGAACTATCATAAGGTGGTTACCTTCCTTTTTGCGAAAGAAGGTTGGGTCAACCGAACCTTGTTTGAATTTGGACATCTTTAAAAATTTTGTAAGCGTTTCATACCAGGCTCTCGGAGCTTGTTTAAGGCCGTACACAGCTTTATCCAGAATATAGCAATGATTTGGATACTTTTCGTTCACAAACCCAGGAGGTTGCTCCACATACACAGTTTCTTCGAGTTCTCCATTTAGAAATGCACACTTGACGTCCATTTGGAAAACCTCAAAGTTTTTGTGAGCAGCATAGGCCAGAAATATTCTAACCGATTCTAGCCTAGCTACTGGAGCGAACGTCTCTTCGTAATCTATCCCTTCCTCCTGACAGTATCCCTTGACAACCAGACGAGCCTTGTTTCTTATGACATTACCTTCCTTGTCCATTTTGTTTCGAAAAACCCATTTGAGACCAACAACTGAAGCATCCGGAGGAGTTGGAATGAGGCGCCAGACTTTGTTCCTTTCAAATTCGTTCAGTTCGTCTTGCATTGCTTGAACCCAATCAGAGTGATCGAGGGCAGTGTTCACTGTCTTCGGTTCAACTTTGGATACGAATGAGTTAAACATACAAAACTCAACCTTTGAAAATAAGGATGTCTGTTTTGCCTTCAGTTGAGATGGGGTCAGAACTTTTTCAGATACATCACCAACTACTTGAGAGATAGGATGATCTCTGGTCCATTTTGTAAGAGGAAGGTAATTCGGATCGAAGGTTGGATCTAGTTCAGCGTTGATCATCTCTTCAGGCTCAGATTGGCTATCGAAATCAAGCGTCATATCATCATGCTCCCCCTCATTTGATGAGTCTCGAGAAACATGAGGTTCAGGGGTTTCTTGTGGTGCTGGACTTTCAGGCATTGAAGCACCTTCGTTTGGAGGGGCAACTTCGGTTGGAGAGTGACCTTCGGTTGATGAAGGACCTTCGACTGAAGTAGTAGAGCTTGACTCCCCCTGGACTTGTGAGCATAGCTCCCCCTCGACATGAGAACTTGGCTCCCCCTCGATTGAAGCATTGTTGGTTGGAGATTCATCAGTGGGCAAATTTCCTTCATGCATTCTTCTTGCAGCATCTTCGACAATCTGCTTCATATTATCTATTTTGTTGTCAGCTGCACCTGCTTCGGAGAGAGAAGCTTTTTCCGGTTCGTCAAAGAGTTCCAGAAAATTATCGTACAAATTGGCGATTGAGACTGTGAATTGGCCAGTTTGAGGAAAGATTTCCCTGGCAGTGTCATCTATGGCCTGTAGTTTTTGGACATAGTTATCGTCGAAGGTCACATAGTATGTCTTTTCAATCCTCCTTGAACGTTTGTTTAGAACTCTGTACGCCTTGGAAGTGAGCGAGTAACCCAGAAAGATTCCCTCGTCGGCTTTGACACCAAACTTGTTGCGGTGTTCTTTAGAGTTAAAGATGAAACACCTTGAGCCAAAAACGTGGAAAAATTTCACATTGGGCTTCCTGTTGTTTAATATCTCATATGGTGTGAGCGTGAATCGCTTGTTGAGATAGGACCTGTTTTGTGTATAACAAGCAGCAGAAATAGCGTCAGCCCAAAAATAAAGAGGTAAGGAAGCGAAACTTAACATAGTTCGGGCAGCTTCACACAGAGATCAGTTTCGTCTTTCGACAATTCCGTTCTGTTGTGGTGTGTAGGGAGCTGAGAAATTATGACTAATTCCCTTTTCTGCAAGAAAGTCTTCAAACTCCTTGTTCTTGAATTCGAGACCATTGTCGCTCCTGATGTTTCGAACGACCTTCTTGAGCTGGAGTTCAATTTGTTTGATAAACACTTTCAGCTTTTGAGTCGCTTCAGATTTGAGCTTTAAAAAGAACACCCATGTAAATCGAGAGAAGTCATCAACGATAACAAGAATATACTTGCTACCACCGATGCTTTCAATAGATGAAGGACCACACAAATCGATATGAAGCAATTCGAGTGGTTCTACAACTTTCGTGTTAATTATGGATGGATGACTTTGACGACTCTGCTTTCCCATTTCGCATGCAGCACATAAATGCTCTCTGTCAAACTTGAGCAATGGAAGACCCCTAACATGACCTCCAGTGACAAGTCGGTTGATATCTTTGAAATTGAGATGTGAGAGCCTTCTGTGCCACAACCAGCTTTCGTCGGATTGAGCTTTTGATAGCAGACATATTGTTGGGTTTCCTTTGATGGGTTTCATGTTCAGGGGAAACATTTCACCCTTTCGCTCTGACATCAGAATCACTTTCTTTGTCTTTTTCTCTATTATTTCAGAACCTTCATCATCGAATGAAACTTTGAGACCTGTACCTCCAACAAGCTGAGATACACTGATGAGATTGTGTTGAAGTCCTTCCACATAGGCCACCTTCCTTATGGTAAAATCACCATTCGTTATCATCCCATATCCCTTTATGGTGCCGAAAGAGTTATTTCCAAACTTAACATTGCCACCATTTGCAAGAGATCTGTATTCCCTGAGCTCCTCTTTCCTCCCTGTCATGTGACGCGAGCAGCCACTGTCGATGTACCATTCTTCGTCAAACTGCTCGTCACTAATAACCTGCAAAAATTAAGCAGATTTAGGAACCCAAAGTTTCTTGGGTCCATGTGAGGTTTTCATGGGAACAGGAATAGTAAGAGAGATGTCAACTAGATATGTTCTTTTAATTAGTGTTGTTTCATCTTTCTTTTTAATGGTGAAGACTTTTATTTTGTTAGGATTGGGTTTGTTCGGTTTGGACTCAGGTTTGGATTCATCGACTTTTTGCTTTGCCTTCTGTTCAGCTGAAGGATGAGGTTTTTGAGGGCAAGCGGGATTAGTTTTGGAACGAGATGGAGATGAATGAGTAGAAGTAGAGGGACGAGAAGAATTAGAACGAGAGAATTTGGATGGGGAGGACTTCCTGGCTGATGACTCAAGGTGATCCTTTTGCTTTTGATCATTAGAGGGGCTAACCTTCGAGTCTTGTTCTCTTTTGACTTCAGAGCCGAACCTCTGCGTTCGGTTGGAGTTGTTCTTGGAACCGAACCTTTGGTTTCGGTTGAAATCCTCTTGTGAACCGAAGCTTGACTTTCGGTTGGTATCTTCTTGTGAACCGAACCTTGACTTTCGGTTGTTGTTTTCTTGCGAACCGAACCTTGGCTTTCGGTTGTTGGAACTATCAGGCTTTCTTACGGGATTGTTTTCATACTTCAGATTCTTGTCTTTGTGTGAATAGTATGCATTCTGGGAGTGCCAGAATTGTTTCCTTTCAGAAAGGTTTTTCCTGTATCTTAGGTTCCTTTCTATCTTTTTATCTCTCATCTGTTTAGGTTGATGATGAACGTTCGCTTTCGCTTTTGATGTCACCTTGGCTGGTTCCTTTTGAACTTCAGGAGTTTTTCTTTGAACCGAGGGAACAGAGGGAATATCTGAAGAAGATACAGTTTGCCCTGGGGAAGTGGAAGGAGTATCTGATAAAGTTTCACTTTGAGCTGTTGGTGTTGAAGGAATGTCTTCTTTTGCTGAACTATCAACCTCTTGAGGAATGTCTTTTGTACCACTTGTACTTGGTTCACTGAAATTATCAGGCTTGTTCAAGGGTTCAGGTATGTATCTCCCTTTCTTCATCCAGGAGGTTCTTTCAGATAGGCCAACGGTTTCGTTTCCATTATCAATAGGAGCTTCCCAGAAGAACTCATCACAGCCATCAGCATTGTCTTCGTTAACAATAGCCATGAGTTCAGCTGTTTGATGTTCGGTTACTCCAGTCACCTTGTATACCTGATTCGGAGTGGTCCTGACCTTTTGATACACAACAGCTTTTTCTACTAATTTCGGGGACTTTTGTTGGGACAATCTAGCGAATTCCACAGAATTTTCAGAAATAAGATTTTTGTGGTTTTCAGTTTCGCTTTTAACAAATTCTGAGCAGTCAACCGTATCCTCTACAGAAATTTCACTCATGTTTTCGTCCTCGTTAAGCTCAGATGCATTTACAACGTCGATTTTGTTTTCTGAGCTTACGTTGGCGTTTAGAGAGTCAAACTTTTGTATGGTTTCGGTTCTCAGTTTAAGTCTGTCATTTTCATCCAAAAGATTTTTGAGCATGTCCTTGTGGTGTTTGGATTTAATGAAGGACTCAATTTTGTCCAGTCCAATTTTATAAGTTGGGTTGACATCATCAGACGATATCACACTCTCACAATTATAAGCTTCGGCATCGATTTCATCCTCCTTAAATTCTAGGAAGGGCAAAATCATACGATGGATCTTTTGGCCTATCTCACAGTCCAAGTGAAGTTGAGTAATATTGGAATATAAACGTTTAGCTATTAAACAAAAAACATTTCGTTGTTTTAACAATTTCAAATTGTCTCTCTGCAAATAAATGTTTTCGTCTTTGACTTTAATTAATTCCGACTCTTTTAACTCAATCCACATACGCCGCTCCTCACTCTTCGACGCCACCCTGCTTAATTGATCAGTCAGGTTAGAATTGGTGACTCGAGTTTGAGTTAAGCTACTATCTAAATGAGAAATTCTTGTATTAACATTTTTTAGTTCTTTCTCATATGAGGATGATGGTACTTTAGATGAAATAAAAACAGATTGTACCTTCTTTATCAGCTCATCGAGCTCATTGAACTGCTGGCTGAGTGGTTTGGCCGTAAAGCACATATCCTCCTGCACCTTCGGTCCATTGCTTCCTCCATCGGTATTGTATCCCCTCATTTGAGATACGCCAGATACCATGAAGCATTTTCCACCACTGCTTTCCTCCTTAGCCATATAAGCCTTTCCATGAGTAGGCTTCCTCACTTCTTCGTCTTCTGAGTCAGTAGACCAAACTTCGGTGCTACCGAACTCATCGTTATTGACCGAACCCTGCACAATAAGAGCATTAATAGAAGGGTTAGCGGTAGACTTTTTCTTTCTCAACTCATCCAATCTCTTCTGCAGCACGGCTTCCTCATCCTTTCCGTCGTCCTTTTCAGTCATCTTTTTAAGAACACAGTCCTTAGCATAGTGGTTCTTGCCCCCACAGTAAAAACAGCTTACTCCGGAATCGCCATCTGCCTTCGGTTCCTTCTTGGGCTCCTCAGCCTTCGGTTCATTGTTCGCTTTTTCAGAGCTGTAACTCCCCTGCCAGTTTCGGTTTTTGTTGTTGGGGAATCTCTTCTTTATGAACCTCTTAGGATTGGATACCATCATGGCATAATCCTCAGTTGTGAGGTCATATTCTTCCAAGTTGAGCTCTTCATCCTCCATCACGGCTTTACTTTTAGATAGGAGGGCCAACGAACCAAGACTAGAAACAACGTTCTTTTCTTGAACCACAATCTTCTCTTGGGACTTTAGAATGCCCACCGGTTTCGCCAAAGAGTATGATTTAAACTGTTCATGGGCTTTGACTGTGGAAACTACTGCTCTCCATTCAGATCTCAGTCCGTTCAAGAAAGTAACCTTTTGTTCGATGAGCTTCCTTTCAATGTCGTGTTTGATCATCTTGCTGAGAAGATGATTGAAGCGATCAAACGTCTGGGTCACCGTTTCTTCGGCCCCTTGCCTGAATTCTCCAAACTCAGATAGAAGCAAGGTTTGGATGGAGTGTTCAAGATCTTCGTCTGTTGAATACAGTTCGCGAAGTCTATCCCACACTTCCTTTGCCGTAGAGCATGAGCTGACCAATCTGAATGTGTCGGACTGAAGGGCGAATCTGATCAACCTTAGTGCCTTAATATTGCACTGGAATTTATCTTTCTCATCTTGCGCAATATTCGTCACATCCTTGAGCAAATCGTTGTACTCTTTTTGCGTCTTGATTATTCTGGATGTAGCAGAATGAGAAAACGGCTCATTGATGATGGCTTCCCATATGAGAAAACCATTGTTTCATATATTCCTCGTTGCAGATCTTTTTATTTGCAGATCCTAGGGCCCCTTTGATGTATACTAGGTTAAAAGCCCAAGACTTGTCTTTTCCCTATAAATAGTCATGTATTATTCATTATTAGGGTTAAGAGTGTGAGGCAAAATGTAGCCGCCACGTGAGGTTTCTTGTAGAGTTAGATTCTTATTTCTTAAGTGTAATTTGTTCCTCACAATTCAATAAATCGAGTGATCATTCGACATAATCTTCATATTTGTGTTTGTTCTTATTTTCCGCATCTTGTTCATCAAATCTCAATTAGGGTTTTAATCCCAACAAGTGGTATCAGAGCGGGTCTTTGAAAATCTGTTGATTTTTGAAGTATCGGTTCTTGATTTGGTGATTTTCTACATATATTGAAGATTATTGGTGTTTTGGCGGTATGGAATCAATATTTTGTTCAAGCTACTGCTCATGGAAATTCATGCTGTTCATCACTGTTCATCCTATTTTTTTTAATTCGTTTTTCTGTTCATATCTTTTTATCTGATCTGATCTTTCGTTTGATGTCGATGGATTTGTTTCTCATGATTTAGTCCATTTATTCAATTCCATATTCGTTCAATCCAATATCAATTTATATCATCGATTGATCTGTTTTGTTTGTTTTGGCCCATAAGAATTGGTCCTTTACTGTTCACAATCCACCCGATCTGCTTTTCTTTTATCTTCGTGGGTGACCTGCTTTGGAGATAACACTTTTATCTGTTCAACAATCAATGACCATTATCGTCTGAGGTTATTGTTGCTATCACTCTCATGAATCGATTTCTTTTAGCTTTAATCCAAAATCAAAATTTTCATTTTATCAAATCGATTTCTCTGGTATCATATTTCTGTAATTGACTTGAAATCAAACTATCTTGGGTTGAGAAGTTGAAAGAATAAATAGAAGAATATTTGATGGGTATTAGATTTGACGATCTGTAGAAGACGATTTTGGTGTATATCATATGCTACGTTCAGATGAATAGCTTCGCTATCTGGGTTAAATCCTTGACGGATTGGTTGTGTGTTTGTTCGCAATCAATTGAGAATGTTTTGTATTGTCAATCCAGATAATAATCAAAATTGGAATTCTGAACCTGTTAGTGCGATTTGACTACCTGCGATCTTAATCAAAATCGTAATTTGGAATCGAAATTGGTAGTATTATGCGAATGAACGGAGTAGGATATTGGGGCTCAATCAGAACGATGGACTTAATTGGGATGAACATTGGTCAATAGAAAAGTCAAAATCGCTGTGAAATCCTTACCTATGAACGCTCGTTTACTGTGCTTCTCATTGGGGTATAATCGATGAAATTGAAGCGAATCTATGATTGGGTTTGTTTGTTGCCTTGGAACGAAAGAAAGGAAGACAGAAAGCGAACTTGAGTTCGGTTGGTAGCACTTGGAACGAAAGGGGGGAGATTCGCGTTAGCAGCTATTGGAACGAACCTCGATCTTGGATCCGCGTGTTTAAGCTGGGTTCGGTTGTTGATTTGGAATAAGAAACGAACCGAACGTTCGGTTCGCGTGAATAGATGGCGATCTTGAAACGAACCTTGGTTCGGTTGGTTGTGCTTGAAACGAAAGTGTGATCTGCGTGTTTTAAATTTTGGGGTCGAGCATCTCTTCCAGTCGTGTTCTTTAAATTGGGGAAGATGACTTAATATTTCATACTTGGTCCCTGCCACTTCAAGAATTTAACGATCTGGTCCCTATACTTTTCATGCCTTGGCAGTTTTGGACCATTTGCAGATTTTGTTACATATAAAAGGGTTTGTTGATGCTGAATTACCATTCCAGCCCCTGTCTTTCAGAAAGTGACAGTTTCGGCCCAATTTTCAGAAAAGTTACTACATTGAGGGCCGGTGAACAGTTTTGGATTCTTTAACGCTCATATTTTTTTCGTGAACAGAAAAATAATGATTCCATCAAGTCTTGGCGGTTCGAAAAGTCGTTTTTTTTTAACGTCAAGTTTTCACGATTTTTTCGGATTTTTTTTGTATATCTTTTTGTCGCGGGGGAGCATAGTAAATTTTTATCCATTCAAGATCATTCTCATGACCATTTGAAGGCTTTATAATCATGTTTTTGATTATAAATCGGGGGGAATTTGGTATGGCCATTCGAAATTGGATTTGTGACTTTTCAAAGTCGAAGATTTTTGATAAAGCTTGTGGGAGAATTATGAAGGTAGCTTTTTTTCAGAAGTTCTTCATCGAGCTCTACTAAGGTTTTTACAGAGAAGTATCCTTTACAGCAAGAGTTCTTCATCGAGCTCTGCTAAGGACTTGTTATATCTCCGACTTCTTGTATTTTCTCGATCAAGTGGCGTTACGAATCTTAAAGTTTGGGTTGTTACATGATATTTTTTGATGGCTTATATCATTAGCTTATTTGAAGATCGTTGTGACTTGGAGGGGGAGCTCTTCAAAGACAAGAAGTGATTCAGTTTCTTTGTTCTGAGATGGGTTTTATGGCGGGTTTGGTTTTCATGAAGATTCTTTGGGATTACATTCGAAAATGAAGTTTAAAGACATTACTTCAGTGCTTGATTTATATATCCTAGAGCCCGTGTTTGAAGACTATTGAAGAATCAAGATTCGTGGATTGCTTCATATATTCCTCGTTGCAGATCTTTTTATTTGCAGATCCTAGGGCCCCTTTGATGTATACTAGGTTAAAAGCCCAAGACTTGTCTTTTCCCTATAAATAGTCATGTATTATTCATTATTAGGGTTAAGAGTGTGAGGCAAAATGTAGCCGCCACGTGAGGTTTCTTGTAGAGTTAGATTCTTATTTCTTAAGTGTAATTTGTTCCTCACAATTCAATAAATCGAGTGATCATTCGACATAATCTTCATATTTGTGTTTGTTCTTATTTTCCGCATCTTGTTCATCAAATCTCAATTAGGGTTTTAATCCCAACAGTTTTGATATATATGGAAAATATATACCTTCTTAATGAAGGGTTTTGATAAACTTTTATCATATGTTGTTTGGGGACCAATTTCGCAACATCTTTTGAAAAGATTTCTCTGATTTTATTTTAAAAAGCATAAATTAAATCGGTCTTTTTTTGCCGACAAATTAGGGGATATCACATGCTCAGCCTTAACCATCATACAGGTCAAGCACCTCTCAACAAACCAAGCGATATCTCACTTCATGCCAGGCCACCAATAACTCGAACTCAAATCACGGTACATCTTGGTGGCTCCTGGGTGAATCGAAAACGAGATTTATGAGCCTCTCCATCACTGTCTGGCAGACCCCTCCGGACATCGGAACCCAAACCAGACCATAACGGGTTAACAATTTGCGGCTATCCTGAAAAAATCGGGCGCTTTTGCCCTTAATCCTCTCCAACTTCCATTTCTCTAGTCTTCTGCCCTCAATCTGAGCATCCCTGATCAAACCCACCAGTGGGGAATCCACCGCTATCCTCATACACCTGGCTGGGGTCGAGGACCCAGCTGACTTGCGGCTTAGAGCAACCGCAACCACGTTTGCTTTACCAGGATGGTAAAGGATCTCGCAATCATACTCCTTGACCACATCCAGCCACCTGCGCTGCCTCATGTTTAGGTTCGGCTGATCCATGATGTGTCTCTAACTCTTGTGATCTGTGTATATAGTGCAACGGACTCCGTATAGATAGTGCCTCCAAATCTTGAGAGCGAAAACCACTGCTCCCAACTCAAGATCATGCGTGGGGTACCTCGTCTCATGTGGCTTTAGCTGCCACGATGCGTAGGCTATCACCCGTCCTCTCTGCATGAGGACTGCCCCCAAGCTAGTGATGGATGCACCACAAAATACCACAAAATCCTCCACTCCCTCGGGGAGTGTCAACACCGGTGCCTCGCATAAACACTGTCGGAGGGTCTCAAACGCCCTCTTCTGCTCAAGGCCCCACCGGAAATCCACCCCTTCCTCGTTAGACGAGTGAGGAGCACGACAATCTTGGAGAAATCACGAATGAATCGCTGATAATACCCTGCTAAACCCAAGAAACTCCTGATGTCAGAGGGAGATTTCGGGTCTCCCACTGCGTAATCGCCTCCACTTTGGCCGGATCGACCAGAATCCCCTCCTGGTTAGCGAGGTGTCCGAGGAACTGGACCTCCCGTAACCAAAACTCGCATTTCGAGAACTTGACATACAACCGTTCTTGCCTTAGAACTTCCAGCAGCTTCCTAATATGCTCCTCATGCTGCTCTCGGGTCTTGGAGTACACCAGGATATCATCTATAAACACAATGACCGAGCGATCAAGCATCAGCCTGCGTACCCGGTTCATCAGATCCATGAACACTGCTAGCGCGTTGGTGAGTCCAAACGGCATCACCACGAAATCATAATGACCATAAAGAGTCTGAAACGCGGTCTTCTCCACATCTTCCTCCCTCACCCTAACCTGGTGATATCATGATCTCAAATCAATCTTGGAAAACCAAGATGCACCCTACAGCTGATCGAAAAGATCGTCTATCCTCGGAAGTGGATAACGCTTCTTCACCATTAACTTTTTTAGCTCCCTATAGTCAATGCACATTCTGTGCGGATCGTCCTTCTTCCTGACGAAAAGGATCGGTGCTCCCCAGGTTGAACTACTCGGATGAATAAACTGCTTTCCCATCAGTTCCTACAACTAAGATGACAACTCCTGCATCTCTAGCGGTTCCATTCGGTATGGTGCCTTAGCGATAGGGGCCGCACCTGGCACTAGGTCAATCCTGAACTCAACCTGCCTCTCCAGAGGCACTCCGGGTAACTCCTCCGGAAACACATCAGCAAAATCCATCACCACCGGGACCTCAGACTCTGAGAGCTGCTCTCTAACCTGCATATCTACAATATACGCCAAATAACCAGCACACCCGTGTTGAAATTACTGTCGAGCCCTGGTTGCTGAACAAAACCCTGATCCCATCCTGGTGCCCTCACCATATACTACAAGTTCTCCTCACTTGGGGTTCGAACCACCACCCGCTGCCCCTCACAGTCGATCATGGCGCTAAAACGGCTAAGCCAATCCATCCCTATGATCACGTATACATCCCTCATGGGAATAGGAATGAAATCTATCGGGAAGGACACCCCAAAAATCTCCAACTCGCATCCCCGGAAGACCGAAGAAGCAGAGACCCGGTGCTCGTTGGCGTTCGAAACTCGCAACGGACATTCAAGATCATTTATCGGCACATTGAGCCCTCTAGAGAAGGTCTGAGATACAAACGATCGACATAAAGTGCTGACTTGGCCTCCTCGACCGTGAGCTGGAAGGCGCGACCCTGAGCCTTCGAAGGCTCCACCTTGACTGGCCTCCCATCTCCAATCCTCACAGCAGCTGGAGCGGAACCCTGCGTCGGCTTGGCGTCGAGCTGCGGACAGTTGGTATTCACATGACCAACCTGATGACAATGGTAACAAATCCTCATATCTGCTGGAGGGGCGGACTGACGATAGCCCTTCGCATAGTGCCCCTCCTTGCCACATTTGTGGCACCCACCTCCTGCTCGACAAACCCCCGAATGAGCCTTGCCAAACTTTCCACAAGTGCGGCTCTGATAACCTCCGGACCATGCATCAGCGGTCTTAGACCGCTTAGGCGCCAGCTGAGACTGTGTCGGTGCCTGACGCTGCTCCTTCAGCTGCAGCTCTATCTCCAACTCACGCTGTCGCGCGGCTTCCTAAAGGTCCAGGAGGGTTTCACATCGCTGTGTAGACACAAAATGTCGAATATCAGTCCTGAGCATACTCAGATAACGAGTCATCTGAGACTGCTCTGAAGCAAACTCCGGGCAAAACATAGCCCTCTCCATGAACATACGGGTAATATCCATCACAGACTCCCCATCTGTCTCAACGTCAAAAACTCCTGCGCAAGCCGGTCCCGCTCAATGCGTGGAACGTAGTGGGTGCGGAATATATCTCTAAACTGCTCCCAAGTAACAGCAGCTCGTTGATCATCAGAATACAACCCAGTCGTCAGCTTCCACCAGTCCTTTACCCCAAGCCTTAGCAGGTTCAGGGTACACCTGACCTTTTGGTCAGCAGGACATGAGCACGTGAAGAAACAGCCCTCCACGTCAGATAACCACCTCATAGCCCTAATCGCATCTTGTGTACCATCAAACGTCGGAGGCTTCGTATTATCAAAGTCCCGTTACTAGAAAGCCCTGCCGGCTCCTCCTCCAACCCCTGCTGCAGTTACAGCCGAAGTGGCTGTAGCGTCAGCCGTCTCTGCTAGAACTGCATATTGCTCATCAAAATACTCAACCATCGCGATCTTAATCGACCCAAACATCTCTGGCAGCTACGCTCGGAATGCAGCCGCAATCTCATCGTGCATGATCTCCCTGACCCTGGCATCCAACTCCTCGGCCCCTATCTGGACCACGGGCTCAGGTGCTACCGGCACCTCCAACCCTCCGTCTCCCGACCTCGATCCTGATCCTGATCTTGATCCAGATCCCGAAGCAACACGTCTCGTCACCACCATACTGGAATATACAAGTCATCAGATAAATAACATAATGTCGGGAGACCAAAACCCCAAAAACCCCAGGGGTTGTCATTTCCTTGCTGCGCGTATGGGTTCTGTGCTTTCAGTAGTGCGGGTCCATACTACCTTCCGCACCTACCTATATTTGTCTCAAGTTTCACCACAATGCCCTAACAATATCATCAAGATAGAAATGCGCCCAACTCTCACTTCTAGGGGAATACCAAATATCTCGCATCTAGTCTCTTCACTTATCACAACTCACACATCCATGAAACTTCCATCATCCCCTGCAGCGACGGTGCACGCTAGCTGCACATAACGCTGGACCCCATAGACTTTCGAATATCCAATTCTACACTAAATTCGAATCAGACATTCTCAGGCTATAAGATCTTGATTATACACAACCATGATGCATACACCAAACATCTATAGTTATGATGTCAATTCCATATACAAGAAACCCTAGGCTAATGGGCATCATATAATCAGGCAAGTCTATCATGCGATTCCTAAAGATCCCTAGCCTAGCACTAGCATGTTGTTCTACTTAACATATCATAATATCAAATAACTATATGGTATTTTGGGGTTCACTTATAGGCTCCGGCTGATCGTACCCTTTGCATCCTCCATCCTTATTTTGAAAACCATTTTAAACTTATGTTCCAAAAATCTCCTTGATTTGAGACTGGATTCACACGAGTGTTCCTCCAATTCACTCAAACCAAGGCTCTGATACCAACTTGTAATATCCATAAATTTTATGCCAAATTTAAACTTTTTCAATCATAAATAAAAGCAAAATAGCATTGTTTACAAAATGTTTTCAAATCATTTTCCATCAGAGTGTCCCAAAAATCATAACATGAGGATGAGGAGCAGTACGGTCATGCCTTCGCCTTTCCATGATCTCCTGAAGTACCTGAAACAATAAACTGAAAACTATAAGCCCGAGGGCTTAGTGAGCTACCCCCAAAATACCAATACCACACTGACAATACCATATCAGTAGTAATCAATCAATCATCATGCATACTGGGCCATTGGCCTGACTGGACCGCCCTACCGGGCCTACAGTCTATCTAAATCTATCCCGAGCCTTCGGCATGACTGGTCCGCCACGTGGGCCTATAGTCTCCCCGGTCCGCTCATAGGGTATATTGGCCTTCAGCACAAAGCAGGACCGCCTCAACCCATCCACCAGCAAATAACCATGTGCGCATACTATCATATACAGGCATATACAAACATCAAACATATATGTCCTTAGCCCAGTTTTGATTGCCGGTATTGGGCCTGTCCAACCGTGCATGTTTTTGTACTAGGGTTTAGTATATAAGATGCATGCATGCACTCTTAGATGGAATCGATTTTATCATTTATTTTCTCTAAGTTATGTAAACCCTAGCTCGCCTCTACAGCGGAAGTTCTTCATCGAGCTCTGCTGAGGCGTGACTTTATTTTGAATCAGAAGCATACATTTGATTCTATTCAGTGTTCATTTTCTTATTGTTATTGATTTGTTTGATTTCCATAATCATACTTGTGAAAGATCTAATCGATCTAGAGTTTAATTCTCATCAATTGGTATCAGAGCAGGAGACTACGTAATTCATACACATCTCTTCTGTCAAAGAAGTTTTTAGGGTTTTATATTCCGCGTTGATTAATATTAATTGATCCATCACTCTATATTGACGTATCTCATTAATTATTGATCTATCCCTAACGATATATTACAAGTTTGATCTTTTACAGGTTATCGATCTAAAGTCAGTACAATGTCCATGGATGATTCACAAACCAATCCGATCAACATCTCTAATAGCATTGGTTCTACGACAAGGATACCAATATTATATACACAAGACTATGAAGTTTGGACACATCACTTTGAAGATTACATGATTGGATCGGAGGATAATGGATACTTAATCTCGGAAGCGATTACTGTAGGCCCATTCACTCACTCAAGCACCTCTAAGATTGTCAAAACTCAGAAAGAGTACAATCAGCTTGTCAACGATGTCAAAGATATTCCTCAGGATGAGAAAGAAAAGTTTCAATGCAACATCAAAGCCCTGAGGATGATAAGGTTTGCGCTGCAGTCGGATACGTTTCATTTGGTAAGTTCTTGTGTTATAGCTAAATAGATTATGGGATGGATTAAAAGAATTGTATTCCACTGACAAAGATTTGGAACATTCAATCCAAACTCTCTTGCTGTCTGAATTTGGTGACTTTAAGCAGAAGCTTGTAGAGAAACTTGTTCAAACTTTTGATCGCTTCAATCATCTTTTAAGTAAGATGATAAAGCATGGGATTGAAAGGAAAGTTATCAAACAAAAAGTTACTTTCATGAATGGCCTCAGACCCGAATGGATGGCTGTTGTGTTAACAGTTAAAGCTCATGAACAGTTTAAGTCATACTCTCTGGTAAAACTAGTGGGTATTTTGAAATCCCATGAGAGTGCAGTGTCTAAGGAAATGAATGTGGTTTCCAGTCTGGGTTCCTTAGCTCTTGTCTCTAAAGGAAAGAGTTTGGTTGAAGAAGAAGAGGAATTGGATATTGCCGATTATGATCTAACTGGTGAGGAATATGCCATGATGGTTTCTAACCCCAGAAAATTCATTAAGAAGAAATTCCCAGCCAACAGGAACCGAAACTGGCAGGGTAGTTATAGCGCCGAAAAGATCAAGGAGGAACCGAAGATGGGGTCAAAGTCTGAAGAGTCAAAGAAGGAAGCAAAAGTTCGAGGAGACTCAGGATTCGACTGCCATTACTGTGGAGGCAAGAATTATTTTGCTAAAGATTATATGCTGAGAAAGAAAGAAGAGAAGACAAATGAAGAAGATAAGGAAGCGAGCCTCCTGAGAAGACTGGAGGAAAGCAAGAAAAGAAAGTCTACTGCTAACAATACTACCATGAATGCTTTAATTGTGCAGGATACAAACAACAGTGATGAATTTGGTGGTGTGGAAGTCTGGTCCATAGATCCTGAGGATGATGAAGTCAGGAAGGCCACTCATGGGAAGGCTATGCTGGCAAAAGAAGAACGTTTAACAGGAAGGTGCTTTGTGGTAACCGAAGGTGTGTCTCAAATGAGGGGATACACAACTGACGGGGGAGTTGAAGACGAAAGGGAGCGAGAGGACAGGTGTTTCGCTGCCAAACCTGTTAGTACTCAGATCAACGAATGTGATGAGTTGATCAAAAAGGTACAAAATATTCTTGCTTTTCTAAAAATCCCTGTTACTAATTATGAAAAGGAATTAAATAACTTAAAATCTAAATTCTCGAGCATAAGTAGCAGTCTCACCCAAACCCGTGTCACAAATTCTAACCTAACTGATCAAATCAGCAAGATTTCTTCAAAGAGTGAGGAAAGGAGGATGTGGATCGAGCAAAAGGAGAAGGAGTTGATTAGGTCTAAGGATGAATCAATTTATTTGCAAAGAGACAATCTTAAACTTCTTAAACAACGAAATGTGTTTTGTTTAATTGCTAAAAGACTCTATTTTAATATCACTCAGTTGCATCTTGATTGTGAAATAGGAAAGAAGATACATCGCATGATTTTGCCCTTCCTTGAATTAAAGGAGGATGAAATCGATGCTGAAGCCTACAACTGTGAAAGCGTTGTATCTTCTGACGAAGTTTCTCCAACATATAAAATAGGTCTGGACAAAAATGAATCCTACATAAAGTCCAAAGACCACAAGGACATGCTCAAAAATCTGTTAGACGAAAATGATAGATTAAAATTGAGAAACGAAACTGTACAAAAATTTGACTCTTTGAATGCCAAATTAAGTTCAAAAAATAAAATTGATGTTGAAAACGCATCTGAACTTAATGAGGATGATGATCTGAGTGAAATCTATGTAGAGGATTTGGTGGACTGTTCTGAATTTATCAAAAGCTAACCTAAGTCACGCAAAAACCTAATTTCTGAAAACTCTATTGAGTTTGCTCGCTCCTCTACTGACAAAACCAAAGTTCTTAAAGCTAAAGTTGTTGTGTACCAGAAGGTACAAACCACTCCAAATCAAGTCTACACAGTACCAGGTGTCAATCCACAACAAACTGCAGAGTTAACAGCTATGGTAGAAGAAGACAATGTTGGCGGATGTGACGAATTTTTTTGGTCGGCCCCAATAGACAACGCTAATGAGACGAAGGGTCTATCTCAGAAAACTTCATGGAGAGTGAAAGGTAGATATATACCCGAACCACTAAATGAGCCAACAAGATATGATGTGTCGAGCACAAGCGGATCCAAAACACCATTGAGCGAACATGTGCAAACCCCTAGTGAGACATCATCAGCAAAAAGTGAATGTTGTGTTCACACTTCAAAAGGAAAGGCCAATGTTCACAGAAATCCAAAACAGGTACCTGATAGAAAGCATCAAAGAAATCTAAGATACAAGAAGAATCTCTCAAAAAGAAAACAATTTTGGAAATCTCAAAATCCTAACTTTATAAGGATAGAAAGCAAGAACAAATCGCAAGAGGAATCAAGGAACCAAAAAGGGAGTTTCGGTCCCACGACGGGAATCAACCAAAAGAGTAGTTTCGGTCCTCAGTACAACAACAACCAAAAGGACACTTTCGGTCCTTCTACTGAAAGGTGCCGAAAAGATGGTTTCGGTCCTTCGACCAATAGGAGCCGAAAGGGTGGTTTAGGTCCCTCGATCGAAAGGAACTGAAAGGAGAGTTTCGGTCCCCCATCCAATAACAACCGAAAGAGCGGTTTTGGTTCTTCACCCAATAGCAACCGAAATAGCGGTTTCAGTCCCCATCCATAGAAGTCCAATCAGAAAAACAGGGGATCCAAAGTCACTTCTGAATCCAACTCTTCCCATTCAAATTCTCGTTCTTCGAATGATTCAAAGTGAAAAGGAAAACTCTTTCCTGAAGATAACAATCTTCCAAAGGAGATTCAAAAGAATGCTGACATCAACACCACTAATTCCAATAAATCAACCAAAATTAAAGTTTTCACCATAAAAAGAAAATATGAAACAACTTTAGTTAAATGTACATACATGGTTGATATTTCTCTTACTATTCCCTGTCCTGTAAAAGGCTCACAAGGACCCAAGAAACTTTGGGTTCCTAAATCTGCTTAATGTTTTGCAGGTTATTCGTGACAAGCAGTTTGACGAAGAATGGTACATTGACAGTGGCTGCTCACGTCACATGACAGGAAGGAAGGAAGAACTGAGGGAGTTTCTTTCTCTCAAAGATGGTGGCATTGTAAAGTACGGCAACAACTCATTTGGTACTATCAAAGGATATAGAATGATCACTAATGGCGAGTTCTCTATAAGGAAAGTAGCTTATGTTGAAGGACTCCAACACAATCTTGTCAGTGTATCACAGCTGGTGGTTGGCACTAGATTGAAAGTATCATTCGACGATCAAGGCTCAGAGATTATCGAGAAGAAAACAAACAACATTCTGCTGAAGTCAAAGTGAAAGGGGGGAATGTATCCTTTGAACCTCAACCCAATTTGAGGTAAACCAGCAGTGTTCTTACTCACAAAGGCTCACTCTGATGAAAGTTGGTTATGGCTTAGAAGACTGTCTCATCTGAATTTCAAGGATATCAACAAGTTGGTCTTGGGTGATCATGTTCGAGGGCTTCCAGTTCTAAAATTTGATAAAAAAAACATCATTGTGCAGTATGTGAAATGGGAAAGCAGAGTAGGCAGAGTCATCCTTCTATTATAAATACTAAGGTGATAGAACCATTGGAGTTACTGCATATCAACCTGTGTGGTCCATCGTCCATTGAAATCATTGGGGGAACAAATACATTATGGTTATTGTGGACGATTTCTCAAGATTTACATGGGTATTCTTCCTCAAGCAAAAGTCTGAAGCCACTCCAAAGCTTAAGCTCTTTATTAAACAGATAGAGACGCAACTAAGAAAAGTAGTTCGTAATGTGAGGAGCGACAATGGCTTGGAATTCAAGAACAAAGATTTTGAAGATTTTCTTGCTGAAAAGGGGACGACTCACAATTTCTCATCCCCTTATACTCCACAGCATAATGGCATCGTTGAAAGGCGAAACCGATCTCTGTGTGAAGCAGCTCGAACTATGTTATGCTTCGCGTCCTTACCTTTGTATTTCTGGGCTAATGCAATTGCTGCTGCATGTTATACTCAAAATAGATCATATTTGAATAAGTGGTTCTCCATTACCCCTTACGAGATCTTGAATAATCGAAAACCAAATGTGAAATTCTTTCATGTGTTCGGTTCAAGATGTTTCGTTTTCAACTCCAGAGAGAATCGAAACAAGTTCGATGCTAATGCTGATGAAGGAATTTTCTTAGGCTACTCCCTGAACTCCAAGGCGTATAGAATTCTCAATAAGCGCTCAAAGAAAATTAAAGAAACATACTATGTCACCTTTAATGATAGTTATGTTAAGAAGATGAAATCAACAGAAGGTGCATCGCAAGAGATCTTTCCAAAGAATGGTCAAGTTTCTATCTCTATCTTGAATCTTTTCGACCAATTCATGCTTCTGTTTGATGAGCCTCAAAAAGCGATTGACTCTGAATCAAATGCAAATGATAACAAAGTTGATAATCTAAAACAAGTTGTCGACGATGCTGCTCAAAAGATGACTGATGATCAATCCAAAGAAACCGAAAGGGCAGAAGCAAGTGAAATTTCACGTGACCGTCCTAATATCCAGGGTGAAGGTCCAACTCCTCATCACGATCAAGGGTCTTCATTCCAGGGGAGAACTCATCGCCACATTCTTCAAGCTCTACTGAAATTCCAACCAAAGAAGGGAATACTTGTACTGGTCCTGAACAGGAGTCATTCTTCGAGGGGGAGAACACCAATGTCGGTGATGATGACATTCTGCCTGAGCTAGAGGAAGAAATCAATGCTGAATTGGATCCTATCTATGATCCAAATTTTCCTCCACTTATCAAATGGACCAAAGATCACCCTCAAAGTCAAATTATCGGGGAATCTTCAGAAAAAGTGTTAACTCTTTCTCAAATCAAAGCGAAACAGGCTGCACTCTTTTCTAAAGTCGAGTTTTGCATGTTCAACTCCTTTGTTTCCAAAGTTGAACGGAAGATTGTTAACTCAACACTTGATCATTCAGACTGGGTTTAATCCATGCAAGATGAATTAAATGACTTTGAAAGAAACAAGGTATGGCGTCTTATTCCCACTCCAAAGGATGCTTCGGTTGTCGGTCTCAAATGGGTTTTCAGAAACAAGATGAACAAGGAAGGGAATGTCATTTGTAACAAAGCAAGGCTGGTGGTCAAAGGATATTGTCAGGAAGAAGGAATAGACTATGAAGAGACCTTTTCTCCAGTTGCAAGATTAGAGTCTGTTCGTATCTTTCTTGCATATGCAGCTCACAAGAACTTTGAAGTCTATCAGATGGACGTCAAATGTGCCTTCCTCAACGGTGAACTTGAAGAAACCGTATATGTTGAGCAACCGCCAGGCTTCATGAACGAGAAGTATCCAAATCATTGTTATGTCCTTGACAAAGCTGTATATGGCCTTAAACAGTCTCCCAGAGCATGGTATGAAACTCTCACTCGTTTCTTAAAAATGTCTAAATTCAAACAAGGTTCGATTGACCCAACCTTCTTTCGTAAGCGAGAAGGTAACCACCTTATGATAGTCCAAATTTATGTTGATGACATCATCTTTGGCTCCACGAATCCTAGCTTAACAGCTGAATTCAGAAAGTTGATGGAAACTAAATTTGAGATGAGCTCAATGGGTCCAATGAACTTTTTTCTTGGATTGAACATTAGACACGAACCCGAATGCATTTTTTTTAATCAGGAGGCATACACCAAGACACTATTAGCTAAATTTGGGATGATGGGAGACTCCAAAGTGAAAGTGCATATGGCCTTTGGAACTAAGCTTACACCCTCATTGGAGAAACCAGCAGCTGATATGACACTCTATCGACAAATGATTGGGTCTCTGATGCATCTTACAGCCAGTAGACCTGACATCATGTTTTCAATCTATTATTGTGCAAGATTTCAAGCCAACCCGTGCGAACCTCATTTACAAGCCATGAAAAACATCTTTCGCTATCTGAAGCGAACCTCCTCTCTCGGTCTGTGGTATCCAGCCAACTCAGGATTCTTTGCTCAAGCATTCTCCGATGCTGACTTAGGTGGCTATGGATTAGATCGTAAAAGCACAACTGGAGGATGTCAACTTCTAGATGGTAAATTGCTTAGTTGGCAATCAAATAAACAAACTTGCGTTTCTCTATCCACTGTAGAAGCTGAATACATTGATGCAGCATCCTGCACGTCTCAAGTCGTATGGATACAAAGTCAACTTAGGGATTACAGACTAAACATGAAGAAAATCCCACTATATTGCGACTCTGAAAGCGCAATTAGGATTTGTCACAATCTAGTGCAACACTCAAAGACTAAGCATATAGCACTGAGGTACCACTTCATCAAGGATCACGTTGAAGATGGTAACATAGAAATTCACTTCGTCAGAACGACTAATCAACTGGCAGATATATTCACGAAGGCCTTACCTGAAGCAAGCTTCAATAAGATTCTACAAGGCCTAGGAATGATGCAAGCTGAATCTGTACCAAAATCGCCTTCGCTTTCATAAAGGTAACAAGCGAAATAGAGCAAACCGAAATGAACCAAAATGAACCGAACGTTTGGTCTATTTCGGGTGAAGTTCGACCATGAACCAAAATGAACCGAAGGTTCGGTCTATTTCGGGTTCGGTCCTTTTGAACTCATTCGCTTCTTTTTCTTACCAAGGCTTTTTAACTGTTTTCTAATGTACACCTTTTTCATTATTTTTGTTTCTACTTATAAAATCCCAAAAATATTTCTCTCTTTTATTCTCATAAAAATACTTATGAAATCCAAAAATATTTTTCTCTTTCGTTCAATTGGTCAATTCTTACAAAATTCAAAAATGTTTTTTTTATTTTATTCTATTTATTCTATTTTTTATATATATCTAAAGTTTTTCTTTTTGTTTAAGTGTGATTCTCGATGGCGAAACTAAGGCATGTAAATGGTTTTATTAGTTAGGAGTCCCTAGAAGCATGCTGTTGTATGTTGCCTAAAGCCTCGAAATATTTTTGAGTGAAGCCTTAATAACATAATATGCATCAATCATGTTTTCCCAATCCAGGCTGTCAAATTCACTCTAATCATGAGCTACCTTACTCTACTCAAATTGAGTTTAGAGTTTTCTGCTTGGTCCTTTTCTTTTCTTTAAAAGCAGAGGTACATTCGCTTCTTATACCATCTCCATCACCTTTCTCCATTATAATTCGTTTCACCAATATAACCCCTTAGACTCTCAGTCTTAACCACTAAGGTTTATGGTTATACACAATCTGCGTTCATGATCTTAGTTTCATGCCACTATGTACTAAGTGAAACCCGAAGTTCAACACCACTAATGAATTGACGGTGAATTCTAATATTCAAGATCTTACTTGTTACCAAATGAAATCTCTTGTCTTTTCTTTTGAGTGATCATTATGAGTTTGTCTTAAACCAAGGCTTCTCTTACCCAAAAGATCTAGTTTATTTTTATTTGAGATTTCCTTACTTCCTTTCGTCACTATAAAGTTTATCTTACCTACTTGTTCAACAGATCGCAATGATCTCACAAGTATTTCATTCAGTTTCGGTCTTATGTCAAGTATCGAAACTATGAATTGAAGTGAAAGCCACCCATTATAACCTTCAAAAGATGCCTTTCAATACTTCTCAACAAGTTATTGATCGTTATATAATGGGAAACCAAGCAAGCACTTTAATGTCTCTCTTGACTTTGAAGGAAGTTATTTATGCCCATAATCCATTGTTTTATGTCTATTTCAGACATCACAGATTATCCCTTAAATGTTGCTTTATTTCTTTATCTTTTACACCCTATGCACGAAAATTTTTAATTTTCCAAACACTAGTTATTTTATGACTGTTCAATAAAGCGCTATCAGCAACGGAGATTCAAACGTATTATGAAGAGACGCTTGGGATAAAGTGAAAGCTGACTCAGTGACTATCCAAATGGTTTGGCACTTTGAAAAAGTGCATTTTATGGAATGGCGTGTAAAAAGGAAACGTCATTTCTCTTTCCTGCGTCGTCTTCGGCATGCCAACTGTTCACCCATCAAGTCAAGCGCTATTTTTGAGATAATCTAAGATCTCAGCCGGATTTTTCTCTCTCTTCCTTGTACGTATAAAAGGAATTGGAACGATACTCTCTCAACTTTTATCACTTACCAATTTCTCTCACAGAACACGGGCGATTTTTGTAACTGTTCATAATCTTCTCCAAGCTACTACAATGGTAGACTCTTCCTCAGTTCATGATACTTCCGTTCGTCAACCACTACTCACAATCAAACCCCAACAGAACATGCTCATTGATCTCACCCCATTTATCTATAAGCCATACATGTTGTATGTTGTTGAGTGTCTTAAATACTCATCTCTCGTCGACGCGCTGACTAAAGTCGAAGTTGTTCCAATGTCTTGCCTGTCTCTTGTCTACTCTACTGCCTACTATGACAAGATTAATCAAAGGATTCACTTCGAACTCCACGATGAGAAGACCTTTATCTCCAAGCATCGATTTTGTGCCCTAATTGGGCTTTCTCAAGACCCATCTCTGGTAAACCTTGAATCCATCACCACTGGTCAATTGTTTTCAATGTTTTATCAGATGGGGTATACCGAAACCCTAACCACAATCACTAAGTTCAAGAAGTCCTGCCTTCCTCCACAATGGAATGGCCTTTTCACGTTGTTGTTCAAGGGTCTTTCTGAGCGAAGCGCTGGCTCAGATGGTGCAAGAAAGTCTTTTATGAATGTGCCGTATAGGCTATACCATGGGATAGACTTAGATTATGGATCTATTATCTGGCGGCAGTTGGTTCAAAGCTTAGTCTCTTCATCCAGGCACTCTGAGATTTCATGTGGACGATTTTGGTCGATCATCACCAACTGGGCAATGCACCGCCTTCGTGTTCCAATAATGGCAGATTCTCTGCTCTCATCCATTGCTACCTTTCACACTACAAAAATCATTGTCACAGATCCAACCAAGTACTCTTTTATTGGATCCATCCCAGAAGCAATGCTCGGTCGTATATCTGCGTCGGGTAATGTTCTCTAACAATACCGGAAACGTCCATCATCGGGTACACGGGAGCTTACGCCGGCCATGGGTCGCTCCATTGAAGAGGCTGACAAGCCAAAAAAGAGGGGTAAGAAGCCTGATAATCAGAAGGAAGGACCTGTCTCTAAACCAACCAAGGGGCAAACTCCCAAGAAGCGAAAGTCTGATAAGGCTGCAACTTCTCAGGCTCAACCGAAGAAGCAGAAAAAGCCTGTTAGGAGGCTTATACTACAATCCACAAGTGATTCAGATTCAGAGTATGTCCCTCCTAAGCATAAGAACGCTCCTCCTTCAGAATCTGAGAGCGAAAGCTCTAATGAAGAGGCTTCGGGCCAAGGTGATACTCCGCCTCGCTCCCCTACCCCAGAAATTCAAGTTCGCTCTAACCCTCCTTCACCTCCACCTATAACCATCCCAGTATCCATCCCTCCTATATTTCCCATTCCCACCACTCAACCCTTCACTGCAATTCCCATTCCTACTCCCATTTTCACAGATACCACTACTACCACTACTACCATAGGAGCTCACTTTACTGCTCCCAATCCACCAATAACCGAACCACTTGTCACAACCGACCCTCTAGCTACTTCAAAACCCTTATCACCCACTCAATCTACCGAAACAACCCCTATTCTAGGCGATGAGGACTTGGAATTTGATTCCACATATTTCAGTCCTTACCGTGTGCAGAGCGATGATGATGACGATGAGCCTGTCACAAAGCATCATCTCAAGGAAGTAAATGAAAAGCATGATCAACTGCTTTCATCCTCTTCTTCCGGCGCTTATTCTGAAGCTGCTTTTAAGGCCTTGTTCTCCTCTATTGTTACAGAACACAGTGCCACATTATCTGCTGCAGCCAAAGCAACTGAAGCCTCTACTTCACAGTATCAACAAGCCTCTCTTGTTGTTGATGCTTCTACTAAGGAGTGCAAGGAAGCGACCGCAAAATTCGATAAACTAGTCTCTAAAGCTCACCTGTTTTTAGATTCCTTGCAGGCTGCTGCTGCAAAGAGCGCTCAAACTGTCAACGCTTCAGTGGAGAACCTTCAACGGTCTCTTCAATTTGAACGTTCCTACCTCACAGCTGCACGCCAAGCCATTGAAGCAGCCAACGAAACTCTACACGCTACCGTCAATGACCGATTGACTCAGCTGGAGGTCGAGTTAGCTGTAGAGAATCAGATTATGGATGAACTAGACAGGCGCACCTCACAGCTCAAACTGCAAACCAACTAGCTGCATTCTGCTAATGCTGAGGTTAATGACCTAAAGTCAGAAAGGGAGGTCATTAGGAGTTCTGCTGCTGATGTTCACTTCATCCTCCTTCATCTCATTGAGGCTCACGCTCCGATCATTACCATAACCATCTGGCAGACAAGCTCAGACTAGCATTGGACATCCTTAGTCGCATCGAGGGTGTTCCGGTGACTAGGGTCCAACCAAAACAAGGGGTAGAGAAGGTGACAACTTAACCTCCTTCTGGGCCGAAACCATCTGTTAGACCGAAGGGTAATGAAGCTTCGACCAGTAACAAGGATAAAAAGAAGAAGAAAATTGGCGAGGACGACACAGACAATGAGGATGATGTCTATGCCGAGAATCCCAAGAATCCCTTCCAGAAGGTAAAGTCCTCTGAAAAGGAATTTGAAGAAAACATCAAGAAACAAGAAGCTGAGCTCGAGCAGAAGCGAAGGGAGACGGAGCTCTTAGAGAAGAAAAAGTCCATGTTTCCTGTCTGGACTATAGACTCGCTTCAAAGATGTGCAATCGATGAGCCAAGCATTCTCTGGCTTGAGCCAGTAATGTCCTTTGGACTTGAGAACTCCAAGGATGCACAGTTCGATACGCCAATCTGTCACACCCCAAAACCAAGAACGGCGGAAACGTTCCTGGGTGGAGGACGTCATGTACAGTATCACAACAGTGTTAAGTAGTAAACAAGCAACAATATCATCCATTGCATTAAAAGTAAAGTTTTAATACATGTGTGTTCTTTCAATGTAATAAGACACCAAAATATTCAATCAAAATAAAAGACGAGTCTTGTCTGTGCTCCGTCTTTTCAAAACCTGGCCATTGTACCTGTCTACTGGTGACCTGAGAATACAAGTTATTTTGAAAGCGAGTATCAGCCTAAAGCTGGTGGATTCATAAGTATTTAAGTGTCGTTGTCTTGTTTCGATAAGTTGTTATGTATGCTATGTAAATCTTTGAATGAAACAGTTGATATAAGTATGAAAACCCTAGAAAATCCCATATTTCCTACTAGTATGAAATGTAGTCTTCTACCAAGACCCAAATGTTTTGCTACTAAAATGATATTTTTTCCTTCCTTTTGACTATTTCAAACAGTACTTAGTCTAACTCGTCGTTTATGTGAATGTATCACAAAATAAAGTAATAGGAATAAAGTAATCATGTAAGTGTTATCCTTTTGTATTAGGATTAACACGACATTATGTAAAGCGAAATGTATAACCTTTGAACATCGGTAGATTGTTCAATTTTCCTCTGTAGCTACAGCAGGTTTAAGGAAGGGTTAGTCCCGTAAAGGTACACCTAGTATAAGTATTAGCTATAGGCATCCGTAGATGTTCATTTACCTCTGTAGCGAACAATAGGCCAAAGGAATGGTTAGTCCCGTAAAAAGGTACCCCTAGTATAAGTAATAACCGTAGGCATCCGTAGATGTTTGTCTACCACTGTTGCTAACAGGTGGGTTTCGGAATGGTTAGTCCAGGCTAGATATCCCGTTGAACTAGGATAGGCAGGACAATTTACACATAAGGTACTAATAAATCATCCTCAGTTCATTATACTTCCGTTCGTCAACCACTACTCACCATCAAACCCCAACAGAACCTGCTCATCAATCTCACCCGATTTATCTATGAGCCATACATGTTGTATGTTGTTGAGTGTCTTAAATACTCGCCTCTCGTCGACGCACTGACTAAAGTCGAAGTTGTTCCAATGTATTGCTTGTCTCTTGTCTACTCTACTGCCTACTACGACAAGATTAATGAAAGGACTCACTTCAAACTCCACGATGAGAAGACCTCTATCTCAAAGCATCGATTATGTTCCCTAATTGGTCTTTTTCAAGACCCATCTCTGGTAAACCCTGAATCCATCACCCTTAGTCAACTGTTTTCAATGTTTTATCATATGGGGTATAACGAAACCCTAACCATAATCACTAAGTTCAAGAAGTCCTGCCTTCCTCCACAATGGAATGGCCTTTTCACGCTGCTGTTCAAGGGTCTTTCTGAGCAAAGCGCTGGCTCAGATGGTGCAAGCAAGTCGTTTATGATTGTGTTGTATGGGCTATACCATGGGATCGACTTAGATTATGGGTCTACTATCTGGCAGCGGTTGGTTCAAAGCTTAGTCTCTTCATCCATGCACTCTGAGATTTCATGTGGATGATTTTGGTCGATCATCACCAACCGGGCAATGGACCGCCTTCGTGTTCCAATAATGGCGGATTCTCTGCTCTCATCCATTGCTACCTTTCACACTACAAAAATCATTGTCACAGATCCAACCAAGTACTCTTTTATTGGATCCATCCCTGAAGCAATGCTCGGTCGTATCTCTGCATCGCGTAACGTTCTCTAACAATACCGGAAACGTCCATCATCGGGTCCACGGGAGCTTATGTCGGCCATGGTTCGCTCCATTTAAGAGGTTGACAAGCCAACAAAGAGGGGTAAGAAGCCTGATAATCAGAAGGAGGGACCTGTCTCTAAACCAACCAAGGGGCAAACCCCCAAGAAGCAAAAGTCTGATAAGGCTACAAGTTCTCAGGCTCAACCGAAGAAGCAGAAAAAGCCTGCTAGGAGGCTTATACTACAATCCACAAGTGATTCAGATTCAGAGTATGTCCCTCCTAAGCATAAGAACGCTCCTCCTTCAGAATCTGAGAGCGAAAGCTCTAACGAAGAGGCTTCGAGCCGAGGTGATACTCCGCCTCGCTCCCCTACCCAAGAAATTCCAGTTCGCTCTAACCCTCCTTCACCTTCACTTGTAACCATCCCAGTATCCATCCCTCCTATATTTCCCATTCCCACCACTCAACCCTTCACTACAATTCCTATTCCTACTCCCATTTTCACAGATACCACTACTACCACAGGAGCTCACTTTACTGCTCCCAATCCACCAGTAACCGAACCACCAGTCACAACCGACCCTCTAGCTACTTCAAAACCCTTATCACCCACTCAATCTACCGAAACAACCCCTATTCTAGGCGGTGAGGACTTGGAATTTGTTTCCACGTATTACCGTGTGCAAAGCGATGATGATAACGATGAGCTTGTCACAAAGCGTCATCTCAAGGCGGTAAATGAAAAGCTTGATCAACTGCTTTTATCCTCCTCTTCCGACGCTTATTCTGAAGTTGTATTGAAGGCCTTGTTCTCCTCTATTGTTACAAAACACAGTGCCACATTATCTGCTGCAGCCAAACCAATTAAAGCCTCTACTTCACAGTGTCAACAAGCCTCTCTTGCTGTTGATGCTTCTACTAAGGAGTGCAAGGAAGCGACCGCAAAAGTCGATAAACTAGTCTCTGAAGCTCACATGTTTTAGATTCCTTACAGGCTGCTGCTGCAAAGAGCGCTCAAACTGTCAACGCTTCAGTGGAGAACCTTCAACGGTCTCTTCAATCTGAACGTTCCAACCTCGCAGCTGCACGCCAAGCCATTGAAGCAACCAACGAAACTCTACACGCTAACGTCAATGACCGATTGACTCAGCTAAAGGCGGAGTTAGCTGTAGAGAATCGGATTATGGATGAACTACACAGGTGCACCTCACAGCTCAAACTGCAAACCCACAAGCTACGTTCTGCTAATGCTGAGCTTAATGACCTAAATTCAAAAAGGGAGTTCATTAGGAGTTCTGCTGCTGATGTTCACTCCATCCTCCTTCCTCTCATTGAGGCTCACACTCTGATCATTACCATAACCATCTGGCAGACAAGCTCAGAACAGCATTGGACATCCTTAGTCGCATCGAGGGTGTTCCGGTGACTGGGGTCCAACCAAAACAAGTGGGAGAGAAGGTGACAACACAACCTCCTTCTGGGCCGAAACCATCTGCTGGACCGAAGGGTAATGAAGCTTCGACCAGTAACAAGGATAAAAAGAAGAAGAAAATTGGCGAGGACGACACAGACAATGAGGATGATGTCTATGCCGAGAATCCCAAGAATCCCTTCCAGAAGGTAAAGTCCTCTGAAAAGGAATTTGAAGAAAACATCAAGAAACAAGAAGCTGAGCTCGAGCAGAAGCGAAGGGAGACGGAGCTCTTAGAGAAGAAAAAGTCCATGTTTCCTGTCTGGACTATAGACTCGCTTCAAAGATGTGCAATCGATGAGCCAAGCATTCTCTGGCTTGAGCCAGTAATGTCCTTTGGACTTGAGAACTCCAAGGATGCACAGTTCGATACGCCAATCTGTCACACCCCAAAACCAAGAACGGCGGAAACGTTCCTGGGTGGAGGACGTCATGTACAGTATCACAACAGTGTAAAGTAGTAAACAAGCAACAATATCATCCATTGCATTAAAAGTAAAGTTTTAATACATGTGTGTTCTTTCAATGTAATAAGACACCAAAATATTCAATCAAAATAAAAGACGAGTCTTGTCTGTGCTCCGTCTTTTCAAAACCTGGCCATTGTACCTGTCTACTGGTGACCTGAGAATACAAGTTATTTTGAAAGCGAGTATCAGCCTAAAGCTGGTGGATTCATAATTATTTAAGTGTCGTTGTCTTGTTTCGATAAGTTGTTATGTATGCTATGTAAATCTTTGAATGAAACAGTTGATATAAGTATGAAAACCCTAGAAAATCCCATATTTCCTACTAGTATGAAATGTAGTCTTCTACCAAGACCCAAATGTTTTGCTACTAAAATGATATTTTTTCCTTCCTTTGACTATTTCAAACAGTACTTAGTCTAACTCGTCGTTTATGTGAATGTATCACAAAATAAAGTAATAGGAATAAAGTAATCATGTAAGTGTTATCCTTTTGTATTAGGATTAACACGACATTGCGTAAAGCGAAATGTATATTTGAACATCCGTAGATTGTTCACTTTTCCTCTGTAGCTATAGCAGGTTTAAGGAAGGGTTAGTCCCGTAAAGGAACAACTAGTATAAGTATTAACCGTAGGCATCCGTAGATGTTCATTTACCTCTGTAGCGAACAGTAGGCCAAAGGAATGGTTAGTCCCGTAAAGGTACCCCTAGTATAAGTAATAACCGTACGTATCCATAGATGTTCATCTACCACTGTTGCTAACAGGTGGGTTTCGGAATGGTTAGTCCCGTCTAGATATCCCGTTGAACTGGGATAGGCAGGACAATTTACACATAAGGTACTAATAAATCATCCTCGTGAATCTAGGTACAATTATCCATGTAAGTGTATACAGGTAAATGTATCTATGTAAAGGTACTCATGTAAGCGTCTCTATGTAAACGTATTCATGTATCTTGTAAGCATATGTAAACGTACTCATGTATCATGTAATGTATAGTATATACTCAAGAATGAACTGACTCTGGTGTAATTCCTTGTAATAGGAATAATGTTTTCTATCTTCTAACTATCCCTAAAATAGTTAACTGGAAGGTAATTGGTTGTCCGAGCAAGTTTATACACCGTTGCTACACAAGAGTGTGGGAACAAAATGAAGGCTGAAAACTATAATATCAATACATATATAAGAACATAAGTGTATAGATATAGTTTTGTTCAAGAAGATAAAATGGTTTTACGAGACATCTATGAGTTTTGAACAATAATTAACAATGACTTGATGTCATTTTAATAAACATTTCAAATGTAATACTTTTGCTACCAAGGTATTTTAAGACAGAAAACCATTTCATGCATCACATTTTGAAGTATGTGAAATCTACTAGATGAAAACTTAGTTATAAATATCTATGATTGATTTAAGAACATGTTGTTTTCTACTTGTATCCCCCTCCCCCCACATGTAAAGCATTTAAAATCATTTAAACATTGATTAAGGGGTATGAACTCACCTGTAGATGGTGGTTTGGATGAACTGAATGTTGTAGGATAGCTAGGTGACAAGTGAAGACTTGTTCACACTCAATGATCCTAGTTAACATATAATCACACATACATGTATCCAATTAGACTTTAAACCACTAATTGACAAAGTTAAGACATCCTAAGGCTTGTAAAACACCTTATATAAGTGCTACAAGTCATAAGGATTGCACCTAGGTGCTAAAGGACCTTGCTATTGTGTTTGGGGTTCAAGGGTAAGCTCCCTTGGAGTTTACGATTTTCATGACCTTGAACTAATGATTTTACGGTCGTAAACTCAAGAGTTTACGGTCGTAAACTCCTCACTTTTTGACCATAAGTTGTTTTGAGGTTTTGCAAGTCTTTTGAAGCATTTCTACTTGATGGTTAGGCCTTTGGAAGAGACTAGGGCATCATTACACTCCTTTGAGGAGTTTATGGCCTCATGGTCATTTCCCTTTGGGTTTACTACCTTAAACTCATGAGTTTACTACCTTAAACCCATAAGTTTGGTATTTGGGGGTTTTCAAGTCCTTAGCTCAATCATGGCAATAGTCTAGGTTAGATTTAGACATAAGGAATAACCTTTGGACTTTTATGGGACTTTTATGCACCTTTTGGGGTGTTTACGGTTTTGGGAGATCCCTAAACCATAAACACATGAAAATGTAAGGTTTTGGTGCTTTTTGTGTGATAAACTCATCAAGGATGAATCTAGACAAGTCCCTAAGACATGGTGAAGCATCTAGGCACCCTAAGGCACCACTTTGCACCATAATTGGTGTTTACGGTTTTGGGAGCCTCCCAAAACCGTGAACACCTTGATCTTGGTGTTCTTGGTACTTTTCTTTGATGTTAACATGTAATACAAGCTTATTAAGACTCAAGGATGGAAGTACTTACTATAAGGAAGCTTGAAATGAGCTAAAAGTCCAAGAACACTTAGTGTGTGTTCTTGGTGTTTTTGGAAATCTAATCAAAACACAAAAATGGATGTATGAAAAGATGTACAATTACTAGATTAAGTGTTATACCAACTTGAAATGGCTAGAACACTTACAAGTTTGAAGATCTTGAATTAAATCTTGGATGATACTTGAGAGTGTTTTTGAGTTTACTCTTTTGGTGTTTAGGGAGTAAACATAAAGTGCCTAGCTTTTGGGGAGTAAACTCATGCTTATATGAGTTCACGATTTTTGGATGATTTTCCGGCCCAAACATAAAAGTTTGGCTATAAACTTCTAAGACACGAGGTATTTGCGGTTTAGAAATTTTGAGACCCGAGACGGCCCATCCGTTCACCCGTTTGTTTAAAGATTAATTATTAAAATAATCAATTGAACTTATTTTTCCCAAAAACAAGTAAAAGTGAACTTGAATTATAATATGAAGTGATTGACTTTTAGGGTTTGACTGAATGAAAATTTCAGGTTGTCACATCATCCCCCTGTTAAAGGGAATTTCGTCCCGAAATTAAAGTCTAAACAAATAAAGTAGTTACAAATAACTAAGCAAAAAGATGAGGATATTTTAGTTTCATCTGATCCTCACGCTCCCAAGTGAATTCCGGTCCTCGCTTGGCATTCCAGCGGACCTTCACAATCGGGATGCGGCTTTGCTTCGTCTGCTTGACCTCACGGTTCATGATCTCTACTGGTTCCTCCACGAAGTTGAGGCTCTCGTTGATCTCGGTCTCGTCGAGTGGGATTACAAGAGTCTCGTCGGACAAACACTTTTTCAAATTAGAGACGTGGAATGCAGAATGTACGTTACGAAGTTCATCGAGTAGGTTGAGTTTGTAAGCTACAGGGCCGATTCTTGTGAGAATCTCGAAAGGCCCTATGTATCTTGGATTGAGCTTCCCACGCTTTCCGAAGCATATCAAGCCCTTCCAGGGTGAGATCTTCAGTAGAACACGGTCACCCACCTGGAATTCCAACGGTTTCCTTTGCTTGTCAGCGTAGCTTTTCTGTCGGTCTCTAGAGGCTTTCAATCATTCACGAATTTGAACGATCTTCTCTGTCGTTTCCTGAATGATCTCCGGACCTGTGAGAGTGCTTTTGGGAACTCGTCCCTTAGCTAAATGGGTATCACCCACCTCAGCCCAGCACAGAGGGGATCTACACTTTAGGCCATAGAGGGCCTCGAATGGCGCTGCCTTTATGCTCGTGTGATAACTGTTGTTGTAGGAAAATTCGACAAGGGGTAAATGGGTATCCCATGCTTTCCCGAAGTCTATCACACACGCTCGCAACATATCTTCCAAGGTTTGGATAGTTCTCTCACTTTTCCTGTCGGTCTGTGGATGGTAGGTTGTACTCATGTCCAGCCTAGTTCCTAGGGAACTTTGTAACGACCTCCAGAACCTCGAAGTCAATCTACTATTTCTGTCCGAGATAATAGATAAGGGAACACCGTGCAGTCTTACAATCTCCCTAATGTAAGCTCTTGTAAGTTTCCTGAATGATCTCCGGACCTGTGAGAGTGCTTTTGGGAACTCGTCCCTTAGCTAAATGGGTATCACCCACCTCAGCCCAGCACAGAGGGGATCTACACTTTCGGCCATAGAGGGCCTCGAATGGCGTTGCCTTTATGCTCGTGTGATAACTGTTGTTGTAGGAAAATTCGACAAGGGGTAAATGGGTATCCCATGCTTTCCCGAAGTCTATCACACACGCTCGCAACATATCTTCCAAGGTTTGGATAGTTCTCTCACTTTGCCTGTCGGTCTGTGGATGGTAGGTTGTACTCATGTCCAGCCTAGTTCCTAGGGAACTTTGTAACGACCTCCAGAACCTCGAAGTCAATCTACTATTTCTGTCCGAGATAATAGATAAGGGAACACCGTGCAGTCTTACAATCTCCCTAATGTAAGCTCTTGTAAGTTTCTCCATCTTGTCTGTTTCTTTGATTGGCAAGAAGTGTGAAGACTTGGTCAGTCTATCGACGATGACCCATATGGAATCAAGTCTACCCGTCGTCTTGGGCAACTTGGTTATGAAGTCCATAGTGATCTGCTCCCACTTCTATTCTGGTATCTCCGGTTGCTATAGAAGACCGGAGGGTTTCTGGTATTCGACCTTGACCTTTGCGCAAGTAAGGCATTTACTCACGAAGGTAGCAATATCTGCTTTCATGTTAGGCCAGCAGTATAACTTTTTAAGATCCAAATACATCTTATATGAACCTGGGTGGACGGAATAACGAGTGTTGTGAGCTTCGGTCATGACCAAGTCTCTGAAGCCACCGTGCTTCGGTGTCCAGATCCAATCCATGAGGTATAAGGCTCCGCCACCCTTGACTTCCAAGTTCTTATCCATCCCTCTAAGGGATTCACCTGCCACGTTTTCAGGTTTCAAAGCGTCGAGCTGAGCCTCCTTAATTTGCGTGGACAAGTGTGAATGGATAGTTAGAGTCAAAGATTTGATTCTACGACCAACATATTCTTTCCGACTTAGGGCGTCGGCTACTACATTGGCTTTACCCGGATGATAACGAATTTCACACTCGTAATCACTGAGTAGCTCGACCCACCCTCGTTGTCTCATGTTGAGCTTTTTCTGGTCGAAGATGTGTTGTAGAATCTTGTGGTCTGTAAAGATCGTGCTTTTTGTACCATACAGGTAGTGTCTCCAGATCTTCAGAGGAAACACAACTGCTCCTAGCTCAAGATCATGGGTGGTCTAGTTAACCTCTTGTGTCTTCAGCTATCTCGAGGCATATGCTATGACTTTACCTCGCTGCATCAGAACACATTCGAGTCCTTGATTTGATGCATCGCAATAGACAACGAAGTCTTCTATCCCTTCGGGGAGGGATAGTATTGGTGCGGTGCACAAGGCTCGCTTGAGCGTTTGGAATGCTCTTTCTTGTTTCTCTTCCCAGTCAAAGGCCACACCTTTCTGGGTCAGGGTTGTAAGAGGTTTCGCTATGCGGGAGAAGTTCTGAATGAACCTGTGATAGTAGCCAACGAGACCTAGAAATTGATGAATTTCTGTAGGTGTCTTAGGTGTTGACCAGTTCTCAATGGCCTTGATTTTGGAAGGGTCCACGTGTATTCCTTCTTCGCTAACAACATGGCCCAAGAATTTGACTCGTCGGATCCAAAATTCACACTTGGAGAACTTCGCATAGAGCTTCTCCGCTCGTAATGTTTCTAAGACTCTACGGAGATGTTGACTATGTTCCTCCTTACTTCGAGAGTAGATAAGTATGTCATCAATGAAAACAATGACGAACTGATCCAAGTAAGGACGACACACCATATTCATTAGATCAATGAATACTGCGGGCCGTTAGTTAATCCGAACGGCATCACCACAAACTCGTAGTGTCCATAACGAGTTCGGAAGGCTGTCTTGGGAACATCCTCCTTTAACACTCGTAGTTGGTGATATCCGGATTGTAGATCTATCTTCGAGAAGTAGTTGGCTCCTTGAAGTTGATCAAATAAATCGTCAATGCGGGGCAAAGGATAATGATTTTTAATGGTAAGCTTGTTAAGTTCTCTATAGTCGATGCACATACGAAACGATCCATCTTTCTTCTTGAAGAACAAGACCGGTGCTCCCCATGGTGAGAAGCTTGGCCTAATGAATCCCTTCTTGAGAAGTTCGTTAAGCTAACTGGAAAGTTCCTGCATCTCGGCCGGTGCCAGACGATAAGGAGATTTGGCTACGGGAGTAGCTCCTGGCACTAAGTCGATTCTGAACTCGACTTGGCATTGTGGTGGTAATCCAGGAAGTTCTTCTAGGAAGATGTTGGGAAAATCGCGTACTTCTGGGATGTTCTGAATGTCTTTCATTTCTTGACTCGTATCGACGACGTGTGCGAGGAATGCATGATATTCCTTTCGCAAGCACTTCTGGGCTTGAATGCACGAAATGATGCGAAGGCTCGTACTAGGTTTGTCGCCATAGATAACTAAGGTTCCGTTGTTAGGAAGGTTAAGACGAACTGCTTTTTCAAAGCACATGATGTCGGCGCGAAGAAGACTCAACCAATCCATGCCGATGATAACGTCGAAACATTTAATTGGGACCGGCATGAGGTCTATCTTGAAAGTATGGCCATCTAAAGTTAAATTACAACCTACGTATATGCAGTTAGTACTCTCCGTTTTCCCGTTAGCCATTTCTACCGTGAATGAATTATCTAATGCACATGGTTTTTGTTTAAGCAGGTGTACAAATTTATGACTTACGAAACTTTTCTCAGCTCCACTGTCGAAAAGTATGCAAGCATATGAGTTATCGAGGAGAAACGTACCAGTAACTATCGTAGGATCAGCTACCGCTTCCTCGTGGCCTAGGGCCATAAATCTTCCTACTCCTCCAGCCATCCCCGCTTTAGGGCAATTCCTCTTGTAATGTTTCCATCTTTGTCAGTTTTGTTTTCATAAATCCATTTGAGTCCAACAATTGACACATCAACAGGTTTCAGAATTAATCTCCAAACCTTGTTTCTTTCGAATTCAGACAATTCAGCTTGCATAGCAACAACCCAATCAGAGTGTTCCATTGCAACCTTAACTGTCTTTGGTTCGATTTTGGAAATAAAAACATTAAACATGCATAACTCTTGATGAGTATTCAATACCTTATTTCTTGCATGAAGTTGTGCCCTTGTCATTACTCCTGCTTGTGGATCACCAAGAATTTCTTCTTTTGGATGATTTCTTGTCCATTTATCCAATGGTGGATAATTAGGATCAAAATCCAAAGGTGCATCTTCGAACATAGCATCTGTTTCTGATCCATTTATGGAACATGCATCATCAGCATCATCGAAATGTTCTTCTTCAAGAATGGGATCCTTCTCAAGTATTGGCTCCTCTTCGTGTATTGGCTCTGCTTCGATATTTATCTCCTTTTTGATAATTGGCTCTTCTTCGATAATTGGCTCCCCCTCAACATTAACATTGGTTGACATATTATCACTTTCGCAAGAATGCTCCCCCTCAACAAAACTGTTCGAATCCAAGTGCTCCCCCTCCACTGGACCATTAGTTATTTCATTTGTGTTTAGATTCGAAACCGAAATTGAATCATTGTCATGCTTCAAATTTTCTGATTGTTGATAATCCGGTGCATTATTCTCTGCTTCAATTACTTGATCTAAAATACCAAAAATCGATTCATAATTATCATCATCCATTTTAATTGAATCATTATCATTCGAAGAATTTTGCAAAATAGGATGATTTGCAAATTGATGATTCGACTTTTTAATGTAATGATCATCAAATGTTAAATTAAAAGTTTCTTCCACTTTGCGAGTTCGCTTATTTAACACTCTATAAGCAACAGAATTGTGTGAATATCCCAAGAAAATTCCTTCATCAGCTTTTGTTTGAAACTTCGAAAGATTATCCTTAAGATTCATTATGAAACACCTACATCCAAAAACATGGGAAAAATTGACATTAGGTTTTCGATTATTGATGATTTCATAAGGAGTAACGTTAAACCGTCTATGAATGAATGATCGATTCTAAGTAAAGCAAGCAGTCGAAACAGCTTCGGCCCAAAGATATTGAGGTAAATTCGAATATGCCAACATTGTTCTTGCAGCTTCGCATAATGATCGATTTCTTCTCTCAACTACACCATTTTGTTGTGGTGTATAAGGAGATGAAAAATTATGCGAAATGCCTTTCTCCACCAGAAATGAATCAAAAACATGATTTTTGAATTCAGTTCCATGATCACTTCTAATTTTTCGAACTGACTTCTTCAACGAAATTTCCATTTTCTTGATAAAATCAATCATCATTTGTGGAACTTCGGATTTTAACCTGAGAAAATAAACCCACGTAAATCTTGAAAAATCATCCACAATAACTAGAATGTACCTTTTCTTGTTAAGAGTAGCAACTGTTGAAGGACCACATAAATCAATATGCAAGAGTTCGAGGGGTTCAACAATCTTTGAATCTATTGTGATTAGATGACCTTGTTTGTGTTGTTTTCCTACTTCGCATGCTGCACACAAACTGTCATTATCATATTCAAGAATGGGTAAACCTCTTACCAGATCTTGTACAACAAGTTTGTTGATGTTTTGAAAATTGAGATGTGATAACCTCCTGTGCCATAACCAGCTTGTATCGGCAGCAGCCTTCGAAAGTAAACACACAACAGGTTTGCCAACAATTGGAACTATATCCAATGTAAACATATCACCTTTTCGTTTCGACCTGAGTAAAACTTCTTTTGTCTCAACATTCGAAATGACACTTCCTTCTTCATTAAAAATAACTTGATTGCAAGTGCCCACAACAAGTTGTGAAACACTTATCAAATTGTGTTGTAAACCTTCAACAAATGCAACTCGATTGACAGTGAAAGTGCCATTCGTTATCTTTCCATAACCCTTGACTTTGCATTTGTGATTATTTCCAAACTTAACCATTCCTCCATTTTCTAAGCTTCAAAAATCACGCAAGTTTTCCTTCTTCCCAGTCATGTGACGTGAACAACCACTATCGATATACCACTTGTTATCATATTGCTCGGCACAAAGTACCTGCGATTATTGAAAAAATTTAGGTACCCAAGACTTGTTGGGTCCATTCATATTAGGTTTGTTTTTCAATTGTAAAGTACAACCATTAACCCAATCACAAACTTTTGTTTTGAAACTGTCAATAAATTTAACATTTTCATTCGAAGGATCAGATATATGAGTTTTTATTGTTTTTAAATTTTCACTGATTATACCCTTCGCATTTTGAGTTTGTGATGTTTCACTTTTCGCTTTCTTGACCGGCTGCCAAACTTTAACTGAAATGTTTGATTCTTTGGATGATGAACTACCATTCGTTGAAGGATTTACATACATTTCATATGCCTCATGTATCTGTTCTTTCAAAAACTTACTTGATTGATACATTTTTCCCTTTCCTTCCAACCAATGATCAATATTTCTTTTAGTAGTTATACCTTTCGCATTTGAGATTTTGTCAGCTTGCTTCTTCAGAAGATTATAACATTTTGCTGAACTTGGAACATAATCCACTTTTGGTTTCGATAGATAAGACTCATGATAAGAAGTATTCAGTTGTGATTTTGAAATCTGTTTTTCAACCTTTTTCTGAAAACTTTTTCTTGGAAGTGTTGCTTTTGTTCCATTTGAAACGTTTGTTTTAATATTTGAAAATGAAGCATTTTTCTTTTCAAAAATTTGAGTCTTGGATCTTCCTCTAAAAATTTTTCCTTCTTTTGAAAAATTTATTGATGTCATATTTAATGACTCAATAGTTTGCCAAAAAAAAATTTATTGCTTGACGTTTTGAAATATTATTTTCCTTTGAAAAATTTTTAACTTGAGCTTTAAACTCTTTTGAATTCAATTTTATTGCTTTGTTGACTGCTTTAACCTCTGTTTTAACACCTTCTTGCTTCGTGAACACATTTGCAGTTGTGTTAACTATTTTCTTTTCAACTTTTGACTTTTCAACCCATATTCTTTTTGGTTTTTGACGTTGAAATATATATGAATTCTTTGTGAGATTGTTTTCAACTGTGTTTTGATTCGAAAAGAAACATTCATTTGAAGTTTGCTTATTGTCTTCCTCAGCCAACTTTTTGAATTCAGGCTTTATATTTTCTACATTGCCTGTTGTTACGAAGACTTGGTTTGGAAACACAATATCATCAGTGCATTTGAAAATTGGATAAACAACAGTATTCGATTCAAGATAATGAGCACCTTTTTCACTAAGAATTTTCTCAAATTCTTGTGTATCCATATAAACTTGATCAACAACCACTCGAGGAATTTTAATTTCTTTCGAACTTTGAATTGACTTCGAATTTGTGTTTTCTTCCTCATTATCACTATCATCGGTTTGACTATCATGTATTTCCACAAACTCCATATCACAAACTTTCGAAGTTGAGGGCTTATCAGTGTCAATTTTTATGAATAAATCTTCACATTTTTCTTTCCCTTTAAAAGAATTTGCTACATTTATGACAGACAATTGAGAACAATCTACATCCTCTAAATCACTAATATCACTAATATTATCAGAATTATCTTCAATATCAGCAAAATTAGTTTGACAATTAGATGTAGAATTCTCAGTCTTTTTCAAAATTCGAAGTTGTTCTGATTTAGTTAAGGTTTCATTTACAATTTTTACTAAATCATTAGCATCAAGATAATCTTCGACTTTAGCAATTCCATATCTATACCTATCATCTGGAACTTTGTTAAAATCAGAAATTTCTTTTTCACAATCATATGAAACACTATCTACCTTAGCTCTATCATATGCTAAAAATGGTAGCAATTTTCTATGTTGTTCCTTACTTATCTCACTCGAATGATGTAATTCAGTTAATTTTCCATACAATCTTTTCGCAGAATTACAGAAAATATTTCTCTGTGCTAACAATAAGTTTATTTCCTTTGCTAAACTCTCCCTATCCTCCATAATATTCGACACTTGCAATTCTAAATAATCAACCCTAGTGACTTTTGATTCTAACTTCTTTCTTGTCTCTAGTAATTGATCATTTAACTTTTTAGCTTCATTGCTAGCAGACACAACAACTGAATCAAAGTAAGTAACAGTTTCATCAAAAGATACTAACTCAGAATTATATGCAGAAACTGGAATATTAAAGGATTCAAGAAGTTTACGTACCTTGGTAGTCATGGGCGACCTGTCGGTAGACTTCGATACGAAGCACTGCCCACGTACTTCATAATTCTCTTCTTCATCTGAATCTTCTTCAACTTTTGCATACATGGCCCCGTGTGTTGGATTCTTCATGTCTTCATCGTCTGAACCTGAGGACCATATTTGATATGTGCCATCCGATTCAGTTTCTCCATGAGCCACCAACGACAAATTCTTTGCCTTCGATTTTACTTCCTCCAGTTTCTCAGTGTAATACGCTTCATCCTTTGTTTTATTTTTCTTTTCCTCCTTTTTTCTCAACAAGCAATCTACTGCCAAGTGATTTGCACCATAACAATAATGGCAATTAATCCCTGTATCACTTTTCAACATCTTCTTCATTTGCTCCATTTCACTCTTCGAACCTGTCTTCACTTTTTTCTTCTTTTCATCCACTCTATTTTTGTTCTCAAAACTACCCTTCGAATCTGATGACTTGTTCTTTGGATTAAAAGGTTTCTTAAAAAATTTCTTTACTCGATTGTTTGAGTAAAATGCAACAGCCTCATCATCAGAATTTATCAGAAAACCTTCTTCTTCATCAGACTTCGATTTTTCATTCTCTCTTTCTGAAACCTTCGAAACGAGTGCCAATAGTCCACCAAGACTTTCTATCGATTCCTCAGCTATTTCATTAACCTCATTTTCATGAGATTTCAATTGATTGTACAAGTCATTCAAAGTCGAAGTATCAAAACTCTATTGGTTTTTCACCATCATACTCACACTTCTCCACTCCTTTCGAATTCCCATTACAAATATCAAGTTATACTCCATTGATGACCTTGTAATACCATAACGATTACAACGATAGATTAACTCATTGAACCGATCATAGTATACTTCAATGGATTCAGATTCTTTCTGTTTGAAATCTTTGAGTTCCACCAGGCATTGTTTCACAGATGTGAACTTCGTCTTTTCACTTCCTTGAAATTTGTCTTTGAGATTGTTCCAGATTTCTTTAGCTGTTGTGCATGTTCTGAGATAATTGTACACAACAGGAGGCAAGGCACCTCTTAATTCCCTCATGCATTTCTTCTCCAGTTGTTGTAAACGATTGGATTGATTGTCAACTTCCGAACTGCTTGAAGACACACCGATTGGCTGAACTGTTGCAGGTTGATTAATTTCTCCTGAAATGCACTTCCATAATTCTTCATCCAATCCGTTCAAGTAATCTTGCATACGATCTGCCCACTGATCGTAATATTCTGGAATAAGCATCGGAATTTTTGTGGATGAACCAAGCAAATGAGAAAATGATGTCATGGAATTCAGATTGAATGACGCCATTTTTGTACAGACAAAAACTTCAAGATGATACGAAAACTTTGAGAATTTTGAAATCAAATTGTATATTTCAAATCAGAATCACACAACAAACACTCGATTCACAAATATGTTCGCAGAATCAAATCCTAGATTTAGATCAAGAAGAATTTTCCACATTCAAAAAGAACGGAAACTTTTTGAATCAAACAGTAGATTCAAAAATCTTTTTGAACATATGAAAATCAGATCATAGAAAGGATTCTTGCTCTGATACCAATTGATGAGATTTGTAATCGAGTATGAATCAAATTCAAGTATGAATTCAGGAAGAGAAATAACGATGAATACGAAAGTAAATAGAATATTTGTTCAGCTCGTATTATACTTTTGAGTTTACAGATTACAATGAATAATCTGTAAAGACTGAGTGAAAAGCGATCTTTAATCACTTAGTACAGACCCCTATTTATAGGAGAACAAAAGCATAACAATACTAAGGACTAGACATTAAGACTACTCTTTATAATGTCTTAGTACAAATAACATTACATCTGAAGACTCCTTCTTACGAAGACAAAATATACTTCGTAACAATCTAACTGACTCTTCGACTATTACAACATTTAATCCCTAACAGAATTGGATTGTGAGAAATCGCTATAGCACTTTCAGAGTCACAATAGATTGGTATCCGTAGCATTCTGCATCCGTAGTCTAATAGTTGTGTTTTCATCCATAAGACTTTTGAACAATAGTTGGCTGCGGCCACATATTCAGCTTCTGCGGTAGACAACGATACACAATTTTGTTTTCTTGATGACCAGTTGACGAGTCTTCCACCTAGAAATTGACATCCACCGGAGGTGCTTTTTCGATCTAGTTTGCATCCGGCATGATCCACATCTGTGAATGCTTGAAGGCTGAAATCGTTTCATGCGGGGTACCATAAGCCAAGAGTTTTGCTACCCTTTAAGTATCGTAGAATCTGCTTGGCTGCGGTCATGTGTGACATTTTCGGATCAACCTGGTACCTTGCGCATACACCCGTTGCAAAGACTATATCTGGTCGGCTTGCGGTGAGGTACATCAATGAGCCAATAATACCTCTATAAGTCTTGTGATCAACAGATTCGCCTAAGGGATTAGCAAATATCTTATATCCGAAGGCCATGGGGACCTTAGCCGAAGAACAGTTGCCCATTGAATATTTCTTTAACAGTTCTAAGGTGTATTTCTCCTGATGAATGAATATCCCTTGAGGGACTTGTTTCACTTGAAGTCCTAGAAAGAAGTTAATCTCTCCATTCATGCTCATTTGGAACTTGTTGGTCATGAGCTTAGCGAATTCATTCACCATCTTTTGATCAGTTGAGCCAAAGATGATATCATCCACATATATTTGTACAAGCATAAGATGATCACCATTTGCTTTTCTAAATAAAGTGGGATCAATCACTCCTCTTTTATATCCGGACGAGACAAGAAATTCAGAGAGAGTATCGTACCATGCTCTTCGGGCTTGTTTTAGACCGTAGACTGCTTTTTTCAAGCTTACAATAGTGGTTTGGGAATTCAAGACTTTCAAAGCTTGGAGGTTGCTGAAGATAAACCTCCGCTTTTAATTCGCTGTTGAGAAAAACTCTTTTCACATCATTTGATGAACCTTTATGTTTTTGTGCGCTGCATATGCTAAGAAGATCCGGATGGCTTCCATTCGTGCTACATGAGCATACGTTTCATCATAGTCAATACCTTCAAGTTGACTATATCCCTTGGCAACTAGTCTTGCCTTGTTTCTGACGACCGCACCAGATTCATCCAACTTATTCTTGTACACCCATCTAGTACCTACAATGGTGTGGCCTTGTGACTTTGGAACGAGTTGCCATACTTTGTTCCTTTTGAATTCTTCTAGCTCTTCTTGCATTGTGGATATCCAGTCTGGTTCTAGTAATGCTTCTTTGATCGTTCGGGGCTCGACCGAGGACAGAAATGCTGCATAGTGACAATGATCGGATAAGTCCTTGGATGATCGAGTCTGGATTCCTGCGGATGGGTTGCTAATGATTTGACCTGGTGGATGGTCTTTCGTCCATACGGATAGACGGGGTTGCAGATGATCAGCAGCTGCGATAAAGGGAATATCTTCAATATCAGAGGATTCTGCGGGTGGAGACGGCAGTTCCCCCTGTACTTGAGAACATCCTGTTGAATTGTCATGAACTGGGAAGGAGGGATCAGAGTTTTCTCGGGCAGATGGTGAAGGTTCCCCCTAGAGTGCAGTCGGGAGTTCGCCTTGAACCTGCGAAGGTTCCCCCTGCATTGCAGATGGAAGTGTGATGATCCTTGAATTTGTTCTTGTGTCAATGTTTTCTATGTTTTCATCATCCGAATCCGAAGAAACGTTTGATGGTTGAAAATCTCTACGGGTGATGGTTGGGGATGCATCTTCTAGTACTGGAACCTCAATGGTTATTGTTTGGTTCGAAGTCAAGTTTTCCCCCTCAACCAGCGAGGTGGAAGTATTTAGTGATACTTCATCAGACAGAGTTGGACCAGATACGTTAGCATGCTGCTGCTGAGCTTCCAGGGACACAAGAACTGCGGATAACTTGGCTGTTTCTACCGGGTCGAAGAGATCATCATAGTTTACTTCAATTAGATTTAACGGACCCGAAGAGGCAGGAATATCACTTTCTAGAATTGGTGTGGTTTCGGTTGATGGAGCAGTGTTGCGGATGTGATAGTCATCAAATTTCACATCGAAGCTTTCAATTATCAGCCTTGTGTGTCTAATGAGAACTCGATATGCAACCTTGTTAGTGGAGTAGCCAAGGAAGATCCCTTCATCAGAATTTTGGTGTGAATTTGTTGAGGTGGTGTCTGTTGTTGATTACGAAACATCTACACCCAAATATACGAAAGAATCGGACATTTGGCTTGCGGTTGTTAAGGCCCTCATATGGTGTTTTGTTGAGATGTTTGCACACAATGCTTCGGTTTTGTACAAAACAAGTTGTGGCCACTGCTTTAGCCCAGAAGTAGAGAGGAAGGTGAGAAAAGTTGAGCATAGATCTGGCAGCTTCTACTAGAGTGCGGTTCCTTCGCTCTACTACCCCATTTTGTTGCGGTGTGTAGGGAGCTGAGAAGTTGTGAGTAATGCCTTTGGAAACCAAGAAATTGTTTAGAAGATGGTTAGTAAACTCGGTTCCATTATCACTTCGGATACGTCTAACTGGTAACTTGATCTGAAGTTCAATTTCCTTGATGAAGTAGATCAATTCTGACTTGAGTCAAAGAAAGAAGACCCATGTGAAACGTGTGAAGTCATCCACTATGACCGGTATGTATTTTTTGTGATGAAGGTTGGCTACGGTAGATGGACTGCAGAGATCAATGTGCAAGAGTTCCAATGGTTCAGAAATTGAGGAGTCAATCACCGTGGGGTGACTTGCCTTGAATTGTTTTCCATATTCACATGCAGGACAGAGAGTATCATTGTTGAACTTGAGGATTGGAAGACCTTTGACTAGTTCGCTTGTGACTAAATTGTTGATGTATCTAAAGTTGAGGTGAGCTAGCTTGCGATGTCATAGTCAGCTGACTTCGGATACTACTTTGGATAGGAAGCATAATTGCGGTTTGCCTATGATCAGAGATACATCTAGAGGATACATAGTACCTTCGAATCTGGACTTGATCAGACAAGTGCTCCTATCTCTTGTCATTACATAGCAAAATTGGTCATCAAATTCAACACGATGGCATGCTTTACATAGTTGACCAACACTGATGAGATTGTGTTTAAGGCCTTCTACATAAGCAACCTTTTGAATAGAGAAGTTTCTTGTAGTAAGAACACCATAACCTCGGATGATTCCATTAGCATTGTTCCCGAATGTGACGTTTCCACCGTTGCAAATTGGCCTGAAATCTTGAAGGTATTCTAACATTCATGTCATGTGCAAGGAGCAGGCACTATCGATTAACCATTCTTCTTCTTATTCCTCCTTGCACATGGCCTGAAAATTACACGGTTAGTTTAGGCATCCAAACTGTCAATTGTGTGATAGTTGAATATTGGGCTGAGAATCCTTATGGATTAGGCCATGGACGAAATTAAGAGGATTCCATCTTAATTTCGGCCATAGAGGCCTTATTCCAGAAGGTTCTCATGGTTACTTAGGGCCTAAGTCATCCAATTAGGGTTTTGACTGAAAACCTAGAAGCTCAAGTATATAAGGACCCCTAGGGCTAGCAGACGAAATTAAGAGGATTCCATCTTAATTTCGGCCATAAAGACCTTATTCCAGAAGGTTCTCATGTTTACTTAGGGCCTAAGTCATCCAATTAGGGTTTTGACTGAAACCCTAGAAGCTCAAGTATATAAGGACCCCTAGGGCTAGCAAAATCGGCCACTTGATCCCTTGGAAGCTTGGAGTCGACTTTTGCCTCTCATCCTCTCTCCTCTACATCGTTCTCTTGCTTGTGGTGTTTATGAGCCATTAGAGGTGTTACACTTGTGACACTAAGCTTCTTGAAGATCAAAGGATTCTTGCAACCATTGAAAGGTATCATATAAACTAGTATATTGTAGTTTTCAATTTCAATGTATGCTAGATTAGGGTTTTCAAGTCTTGGATTAATTGCATGTTCAATAGAGAAGACTAGATCTAAGCGTTAGGGTTTTGAATGAGCAAATAGGAATGTTCTTTTGTGTAAAACCCATCAGTGGTATCAGAGCCTTGATTGGCGTCTATTGTATTTTATGCTTTGTGTTTCATTCATGCTTGAAAATTTGAGTTTTTGGCCTTCTGCCTGAAAGACTCGGCGAGTCCCAATGCGGGCTCGACGAGTCCATAAGGGGACTTGGTGAGTCGGGACATCAAACAGAGGGATTTTTGGGATTTCATGCCTATTTTGTTGTGGGATAACTACCAAAACATTTATAACTGATAAAATACGAATTTTATTAATATTAGGTGATTATCCTTGTCAAAATAAAAGATATTTTCAAATTAATTGAATAATTATTTCCTTATATGATAAATGTTCATTATTTGAATTTATTTGATCATTATCTTGCATAAAATTTGATTAGGTCAAAATTAGATAATTACCATAGTTAATTGTTTACTTATTTATTTGAATTTTGATCTAGTTAGTCTTAAAATGTTTCAAAACTAGCCCTTAAGTTTTGGAATTTAATTTTTGAATTAAAAGTTTAATTTTGAAATTAATAAATTCCAAACCCTAGAATTTTACAAGTTTAAAATTCGCCCTATACTATTATAATATTATAATAATAATTATTATATATGTATAATTTAAATGCTAATCTTACCGTTAGTAGGTCCCATTCATGAAGCCGATCTATAAGTGGGGGTATAAGGTTATGGCCTATAAAATGGTCGTTTAATGGGTGTCCAGTCTCACCCACCGCTTCCTTGATTAGTGGATGGTCGTTAGCCGAACGGGTAGGATAGGACAAACCTTTCCTCACTAAAAGTATAATGAATTAATAAGGTAACTAAATGTTTTTACAAAATTCCCAATCTTAGTTACTTTAGGAAAAAGTGAATTGATGTAATTCCATGAAATTACACTTTGTACCCTTGCTAAGACGTTAGTGGAGCGTGTGTTGTTAACCGGCACACTAATTAGGCTCTAAGAAAAGGTGGAAAAGGGTGACTCGATGTTTGTCATAGATCGATGGAGCGTGTGTGGTTAACCGACACGTCGATTAGGTGACTGTAACATTGACAGCACCATGTATATTTGCATGGTTATTCACACCCGGTTTGTGATCCTCGGCATCCCAGTCACAAACTTGTAGACATATCGAGATTTAAACATGCCATTGAAAAGTTCAATGAATCTCAAAAGGATCTAGGAGTTTTTCAATACCTTTAATTTGTTTTTCATGGTGAAAATTAGTGAATCGTCATTCACTTACCTTCAAATTATTTGTTGTTTAGATTACGGCATCCCTTTTCTAAATTGCAAATAATGTTGTTGGATCGTAGCCCTAATTTCTCATTTGGGTGTTTAATTGCGGATTCTTATCTAATCAAACTTTGTCTCTTTTCCTTTTCAGATGTCGAACTTGAACAACAACGCTTCCGGCTCATTCTCGCTCATGAACTTGTGTGGGAGGGTGATCTTTGACGGAAACAATTTCAATGATTGGATCCGTAACATAAGAATGGTCACCCGCTACGAGGACAAGGAATACGTCCTCGATAAGGAGCTGAAAGAGGTGGACATGAACACCGCCACTCCCGAAGAGATCGCTGCCTTCGAGGCCCATGAGCGTGATGCCACGAAAGTCCATTACATCATGCTAGCGACGATAAATGTTGAACTGCAAAAGTCTTACGAGGACTTCTATCCCTATGAAATGCATCAGGACTTGGTTGAAAGGTATCACCAAAGTGCGAGGCAGGAAAGGTACGGGATCATCACTTCAATGATCACAACCAAGTTGAGAGACGGAGAGTCTGCCACTGCTCATCTGCAGAAGATGCAAAGGTATGTTGACCGCCTGCTGAAGTTAAATGTTAACTTCGATGAAGAGCTGGCGATTGACATCATCCTTCATTCACTGCCACCCTGCTTCAACCAGTTTCGCATGACCTACCACATGAACAAAGAGGAGGTCACATTGAGCAAGCTGCAAGGTCTATTGAGGACTGTCGAGATTAACCTCAAGGACAAGTCCGTTGCACAAACTCCTACTCCTACTGCTGCCCCAGTTTTGGCTATTAGACAATGAAAGGGTAAGAAGAGGAAGGCTCCCTCAAAGAGCCACCATAAGGGAAAGTCCCATGATGACACCTCTTCTAGTGGAACCAAGGTTGGTTCTGCTAAACCCAACTCTAACCCCAAGGATGCAGAGTGTCATCACTGCCACAAAATAGGGCATTGGAAACAAAGCTGCCCAAAGTATCTGCAAGATATCATGGATGGAAAGATCAAGTCGTCCTTCACAGGTATTTACACTATTAAATATAATGATTCATCGCATGTTATTTCTTGGGTTCTTGATACAGGATGTGGTTTTCACATTTGTTCTGATTTGCAGGGCCTAAGAAGAAATAGGGATGTGGAGCATGGGAAGATAAACTTGATCATGGGGAACAGAAAATCGTCACCTGTCACCAAGATTGGAGTTTGCTCTTTAGTGCTTAGTAATGGATTAGGACTAGATTTAAATTGTAATGTCCCAAAATACGAGCCAAAATTTTCGTTTTAAAAACATATACTTTGCGAAACATTAGAAATAAAACATTCACCGATCATATCATTTCATAAAAGATGTCGCGTGTCTGGAAACCATTTTATAAAACATAATAATGTCAGAGTTCAAATCCCCAGGAAGATCTCATAGTGCGGAATACAAAGCATGTGTGTGAAGTGCCGCTACCGCGCCAGCTCCTTCCCCTTCGAAGAAGAGGTACCTGAAACCAAAACTGGAAACTGTAAGCACGAAGCTTAGTGAGTTCCCCCACTGTACCACATACCATATAACCACATAACATACATATACTGTCAGGCATATCTGGGTGCCCGACCTACCCCTTCGGTCCTCTCGACCGGATACTGACTAGCATATCTGGTTGCTGGCCTACCTTCGGTCCTCTCGACCAGACACTGACTAGCATATCTGGGTGCTGGTCTCCCCTTCGGTCCTCTCGACCGGGTGTTGGGGACTATTTCACCCCCTACTACTACCACATAACACATATCACATAATCTATCTAGCATGGCTGGGCATGACCGCCCCTTCGGCCCTATCGGCCGGTAATCTGGGGACTATCTCCCCCTACTGTCGCTAGCACATAGCATCATATCATACTAGCACATAAACATATCACAGGTAGTAGCAACCCTAGATGAATATCACAGAGACAATCATCTATCATACAACTCCTACTGGTGGGCCGGCAATGTGGCCGTATACCTACCGCTACTGGAAGGTAACTCACCTCGTAGTAGCCGCTGATCTGCGTGGGAACTGTCTGTCTTCTGCTGCTGCTGCTCCGGAAACCCTCCGGCTATAAATCCCACAAAACACTCAGTCAAATACTGCTAACCGACCTCAGGGTAAAATGACCATTTACCCCTAACCAAGCCAAGAGTCAAAGTCAAAGTCAACTTCCAGTTGACCCGACTCGCTGAGTTGGCTCGCCAACTCGTCGAGTCCCTATCCATTCGATTGACCATAATCCTGTCTCTACTTGTCGAGTTAGGATTGACTCGACGAGTTTTCTGTTGGATTAATGTCTAAGTCCATAACTATATTTGGTAAGACTTGACCCGACCCGGCATGGTCCATTTGGGTTGCATACCATCATGCACTTGAATGAGAGAAATAAGACACTTATGGTTATTAATATATTATAAGTTCTAGTATATTAATAATAAGAATAATAAGATTATTTAATTAGTATTGATCAAGAATTAATCTAGGATTAATTAAGTGATCAAAAGAAGACTAATTAAATATATGGGTTGATTGTGTAAATCATCCATACTTGTATAGTGGGCTAATGCTCCATGGATAATCAAGTTGGGCTAAAACCCATAGGATGGTCCATGGATGCTCCATAGTGTATTTGTACCCATGGATCCAAGGAAATGGAAAGCCATGACAATTAAGAGTTTACCCTAATTGTGTAACTATATAAGCATCTTATTATTGAGGAAAAATCGGCCACTAGTAGTATTCAAGAAAGGGCTAGCCGATTTTGGTGAGTGTAGAATTCTCTCAAGTCATTCTAAGTGTTTTGATGATTGTGATTCCATTTGAGGTGTCACACTTGGGGCACTAAGCACTCAAGCTTCATGAAGACTTTCTACATCAAGAGGTATGTATTCTATCTTGTTACATTATTGTTTTGTATGCTAGATTAGGATAATACCTTGGAAGTTCTTATTTGCATGTATAATAGAGAAAACATAGATCCAAGGTATTTAGGGTTGCATGTACACTTAGGAGTGTTAGAATGCACAAAACCCAACAGTGGTATCAGAGCCACGGGTTGTTTTCTATTATATTGATGCAAATATTTTATTTTCAAAGTTGGAAAAAAAAAAAAACATGAAGTTTGTCAAATTTTAAGATAATTACTTGTTCTTGTGAAAAACTAATTATTTGTAAAATTTGAATAATTTGCTTTATGAGTTGAATTAGGTCAAATTTAATAAAAGATAAAATAATATGATTATTTTATTAGTTTTAAAAGTTTGATCTAAAGAGTTTTATTTTTTTTTTGAAACCTCCATAACTTATGGATATGAAAAGGTTTTTAAAAAAAATTGATTCAAAGTTTTATGGAGTTACAAAAAATTTGGTGTTAATGTTTTAAAGGATTCCATAACTTAAGAATAAGTTATGGATCACCAAAAGTTTTTTGTGTTACCTTATTTTATGAGTGAATTTAGATTAATGAATAAAATTATGTGATAGTTGGTTTTAATCCAAATTAATCTAAAAGAAGTTCATAAAATGTGTTTATGTAACTTATAAGTCACATTTATGAATCTTAAAACTCATAAAAGTTGGCAAAGGTTACAAAAATGAAGAGTCTAGTTCTAATTAAATGGTTTTATGACTCCATAACTTGTCCTCAAGTTATGGAGGACCAAGAGTCTCTTCATTTAATAAAATAAAAAAAGTGTAACCTTAATTAATTCCATAAGTTATAAAATAAAGAAAAGTTAATTCTTTTATTAGTTTAAAGTCTTCTATAACTTGTCCTCAAGTTATGGAACTTGAAGAGTTTTTGGATTAAAACTACTTTAAACACATAAGTTATGGAATTAATTAGTTTTGAATAGTTTCAAAACTTGCCCTCAAGTTTTGGAATTTGTAAAGTTTTCACTTATGAATACTTTAATTCCAAGTTAGCCCTTAGAATTTTAAAAGTTAAAATTCAACCCTTATACTTTATAATATTATAAGTTAATAATATATATATGTATAAGAGTAAAGTCAGTCTTACCGCTAGTACGCCTCATTCACGAAGCCGGTCTATAAGGTGGGTATAAGGTTGTTGCCTATAAAATGGCAACTTAATGGGTGTCCACTCTCACCCACCGCTTGCTTGACTGGTGGAGGGTCGTTAGCCGAACGGGTTTGACAGGACTAGAATTCTCCCTTCATTAAAAGTATTAATGATAATACTAAGTAACTAAACTCTTAATAATACCCAATCTTAGTTACTTAGGAAAAATGTGAATAAGGTGCTAATCCATGAAATTACACTTTACACTTTGTCTAAGTCGTTAGTGGAGCGTGTGTGGTTAACCGGCACACTAACTTGGACTTAACAAGGTAGGTAAAGGGTGACTTAATATTTATCATAGTATCGATGGAGCGTGTGTGGTTAACCGGCACATCGATTGAGGGGTAATTTATTAAGGGTACCAAGTGATTTGCATGGTTACTTCACACCTTGTTTTGTGATCCTCGGCATCCCAGTCACAAAACCTGAAGGGCACACTCGAGATTGAAACATGCCTTTGAAAAGTTCAATGAATCTCAAAGATCTAGGAGTTTCAAAACCAATTAAAACCTAATAATACATTTCGTTTATCTTGGTGGAAATTGGTGAATCGTCATTCACCTACCTTCAAATATTTTATAGCTTGGATTACGGCATACCTCTTCTAAGTTATAAAATAGTTTGTTGGGTCCTAGCCTTAATATTTCATATTGGGTGTCATATTAAGGACTTTAAATCAACTATCTTGAATATCTCCCAAAAGATGTTTGGTTTAGACACCTATGATCTTCCCAAATCTCTTGAAACAAGGTTTCCTAATGAAGATGATGTCCCATGGATATCATACTTCTTCACCTCTTCAAATTATTCTCCCTAACCCACAAGTTCTTGAAAAGTTTAAGGTCACTCAGGCCCTATTAGGCAAGGCAAGGTCTAGGTGTGGTCACATCTTGGAGATGTAGTCACATATTGACAAGCCGGGAGAGTTGGGTGTCAAAGTCTTGAGAAAGTTGGTGGTTCAACTACTTTCTAAGTCACATAGTGAGTTCTTTTGGAACACCTATGAAAAAGACTATGACAAGACCCTTAATGATCTTATCTATTTGTTAAGATCAACTTCCTAAAACTTTATGGACATTGACAATGATGACATTGGATATCCAGTAAAGCATTCTCTTCCCAATGGAAAGGGATCGGCTATAGTCAACTCGGTTGACCAAATGGTAAAGAGAAAAGCTAAGTCTGTGATAGTCCTGTGTACCATTATCAAAGGGTCCATATGTTTGTATTGCCAAAGAAAGGGCATTGGTTGCCAAGCTGCCAAATTTACCTAAGGATGTTAAAGTCAATAAGTTTGACTCTACTTCAGGCAAAATCCACTATCTAACTCTGTTAAGTTTCTATTCTGAGATTCTTGATACATGATGTGACCGGGTCGCATGGTGATGGTTTAAGAATCAAAGGAAAGTGAAGAAACTTAAAGGAAGAATATGCTGAATCTGATCGCATAGATGGATTTCTATCGCATAGTTTGAAAAGTCGGATTCTTGAGCTACTTCTTAGGAGTTATGAGATATTGCTTAGGAATAGATAACAACAAGTTTTCATATGGATTGTAAGGATAGTTTTTCCGCAAAGTTTTAAAATAAAAGGAAATTTTTGATTTTATTTATTTTAAAAATATCCTTACAATGGCATCTGTGGAAATTTTTGTTGCTTATAAGATTCCATTAGTAGCAAGAGTGGAAGTATGAAATTGATTCTTTCATTTGTGGTAATGTCTAAATTTACCAAATAAGGAAAGATTCTCATCACCCAAGTTTCAATTGGACCGGAACTTGGAATCATGCAAGTTGTATAACATGATGAATGAGAACTTTCAAGTTTTGGAAAATTAAGACTAATTACTTGTTCACATGGATGTGTGAGTCAAGTAAAGGACTTAGGGATCGAGTACACATTCTTGTGCACTGATTAAGTCCACCACTAAAGATCGATAAGAAGAATCAAATAAGGCAGAAGGATAAAAGTTTCTCAAATCTGAAAAGATGGGAGAGTACTTTAGTATCAGTTTTGTGATCATCTTAATGATTAAGAAACCATATCAAAATTAGTTCTCTAAGGAAATCTTAGTGCATTCTTATGACTAAGAAGAGGAACTTGAATTGTTGAAATGGTTAAATCAAGAAGATGAGTCATACTTCGTTCCAATACAAGTCTTAGAGTCATACTCCAAGATTGTCATTTGAGTGACATGTCTTAAAGAAGGTTTAAAACACTTGTCAAATGTAAGAGTAAAATTTTTCTACTCTTGTACATTTGAAATTGGTAAGTTGTGATGTTTTGGATAAAACAAAGACGAACTTAGGCCAATTGGGTAAAGTGTTTTTCTTGAATAGAATCCGCACTATCTCTTGGATGTTTGACAAGGGAGTCTTATAGGTCAAGAGGACAGTGGGAGTCTTAAAGGTCTTGAAAGTCTCAAGAACTAATCAAGAATAAAACCTAAAGTTCTTCTCTAGCACACAATTTGAGGTTTATAATCTATTGTGCTGACATATCTGTGCCCATTCCAGTTAAAGTTGGCTTTGCATATGAGTTCTTAGAGTTCTCAGTTTGTTGCATAACAACTTGGAAGCAATGGCAGGCCCTTGAGCTGCCAGGTGGCAAGAAGTTAAGATTGAGTTCAATCCATATGGTTTTGGATTTGTCATTATCTTTGTCTTGTGATTATGGTTTGACAAATTCATATGGGTAGGAACTCATACACCATATAAATCTAAGTGTCATAAGGTTTCTCTCCGATTCATGAAAATGATGGTGAGGAAACACTTTCACTAAGTAGATTTTAGCTAGATAGCAATTGTGATATTTGCATTCTCAAAGTCGTTAGTGGAGCGCGTGTGGTTAACTGGCACACTAATTCGGACTTGTGAGAAGTGGCAAAAAGGTCTAAACATTATGATTATGGCATCCCTCTTCATAATTGTTTAGATACACAAGTGTGCTATCTAAGGGAAGGTGTATGATTTTGATAAAGACTTATCAAAACAATCTAGTATCAGAAATCTGAACTTTGGTAAGAAAGTCAGCTGATTTCTGAGTACATGTCAAAGCTAGTGGGAGCATAAGTGTTATGCTAATAATCATCATGTTAGTGGGAGCATGATAATTATGATAAGTATTGCAAGTTAGCAATGTTAATTATAGAAAACAAAAAATTTCAATTGGGAAAAAGTTGTTTTGCTATAATTAAGGGAGAGGAAATTATACTTCATATCAAATCTATAAGGTTTAGATCTGAGGTTTTAATCATTTAGTCAAGGATATATATATGAATTTCATGTTGGAATGGCTCAACATAAGGAAATTCTGTATATGAGTCCATTATTTGCGTTCTAAAATTCGATTATGATTACGGCATCCCTTTTCATAATCTGAATTATGAGAACTTGGCAAATTGAAATGGAAATGTTATAGCAAAAGACTGGTTTAGTCTTTATGTGAGACATCATGAATCGTGTCCCATATGCTTCGGATATAGGATCGATTACATGTGCTATAATCATCCGTTCTAAAATTTTCCAAATGCCTGGGGCATTAAGAAGGGAAAAGGTTTAGAACCGGATATGACTAAAAGGATTAAACAATTGTCGAGGACAATCTAAGGTTTACCAAAGATTGTTTACTCAAGGACAATTGGAAGTATAGTGATAATTCTGGAAGGACCATATTGACATAATCTGTAAGGAGGCAACTCTTGTTCAGAAGTGATAGTCAAAATGGAATCTGGAAATGTTTCAAAGTTAGAATTTTCAATCTGTTTAAGATTAGGAAACTTAATGCAAGAAAGATGTTTCCAAGGAGCTGATCTCCTTTGGAATACTCTGAAATGGTTGTTGTCAAGTCTTTATGACTTTGTACATAATCATTACAAGAGGATCAATGCATATAAGTTTAGAATCTGATAGATTCCAGTAAATGGCATGAATTTGGAATTCTTGCATTTGCAGTAAGGATTTGGGAGTGTGAAAAGAGAATCATTGAAGTTATGTTCAATGGATCTAGTTCACAAAGTAAAGATCATAGACAAACATAGTATGCATACTTGGTGTATGGCATGACTAGTGTTAAGAAAACATAGTGTACATGCTTGGAGCATGGGACAACTATTGGTTTTAAATTCAAGAATAAAGTTGATAGCTGAAACAGTATACAATGAATAATGTGTAATCATATGGTGATAAATAAAAGGTGTTTTATTTATGTTCAAAGGGTTGATACCATATTGGATTCTATTATTATTGTGTTTCACTTTGCATGTTTTGACTTCCCGAATAAACTGGGTTATTCTTCCGGAATGACTAAGTTATTCAAACCATCCACAGTCGGTCATATGTTGGAAGTAGATATGAATTAAGACTGTCATGATGGGTTGTAGAGGTCTGAGGTGTTGGACAAGGCTACAGCAATCATGAGTGCTCATAAGTTCTGAGTATTGGATTCAACCCACGCTCATTGGAATCACTTCATGGATTTTATCACGAGTGATCATGAGACGATAATATCTTATATTCTTCAAACCTAGAGATATGAGTTGTTACTATGAGTTGATAGTACATTGATAGCACGAAAACGCATTTGGTAACTCGGTGCTATAAAACGTGCCTTTGTGTATGATTCAACAAGTAGTAGAACAAGCCATATGAGTCGAAGTTTATCCGTTCCTTTTACCTTCGGGATAAAAGCGATATCTGTGGGCCCCTCGATGATTTGATGATGACAAATGGAAGTGCTCGGCCGGGCCAGGACTGATTTGATTTGTTCAATTAGTCAGTTGTCATAAATCGGAAATCGGGAAACAACAAATGGACAGAGAGAATGATTATAATCCATGTCTCAGTCCATATGATATCTAGAATGGAGGAATATATGATCCCTTATCTAATGGACAAGTCACTGACAAAGGTCAGAGTTCATCTACAAGGTCAGAGTTCGACAGAAGCTTTTGAGAGCTACGATTGCCGGTTGGTTCCTGAACGCAATAATAGTTTTAGACTTATCCAATTGGGAGACTGTTGGATTAATGTCTAAGTCCATAACTATATTTGGTAAGACTTGACCCGACCCGGCATGGTCCATTTGGGTTGCATATCATCATGCACTTGAATGAGAGAAATAAGACACTTATGGTTATTAATATATTATAAGTTCTAGTATATTAATAATAAGAATAATAAGATTATTTAATTAGTATTGATCAAGAATTAATCTAGGATTAATTAAGTGATCAAAAGAAGACTAATTAAATATATGGGTTGATTGTGTAAATCATCCATACTTGTATAGTGGGCTAATGCTCCATGGATAATCAAGTTGGGCTAAAACCCATAGGATGGTCCATGGATGCTCCATGGTGTATTTGTACCCATGGATCCAAGGAAATGGAAAGCCATGACAATTAAGAGTTTACCCTAATTGTGTAACTATATAAGCATCTTATTATTGAGGAAAAATCGGCCACTAGTAGTATTCAAGAAAGGGCTAGCCGATTTTGGTGAGTGTAGAATTCTCTCAAGTCATTCTAAGTGTTTTGATGATTGTGATTCCATTTGAGGTGTCACACTTGGGGCACTAAGCACTCAAGCTTCATGAAGACTTTCTACATCAAGAGGTATGTATTCTATCTTGTTACATTATTGTTTTGTATGCTAGATTAGGATAATACCTTGGAAGTTCTTATTTGCATGTATAATAGAGAAAACATAGATCCAAGGTATTTAGGGTTGCATGTACACTTAGGAGTGTTAGAATGCACAAAACCCAACATTTTCCTTCTAAACTGATGTCCAATAGTCCTTCATCTTACTCGCCGAGTTGTATGAACAACTCGTCGAGTTCATCTTCATCCGAAGAACATTCTTTGTTGAGACTCGCCGAGTTGTATGAACAAATCGCCGAGTCTGTTCTTGAGGCAAGAAGATTGCCTTGGACTCGCCGAGTTGCACCATGGGTGAGTCTGGCTTCTGACTCACTGAGTCACACCCCATGACTCACGACTCCACTTAGCAAACACGAAAAGGGGGAAAAATCAGGGTCTCGCAACTCGACTCGCCGAGTCTTTCACATGCAGCTACTATATACTTGATTTTGCTCGAATCCAGCTCACGCCATACATAGATCTGGGTTCTTAGGGCTTGGTTAACACGTAAAGTTTCCAACTTTACGTGTAAATAGACACCAATGAAGGTTTTAGGGCTTAAAATGCACTAAAAGAGTAGATCTAGGGCTTTCATGCAATATGGCTCCATAAAGGCAGTACATCTGAGCTCCTGGAGCTCAATCATGCCTAGATCTAAAGGTGAATCAACTTATCACAAACCCTAATTCATAATCAAGTTTGGAAAATGGCTCAAGAAGGACTTTAATGGAGCTCTAAGGGACTCTTAGCATGGAAACAGAAGGAAACTGTGACAACCCGAAATTTCCATTATGTACGAACTATATCACTTCAATAGAAGTTATAGCAGTCACAGTTAATTTTTAGACTTTTTCGCGTAAGTTTGAGTAATTCAGGGTTTACACTTCAGGAAATATCAAGAGAGTGGGTACACTAGGGTTTTGTGCAACACTGTTATTCCAACACTCTATTATATTAGAGATCATTTCAGGAATAAAAATATTTTATGCCAAAAATATCTCAGGACTATAAATAGAATTCTGAACCAAATTCATTCATTATTCACATTTCCAACTAGAGAAAAGCCATTTTCTCTCTCACGGATCTTCGGGTTTTTATACCAAAACGTGAGTAACTCTTTCTAGTAGTGTTAGAAAGCTTTATATGTAGTTATAACATGATTCAGAAGGCTAAATCACTAGATTTAGGAGTTTACTCCCCAAGGTGTTCTTAGGCGGTAAACTCCCGAAACGAAGCCTAGACCGACCCTTGTGTTATGCTACTGCCTTAGACTCATTTATATGTGTATTAGGGACATGAAATCAAGCAAAGATCACCCAAGTTTGGGAGTTTACGGCCCAATAATATCTTAGGCCGTGAACTCCAATTTCAAGCTCAAAATGGTGCTTTTAAGGCACCTAAAGCCCTAGACTTTTAACTAGACTTGTTCCCATTTAATCTAAGGCCTTAATCACATCAATATCGCATGTAAATATGAGTTTACAGCCATGACATGGTTCATGGGCCGTAAACATGATTTAAGGACACCAAAGTGTGCCAAATGCCTTCATATGCTTTAGGTAAAAGTCTAGAACCTATCCTTCATATGCAAGAGACTTGAAAACAACAAAAACACCATTCCAAGGGAGTTTACGGCCGTAAACTCCAAAGTAAATGGCCTTGGGGCCGTAAACTCCTCTAGGGAGTGTTTCTATTCCTTAAACCCTTTCAAGAATTGAACCACCAAGTTGGAATAGTTCTAGGAATCATTTGGAACTTCAAAACAGACAATACACCCATGGTTGGGAGTTTACGGCCGTAAACTCAAGAGTTTACAACCGTAAACTCCATGTGTGATGGTATATGGGGAGTAAACTCATATATGGGGTCCTTTGGAACCCTAAACACAAGTGCCTTGTCCCACAATAGCTTAGATGCAATCCTTAGGGCTTAAAACACTCATATAAAGTGTTTATTATGTCTAGGATGTCTTAACATTATCAATTAGTAATTTGAGACTAATTGAGTGCATATATGTGTGATTATATGTTCATTAGGATCGTAGTGTGTGTACAAGTCCTCGCTTGACACCTAGCAATCCTATATCGTTCAGTTCATCCCAATCACCAACTACAGGTGAGTTCATACCCCTAATCAATGTTTTAAATGATTTTAAATGCTTTAATGGGGGGGAATACAAGTAGAAACAAACATGTTATTGAATCATTGATGTGTATTTTATAACTGTGTTTGTCATTTAACATATTTCACATGCTACAAAATGTGATGCATGAAATGGTTTTAAATCTTAAAAATACATTGTTATCAAATGTTTTACCTTTGAAATGTTTATTAAAATGACATCAAGTCATTGTTAAGTATTGTTCAAAACCAATAAGATGTCTTACAAAACCATTTTACATTCTTGAACTAAACTATGCATATACACTTATATTCTTTTATATGTATCGATGTTATAGTTTACACCTTTCATTCAGTTTCCCACACCCTTGAGTAGTAAGAGTGTATAAACCTACATGATCAACCAATTATATTTCAGTAAATTATCATAGGTATAATTTGAAGATATCAAACATTACTTCTATTACAAGGAATCACATAAGAGTCAGTTCATTCATGAGTCTATACTAGTACATTACCTGATACATGAGTACATATACAGATGCTTACCTGATACATGAATATGTTTACATATACTTACCTGTTACATGAACACACATACATGAATACCATACAGGAACACTTTTACATAGGTGCATTATCCTGTATTCACTTACATGGATACTTGTACTTAGAACTACGAGGATGATTTATTAGTACTTACTATGTAAATTATCTTTCCTATCCCGGTTCAATGGGATATCTCGGCGGGACTTACCATTCCGAACCCCACTGATTAGCACCAGTGGTCGATGACCATCTACGGAGGTCTAAGGTTACTACTTATATTAGGTAGATCGATAACCGGGGCTAACCCCTCCACCCACCTGCTGCTGCTACAGAGGACAAGTGGACAATCTTTGATTGTTCATTAGGTTATACCTTTCGCTTATTGCGATGTTGTGTTACTCCTAGTACCCAGCGATGACACTTACATTATTACTTTTTCTGGACAATCTTCGGATGTTCATTAGGTTATATATTTCGCTTAATGCGATGTTGTGTTAGTCCTAGTACCTAGTGACAACACTTACAGTAGTATATTTTCCTGTTTACTTTATTTTGTGATACTTTCACATAAACGATGAGTTAGACTAAGTACTTTAGTACTAAACAATTAAAGGAAAACTATCATTTTACTTACAAAACATTCGGGTCTTGGTAGAAGACTACATTGTCATAACAAAACATTCGGGTCTTGGTAGAAGACTACAATTCATACTTATAGAAAATAAGGGATTTTCTAGGGTTTTCATACTTACATCAACATTTTAATTTAAAGGTTTACATGGCCTCATAACAGATTTTCATAAGCAAGACAATGACACTTAATTACTTATGAATTCACCAGCTTTAAAGCCGATACTCTCTTTCAAAATAACTTGTATTCTCGGTTCAACAGTAGACAGGTACGATGGCCAGGTTTTGAGAAGACGGAGCAGACAAGTCTCGTCTTTTATTTTGATTGTATATTTTTGGTGTCTTACTACAATGAAAGAACACACATGTATTAAAACTTTACTTATAATGCAATGGATGATGTTGTTGCTTGTTTATTGTATTACACTGTTGTGATACTGTACATGACGTCCTCCACCCCTGAACGTTTCCGCCGTTCGTGGTTTTGGGGTGTGACAGAAACTGAGCTATACCTCAAGGAATCTCTGAAATAACACCAAGATGTCTGGCCTCCTTCTTCTCCTCTTGATCTACTCTCATTTTTCTCTCAAAATATTCAAGAAATCACACCAAAGCACTTCAATCTCACAAGGAACGAGGTTAGGACGATATAGGGAGCTCTGGGGGTGAGGGGGCGAGCTTGGTGCGCATAAGGTTGGTTTAAATAGGGTGCAAACCCTTAAAATTAGGGTTTCATCAGACAGCGGGGACTCGCCGAGTCCAGAATGTGGACTCACCGAGTCGCCAACTAAAACGTGCTCAAAGTCCCGGATCTACTCGGCGAGTCGGGCCTACAACTCGCCGAGTCCAAGGCTAAAATGCAAAATACTTAGATAAATTTTACGTACCAGGAACCAGGTGCTACATAAATAATTGTTGCTATTCGCCAGATATGGCAAGAAACATCATTTATTTTCATGGTTTGAATAGACAAGGATTTAGATATTTATTTGATAATGAAAAGGGTTCTATTAATGCTTATCTTAATGGTGTTTTCTATTTTGAAGCATTGCCTTGTAATGGAATATATAAAACTGTGATGGTTGTAGACAATTAAGGAACTGATGTGTTGTGTATCGGTTCTTCCAATAGTTTGGATAAAGCATGCTTGTGGCATTGTCATCTTGGACATGTCAACAAGAAACGCATAGCCCAACTCCAAAAGGATGGAGTGTTGGAGTCATTCGACCTTAGGGACGATGATGTGTGTGAGTCTTGTTTACTTGGAAAGATGACCAAGTCACCCTTCACTGGCACTTGTGAAAGGGGTGAGGGTTTATTGGATCTCATACACACCGATGTGTGTGGGCCCTTTAGATCCACCACAAGGGATGTAAACCGCTTCTATGTAACTTTCACCGATGATTATAGCATATATGCATATATCTACTTAATCAAGCACAATTCATAAACCATTGAAAAGTTCAAAGAGTTTAAACAAGAAGTGGAGAATCAGTTGGGTAGGATAATCAAGATGCTTCGATCCGATCGAGGAGGAGAGTACCTAAGTCTTGAATTCCACGACTACCTCAAGGAATGCGGAATCGTTTCGCAACTGATGCCACCTAGGACACCGCAATTGAATGGTGTGGCTGAGAGGCGTAATCGAAACCTTGCTAGACATGGTTCGTTCCATGATGAGTCGTGCTTCACTACCAATCTCATTCTGGAGGTATGCCTTAGAGACTGCCGCCCATATCCTTAACTTAGTCCCTACAAAGAAGGTTGCCAAAACACCTCACGAGATGTGGACAAGGAAGGCTCCCTCGTTGACACATATCAAGGTTTGGGGTTGCGAGGCTTTCGTAAGACAAGAGACTCACGACAAGCTCGAACCTCGTAGTGAACGGTGTATTTTCATCGGCTACCCGCATAAGTCTTTTGGATATCTCTTCTATAGACCGAGTGATAATGTTTTCTTCGTTGCGAGGAGAGGGGTTTTTCGAGAGCAAGAACTCATAAGACAAGGGGACAGTGGGAGGCAAATCAATCTTGAAGAGCTTCAAGAGTCGAGAGATGAAGGAACCTCTAACGCTGGCGCTCAACCCGAGGAGGAAACTCCGGTTGAACCGATTGACGAATCCTTACCTCTTGGACGTTCTAGTAGAGTTAGTTTTCCGCCTGTTTGTATGGTTTTCATATAACAAGTGAGGGTGATACATTTATTAGTGATAGTACACTAATAAATTTGGACGAACCTAATAGCTACAAGGAAGCCATGGCATGCCCGGAGTCTGCAAAATGAAAAGAGGCTATGGATAGCAAGATTCAGTCCATGTATGACAACCAAGTTTGGAATTTGGTTAACAATGTGCCAGGTCGTAAGACGGTCGGGTGCAAGTGGATCTTCAAGAAGAAGACCGACATGGATGGGAAGCTACACACTTATCAAGTGCGATTGGTTGCGAAGGGCCTTATCCAAACTCCCGGAGTTGACTATGATGATACCTTCTCACCAGTTGCAAAGATAAAATCTATTAGGGTGATGCTAGCCATTGCTGCATTTCATGACTATGAGATATGGCAAATGGATGTCAAAACTGCTTTCCTTAACGGAAATTTGGCTGAGGATGTTTACATGAGTCAGCCAAAGGGTTTTGTCGATGCAAAACACCCCAATAGAATGTGTAAGCTTGAGAAGTCTATTTATGGATTGAAACAAGCATCTCGCCGATGCAATCTTTGTTTCGATAAGAAAGTCAAAGAGTTTGGTTTTATACGAAGTGAGGATGAATCATGTGTATATGTCAAAGCCAGTGGGAGTATAGTAAGCTTCCTCGTATTGTATGTCGATGACATACTACTTATAGGAAACGACATTCTGACGCTATAGGAAGTCAAGTCTAGCTTGGGAAGTGTTTTGCTATGAAGGACCTCGGAGAGGCTACTTATATTCTGGGAATAAGGATAGTGGGAAACAGGAGTAAAAGACTAATAGGACTTAGTCAGAATACTTACTTGGACAAGGTACTAAAATGTTTTAGTAGGGAGAATTCCAAGAAAGGGGATTTACCAATCCAAAGTAATGCCAAGTTGAGTAAGACTCAAAGCACGAGTACCGAAGTCGAGATAGCAGAGATGAGTCGAGGTACCTTACGCTTCTGTAGTTGGCTCGATCATGTATGCGATGACTTGTACTCGCCCTGATGTGGCCTTCGCTTTGAGCATTGTCAGCAAATATCAAGGGAACCCTGGCAAAGCACATTGGACCGCAATCAAGAATATTCTTAAGTACCTTTGGAGGACCAAGGAATGGTTTCTAGTCCTTGGTGGGAGTGATGACTTAATGGTGCGAGGGTATAGCGATGCCAGGTTTCAGACCGACAAGGACAACTACCGTTCGTAGTCGGGTTGGGTCTTTACCCTAAATGGAGGAGCAGTGACTTGGAAAAGTTCCAAGCAGGAGACCGTAGTTGATTCAACGTGTGAATCAGAGTACATAGCAGCGAGCGAAGCGTCCAAGGAGGCAATATGGTTGAAGAACTTCATCAGAGACCTTGGAGTTGTGCCAGCCATAAAGGAGCCCATGGAAATTTTATGTGATAATGAAAGAGTGGTTGCCTTGGCAAAGGAACTGAGGGATCATGACAGATCTCGACATATCGATAGGAAATATCATTTTATTCGACATCGGGTGGAAGAGGGACTCCTCGTAGTGAAGAGGGTATCGTTGGAGGATAACCCAACAGATCCCCTTACGAAGGGACTAAATAGGGTTAAGCATTTGCAACACGCTAGGAGCATCGGGCTGAAGGACGATATTGGTTTAGATTAGATAGCTTCAAAACGTGTAATAGATAAATGTAATTGACATTTGATGGTTAAATAAAGGAGTATTATTTATAAGTAAAGTTATTGTCTTATGTTGATTGTTTACCTATTGTTTCACTTTGCATGTTTTGACAGCCTGAATAATAAGATTATTCGAACGTTCCACAATCGCTTATACTTTGGGAGTAGGTATGAAAGAAGATTGTCATGAATTGGTTTGTAGATTGTCTAAAGTGTATTAGACATAGCAAAAGTTTGCTGCAACATTCATGAGTGCTTATGAATTTGATTTGAGCATTAGATAAAACCCGCGCTTGCTGGCATCACTTCATGGAATTTATCTCGAGTGATCGCAAGACGATAATATCATATGGTCTTAAAACCTAGATATATGGTTTATTATTTGCGAGTTGGATGTGCATTGATTATGAGAAAACGCATCAGTAACTTGATGTTATAAAACATATTGTTGTGCATGATTTGATGAGTGAATGGTAAATGCATATAAATCGAAGTTTATCTGTTCCTTTTATCCTAAGAGGGTAAAAGCGATATCTAGGCCCCTGATGATTTGGTTTGACTTATGTGTTGGGCCCGGTCAGGACTGAATTGATGTGTTCAATTGAGTTCTATGTCAAACAAATCAGAGATCGAGAAACAAACTGCTAGACAATAAGTGTGACTATGTTCCATGTAATTGTCTGCACGATATCTAGAACGGAGGACTATACGATCCCTTATCTAAAGGACAAGTTAATGATAAGATCTGAGTTCGACAGCGTCTTTGAGAGCTACGATTGCTAATCAGATTGTACTTGCATTAAAGTTACCAGACTTATCCAAGTGGGAGACTGTTGGATTAGTGTCTAAGCCCATAACTATATTTGGTATGTACTTGACCCGGTTGTGCATAGTCCTTTTGGGTTACCTTCACCAAAGCAACTTGATAGGATGATTTATGAAGAGAGAGGTTATTATGGTTTATTAATATATTATATGAATAATATATTAAAAGAGAAATCATATAGTTTAATTAATATTAGACAAGAATTAATTAAGAATTAATTCTGTGGCTAAAAGAGATTAATTAAATAAAGGGGACTAGAACTGTCAATTGTGTGATAGTTGACTATTAGGCTGAGAATCCTTATGGATTAGGGCATGGATGAAATTAAGAGGACTCCATCTTAATTTCGGCCATAGAGGCCTTATTCCAGAAGGTTCTCATGGTTACTTAGGGCCTAAGTCATCCAATTAGGGTTTTGACTGAAACCCTAGAAGCTCAAGTATATAAGGACCCTTAGGGCTAGCAAAATCGGCCAATTAATCCCTTGGAAGCTTGGAGCTGACTTTTGCCTCGCATCCTCTCTCCTCTACATCATTCTCTTGCTTGTGGTGTTTGTGAACCATTAGAGGTGTTACAATTGTGACACTAAGCTTCTTGAAGATCAAAGGATTCTTGCAACCATTGAAAGGTATCATCTAAACTAGTATATTGTAGTTTTCGATTTTAATGTATGCTAGATTAGGGTTTTCAAGTCTTGGATGAATTGCATGTCCAATAGAGAAGCCTAGATCCAAGCTTTAGGGTTTTGTATGAGCACATATGAATGTTCTTTTGTGTAAAACCCATCATCCTCTTCTAGACTCAACCAGTTCGATCAAAAACAGAAAAGGTTGGGGAACCATACCCCAACTCGTTGGGTCCCATGGACGACTCGTCGAGTCCCCCAAAGTCCATGTCCATACAGTTGATTTCAGTCGAGTTTAATACATCCAAAAATATAAATCTAACCTACTAGGGTCCATAATACATGTAAAGTCACAAACTTGATGTTCATGCATGGTGTATTTGGCTCAAATGGCCCCAAAATGGAGTCTACAAGATGCATGGGGCTTTTATGGCAATAAAGTTGGCATATTTATGCCATGGGAACCCTCAATGGTTCTAGATCTGAAGTCATACCCCCTTAGAACCACAAAATCCCGAATATGGCTCTACTAAAGCTTAAAAAAGGTATAAATGAACCCTAACTAGAGATCTAAGATATAAATGGTCAAGGTTGAAGTTTTTTATCTTGAATGAACTGGAAATAAAGCAAAACCTCTAGATCTACTTGCTTCTTTTGGAACCCCCAAGCTTCTACTTCCTTTTTCAAGCTTAAAACAACCAAAAACACACAAAATGGCTCAAGAACTCTCTAAATGCTTTAGGGTTTCGAGTTAGGGCTTTTCTGGACTGAGAGAGACGATGGAGACTGGGTTGGGACAAGATAAGGCATTTAAATAGGGTGCAAACCCTAAATATTAGGTTTTCATCCAGACAGTCCTAATCGCCGAGTCGGTCTCCTGACTCGTCGAGTAGGTTACTTAAAACATGCGTCCAAAGTCTAGTCTACTCAATGAGTTGGGCCTCCAACTCGTCGAGTCCCAGTGTAAAAACATACAATTTTTAAATTTAAAATACGTATCGGGAATTGGGTGTTACACACAACTTTGGAAGTGTGTCACTGATGAGTCCACAATCGTTTTGCTGGACGACATTCAGGTGGATGAGAACTTAAACTACATCGAGATGCCTGTTGCGATCCTATATAGGAAGACCAAAGTTCTTCGAAACAAGGAAGTGAAGTTGGTAAAGGTGCAATGACAGCACCGAAGAGGCTCCAAATGGACTTGGGAGCCAGAAGATGAGATGAGAGACCATTACCTGGACTTATTTGGGTCGGCAGACTTCGAGGACGAAGTCTAGTTCAAGTGGGGGAGATTTGTAACACCTTTCCCAGAGTGTCTTGTGAAACCTAAAAAAAAGGAGATAGTGAGAAGAAGAAGAAGAAGAAGATCCAGCAAACCAAACTCTCATTCTTGAACTTAACCATCTTGTGGATTGTGGAAGTTGAGTTGGAGCTGCGCATTGGGACTTATTGGATCTTATCTGTCAGCACAACATTCGTGAGAGGTGAGTCTTCTCACCATAACAATGGGTCTAAGGCACCAAGGCCGACCCATTTTATGATATGTGGATTGTCGGTTGATTATGCGCTATGTTAGTATGGTATTATAGGCTAAGACCATGTGGGGGTTCCTGTAGCATTTGGTATAAGACCTTGGAGGGTTTCCATGACATCCTAGTATATTTGCATGATTAGTAGTATGATATCTGCTTGGTAGAAAGACCATGAGGGGGTTCCCATAGCAGAAAGACCATGTAGGGGTTCCCATGGCAGGAAGACCATGTGGGGGTTCCCATGACAGATAGTAAGACCATGTGGGGGTTCCAGTGACACTAGGTGTAAGACCCTAGAGGGTTTCCATGGCTTCCCTATATGTTGTATGCATGACTTATGTGATATGTGTAGCTTTTATGGCTATTATGATATATGTTATATGGATTGTATGTGCGGTATGCTATGGGGAAACTCACTAAGCATTAGCTTACAGTTTGTGGATTTGTTTCAGGTACTTTTGAGCCCAAGGGCAATGGCAAGGCTTGATGGCGTGACGTTCACTCTCTCAGACATTTTATGGGACACTCTGATGTTTTGAAATAAAATTGTAATTGATATGGGCATTGAAAACAATTGTATTTGGATTTTGTGGTTTATGGAAATTTGGTTAGTCAAAAATGAAAATTTTCTTTTGAAAAATTGGGTTGTTACACCTTGTATTTGTTTTCTTCATTTAGGAGACGAGTAGCTACTGAGTCAAGTACGAAGTGTGCATCTACGTAGACATCAATATCTACATATACACTATGAGTCAAAGCTAACCAATAATAAAATGTTACATGTTGTATTGGGGACTTATTAAACATGTATTTTTTGAGTTTGGGTTCCATAAAAACCAAACAAAAAATGATCTTATAAAAACTTATGTGAAAAGTTTGTTCGATTACTAAAAGTAGCTGTTAACTGGAAATGGATAGATGATAATTGATAGCGTATAACTAGTAGTGTGTAGCGGACAGCTGAAACATTTATTTGTTGTATGAGTATTTAACAAAAATATTGAAACTTTCGAAATATATAAAATTACATAAAAAGATACTTGTTTAATAATATATTTTTAAAGAAAATTATGAAAATTAATTTTTAACCTACAACTAAAAAAACTAAACGTTTGTAGCAGCAAAAGAAGTTTTTTATTTAAACTATGAACATTTCTGGAAAAAAAATGCTTTGAAAAGGTCTCTGCCAAAGACGCCGTAATAATAACATCGCCGTTTAGCGACCCTTTGGACGTTACAGAATTCCGGGTTTTCACCGGCGATGGAGGGTCACCGCGATTTCAGTGCTCCTACGGAGTGATCATCTTTCCAAGCACAATCGGCGGTGTCTATTTACTTTTCTTCTCCTATTAATTTATGCAACTCGAATCCTAGTTAAATCCACCTCCATGGACGAAATTAAAGTTAAGCAAGAATTCCTAGAACCACTCCGTAATAACAATGGTGATTCTACTAGAGGGAAGAATGTTTCGGAGATTGCAGTGATTGATCTCGATAGTTCCGATGATGATTCTTCTACTTCAGGTAATGGAGTTAGTAATGGCAAGAGGTCTAGGGTTTCGGGTAATGGTGGTGATGACGAAGGTCATGGTGATAAGAGGAAGAAATCTGGTCAGGGTGTGGTTCTTCCTGCTGGTTTTCTTGATCCTTTGCCACCGAAAGATGTGGCATCGCGTGTAGCCAATGGAACTGGTGTGGCGGCTCAGAGCTGTAAGCAGTTTTGGAAAGCTGGTGATTTCGAACAGAGTGCTGGTGATAATTGGGAAACATCATCTGGTAAGTAATAACGCACTATGAATTTCCATTTCAAGGCTAATTGGGGAGCTTGTGATTCCTAATAGCAATCTTTAGAGTTTGAAGATGTTATGATGGATGATCATATTATTGATTTTCTTTACCGAAGTGCGGTTTTAGCATATATTTTATTAGGTCTAGAGTTTAAGCCAAGTTTATAGTGAATGGTGTCTAACAAGACATAAGGAAAAGATGAATCTCTGGTGTTAATGTCAATTTCAAAAATATCCCCAATTTCTGTTGCACCCTGTAGTCCCTAGACCTAATCACCTAAGTTTCAGTAAAGATTTCTAATTAAGCCACACTAATCATGATTGACTCTTACATGATAGGTGGCATGGATCATGTTAGGGTTCATCCAAGATTTCTACACTCCAATGCCACTAGTCATAAATGGGTTCTTGGTGGTAATACTACTCAACCTATTTAATCATCCTTCAATTGGTTAATTGTATATAAATTTCATATCATAATTAGTGTGTTCACTGTTGATGCAGCTTTTGCTGAACTTTTAGACAATTCATTAGATGAGATCAACAATGGTGCCACATATGTCAACATTGATATGTTAACAAACAAGAAAGATGGAAATAGAATGTTGCTCATCGAAGGTATGTTGCCTATGATAAATATTCCATATTTCCAACAACCAAATGATATTTTGAGCCAATTTGGCTTTCCACTATTTATCATAGATAATGGTGGAGGGATGGACCCTGATAAGATGCGACAATGCATGTCTCTTGGATATTCTTTGAAAAGCAAGGTTGCAGATGCTATTGGACAATGTAAGTGAACTTCCTATGAAATTATATAAAAAAACATCCGTGTTTTTATTTTTATGAGAAAGTTTATAATTTTCATTTGTCTAATTATTGAAAGATGGGAATGGTTTTAAGACAAGTACCATGCGGCTTGGGGCTGATGTTATTGTTTTCTCTCGATGCTCTCCAAAAGATGGAACAAGGTTGGTAATAATGTAACTTTTGATCTTCGAGTATAATTGATTTTTTTTAGTAAATTACACGAATGGTCCCTATGGTTTAGGGTAATTTGCGTGTTTGGTCCCTAACTTATTTTTTTAACTCGAAAGGTCACTACTGTTTGTTTTTGTTACGCGCTTGGTCCTTGTCTTACCTAAAAAGACTATTTTGCCCTTGATTTTTTAATTTATTTAAATAAACACACCCCGAACCCCACCCCACCCCACCCCAACCCCTCACCTTACCTTACCTACACCATAATTTTTTCCTATTTAAATAATAGTCTGTTTAGGTAAGACATGGACCAAGCGCGTAACAAAAACAAAAAGTAGGGACTTTCCGAGTTAAATAAATAAGTTAGGGACCAAGCACGCAAATTACCCCAAACCATAGGGACCATTCATGTAATTTACTCTTTTTTTTTTCAATTTTGGTCCCCAAAAGTTTTCTCTTGCAGTTTTGATCCTTATTTGAGTTTTTTCTAACGTCTTGTTCCCTGTTTCAAATAAATGACGATATTTTTTGGGGCCAACATTGAAAAAAAAAATCAGCTATACTTGGAGGGCAAAAATGTAATTTACTCTAAAAATATTAAAATCTTGTTTGTATTGTGTTGCAGGCCTACACAAAGCATTGGCCTATTGTCTTACACATTTCTACGGTGCACTGGAAAGGAAGATATAGTTGTTCCCATGGTAATTATGCTAACAATTTCATTTATCTTTTTTATATTCTTATATTTATGGTGTTTATTGTTTAATAAAATTGCAATGTAAAAAGCTTGATTATGAGAAAGGTGTTCGCGAATGGAAGAATATAATAAGGTCATCATCGGGTGATTGGGATAAAAATATGGAAGCTATGGTTCAATGGTCTCCATTTTCAAGTGAAACGGAACTTTTAAAACAGGTCAGATTTTAATTTTTCATTTTTATTCCACGTGTTCATTTTATATGTTATTAAATTATTTTACATTTTTCATCTTTCAGTTTGATCATATGAAGGATCAGGGCACACGCATAATTATTTACAATTTATGGGAGGATGATCAAGGACAGTTGGAACTCGATTTTGAGACTGATAAAAATGTTTGTTCTTTTCCACCTTAAATCAATTGAACACAAATTTTTAAAATGGTTTTGGATTAAATGTGTTTAATTTACATTTAATGTTGTAGGATATTCAAATTAGAGGTGTTAATCGAGATGAGAAGAATATCCAAATGGCCAATAAGTTTCCAAACTCTAAACACTTCCTGACATATCGACATTCACTGAGAGTAAGGGCTCATTCTTTTACCTGTTTGCCCTTCTTTTCATTGATGTAAGGGTAAAATGGTCATTTAGTCTCATTCAAACTGTTTTTTCAGAGTTACGCATCGATTCTTTACTTAAGAATTCCTCCTGGATTCCGGATGATTCTTCGTGGGAAAGATGTTGAGCATCATAATATTGTAAATGATATGATGATGATAACTGAGGTCACATATCGTCCACAGCCTGGTGCTGATGTGGTTTCCAAGGATACAAATGTAATTTTTGTATTTATTTAATAACTTTTGTTTCCTATTTATCCTTTCAAGTTGCTATTTTACTGATTATCTTTTGTTTTCAATGAACAGATAGTTGCTGTTGTTACTATGGGATTCGTGAAGGATGCAAAATCTCATATTGATGTTCAAGGATACAATGTTTATCATAAAAATCGACTCATTAAGGTCCGAAAGTCAACTACATTAACTCCCAACTTTTTATAAAGAGTAAATCACATTTTTAGTCCCTTCATATACCTGATTTTTTCAATTTTGACCCCACAAAGTTTTCTCTGTTCTTGTAACATTTTTGGTTTCTGTTCCAAGTAAAAACCTCAAATAAGGACTGAAATTGCAAAAGAAAACATTTTGGGGACAAAACTAAAAGAGTAAATTACACGAATGGTCCCTATGGTTTGGGTTAATTTGCACGTTTGGTCCCTAACTTATTTTTTTTAAATCGGAAGGTCCCTCCAGTTTGTTTTTGTTGCACGCTTGGTCCATATCTTACCTAAAAAGACTATTTTGCCCCAACCCCACTTCCACCTCACCTCACCTTACCTTATCTACCCTACCTTATTCAAATAAATTAAAAAATCAAGGGCAAAATAGTCTTTTTAGGTAAGACATGGACCAAGCGCGCAACAAAAACAAACTGTAGGGACCTTCTGGGTTAAAAAATAAGTTAGGGACCAAACATGCAAATTAACCCAAACCACAGGGACCATTCGTGTAATTTACTCAAACTAAAACTATCAGCTACCAAAAAATGAAATGTACTCTTTTGTTAAATTAGTGGCTTTGGAATTTTCTTGTTTTACAGCCGTTTTGGAGACTCTGGAATTCAACAGGAAGTGATGGTCGAGGAGTAATAGGTCATATAAATATATTTATTTAATTTTATAATCATTTTTATTTATATATATTATATGGTAGCAAAGAATAAATATATTTATTTTCTTGGTGTTTGATTAGGTGTATTGGAGGCCAATTTTGTAGAACCAGCTCATGACAAACAAGGATTTGAACGCACAATTGTCCTTTCAAGACTCGAATCGCGTCTTTTACAGATGCAAAAAACGTATTGGAGGACCCACTGCCACAAAATTGGGTATGCCCCACGAATCAGTAATAGCAGTTTGCACGACAGTGGTATGTCAAATCCAGTACAACCTGTTCTGTTCTGTTCTGTCATATCCATGTCAGAGAAAAACCAAATCAGCCGAGCTGATTCTTTATTTTTTCTTTTTTTTGTGATTCTAGAAACTTCTCCTGACTATACCCCGGAAACTTCTTCAAGAAGGAAGAAAGCTTCAAACAAATCGGCTTCGAATAAAAATCAGAAAATAGCAGGAAGCAGCTCGGGCAGACCTCCGATGCCAGCTGTCAATGGTCTCGGGGGGGAGTCAACGCCTTTGAAGACCGAAAATATCCATGAAGATGACTTGCAAGATCCCGTAAATACAAGCTATACTAAAAGCAATCCTCATTATGATTATGGAAACACTATGCAAATTGTCACTCAGTCTCATTCTCATCCATCAAATGTAACTTTTTTTAAAAAACTTTTATACACTCATCTTCTATTTCTACCAGACAACTTGTGCTTTAAATGCAATGCACTTTTTGATTTGCAGTTGCCCATTTTTGGTGAAAATGGAAGTGTTCCTATAAACGATACCACACTTGATTTAGATCAGTTGGAGGAAGAGAATCGCCAATTAAAGGAGAAGTATGTCACTTAAAATCTCTAATTTATGCAAACCTCAAATAAGTACCAAAATTGCAAAAATCAGCTATACTCAGGGACCAAAAATGTAATTTACCTATTTGTTTTTTTTTTTTGGTTGTAATACTCCTAGGTTGAAAAGAAAAGAAGACGCAATCTTGGGTGATCTACTGCACGAACTAGAAAACGAACGAGCTCGTTGCAAGGCACTTGAAGCACAGGTATTGATGTTTCTTGTTATGGATTTGGTCTAAATAGCAAATGTAATTTAATTTATTCGTATATTATAATACAATATACGAATTAAATGTAACTGTGAATTGTAATTAGCTTGAGGAAGTGAAGGAAAAGTGTGAAGCTCTCAACAAGGAGCAAGAATCTATAATAGACGTATTTGCGGAAGAAAGAGAAAGACGAGACAAGGAGGAGGAGACTTTAAGAAAAAAATTAAAGGTTTTCTTCTTTCTTCCTTTATTTGGCTAGTCTACCCTAATAAATAAGAATGATTTTGCCACATGTCCTTCTCTCATTCAATTTGCCACATGTCATTTTGTCATAATTTAGAGATATATTTATTTTCCACTTGTCATTTATTTCATTTTTCATTTCTAATATATTATTAATTAGTTTCCATAAATTAAACCTACCATAATATTAATTTCAAATTTTAAATTTTAAATTTCAATTTCAAATAAATGTACAGTTTAAACCTTTGTGTTTAACATTTTGTTATAATTAACCTGTTTAGTATATGGGTCTGATAACTAAACAATAATTTTAATTAATTTATTTTTTGCATGTTTTTTTTCTCATAATTTTTATTTATTTCAAATTTTGAATTCAAATAAACTTCTCATTTAATCGTTTCTATTTAACATTTTGTTTTAATCAATCCGTATAATATACGGGTTTCACCACTAGTAAAATAATAAGAGAAATTAAATATCCTCCTACTTTTCTTCCTAATTATCTTCCTATCCATTTAAAAATTTGACAAGGGTCCTAAAATATCATTAATTTTATCTAAATATGACACTTGTCACAATTTCATGTGGGTAGGAAGATAATAGGAAGAAAAGGTAGGAGGATATTAAATTTCTCAAATAATAATACTGACATTCTCTAATTTTGCAGGAGACAACAACGACAATCCAAGATTTGGTGGATCGGGTGAAACAGTTGGAGTTGGAGAAGATGAGAAACCATAATTGGAACACGGCGTAGAAACATTAACCATTTTAATTGTAATTGTGTATATAATATAATATATATATATATGGCAAGCATTTGCATATCTAGTTGGGTTTTATTTTATTAGTATTTCGTAGTGTGGGGGAGATAGTTTCATTTTCTAGTAGTACCAATGCTAGAATTTATTAAGGGAATTATTAACAGAAATGAAGTTTGCAATTTGTGGGTACGAAAATGCTTTAAATATGATTTAGAACACCCGACCACCATGGGTGCCACTATTTTGTTAGAGGTCCAAAACATTCAGGCTGGTCCACAATTTTTTTTTTTTTTTTTTTTGGAATATTACAAGCCAACGTGACAATAATGTTGTCAAAGGACGACTGTTTTGGAAACTACACGTGGCACCATAAATCAAATTGATTTTATATTTTATTAGATTAGATTACTAGGTATGGGCTGGTGCTATAACACCGTAAAATTGTTATTTTATATTTCACATCAAACTACTAACACAATAACTAGAAATGTTATAAGATGTAATAACAAGTTAAGAGCCGGATACGGAAAGATAGAAAAAAAGAAAATGGTGATTGGTGATTTCCTCCATGTTGTCGATACAACAAATATAATAATACCGTTTAACATGAAAAAATGTGATCTTTCTCAGGTTATAACTAAGTTAAAAGATGTCATTTTAGTTGCCTTTACCCAACTCTCTTAGGTTGTATGATTTTACTGTAGGTTATTTTTTATTATTTTTATTTTTTTTAAAATATACTTTTTAGGTAATATTATATTTGGTTTTTAAGTTTTTTTTTTAATATTTTTTTTTATATTTAAAAAAGAGCTTTTTCATCAATATATACTTGGTTTTTCAGTTTTTCTATTTTTTCTTTTCTTTTCTTTTTATTTTTTAAATATCATTGTGATGTTTAATCACTATAAAAAGTTTCGAATCATAACGATATTATGCATCATATATTTTTGGATAATATTAATTTGGATTATATCATTTTGAATCGTGAAATTTTGGATCATATCATTTTGGATCATATTATTTATGAATTATATGATTTTGGATCATAATATATTGAATTAATAAAGTTTTTGTTCAATAGAACATTTGGATCATTATATTTTTAAGTCATAAAAGATATAATAATTAAGCGATCATAAAATATTTGAACCAACATATATTTAGATCATAACAATTTAAAAATTATAAACATATTGAATCATAATATTTTGAATCATAAATATTTTAAATCATCTCTATTTTGATTATATTATGTTCAACATTTTTTTAAAAAAACTTTTAATCTTTTAAAATCAAGTTTGGTATCTAAAATAACTTATTTCTAATTTTTTTTTTTTTACAAAATCACTAGTATAGTGAGTAGTAGTATTCTTTAAAAAAAAAATTTAAATTTTTGAAAAAGAAGTTCTGGATCTTTTTATAAATACTAAAAATTAATTTTGTGATTTTCTCAAAAAAAAAAATTCAAAGAAAAAAACAAGTTATAGGCGAAATACGAAATAGGTGAAAAAAAATAAAACACAGCAAATCAAAGATAGACACGTGCATGAAAGAGAAATAAGTGAGGGAGATGCATCGTGAGCTTGCCTGAGTTTTGTTCCACCTTTTTCACTTTGACAATTTTCACCTTCTAACGCTAATCTTTCTTCGGAAATTTAAAAAATATGAGAAATCAGAGTAAATTGCAAATTTAGCAAAATACATTAATTATTTTGTAGAAAATAATAAAAAAAAATCCAAATTACAAAACTAACCCTTAAAATCGCAAATTGACTAAGTCCATCTGTGATTTTGTACATTTCATCTGTGATTTCGTAGCTAAACCCTATCAAGGTTGTTTCGTAGTTAAACCCTATCAATTTCGTAGTCAAAATAATAATAATAATAACAATTAAAAAAAACACACACACAAAATTGCAGGTGAATAGAGTGGAAATCGATTTTAGGCTGGAAAGTGGTTATATATACAACGAAAAAAAATAAAAAAAAAATCACCTATGAATGTACAAGTAGCTAAAGCACGTTTGTGTTTTAGTCATTTGTATGTTCGCAGATGGAATGGCGAAATCACATATGGATTATATCCATCTGCGATTTTAGTGGCTAAAAATACAATTTTGGTTTTTTGGCTATATTTGTAATTTTCTCGAGGAAAAATTACATAAAATGTCATTTCAGAATTTAAAAGAAAATGAAAAATACTAGATTTGTCCTGACCACTTAATTATCCAAATAAACGGCTAAAATTAGTCTTTACAGTTCCTACTAAATTTTAAGTTCATAATATATATATATATATATATATATATATATATATATATATATATATATATATATATATATATATATATATATATATATATATATATATATATATCACTCAAAATACAAACCTTATTCTCTCAAAATGTCTTTCAACAACCACAATGCTCCCAACTCTTCTAACCATTTTATTGGTCACAAATCGATCCATCATTTTACTCTCAAAACCAAATGTTCGTAGGTGGTGTTTCTAGCTACTATTCATAATTTCAAATGCCACGATAATTTTAGTTCCAATCCCGACCACCACCAATCGAAACGCAAACCCAATTCCAATTTCAATCTCAACCGCCTTTAATACATTTAATCGAAAAAATCCTTACGGTTCTGAAACCGAACAACAAGTTCAACCGAAAAAAAGGGAAGGCTAAAAGTAGAAGATGGAGTAAAAAAAGAGATGAAATTAGTGAATGCATAAGTCGACATATCCGAAGATAATGCCACCGGGGGAGCCAAAAGTGTGATACATTTTGGATACGTGTTACAGAGCGGTTTTGTAAGTGTATGGGTCGAAGTCCAGATTATAGGACACATAACCAATATAACCCAGAGTGGAGTAATGTAAATAAATTCGTCACGTATTCGAACGAAATTTACACAAACTTTGAAAAGCAATGGGCTAGCGGGGAAAGTGAGACGTCTTTATTGAAAAAAAATGCACGTATCATCTTATATGACATGCTAAAGCCTTATGAATTCATGCATGTTTGAGATGTTGTCAAAAATTGTATTAGGTTGAAAGAAATTGGAGCACATGAAGAAATTTCCAATCATCCAAAAAGAAGTAAAACAACTTCATATTCGAGCTCACAACAAATGTCATCGAATGGTCATATCGGCGTTGATCTTAATGATGATAATGACGACATTGAAAAAATACAACCGCCTCCACGTCCCATTTGAAGGGACAAAGAAAAAGCCTAAGGAAAAGGAAAAACGACATCTTCAAATTCGTCGATCGGAACTAGGCGGTCAAATCGGAGGAAATAATGTCGCAGATGACACAATTGAATATAACTTTGGAGAAACATAGGACTGAAACTGTTCGACTAACGAAATATTCACTGTTAATGCAAGACATGAGACACTTCGACCTCGAAGACTAAGAAGAAGCTAAGGCGGTCAAAGCGTCAATTTAAGAAAAATATAATCTACAATGCAAATGAAATTTCAATGTTATGTTTCTTTTCTAGGTTTTTTAATGTAATTTTTACTTTCATGTTATTTTTTTCTAGGTTTTTTAATATAATTATTTATTTCATGTTTTTTTCTAGATTTTCTAAAATGTAATTGTTAATTTCATGTTATTTTACTTAATATTAATGATTTTTATTAAAAAAAATCATTTTTTAGTATGAAATAAAAAAAGTTCATAGGTAAAACCATCACCACACCCTAATTATTGAGAAAAAAAAATGGTAAAAATGATAAAATCTTATGTGGTGTCTATGTTTACTTTTTTCATAGACAAAAAGATAACTACACCCTTTAGCCTTATATATTATTTTCTATTATATATTTCATATATTATTGTATTATGATTGTAGGGTGTGGTGGTTGTTTTACTGTCAGTATTTCGACGAGTCATGTATTGCCGGTGGTGACCTGATTTTTTTTTCAGCGTCAGTATGCCAACGGTATACTATTGCCGTTCAAAAAATTGGTCATCGCTCCCCCATTTTCTAGTCATCGATGTTTTGGCCGTTGGAAACTAAGATTGTTTTTTTATTTTTTTATTTTTAGACATTTACTACAGGCCTATCCCAGAGGGTGGGCGATAGGGGCGGCCGTCTAGGACCCATCTTTTAAAGGGGTCCAATTTTTTTTTTTGGAAATTGTTATATTTAGAAGATAATACAAATAATTTTCTTTTAATTATTGATTTATTATAAAAAAAAAACTTGATGACATTTGTGTTTTTTAAGAGCCCATTTTTGTCTCTCGCCCTGAGCCCAAAATATGTTTGAAACGGCCCTAATTTACTATATATGAATAATACACGTTTACTATTTTATCACTACAAAAATACAAATCTTTTACATATTTTCTCTTCAAAATGTCTTCCCACAACTAAATGTTTTCAACTCTTCCAACCCAAATGCATTATTTGGTTACGATGTGTTATTGCCACCACTGTACCGCTCATAATTAAATCCATCAATTTACTCTCAAAACCAAATGTTTGTAAGTGATATTTCTAACGGCTATTCATAATTCCAAATGTCACAACAATAATTGTCTCCACCAAATGTCTACCCATTGCCAAAACAATTCCAAGTCCAATCTCAATCACCACGTGTAACACTCTCAATCAAAACTCAAACCTAGTTCCAATTCCAATCTCAACCACCTTCAACACCCTCAACCAAAACCTATTTCAATTCCAAACTCGAACAAGAAGCCTAACCAAAAAGAAAAAGGAGGGCCGAAAGTAGATGATACTTAAAAAGAAGAGATGAAATTAGCGAATGCATGAGTCAGCCAATTGTATAATCAATTTTGGATGCTTGTTACAGAGCAATTTTGTAAGGGTATGGGTTGATGTGACGATCATCAGACGCATGGTCAATGCAACTCAATATGGAGAAGAATATGGATGAAAGCGTTCGACTAACGGAAAATGGTGTTGCTAATATAAGATGTGAGTTACCTCATCTCCGAAGATCAAACAATTACTTTAAAAGTCACAACAACAACTAGGACTAAATATAATTTGTAGGTTTTTAACCTACAAAGTTATTTTAAGTTTTTATTTAGTTTTATAATGTAACTTTAATTTCATGTTACTTTTCTTTTAATTTTTTTAAAATTTAATTTTCAATCTTTTATGATTAACGAAATTTATGTTTTATTTTAATCGATATTAATAGTTTTTATTAAATGTTAATATTTTTTATTTTGAAACAAAAAAAATCATAGACAAGAACGCCCTCCCATTCCACTTATTGACAAATATTAGCAAGAATGACAAATATTTATGTAGGTAATATCAAATTTTAATAGATAAAAATATCATCACACCATTTAACCTAAAAATACAAAATAAATTACTATCATTAAAAAGTACTATCGATTAAAACACAACTAAACTGAATATAAAAATTTTAAAACAAGATTAAACTGAAAAAAAAAAAAAACTCCCTAAAAATGATCCTGTATCTTTTTTTTGGAAAAAACAAATAGATTAATAAAAAGAGAAAACACGATCCGCAAGGAACATGATCGTTCCCAAGCTTACAATGAAGAAATGAAAATTACAGGTAAAACAAAAATAATTAGAATTTCATGATTCATTATAAAAGATTACAGCAAAAGCTGATTGAAGCTATTCGTCATTTGAACACCTAAAAAAATCTTGTATCAGTTATAGAAAATATTAAATTTGTTTTATGGTTCATTATAAAAGATTATCGGCGGAATAAAATATAAATTGTGGGATCGTTTGTAAAGCTTTTCTAGATAAGGTCGATAAGTTTATACGTATACAAGTTCATATGTTTACAATGTGACAACATTTATAACCTGCTATGATTACTTATTAACTAACAGCCTAATTAGTTTATAAATTAATCGATAAAAAATAATGTTTTATAAGAAATAATCGATAAACTAACTAAAAGGATGATAAACTTTCTTAATAATCAAGGATATATTTTGAAAATCTTATAAAAAAACTTTAGAAAAACTAGTCTAAATATATTTTCTTTAACAAAGTTAGTTTATAAACTATGTTTTATCCCTACAAACATGACAATTAAAAAAACTCAAATAATAAACTACTTTATAAATTGGTTGTTACGTATCAAACACAATCTTAATCAATATATTTTTTTCACGATACTTTAATAAATCTAAAAATAATAAAGAAATATCACTAATTCTGGCCTTTTAACCATTTGGTTAATGTTTTTTTTAATTGGCTTATGAATTCCATGAATAACAAAAATATTTTTCAAAACTATTTTCATCAATGTAACTTTTTCTTTGGTTTAACTATACAAAAGACACTAAGTTTTTATAAAAAAAAAAAAATCAATTGTGACATCAAGTTATTTTTTCTTATAATTAAAACACAGTTTTCACAAACGTTCGATTTGACATTAAATTTTTCTGTTTGATTCAATGTTGACCAATTGACCAGTCACCTCAATTGTCAGTTGACGTTACATAGTAATGTGTCAGTCTTGATGACATAACATAATGACATGTCATTTTTTGGTGACATCACTTTCAGGATGTCAAAAAAAAACACAGTAAGTTAATTAGAAAATGTCAAAATGAAACATTTCTAAAAACTTAGTGTCTTTTGTGAAAATTTTCTTTATTATAACATAATAATCAGGACTTGTTGCAGGGTTGAAGACTCTTTGTGGGCAATTTTTTAGAGCAAATCAACAAAACAAAATCAATGTCTATACATCAGTGTTATAATCTCGTTGTAATTAGTTTGTATTCCAGTCTCTATCTCTTGGATTTTCTTTGAAAAATTCTTGATTTTAATTAACCACGACCCTTCAATCTCTCATGAAGCCCATAAATACTCTATCTACCTTATTTCATCTATGTTTTTCGGTGTAATTTTCTAGCTAGTTAGATTGCTCCAATCACGGAGCCTCACTATGTCATTGCTCGTAAGCTCTTCACTCATTTTATGTTCCCATGTCCCTCTTTGTTGGAGTTTGATCATCAAATTAAATATGGGTGACATAGGTGTTGCTACGACGTTTAATTTATACAATTGGTTCTATTTGATGTTGATGGTGTTTTTTTTTTCAAATTTTCATCATTGTGTAAGAATGTTGACGTGACTTTCTCCATGGACGCAATTGTAGGTGTAAACGATTTCTTTTAGTTTGTTGTCCCCCGAATGTTATGGTTTGGTAAATCACATTCTATTCAAAATAAAAAGTTTCGATTATTCGCTCGTTAAGAATAGAACACCATCAACATTAAACAGAACCAATTTAACAAATCAATCATCGTAGCAGCACCAACGTGGCCCATCTTCAACTTGAAGATCAAACCCTAACAAAGATAGGAACATAGAAGGAGTGAAGAGCCAAGAGCAGTGACATATTCATGCTCCGTGATTGGAGCAATTTGACTAAAGGCTTGACAATTCCACCGAAAACATAGATGAAATAAGGTAGATAGAGTATTTGCGGGCTTCATGTGAGATCGAAGGGTCATGGCTAATTAAAATCAAGAATTTGTCAAGGAAAATCTAGGAGATGGAGATTAGAATGCAAGCTAATAGCAATGAGATTATGGCACTACATGTGTAGACGCCAATTTTGTCACAAACTTCCACCAGTCCTTCGCTCCCAAGCAAAGTTGGTTCAACGCGAACCGAACCCTCAAATGCTCTTGGCATGAACACGTGTAAAAACATCCCTCAATATCAGAGATCCATCTCATAGCAGCAATCGGATCATGTGTCCCATCAAACTCTGGTGGATTCGTGTTGCTGAAGTCCCGATACATAAATGAATCACCTCCCTGTGGCCTGTCAGCAGCGACAACTGTGGTGGCTGTAGCAGCATCCGCCTCAGTAACCGCATCATATCGCTCATCAAATGTCTCGATCAGGGTGCTCTTAATAGACCCAGACATCTCAGGAATCGCCTCTCGAATGTTTGCGGCCACCTCACCATGAATCATCCTGCGAATCTCATCATCGCTAGTCCCACTGCTCTCGGGGTTGTAGCGTGTACCCATCATGATGTCTCTGAAACACAACACAAAATCATCAAAGACTCGTTTGAGCATACTAACACTCGACCATTCATCCCTACTTGTTCCTTAGCATCCTAAGGATTCTTACTTGGGTTGCATACAGATCTCTTACTTGGGTTGCATACAGATCTGGTGCTTTCAGTAGTACGGGCCCAATACTACCTTCCACGCCTAACCTGTAGTCACCCCAAGTCCTCCTCCTAGGATTCTAATTCACAAGTAATCTATCTCTCACAAATATCATACTACTCTCTCAGTAGGCTACTCGCATGCTCATCTAAGTATCTCTCCTAGATTATCCCTTAACTCAGAACTCAATGCATACTCAGGGAAGATAACAAAAACCCCGATCAATCGCATCTCCTAGGCTAAGGCATCACAAATCAGGCAACTCTAGCCCTATAATATGGAATACCTAGCCTATTCTCTAGCATGCATTTCTAATATCTCATACATATCTCATAACACAAATAAGTAAGGGTATTTTGGGAAATCACCGTTCATGCTCTAGCTGATTGTACACACTGCTCCAACTCGTTTTCTCTTAAAACTCTTTCTCGTTTTAGAAAAATCATTTCTTTTGAAATTTTTTCTCAAATCCTCAGTTTGAGTCCAAACATACCCGAGGGTGTATCAAAATCCCTCAAACCAAGGCTCTGATACCAACTTGTAACACCGTAAATTTTCAAACAAAATTTTTCATTTAAAAACCCAATTATCTCATTTCAAACCACAAATTCCACAAACATCAAATTATCAAAACACATGTTTCAAAACTGTTTACAACACGAATCTAGTATCCTCCAAAGACATATCCCCAACTCAAGTGTGTGTACAATCAAGCTGGTGCCTTCCCATGATCCTGAGAGGTACCTAAAACACATAACACATACACGGTAAGCACGAAGCTTAGTGAGTTCCTCAAAATACCACACACATCACATTAGCCACTCGAGGCTAACTCAATATGACCCTCCGGTCAATGTGTCTCAGTGGAGACCCTCCGGTCCCACAACTCGGGTGGACCCTCCGGTCCTAACTCAACAAGCTCGTCATAATAATACTCAGCATAAATCACAAAGACATAATGCATGATATATCAAAATACTCAATATAACACATAAGACCCTCTGGTTACGCATAGATACCACTTATGGTAAGTATAGTGAGAAGACTCACCTCGTAATTAAGTAAGTAATAATCTCGTACACGAATCTCGAACTAGCCTCCGCCTAACACATAAGATAATAATCTCTAATCAACACTTAAATCACGATTCGAGAAAAACTAGGTTGTAGCACCTGGTTCCTGGTATGTATGATTTATCTGGGTATTTTACATTTCTAGCCTTGGACTCGGCGAGTTGTAGGCTAGACTCGTCGAGTAGGGACAGGATTTTGAGCACGTTTAAGTTGGCGACTCGGCGAGTCCATATTCTGGACTCGGCGAGCCCATCAGTCTAGATGAAACCCTAATTTCAGGGGTTTGCACCCTATTTAAACCCCCTTATGCACCCCAAGTTAGCCTCCTTCACCCTCAGAGCATCATATACCGAACCCTAACCCTTTCCTTATGATTTGAAGTGTTCTTGTGCTTGTTCCTTGAAGATTGAAGAAGAGAAGGAAGGAAAGACCAAAAGAGAAGGTGAAGAGCAAGGATCTAGGACCTAATTCAGAGTTCTTTGAGGTATAATTCGAATCTATTCTGTTTTATGCTCAAATCCCCATTAGAACACCATAAAGCTATATTTGGACCATTTCCAAGCTTGTTAGTAGTATATGGATCTTAATGAGTTGAATAATTGCTAGATTTGGCTATGTTCGAGTTCCAGAAGCCTAGATCTAATACCTTTAAGGGGCCATATTGCATGAAAGTCCTCGATCTACCCCTTCTAGTGTGTTTTGAGCCCTAGAATCCCTATTGATGATTATATACACGTAAAGTTGGAAAATTTACGTGTTAATCGAACCCTAGGAACCCAGATCTATGAATGGAATGAACTGAATTCAAGTAGATTCGAGTGTAGAGAGATTGCATGTATACTACTCGGCGAGTTGTTCTTCGGATTCGGCGAGTCTAGTCGCGAGTCCCTGATTTTTCTCCTTTTTGAGCATGCGAGTAGAGCAGTGAGCCATAGGTGGGCTCAGTGAGTCGGAAGCTAGACTCATTAATGGAGGGATTCGGCGAGTCAATGCCCTGACTCGGTGGACCCAAGGCAATCTTCATGGAACTCGACGAGTTGTTCATCAACTCGGTGAGTCGAGGACAGGACGTGTTCATCGGATGAAGCTTAACTCGATGAGTTGTTCATACAACTCGGCGAGTTAGATGAAGGACCATTGAGTATTCAGTTAGGAAGTGAACTCGTCAAGTCAATGCCTAACTCGACGAGTAGAGACTGGAGTAAGAGCAATCGACTAGATATGGACTCGACGAGTTGGCAAGCCAACTCGGCGTGTCGGGTCAACTGGAAGTTGACTTTGACTCTAACATGACTTGGTTGGGGGTAAAATGGTAATTTTACCCTAAGTATAGATATCAGTTTCTAACTGAGTGTTTGTGGGGTTTGTAGCCGGAGGATTTCCGGAGCAGCAGCGGACGGAGGTTTCCCGCACAGATTATCAACAACTACTTGTACGAGGTGAGTTACCTTCTAGTAGCGGTGGGTCTAAGGCCACAATGCCGGCCTACCAATGAGGAGTATTTAGAAGATGATTGTCTTTGTGATAATTATCTTGGTCTGGTATGTGTTTGGTTATGAGTTATATCTGTATGATATGTTATGTGCATGATAGGGATAGTTTCCCTGATAGTGGTCATTAGGACCAAGGGCTAGGTCAGTACCTGGATATGCCTGACTGTATGCTTATATCTTGTTATTGTTTGCTAGTGTTTAGGGGTGGAATAGTCCCCAGTTACCGGTTGAAAGATGCCGATGATGATTACCGGTTGAAAGATACCGATGGTATTGTATGGTATGTGGTATGATGGGGGAACTCACTAAGCTTCGTGTTTACGGTTTCAATTTTTGATTTCAGGTACCTCTTTGTCTAAGGGGAAAGAGTCGGCGGCGTAGAATGGCATCACACACACATCTGATTTTCCGCACGGTGTTTTCTGGGATTGTACTATGATATGATATTTGTTTATGTTGTGGGTTTCAAACATGATACTTGATTTTATGAGATGACGTGTTTATACAATATTTTCTAGCGAATGTTTTATGAGTTAATTAATTAAAAAGGAAATTTTTGGACTTGAATTTTGGGACGTTACATAGGTAAATCTCTCTCTCAAACTCATGAAATGGGTAAAACACCATTTTACCCCTCCACAGTCCCCATACTCCCTGGTTTGACCAAACCCTAAAGTAACAAAAGTCAACAATCGATTCAACTGTCCATGTTGACCCGACTCACCGAGTGCATCTAAGTGACTCGCCGAGTCCCCCTTGTTCCTTCAGAACCTCGCGAAAACTCAACCCAACTCGTCGATTTGGCCCGTCAACTCGCCGAGTTACCCATGTCCAAACTCATTGGGGAAAACCCTAGCCGACTCGTCGAGTCATCTCTTTGACTTGTCGAGTCCCTTAAGTCAAAATCTCATTACGATGTTTTAAGGCAGGTCTATCACTCCAAACTCTACATCTAGCCTCCCAAGGGTGGAATGTCACATAAAGCTTCAATCTTTACGTTCATGCATGACATGTTTTCTCCAAAAGGCCAAATAAAAACTCTAACCAAGGTGTTTAAGCACAATAACTCTTTATGGTTGGATAAAGCTGGGACCTTTGTGTTGGATTAGTGTCTAAGTCCATAACTATTTTGGTATGCACTTGACCCGATGGTGCATGGTCCTTTTGGGTTGCCTTCACCAAAGCAACTTGATAGGATGAATTATGGAGAGAAAGGATTAATTATGATTTACTAATATATTATGAGAATAATATATTAAAGGAGAAATCATATTGTTTAATTAATATTAGTCAAGAATTAATTGGTAATTAGTTTTGTGGCTAAAAGGGATTAATTAAACATAAGGGACTGGAATTGTAATTGTAAGATAATTGCAATTGGGCTATGGATTACCTTATAATATAAGGTTGGACGAATTCTATGGGCAAACCCATTAGAAATCGTCCAAGGTTTATTAAAGAAGGGTCCATGGGCTGCTTAGGGCTTAAGCAGTCAGTTTAGGGTTTCCTAGTTCAAAACCCTAATAGCCTACATGTATATAAAGGACCCTTAAGCCCCAAAAACGTGGTGGTGGACATGTTCCTTAGGGTTTTCACACGTTTTGGGCAGCCTCCTTCTCTTCTCCTCTTCATCCTCTTGCTCTTGGTGTTTGTGAACCATTAGAGGAGTGACATTTGTGACTCTAAGCTTTCTAAAGTCATTACAAGGAGGATTTGAGATTGTTATTGCTACATAACAATCAAGGTAATATCTTAAACCCTATTTTATGTTAATATGATTAATTGCATGCTAGATCTAGGGTTTATAGCTTTGGATATTCAATTGCATGTTCATTAGACAAACTAGATCCAAAAGCTATTAGGGTTTGCATGTACACCATAGGAATGATGTATTGCTCAAAATCCATCAGTGGTATCAGAGACTAGGTCGTTTTTCTATTGAATAGATGCAAAAAGATCAGAAAAAACGAAATTTTTTTGTTGTCTGCGCCGCCAACTCAACGAGTCCATTTATGGACTCGGGGAGTAACCCCGACTCGGCGAGTACATCAGTTGGACTCGGGGAGTAGGCTGAATTCGGCGAGTCCATCAGTGGACTCGGCGAGTCCAGGGTGCTGTTGACGAGATGTTCGATTTTTTGAGCAGATTTTGTTAAGGATAATTACCAAAACTCGTTTTTATTGCCTAAAATCGATTTTTTATGTTTGGAATGATTATCCTTATCAAAATCAATGGATTTGGTTAAATATGGATAATATAGGATTATTATTAGATAAATATTTGACCTATTTAGTTTGAAAAAGTTTCAATTTGCACCCTTAGGTTTTATAATTTAAATTTGAACTTAAAAATTTTGTTTTTGAAATTTAAATAGTTAAACCCTAATGTTTTGAAAAGGTTTCAAAACTTTCCCTCAAGTTTTGGAATTTAAATTTTTGATTAAAAGTTTAATTTTGATGTATATTTAAATTCTAAACCCTAAAGTTTTGAAATGTTTCAAAACTTGCCTTCAAGTTTTGAAATTTAAAAGTTGATTAAAAGTTTAATTTAAGAATGTTAAATTCTAAAACCCTAGTAATGTTTTGAAAAGTTCAAATCACACCCTTATGGTTTTATTAATTAATTAAGGTGTATAATTAAAAGAGATTTAATAAATCCATATAGTTTTTGGTTTACATTTAATCAAATTAAAGGTATAATTTTTAAATTAGACCAACTAGTATTTTAAAAGTGTAAAGTACACCCTATACTATATATAACATTAAAAGTCTAATATTATATAAGTATGAGTAAAAGTCAGTCTTACCATTAGTAGGCCTCATTCACGAAGCTGATCTATAAGGGGTGTTTAAGGAAATTGCCTATAAAATGGCGATTGAATGGGTATCCACTCTTACCCACCGCACTCTTGACTAGTGGAGGGTCGTTAGCTGAACGGGTAGGATAGGACAGAAACCTTCCATTATAAGTATAATGAAGTACAAAAGTAACTAAATGCTTTTACAAAATTCCCAATCTTAGTTACTTTAGGCAAAAGTGAATTGATGCAATTCCATGAAATTACACTTTGTACCCTTGCGAAGACGTTAGTAGAGCGTGTGTGGTTAACCGACACACTAAATGGTTCTAAGCAAAGATAGCAAAGGGGGACTCAATATTTTTCATAGTTCGGTGGAGCGTGTGTGGTTAACCGGCACATCGAATAGGTGACTGTAACATGTGGGGGCACCATGTAAGTTTGCATGGTTATTCACACTCGCTTTGTGATCCTCGGTATCCCAGTCACAAACTGGAGGGGCATATCGAGATTTAAACATGCCATTGAAAAGTTCAATGAATCTCAAAGAATCTAGGAGTTTTCATATATTTAAAACTTAAATTTCCTTTTCGTTTTTCATGGTGGAAATTAGTGAATCGTCATTCACTTACCTTCACATATTCTACAACTAGATTACGGCAACCCTTTTCTAGGTTGTAGCGTATTGTGTTGGGTCCTAGCCTTAATATCTCATTTGGGTGATTTATTAAGGAATCAATCAATCAACTAACTTGAATTTTCTTTGTCCCGTTTTGTAGATGTCAAAGTATGACAATTATGGTATTCCCAAATCCCGTGGAACAAGCTTTCCACATGAAAATGATATTCCACGATTCGATCCAGGTTCAAGAGATCATGCTTCACTACCTCCACCTCCTCCAATTATTCTCCCTAACCCACAAGTTCGAAGGCTTGAAAAGTTCAAGCTAACTCAAGCCCATTTGGCAAGTAAACATGAAGAAGGAAAGTCGGTGTGTGCACACGTCCTAGAGATGATGTAGCACCTGGTTCCTGGTACGTACTTCTTGTGATTAATATTTTAATTTTATGCATTTTTGCCTTGGACTCGGCGAGTTGAAGGACCAACTCACCGAGTAGGAGTGGGATAAGGCGCGGGGTTTGAACTTTGTACTCGGCGAGTAGACCCTGTTTGGACAAAAACCCTAATCCGGGCGTTTGCACCCTATTTAAACGCTCTAACTTGGCCTCTTCAGTCCCTAACACTTCTAGAGAGCTGTAGAGAGAAACCCTAGCCCCCATATTGTTCTTAAGAGTGATTTTGGCCTTGTGGAGAAGGATTGGAGCTTAGAGAAAGGAAGAAGAGGTTGAAGTGTGCAAGGAGGGGAGGTAGATCCGGGATCTACACTGTGAGAAGCTTCCATTCAGGTAGAAAAGTTCTTACCTTGATCATTAGTTCATTAGATCCCCTTTTTGTCCCAAATTAGTGGTTTCAAGCCCTAAAACTTTAAATTCCATGTATTTATGCTTTAAGTTCTGAAAGGACTTCAGATTGGGACCTTATTGACATCCTATAAGTATAAAGTCTCTGTGGTTGGGGTTATTGAGGTCCCTATTGAGTGTATGACCCCTTAAGAAGCTTGGATTTGCCTTCTTGAGCTCATAGGGCCATGCATGCACGTAAAGTTTGCAACTTTACGTGATAAGCATGCCCTAGGAGCTTAGATCTATGGGTTAGAAGCGTTGCATGTCTCAGTTTTGGTCTGTATGGGAAGTGGGTCGTAGGGACTCGGCGAGTCCCAAAGTGGAACTCGGCGAGGTCTATGAAGATGGTCTTAGACTCGGCGAGTCCTATGATGATTGCCTGGAACTCGCCGAGTTGTTCTTCAAACTCAGCGATTCATATGAACTTTCACTAAGTAAGAGGGGATTTAAGTGTTGAAGGTCCAACCCTTCGTATCCGCACGCGGGGTTAACAGTGTAACGTAGTCCCAAAACCCCAAATCCTCTTTCGGATGTTCTGGTGAGGATTGGAAGTGAGTGGGGGGGCCTGCTCGTGGAACTCGGCGAGTTGCTCTCGCACTCGGCGAGTCGGACCACAAGTCGGTTCCATAGTCCCGAGTAGTGAGTCAAGGGTGAGTCAGTGAGTGGAAAGAGGGACTTGGCGAGGATGACAGGGTTAGTAAGAGAAGGACTCGACGAGTCTGTGCCACGACTCGGCGAGTCCAGTCAACTGGAAGTTGACTTTGACCAAGAGTTGACCTTGGACCAGGGATGGGTCAGTCAATTCACCTAAGGGTATTTATGAGTGGCTAATCTATGTTTATGGGTTTGTAGCCGGAGGATTACCGGTGCAGCAGCTAGACGTCTAGCAGTCAGACCTTCGGTAGCTACTCTTTGAGGTGAGTTTCCTTCCAGTTGTAACAGGTCTAAGGCACCAAGGTCGGCCCGTATAGATGAGATGTTAGTATTTGAGTGTGGGCCGAGCCCGTATCTCTTGGTTGAGTTGATTATGATATATGCCAGTATAGTAGAATTGTCTATACTCGTTGTCTATGTGATACTTGTATATTATGGGTTAGCAGCTGAGTGTGGGCGAGGCCTGTATCTCTCTGAGAGTGGAGTGTAGGCGAGGCCCGTATCTCCCAGATAGTGGAGTGTGGGCGAGGCTCGTATCTCCCAGCTAGTGGAGTGTGGGCGAGGCCCGTATCTTCATGAGTGTGGGCGAGGCCCGTATCTCCTAGTTGTTCATTGTATGATTGTATGGTATGAGGTATTATGGGGGAACTCACTAAGCTTCGTGCTTACAGTTTTCAGTTTTGGTTTCAGGTACCTCTTCTTCGAAGGGGAAGAAGATGGCGCGGTAGCAGCCCATCACACACATGCCTCGTATTCCGCACTATGAGATCTTCCTGGGGATTTGTACTCTGACATTTATTATAAGCTCTAACACCCTCTCTTATCTTAAAGTTCGATTAGGGTTTCACTCAGGGGAGTAGGGTAGATGGTGAGGCAGAAATGAGGACATAAGTTTCCTTAAATAGGCCCTAAACCTGGGGATTTAGGGTTTCACCTCATAGTGCCTACTCGGCGAGTCAGCTCTCTGACTCGTCGAGTTGATCATTAAACCCATGTGGTCTAATCGGACTCTACTCGACGACTTAGACTCACAACTCATCGAGTCACACATGAAGTCTCAATAATAAATAATAATAAAGAAAATACTTGGGAGTCGGGATGTTACATGGGTGTTACAGATCGATAAGAGAATATTGGTATTGAGTTTCTGCAACCGATTGAGAATGTTGCATGCATTGTTGTTGATAACCAATATTATTAAGAGAAAGATGAGAATGGTTGTGGGGTTGTTGCAATGGGAGTGGGTTATATTGTTGTTGATGGTGTTGGTATCGTGGGTAGTTTGGGATTGAGTTTTAGGTTTCCAAATTGGAAAATAGAAAATCTTTAGAAACATTTTCGTTTCACTGGTTATGTTTTTGGTAGATGCCTAAAACTGTCTTCTTTGGATTTACTACAAGAATCCATTTAGATTGTAATTGCATTAAATTGGAATGAAATTAAAGAAAAAATGAATGGTATCGAAGAAAGATGTAATGAAATTAAAGGTTTTACTAATTTTAAAAGGTAAGAGATAATTATTTATATTTGTAAAAAAATAAAAAAAATAATTTACACTGGATAATGGCCAAGAAGGAGGATAGAGAGAAGTAGGGGTGAACATAATAACCGTAAAACCGAACCAAAATCAAATTAACCGATATAACCGAACCATTTTAAAAACCGTTGGTTCGGTTTCTAATTTTTGTTAACCGATAACTAACGGTTCGGTTATGGTTTTATAGGTTAACCGAACCATTATTAACCGAACCGCTAACTTATATTTTAATATATAAAAATTATAGATTATATATAAAATAATATAGTCAAACTTATTTAAGATCCATTAGAATATTGAAAATATTATCCATCAATCCTCACTTATCAGGAGACGAACGAGCAATCAAACCATCAAAGGCTGATCATGTAGACACGCACAATCTTCCAATCATGCATTGAGTTAGATTATTGATTAATGTTGTAATTCATAATCAGCTAATTCTACAATTTGTAAACATCATTCACAATTAGTTTAATCTTCATACTCATGATCGTAATCGAAGGCTTCTCATACCGTTAATCCAAATCAAATATTTTTTTGACTTTACAGTCCTATTCGAAGGATTTTTTGACTTTATAATAAAGACTTCTTGGTAAGTTAAGTTTTTGGTTCTTCTTGACTATGATGTATTAAGAATGTATTTTTTTGAAAATTTTTGGCTTTGTTTTATTTACTGTTTTTGACTAAATCACATTGAATGTATATGATTGATTTTTTTTATCCAATAACATTAATATGAATGGTTGACTCTTTTATGTTATAGTTTTTTATTTAATTGTATTGAACGTGTATGAATGTTTGGCTTTATTTTAATATTAATATCAATTATCAATATATGAAATTATTAATTTCAATTTTTTCAATGTTTTATATTTTTATTAAATGTTTTATATTTTGAATGTGACTATGTGTTATCTCACTCTAAGTATTAAAGATACACATTTTATTCTATTAGTATAAGCTAGGTTACAAACATTGGCATCAAAGACTTTTTGGTATTCTATTTTCATTTTTTATGTCAATATACTTTTGTCATTTATATTATTTTGAACATTATGGTTAACCAATATTAACCATTAACCAAAACCGTTAACCGATAAAAACCATTAACCATAACCGATATCAACCATACCCAATGGCTACCAAAATGCATTAACCAATCATAATGGTTACGGTTCGGTTTTAACCAATAACCGAACCAAACCGCCCCATACACACCCCCAGAGAGAAGATAGGAGTGATGCCTTATGTGCCTGCTTTATGTGCTTCAGTTTATGAAAACTGCATGCTAGAATTGAGTAGACAATAGTAGGATAGCCTGTTTAGGTTATACCTGATAGTATGGGTTTAGCATTGTATGCTAGTCGGTTTCTCTTTATGAGGACGGATTTGATTAAGATTGTTTCATGTGGTCTGAATGCTGCTTGCTTTGTGCTTCGTGGGACTATGAGTGATGGGAGTTAGACATTAGGTGAATACGTCACGTCACATGTGCTCAGGGTTGGATAATCTTAGAGTGTTGGACTTGGCTCTATCGTGCAACTCTTGTCTGAGTCTAACCGTTGTAGAGCCGAGTCTGTTACTCGAATGATTATCTGAGCCTCACCACATGTGATGGTATTCAGGTAATGGCTAACTGGCATTTCAGGGAGGCCTTCAGCAGCTGAGGACCGGGTAGAGTGGAGTTAGAGATTTTCCTAGGGCAAGCCTAGGATGAGTATAGTAGTGATCAACGGTAGTGAAAGGGACCTGGTGGAGTCAAGGCAGTCCTTGGAGAAGGTACGGATAGATGTGGAAGGTAGTATGGGCCCGTACTACTGAAAGCATAGGATCCGTACCCAAACCAAGGAGGGCCAAGATAAGACCAGGAAACTTGTAGTAGGAGTGATCCCTCTAGAGGTATCAGTATCGCTAACGGTTATTATTTATGTATTACAGAATGGTGGTACTACGTTCAAGGCCAGCAGTGGGCAATACAGGAGAGGGATCGGGTTCAGGATCAGGTTCCGAGCTAGTAGATGAGGGGCTACGTGAGTTCATCGCGTCAGAGATCACCAGAGGCATCCTTGAGTCGACCCCCATTATTTTCGGGTCGATCAAGGAAGGGATAGTTGAGCTGATAGAGGATCGCCTCAGGGCGTTTAGGAGCGACATGGCATTTGGCCAGTCAGGATCTCGCACACTGTCCTTTAAGGACTTCTGGGGTAGTGGTGCGCCGGATTTTCACGGGGTGAAGGACCCCATAGCTGCCAGGAGATGGATTGTAGACATTGAGTCTGCACAAATGATTAGCTTCTACCCTGAGGGGTCGAAGGTGAGGTTTGCAGCAGGGTGTTTACGAGATCGAGCTAGGGATTGGTGGGAGTTCGTGGGTGACTCGTTGGGAGCCTCGGCTGTCGAGGTTATGACTTGGTCGGACTTCGCGACCAGGTTCAGGGCAGAGTTCGCGACGGCTGTCGAGCTTCAGCAGCTGGCCAGGGAGTTCTTGGATATGCGACAGACGACGGAGACTGTGGCGGAGATCACTGCCAAGTTCCGGGAGAGGGCATGCCCGGTGCCCCAGTATGCGGGAGATGAGGATATGAAGAGGACCCGCTATCATGACATGCTACGGGCTAACATCCGGGAGCATGTTAGCTTTTCAGCTTGCCCTACCCTGGAGTCCATGATTGCCAGGGCAAGGGAAAGGGAGATTGATTTAGAGCACATTCGAAAGAGAAAGGCAGAGGCGGGGCAGGTGGTTGGGGCTTCGGGGAAGAAGCCCAAAGGATCAGATGGGAGGCCGAAAGGCCAAGGAGGGCCGGGCCGCTGCGGGAAATGCGACAGGTCGCATGAGGGAGCATGTAGATTGGGATCGTCAGGCTGCTACAAGTGCGGCAAGACAGGACACTTTAGCAGGGATTGTACTACTCCTGTCTCGGTTGTTCAGACATCTGAGTTGCTGTGTTTCCACTGCAACCAGAGGGGCCACAAGAGGGCCAATTGCCCCCAGTTGACAGCATCAGCGCCGGTTAAGGCGCCGGCTCCAGCTACCCTGCAAATTACAGATGGCCGGCAGGGCAAGGCAGATGCTCCAGTGGTGAGGAGTCGAGCGTTTCAGCTGACGACAGAGGAGGCACGCGGTGCACCCGATGTAGTGACGGGTATGATTCTTTTCCTTTATCTTTTTTTTTATGATGTTATGATATTGATATGTGCTCTGTATATATGCATTAGGATCGTTCCATGTGAACGGTATTCTTGTCCAGGTATTGTTTGACTCGGGTGCCACCCGGTCATTTGTTTCCCTTGCGCTTATCAAGAGGTTTACTGAGTCCTCGGGCATGTTGGATTGCCCTTTAGAGGTGGAGATTGACGATGATCAATCAGTACGAGCGTCAACAGTGTTCAGGGATTGTGTTCTAAGGTTGTTTGAGGAGCGCTACTTGGTGGATTTGGTTCCCATTCCGTTGCGTAGGACACAAGGTGATTATAGGCATGGATTGGTTGAGCCCCAATAGGGCGGTGATAGATTGCGCACAACAGCTGGTGCGGCTCAGGACCCCGAGTGGGGGAGAGTTGGTGATCCACAGCGAGAGGCCACATCGTGGACCCACAGTATGTTCAGCAGCAAGGGGTAGGCGCTACCTTCAGCAGGGTTGCGCGGGATATGTCGCGTACGTTATGGATACCCGGGAGGCGGGAAGGCGACGGTGAGCGAGGTTCTAGTGGTGCGAGACTACGCTGATGTGTTCCCGAAGGAGCTTCCTGGAATACCTCCGGAGCGTCAGGTAGAGTTCAGGATCGACCTAGTTCCTGGTGCGGCTCCGATAGCCAAGGCGCCCTATCGGTTGGCTCCTCCCGAGATGCAGGAGTTGTCTACACAGCTGCATGAGCTGCTAGACAAGGGATTTATTCGACCGAGCAGTTCACCCTGGGGAGCCCCGATCCTGTTTGTGAATAAGAAGGACGGGCCGCATAGGATGTGTATTGATTATCGGGAGCTGAATAAGGTAACAATGAAGAACCGTTACCCACTCCCGAGGATTGATGACCTCTTTGATCAGTTGCAGGTGATGGGTTTTGAGCATTCTAACACTTCCTAAGTGTACATGCAACCCTAATAACCTTGGATCTATGTTTGTCTAATTATCATGAAAAGTTGAATTCCAAGGTTATATTCCTATCTAGCATACATGGGGAACAATTTCTAACTGAATGAAAGATAGAATAACTTACCTTGTTGTTGCTTATGTTCCTTGAAACCTTGTGATCCTAGCACCCCAAGTGTGATGCCTCAAATGCTTCACACAACACCAAATGCCCTTGGAAAGACTTTTGAGAGAATACACACTTCTTGAAATCGGCCTAGCCCTCTAGTTTCTTATGTGTAGCCGATTTTGGTGGAGAATGGGATCCTTATATAGTGTTGACACATCTAGGGTTACACCATGTAAACCCTAATATGTCATGACTCTTCATTTCCATGACCCATGGGTTTGTAACTCTCATGGAGCATCCATGGAGCATCCTATGGGTAGAACCCAACTTGATAATCCATGGAGCCTCTTAGCCCACTATACAAGATATGAATGATTTACATAATCAACCCATATATTTAATTAGTTAACTTTTGATCACTTAATTAATTCCAAATTAATTCTTTGATCAAACTAATCAAATAATATTATTAATATATTAGAACTTATAATATATTAATAATCTCCAAGTGTTATTCCTCTCATTTAGTCTATCCAATTGCATGGTGCCATGCAACCCAAATGGACCATGCCGGGTCGGGTCAAGTACTGACCAGAAATAGTTATGGACTTAGACACCTTATCCAAAAGTAGGGAGCATCTTGGTTCTCCAAGATCGATTTGCGTTCAGGTTATCATCAGATGAGGGTCAGAGAGGAGGATGTACAGAAGACCACGTTTCGGACGCGTTACGGCCACTATGAGTTCGTGGTGATGTCGTTTGGGCTCATCAATGCTCCTGCCGCGTTCATGGACCTCATGAACCGCGTATGTAGACCGATGCTGGATCGGTCTGTGATAGTTTTCATTGATGACATCTTGGTTTATTCCAAGACGCAAGAGGAGCACGAGGAGCATCTGAGAGAGGTTTTGGAGACCTTGAGGAGGGAGAGCTTGTACGCCAAGTTCTCCAAATGTGAGTTTTGGTTGCGTGAGGTGCAGTTTCTTGTGCACCTCATCAACCAGAACGGGATTTCAGTAGACCCGGCCAAGGTGGAGGCCGTGATGAGATGGGAGGTTCCGAAGTCTCCATTCGAGATTCGGAGTTTCCTGGGATTAGCGGGCTACTATCGAAGATTCATTCAGGACTTCTCCAAGATAGCCATACCCCTGAAACGACTGATTAAGAAAGCCGTGGTCTTTCGATGGGGGCCTGAGCAGCAGGCAGCATTCGAGGTTCTGAGACAGAGATTTTGCGAGGCGCCAATCTTAGCCCTGCCAGAGGGCGTAGAGGATTTTGTGGTATATAGTGACACGTCCATTTCGGGGTTGGGCGCGGTGTTGATGCAGAGAGGTCATGTCATTGCCTACGCTTCGAGGCAGCTGAAGCCTCACGAGGTGAACTATCCGACGCACAATTTAGAGTTGGGGGCGATGGTCTTCGCCCTCAAGATTTGGCGACATTACCTCTATGGGGTTCGGTGTACCATTTACACGGACCACAAGAGTTTGAGGTACCTCATGGATCAGCCGAATCTGAACATGAGGCAGCGTCGGTGGCTCGATGTGGTGAAGGATTATGATTGTGAGATCCTTTACCACCCGGGGAAGGCCAATGTGGTGGCCGATGCGCTTAGCCGCAAGGCGGCACCGATCAGGGATATTTGCATGCGGATGACAATGGTGACCCCGCTTTTGGAGCGGATTCGGGAGGCCCAGCAGGAGGCCATAAAGGAGGAACATCGGAAGAGTGAGCGCATAGTGGGTCAGGTTTCCTCCTTCGATTATAATAGCAGGGGATTATTATCATTACACCGCAGGGTGTGGGTGTCGTACCTCAGAGGTGTGCGCCAGGTCTTGATGGAGGAGGCACACAAATCTCGATTCTCCATTCATCTCGGGGCGACGAAGATGTATAGGGATCTTCGTCTGGACTATTGGTGGACCTGCATGAAGCGGGATGTGGCTTGGTACGTCGAGCGGTGCTTGACCTGCAGGAAGGTCAAGGCCGAGCATCAGAGACCGCACGACAAAATGCAGTTGTTGGATATCCCGTTGTGGAAATGGGAAGATATTACAATGGACTTTATCACAAAGCTACCCAGGACCGCGCGGGGAGTGGATTCTATATGGGTCATCGTGGACCGGTTGACCAAGAGCGCCCATTTTATCCCATTTCAAGAGAGCATCTCGGCCGAGAAGTTGGCCGACATTTATATTAGGGAGGTAGTGGCGCGGCATAGGGTGCCCGTATCAGTGATTTCAGACAGAGGTGTGCGATTTACTTCTAGGTTTTGGAAGAAATTCCATGACGAGTTGGGTACTCGTCTGCATTTCAGCACAGCTTTTCACCCGCAGACGGATGGTCAAAGCGAGCGGACCATCCAAACGCTGGAGGATATGTTGCGGGCATGTGTTCTGGATTTTGGAGGTAGTTGGGATACCTACCTCCCGTTGGCGGAGTTCTCATATAATAATAGTTATCATGCAAGCATCGATCGTCCTCCCTTCGAGATGTTGTATGGAAGGAGGTGCATGACCCTGATATGTTGGGGAGAGGTTGGCCAGAGAGTCATGGGAAGCACCGAAGTGGTGCTCCAGACGGCAGAGAAAATCCAGCAGGTCCGGAGTAGGCTCCAGACTGCCCAGAGTCGGCAGAAAAGTTATGCCGACAAGCGCCATTCAGACTTGGAGTTCCAAGTCGGGGATATGGTCCTCCTGAAGGTGTCGCCGTGGAAAGGCGTCATCCGATTCAAGAAGCGAGGCAAGTTGGGCCCAAGGTTCATCGGGCCATTCAGGGTTGTAGCCCGGGTGGGCAAGGTGGCGTATAGGTAGGATCTGTCAGCCGAACTCAGCCAAATCCACAGCACTTTCCATGTCTCTCAATTGCGGAAGTGTTTGGTAGATGACTCGGCAGTGGTGCCTTTGGAAGATATTCAGGTCGATGACAGCCTGAATTACATCGAGCGGCCTGTGGCGATCCTCGACAGGAAGTCGAAGGATCTAAGGAACAAGAGGGTGGAACTCGTGAAGGTGCAATGGCAACACCGAAAGGGATCGAAGTGGACTTGGGAGCCGGTGGAGGAGATGATGGAGCATTACCCCGATCTGTTTCAGGATCGAGCAGCAGACTTCGATGACGAAGTCTGAAATAAGTGGGGGAGATTTATAGCACCTGGTTCCTGGTACGTACTTCTTGTGATTAATATTTTAATTTTATGCATTTTTGCCTTGGACTCGGCGAGTTGAAGGACCAACTCACCGAGTAGGAGCGAGATAAGGCACGAGGTTTGAACTTTGTACTCGGCGAGTCGGTCCCCAGACTCGACGAGTAGACCCTGTTTGGAAAAAAACCCTAATTTTTGCACCCTATTTAAACGCTCTAACTTGGCCTCTTCAGTCCCTAACACTTCCAGAGAGCTGTAGAGAGAAACCCTAGCCCCCATATTGTTCTTAAGAGTGATTTTGGCCTTGTAGAGAAGGATTGGAGCTTAGAGAAAGGAAGAAGAGGTTGAAGTGTGCAAGGAGGGGAGGTAGATCCGGGATCTACACTGTGAGAAGCTTCCATTCAGGTAGAAAAGTTCTTACCTTGATCATTAGTTCATTAGATCCCCTTTTTGTCCCAAATTAGTGGTTTCAAGCCCTAAAACTTTAAATTCCATGTATTTATGCTTTAAGTTCTTAAAGGACTTCAGATTTGGGACCTTATGGACATCCTAGAAGTATAAAGTCTCTATGGTTGGGGTTATTGAGGTCCGTATTGAGTGTATGACCCCTTAAGAAGCTTGGATTTGCCTTCTTGAGCTCACAGGGCCATGCATGCACGTAAAATTTGCAACTTTACGTGATAAGCATGCCCTAGGAGCTTAGATCTATGGGTTAAAAGCGTTGCATGTATCAGTTTTGGTCTGTATGGGAAGTGGGTCGTAGGGACTCGGCGAGTCCCAAAGTGGAACTCGACGAGTTCTATGAAGATGGTCTTAGACTCGGCGAGTTGGAAGAACAACTCGGCGAGTCCTATGATGATTGCCTGGAACTCGCCGAGTTGTTCTTCAAACTCGGCGATTCATATGAACTTTCACTAAGTAAGAGGGGATTTAAGTGTTGAAGGTCCAACCCTTCGTATCCGCACGCGGGGTTAACAGTGTAACGTAGTCCCAAAACCCCAAATCCTCTTGCGGATGTTCTGGTGAGGATTGGAAGCGAGTGGGGGGGGCCTGCTTGTGGAACTCGGCGAGTTGCTCTCAGACTCGGCGAGTCGGACCACGAGTTGGTTCCATAGTCCCGAGTAGTGAGTCAAGGGTGACTCAGTGAGTGGAAAGAGGGACTTGGCGAGGATGACAGGGTTAGTAGGAGAAGGACTCGATGAGTCTGTGCCACGACTCGGCGACTCCAGTCAACTGGAAGTTGACTTTGACCAAGAGTTGACCTTGGACCAGGGATGGATTAGTCAATTCACCTAAGGGTATTTATGAGTGGCTAATCTATGTTAATGGGTTTGTAGCCGGAGGAGTACCGGTGCAGCAGCTAGACGTCTAGCAGTCAGACCTTCGGTAGCTACTCTTCGAGGTGAGTTTCCTTCCAGTTGTAACAGGTCTAAGGCACCAAGGCCACCCCGTATAGACGGGATGTTAGTATTGGAGTGTGGGCCGAGCCCGTATCTCTTGGTTGAGTTGATTATGATATATGCCAGTATGGTAGAATTGTCTATACTCGTTGTCTGTGTGATACTTGTATATTATGGGTTAGCAGCTGAGTGTGGGCGAGGCCCGTATCTCTCTGAGAGTGGAGTGTGGGCGAGGCCCGTATCTCCCAGATAGTAGAGTGTGAGCGAGGCCCGTATCTCCCAGCTAGCGGAGTGTGGGCGAGGCCCGTATCTTTATGAGTGTGGGCGAGGCCCGTATCTCCTAGTTGTTCATTGTATGATTGTATGGTATGAGGTATTATGGGGGAACTCACTAAGCTTCGTGCTTACAGTTTTCAGTTTTGGTTTCAGGTACCTCTTCTTCGAAGGGGAAGGAGCTGCGCGGTAGTAACCCATCACACACATGCCTCGTATTCCGCACTATGAGATCTTCCTGGGGATTTGTACTCTGACATTTATTATAAGCTCTAACACCCTCTCTTATCTTAAAGTTCGATTAGGGTTTCACTCAGGGGAGTAGGGTAGATGGTGAGGCAGAAATGAGGACATAAGTTTCCTTAAATAGGCCCCAAACCTGGGGATTTAGGGTTTCACCTCACAGTGCCTACTTGGCGAGTCAGCTCTCTGACTCGTCGAGTTGATCAGTAAACCCACGTGGTCTAATCGGACTCTACTCGACGACTTAGACTCACAACTCGTCGAGTCACACATGAAGTCTCAATAATAAATAATAATAAAGAAATACTTGGGAGTCGGGATGTTACATGGGTGTTACAGATCGATAAGAGAATATTGGTATTGAGTTTCTGCAACCGATTGAGAATGTTGCATGCATTGTTGTTGATAACCGATATTATTAAAAGAAAGATGAGAATGGTTGTGGGGTTGTTGCAATGGGAGTGAGTTATATTGTTGTTGATGGTGTTGGTATCGTGGGTAGTTTGGGATTGAGTTTTAGGTTTCCAAATTGGAAAATAGAAAATCTTTAGGAACATTTTCGTTTCACTGGTTATGTTTTTGGTAGATGCCTAAAACTGTCTTCTTTGAATTTACTACAAGAATCCATTTAGATTGTAATTGCATTAAATTGGAATGAAATTAAAGAAAAAATGAATGGTATCGAAGAAAGATGTAATGAAATTAGAGGTTTTACTAATTTTAAAAGGTAAGAGATAATTATTTATATTTGTAAAAAAATAAAAAAAAAATAATTTACACTGGATAATGGCCAAGAAGGAGGATAGAGAGAAGTAGGGGTGAACATAATAACCGTAAAACCGAACCAAAATCAAATTAACCGATATAACCGAACCATTTTAAAAACCGTTGGTTCGGTTTCTAATTTTTGTTAACCGATAACTAACGGTTCGGTTATGGTTTTATAGGTTAACCGAACCATTATTAACCGAACCGCTAACTTATATTTTAATATATAAAAATTATAGATTATATATAAAATAATATAGTCAAACTTATTTAAGATCCATTAGAATATTGAAAATATTATCCATCAATCCTCACTTATCAGGAGACGAACGAGCAATCAAACCATCAAAGGCTGATCATGTAGACACGCACAATCTTCCAATCATGCATTGAGTTAGATTATTGATTAATGTTGTAATTCATAATCAGCTAATTCTACAATTTGTAAACATCATTCACAATTAGTTTAATCTTCATACTCATGATCGTAATCGAAGGCTTCTCATACCGTTAATCCAAATCAAATATTTTTTTGACTTTACAGTCCTATTCGAAGGATTTTTTGACTTTATAATAAAGACTTCTTGGTAAGTTAAGTTTTTGGTTCTTCTTGACTATGATGTATTAAGAATGTATTTTTTTGAAAATTTTTGGCTTTGTTTTATTTACTGTTTTTGACTAAATCACATTGAATGTATATGATTGATTTTTTTTATCCAATAACATTAATATGAATGGTTGACTCTTTTATGTTATAGTTTTTTATTTAATTGTATTGAACGTGTATGAATGTTTGACTTTATTTTAATATTAATATCAATTATCAATATATGAAATTATTAATTTCAATTTTTTCAATGTTTTATATTTTTATTAAATGTTTTATATTTTGAATGTGACTATGTGTTATCTCACTCTAAGTATTAAAGATACATATTTTATTCTATTAGTATAAGCTAGGTTACAAACATTGGCATCAAAGACTTTTTGGTATTCTATTTTCATTTTTTATGTCAATATACTTTTGTCATTTATATTATTTTGAACATTATGGTTAACCAATATTAACCATTAACCAAAACCGTTAACCGATAAAAACCATTAACCATAACCGATATCAACCATACCCAATGGCTACCAAAATGCATTAACCAATCATAATGGTTACGGTTCGGTTTTAACTAATAACCGAACCAAACCGCCCCATACACACCCCCAGAGAGAAGATATGCATTAAAGAGAGAAAGATGGTCATGAGTTTTCTTAATTCGCCTGACTTCACTTCGGTGGTACCCTCTAACCGGCAGAATCGACACATGGACGATACCGTTGGTCTGCCATTGTCTCCCTGCCGCAAACTTGATTTTGTCCACTTTTAAAATAAAATTTCAAAATGTAGTCATACTTTCACGATAAATAAACAACTATAAACCTGATTATTAGTTTTTTTTTTTGGAACGACAGAAATATAATTGATTATTAGTTAGTTATATAATTGATTATTAGTTAGTTATATAATTCTTGAGTTTCAACATTTACACAATTTGAATAAAATTAAAACGTTGTTACTTGATGATTAAATTGTTCTCAAACACAAAAATGACATCCCTTTGTCTCCAACCATCATCGCCCTATATGTTGCTGAAGAACCCTATTCCTCTCTTCTACAACCATCACCGGGACAGAAAACCTCACCGGCATTACACCCTTTCCCACCATTTGTCTTTCTATATGGCACCACACGATGAAATCACCTCCACCGAACTATGATTTGTGCAACATATTAGAAATAAGGGTTTGAAATGGATGAGTCAATGATAACTGAGACATGTCATTGACAGAGACAAAGACAGTGGAGACTGTAAATAGCTTCGGTATAGAAAGAAAAATATGACGACGACAACAACAATCATCGAAGACAAAACTCTCTTGGTATTGAAAATGTTTAACCACTTTCTTTATAACTAACACTCCATATGGATGAAATGACTGACACTACAAAAACTTTTTTAAAAATACAACCACCTTGTTGATATAAAGATGGGTAACAGGTGGTTGTAATGAATGAAAGGAAGCCGTGGACATAATTTCGTGATCACAAGATCTATAAAGATTGGTAACATCAAAACTTTTGAAAGAAAGTTAAATAAAATTCTAATCGAGAACATGAAGTTATCTATAAACATAGAGAAATACAATCAAAATGTCATGAAAAGACCAATCCGAAAAATATATCGAGAAGAATAAAACATATGAACCATTACATAGTGCAAAATTAGATAGATTTTTGATACATAGGAAACACTCATTTGTATAACATTGGACGGAGTCACTCAACAAGGACTAGACATTTGCTGATGTGAATTTGGCGAATACCACGTCGTGTACTCGGTATGCTGAGTTCGGAAGCCTAACTCATCGACCAACTACCGAGTTCTCCCATCTTTTACTTCTTTCCCCTTTCTTCTCCCCCACTCGCTAGCCCACCCTCTCTCTTCTTCTTCTTCCTCTCTTCATTTTTTGTTGGAGCCGATGTGGAGTTTGTCACCATATGTACGACTCCCTTCGGCCTAAATGTTTGGAAATCAAAGAAGGATGATGACTTTATGCCCTCGAAGTTAGAAAATGAAAAATCAAATGCATATCCATCCAAATTTTGCACCTTTTTCTAGTAATGCAATAAAATTTAAATGATTTTGAAATCATGTACTTAGCTTAACAAATTTATCCAATTAAACCCTATATTAAAAAGTTTATTGGTTGAACTACTCGATATAATCCTAACCGTCCAAACCCTGGCGTAATTTGTTAAATTTGATTTGGGAAGCACTGGAGCACATGCTCCATCACCGAGCATGAGAATAGTCTCTACTTTAACTACGATTAGTTCCCACGTGCAGATTAACCCTGGTTAATTTTCACGCGCTCCTCTGCCCCCTCAGTCCTCACACACCACTCGCATTTTGTATGCACAGAGAATAAAACCCACGTCCACAAGAAGACAGGCTTTCGGAAACCCTAATTCTCCCAAAAGTTTCTCTCTCTACATTGATGTGCATACAGATTTATGCATACATGCACGCTTATCGGAGCTGATTATTGTCTCTTCTCCGTCGATCGTGCGATCATTCTCTCAGCGGCAGAATCAAAGGTGCGATTAGTATCATAATTTTCATTTCGGCGTCGATTTTGTTTTAGCTTTTGTATCTCAATCTGATCCTTCTGCTTTTTGTATGTTCTGGCCGAAAACGATCGTATCTGCCATTTTTGTCTATATAATCTGAGCTTACAGTGAAATGATTCGTATAATTTAATGCTTCTGTGAGAACATCTAAACTGCTTGAGCTCTTGAGGATGTCTGAATCAAGTTTTTTTAATTCGTTTAATGAAAAAATTCTTCTTAATCGGCGGTTTTCCCGGAAAATGCAGTAAAATTTGGTCGGAAAAACTTTCTGTTTTTGTTGCGTGTTGGTTCTGTAATCGATGTGAATAATTTCCTTCCATCTTCATATAAATATTTGTCTTCTTAAGCTTATTTAACAAGCTGGTTCTTCCCATTGAATAAAGTGAAAAACCGAATAGGAAATCCTTTAGTCAAACTCCTCTATGATTCGGCGGTAGATTTCTTTTCCTATTGTTTTCTCTTACGCAAAATTTGATTGATTCGATGTTTACGCCTTACTGTGTACTAATTAATATTATAATAATCTCGTGTTTATGCAGTACAAGTACAAGTCGCCATTTCAATCTCTCCGCTCCTGTTATCTATAGAGTCAAAAAAACGATTCTCACAATCTCGCTCTCCCTCTGATCCTTACGATTTCTTCGTACAGCCTACCGGACGCATATGTATACAAAACGTTGATGATAGCTACGCTAATGTTCATCGTTCGAGTTTAGATCCGAATCAAAGCAGACGGATATAAAACGTTTCATCAGCTTAGTTTCTCCGATTCCTCTATAAGTACATGCTTAAGCTCCAGTTTCCGGCGAAAATATAGGTTCCGATGAATTTGAAGTCCGATAATGGTTTCACGAAGAAGGAATTATCGTTAAGGCTGCGCATCGCATTGGTTACCGCCACATGTACGGTGGTGCTAGTGGTTGTTGCGTTCGTTACAGGTGTGGTATTCATCGCACTTCCCATTAAACCCTCTTATTAAATCCGCTTTTATATTTTCATCTATCCCACCTTAAATTCAACTTTGATGTTCAATCGTTCACCACTTGAATTTTCTCTACCTTTCGACACGATGGGTCCAGTTCCTAATTCATACACCATAATTTTGTCGTCATCATTGAATGAACAACTCGGATTCTATCAACACTTTTTGAAAACGATTTACATCTTTATTAATTAATTAACCAACTTATAATACTTTACATCATCTCTTGAATCTTATCAGGTACGTTGCAATATGGTCGTATTTTAGTGGAGCCTAGTAGTACTCTCGTTGTTGCCAAGAGTACTGCTTACAACAGCACGATAAATCCCAGTCTCCATCGCAAGCTTCTTCACAATCATGGTAAATTCACTTTCCTTTATTTATTTCGTCATCATAACAATTAATAACGACAACAATCTCGCATAATAATAATACTTACTATTACCATTGTGTGAAGTAAAAATTTGGTATCTGTATTTTTGCATCAACATTGTGTCTGTATTCTCCGGTGAGCTTTTTATGCTTAAACGCTGCACACTGCAGCACTGAGGAAACGACACAGAGCCTCTTTGCTCAGATATGTTGGTGTTGAAGTACGGCTTCTGTTGTATTTGGTGGTGCACGTATGTTTCATTCTACTGGTCAATTCTATTACATGCTGGTGCTTTACCATTCCCCATTTAATAACCCCATGCAAACGATTTGGACTTATCCTTATATAATTTAATAAGGTATAATCCACAACAAATTTTCACTTAATAATTCTAGATAGAGACCTATGAAGCCTGAAAATTACCTAATTTGTTAATTTATTAGTACGTATTTAAGTTTCGAACCTGTGAATTTATTACCATTAAGTTCCACCTACTTTATTAATTGGCAATTTTAACTCAACCATATCTTTTACAAGATTTTTTTTTACATTCATTATGGTATTCTTTTGCCAATGATTAGTAAAAAATTATTTGCTGATCACTTTGCTATACGTATATATATACACTATATAGTACATTCTTATAAATTTTTTTATTTGTTTTTGTATTAGATGGGTCATCCTTGCTTTTCACTATATTTTTAATATTTTATGTGTACCTTTTTTAGTCATATTTCCTATGATATGTAAAAGTAGGTGTGCAAATAATGTTTTTGTTGGATTGGAGATTGGTCCTAAATCTATAGGCTATTGTTGTTATGTGTAAAAAGTTAGGTGGTGATTTTTATGTAGCGAAAGAAACAGATAAAACTCATAGTAGTAATATGACTGTAGTCCCTAGAACTACATTAAATTGGAATTTGGATGCTAAATGTCACATGTGAGTCGTTCATTAGACTATATTTGGAATTTTCATTTGAATCGAAAATATGCGCATTTTGGTGAAAGGTAGCGCATGTTAGCTTGCCAGGCATCTATTTCTCATTTATTGGAAATGTTATTAATTATTTATCCATGCTTAATATTGATTTGTCATTTTTTTTTTTCATGTTACACCATAACGAAAAAAAGTCTGGGTTTTGTCTTTCTAGATGATGGGTTCCCTCCATATTTTAAAATTTTAATATAATATTTTGTTGTATTGATTCTAACTTGTTGGTGATTTCTTCGGTATTTTGTATTGGTAAATAATATAATAAAAGATTTTAATCAATAACAAAATCTTATATAATAAAAGATTGTAGTTGAATTTATTTATTTTAAATTACCAATATTTTATGATAGACTGGTACATGTAATGATAGGTCAATTTCTGAAGGAACATTTAAAATTACGTACATGTTGTGTTTTATAATATAATAAACAAAAGAGCAATCATGTTGTTTTGGTAAAAATAAGAGAATTATAAAGTACTACTTAGATTGTTATTACTACTTTTTTTTCGAACATTAAAAAAAATAATTTGAGTTTTATAAAATGTATATTTTTTTTGGGTTTGATTTAAATAGCGTAATGCTTTTTGAGCAGGCTCATTTGGTAAATTTTTGTATCTAAATAATGTCATCATGAATAAACCTACTAGAATATATTACTTTAGTTTAACATTGTTTATCTTTGAAAAAGAAAAGATTATATCGATCCTGAAAGCTAAAATTACAGAGAAGTACTCCAGATACAGAAAAATACATCTGACCTGCCGGGAAATAAGAAACAAAAACCTGCACACGTTAGAAAGGAAAGGAAGTAATAAAATTGTCAAATCATTTCTTCAGAAGAAAATAAAAGACTAAAAAAATGGTTTAGGGACAAAAGCAAAAATACTTCTTCTCCTTCCTAAAATTTGTTAAAGTGTATGGCAAAAATGTTGACTTTTCACTTATTTTGCCCTTTTTACGTAAAAAAATTAAAGCAAAAGAAAGTCACCATCTCTCTCTCTCTCTCTCTCTCTCTCTCTCTCTCTCTCTCTCTCTCTCCTCTCTCTCTCTCTCCCTCTCGCTCTCTCTCTCTCTCTCTCTCTCTCTCTCTCTCTCTCTCTCTCTCTCTCTCTCTCTCTCTCTCTCTCTCTCTCTCTCTCTCTCTCTCTCTCTCTCTCTCTCTCTCCTCTCTCTCTCTCTCTCTCTCTCTCTCTCTCTCTCTCTTATTTTGTTTTGTATTTTGTTTTGTATTTACTGAATGAATTTGGTTTGCGCAGCAACACAGGTGGAAATAAACGAATATGGGGCGACAAGTGTTCAAAATCCGACATTGTCATCAACCAGGGTCCCACAGATCCCCTACCAAGCGCATCCCCACTTACACAGTTGAAATCATGAACGTTTGCACCACCGGCTGCGACATCTCCGGCATCCTCTCAGCTGCGGTTGGTTCAGCTCCGCCAGGCTCATTAACCCCCACCTCTTCAAACGCCTCCATTACGACGACTGCCTTGTCAACAACGGCAAACCCCTCGTT